>NC_056670.1:50019347-50626291 GCF_018350195.1 Panthera tigris
TGTGTTTTTTTCTTTTTTTTTTTAGCATAGTTTGTGTTGAGGCAAAGGCTCTGCTCTGGCCTCATGAAGATGACATAGCAAAGGTCCTCAGCCCAGAGGATGCTAGCCTTGCACCAGGATCACCATGAGAATAAGGATTGGCATTGAAAGTACTCAGTCTTGGGGCGCCTGGGTGGCGCAGTCGGTTAAGCGTCCGACTTCAGCCAGGTCAAGATCTCGCGGTCCGTGAGTTCGAGCCCCGCGTCAGGCTCTGGGCTGATGGCTCGGAGCCTGGAGCCTGTTTCCGATTCTGTGTCTCCCTCTCTCTCTGCCCCTCCCCCGTTCATGCTCTGTCTCTCTCTGTCCCAAAAATAAATAAAAAAAAAAAAACGTTGAAAAAAAAAATTAAAAAAAAAAAAAAAAGTACTCAGTCTTTTCTTGTTTGATAATGATAGCTTCTATTTCACCAAGTAAAATTGTTTTACAGTTGAAGAGCCACAGCTAACCAGACAGCAGGAGCAGAAATATTGTGCTTCTTTACTGTTGGATTTTAATCACACGATTTTCCCCTTGTATTTTATGATCAACATCTCTTCTTCCGATAGGGTCTATATGGTATTATTTATATATGCCTCAAAAATATTTTCTGCCTTTTTACCTTCTCGTTTTGATATTTCCCTTTATCTAAGGAAGTAGTGACCTCTAGGCTCACAACAACTTCATTTCTCGGACAATCGTCCCCACCTGTAAAGGAGGGGGCTTTGCAACAATTTTGTATTGTGTGCCTTTGCCCCTTTGCCAAAACACTTGATCTTGATGTCCAGTCATATTTTCTCTCTGTGAGTCAGCCTGTGTGGGTGCCTTGAAATGAGCTGATGTCTACTCATAAAGCTGTGAGGCAGCCATCTTCTACCACCTTCCGTGCTGGGAAAAGGAAATGAACACTCAGCAAGAAGCAGGAATGGAGGGCATGGCAGATTTTCCTGGTAACTATTTACTGTGATCTAGCGATCTTTGGGCTCAGTGTATTACTCAATATTCTCCTAATAAAAACCTTTTTCCCCTTTCTTGAGCCAGCTTGAATTGCTCTCTGTTACCACCAGAAGAACTGTGGCTAAGTCATGTTATTAACAAGTGAAGAGCCTCCAGTATAGTTCTTTGGGAGCAGTAAACTCCCTTTTTCATGTTCCACTTTGCTTCTTTCACAAAAATTCCATTAGTATTTTCTTCTCAGAGCCCCCGAGGCAACATATCGTGCCCCTGGAGTTCCTTTGCCACTTGTGCTACATGTTCCTGTTTTGAACTATGCTTGCCCCAAGTTCAGGTGATTTTTCTTACTCTGTCGAGTATTCCTCTGGGCACTCTTCCCTCTTTGTCACTTGCTGTGCTTTTTGTCTTCTCTTAGAGTCAGGTATTCCACATCGTTTTGGACTCAAGTTCTACCTACAGTGGGACCTGTTATTCACATTATCTTTGATCTCTGCCTACATTAATCCCTCTGCACCTTTTCTCCCCACTTCCATTCTTCCTCTCTGGGTTTTTGACAAAGCTGCTCCTGCAGAGGCAAGTATTTTTGTCTTCTTTCTTCTGCAAGAACAATTTCCTCCCTACCATTTTCTTATGGTAGCTCTTGTTCATCCCTAGCTTCTTCTTCTTTTCCTTTTATTGATTTCCCTCTTTGAATAGCTAGTTCCTTCCTTATATTTCCTTGAGCTGCGCCCGGAGCCTATCCTACATATTCTTATTGGCCCATGTGTCTTCTCTGCTTCCATTCGGGCTGACAGAATGAGATCCCAGCTTATGCAGATGCTCTGGGTCATCTCCCTTTACTTTTGGAAGTTTGTCTCAGTAGATCTTTGTAGGTCCAGAGATTATGAAGGAGGGGAGCATATTAGTCTGAGTTCTCCAGAGAAATGGAATATATATATATATATATATATATATATACACACACACACACACACACATATATATGTATATGTGTGTGTGTGTATATATATTCTTTATTTTATTTATATTTTGTTATACTATATATTTTCATATTTTATATATTATGTATGTTAATATATAATAAAATGGGAATTTAGTTCATGTGGTCATGAAGGATGAGAAGCCTAAGAATCTGTGGTCGGCAAGCTGGAGACCCAGGAGAGCCATGATTGTGGTGTAAGTTTCAAGTTCAAAATCAGTCGTAGATGGATATCTCAGCTAGAAGACAGGCAGAGAGAATGAATTCTTCCTTACTCAGCCTTTTTGTTCTTTTTAGGACTTCAACAGATAGGCCCATGGTCAATGACATCCACTCACATTAGGGAGGGCAATCTGCTTTAGTCAGTCTGCCAATTCAAATGTTAATCCCATCCAGAAACATCATTGCAGACACAAACACAGTAATGTTAACCAAATATCTGGGCACCTGTGGCCCAGTTAAATTGATGTATAAAGTCAACCATCATAAAAAGTTAAATAAAATTACCTCAGCTGCTCATCTATACCTTGTAGGTATCCACGTCCTGGTGAATCCCACAGGGCTCACCTGTCCTAGTCTCTTACAGATTTGAGTTCCTGTTCTCAGTGAAGCCTTTGCTCGTTTACTTCTCTCACACATTTCTCTTATGGCTATTCCTTCTCTTTACTCTGCAATTTGATCTAGAAAAGGAATACATTTGCACAAAATCTGCCCAAGTAAGGCATTTGAGGATAGCTAAACCTGCAGAGAGATTGGACACAGCATCCGTGTCACGAATCAAAATCATACAGTAGCGAGTTCTATTTTCAAAAAACCTATCCAGTTACTCCACTTACAGGATTTCCTCACCAGGCCCCTTTCTCTCACCTAATGGCTCAGCTACCTGTCTCCTTTTCCTCCTCCTCTTCTTCCTCTCCCTCCTGCTTGAAGCCCCAAATTCCTGTTTGATTTGTATGGAGAGTGGTGAAGCTAATTCTTTGTTGCAGTGCATCCTTCCAAAGTGCAAATGGGTACAGATTCACGTTTCCTACCCTGAAAGGCTACGAAAATGCTAGTTTATTATCTCTGCTTTGCTTATTCATGCAAGTAATCATTCATTAAACTTTAACAAGTACCTACTTAGCATCATTAAACATGGGATGCAAAAGAAAGGCAACAGTTGTGTCAGAACAGGGTTTGAAGAAATGCCATTAGCATGCAGTACTATGATTTAGTATTTATTGTATTAAGAAGGAAGATTTAGAATAAGACAGAAAGAAATCATGTGTTGCAGGCTTTAGAAATTCCAACTAGCGTAAGGGCTGAAAAAGAAAAGTAACACGTGAATACTAAAAGAAAAACATCGCACAGTTGTTGAGGCTACTGCATTAAAAACACACAACAACAAACTGCCCATTCCTTGGGGAATTTACAGACTAGAAGGGGAGACGAACAAGCAAAGAAGAAACTGCAGCTCAGTAGGATCCAATAGAGGCGAACATGGGATGGCATGGATTTAGCATGGATGGACAGTGGTCATCACAGGATATTTTCTAGAAATAGTGCCACTTAAGCTGAGTCTGAAAGGATGAGAGGACTTAGGTTGGTAATGAATCATTTGCATGTTCTCATGTTTTCGTAGGTGGAGGTGGGGCGTAATGGTGAGGAAGAGTCACAGGATGCCACATTGGTAGTTAGGACTCGACACACCATAAATTAAACTCTTTGCTTTTCCTCTGGCATTCCCTTGTCAGTAGACACCAACACTCACCCAATTGTTCAGGCCAACACTTGGGTATCATCCTTGTGCATCTTCTCCCTCAACAACCATACAGAGCCCATCAGTTACCAAGGCCGGCCATTCTGAACAACTTTCAGAACCCTAAATATGCTATCCCTCCTTTTACCTCTGAATCTTTGTGAATATTATTTGCTCTGTCTAGAACATGGTTCACACATCACTCACCCTTGATTGGCTAGTCCATCCTCATTCTTAATGAGTTTAGACATCACTGTCAGCCTTGCCTGACAACCTACACCCAGATTAGATGCTCTACCTGAGGGCCCAGCATACCCCAGAAAAGCATTTATGACATTCTATCATAATTGCCTGTTGGTTTCTCTGTCTCCTTCACTAGTTTATGAGCTCCACAAAGGAAGGGACGCTGTCACTTTCAACTATAACTACTCTTAACGTGACTGGCACAGTGGTTAGCCCAAGGTAGGTATTCAACAGACATTTGTAAAATGAACGAGTACATGAACGATTGAAATTTCACAGGTAGAAAATTCTAATCAGGGTACTAAGCCATGGTCTGTGTGACAGAATGGAGGAGGAGCTGAAGTCACCAGAAATGAGAAGGCTAAGGGCTTGCCTACTTTGTAGGTGTACGGAGGGAATTGAAGTTGCTCAGGATGATAGTCCGTCACCACATGGATAGAAAGACCATGAGCCACAGCCAAGACCGTCAGTGAACATAGTGAGTAGGTGGGGCGAGCAATAGATCAGTGATGAGAAAGGGTAAACCGTGCAACAGCCAGAATCTATAAGTGTCAAGAAGGAAGGAATTTTGTACGAACATGGAGGAATATTTTTTACACTAGAAACATTCTTTCTGTCCATACAAAGCTCTCAGATTGTCTTTAAGCCCCATCTCTAGCATATAAATACTGCCCCCTTAATAATGGCTTTAATCTTGGACCCCTAAGTTGAAAGTGTCTGGTGAGCATTTCCCATTGTTGCCCTTCAGTTTTTCATTCCCAAGTTCAGACTCCAAGTCAGTCACCCCTGTTATTGAGACTGCCAGTTGATCATAATGCCTTTGAAAACAGTCACAATGCCTCCCACAGCAATTGTTTCCTCCCTGGAGAGAAAAAACCATGTTTTTAACCTTAGCTTTCAAAGGATGCTCTCTTATTGGCTCATTCTTTTTCTTTTAATGCTCTCTTCAAAATCCAATTTTTCTAATGCTCTGTGGCGCACAGTGAATGACTTATTTCCAGGGATTTGAATTACTGCAAACAGGTCTCTTGGGTCCATCCCAGTGGAATCAATAATAGGCATTCCTACCATGTAACGTCTTGCCACACAGTCCTTTGTATCCCTTTTTATTTAGATCATCACAGTGAATCTTTATATAATGGTGCCCTTCTCTTACCCTTCTCCGCCAGCAGGCTCCTTTTCTTTCCCTTCCTTCTCGATTCATGCAGCTAGTAGGAAAGGCACTGTGAAGAAATCAGCAATATTCACTTCTTTCCTTCTTGTATTTGTTTCTGCTTTTCTTCCCTTTTGCTTCTCCCATTCCAATTCTTTACCTGTGTCTTGCTGGCCATCTTTTTTGAGAGGCTGACACAAAGCCTCTTTAGACACTGTCTCTCTCTCTCAAAAAGACACTGACTCAGTCTGGAGGACTCTGAGGGTAGACCTTTCATCTCTGACCCTATAGCCGGGGCTCCTCCAGTCTTGACCTTCCCCACCAGGTTCTGCATGTCTCAAGAAGACCCCATGCTCACTGTCATCGTGGCCCTCCTCTCTCCTGCTTCTTGTTCTTCCCTTAGCCCCACGGCAGTATCCCCACAACCACGCACTCTGCTGAAGGACATGCATTTTCATCCTGAAGACCACAGCTTGATTTTGATCATTGAATTTGGTCAGAAATTAAGGGAAAGAAGATCTTTGAAGATGAACTCTTATGAATCCATTTTCACTGATTTGAGGCCTGAATAAAATGGTGCCATTTAAATTAGTGACATGTGAACATCATACAGCATTGACAGAAAAGACGTCCTCTTCATTTGAGAAGGCAATCTTTGACCTAGAAGGCAGCTTCAGTGGGAAGCATGAGGAAGGAAAAGGACACTAAATCAGCCTTGGTAACACAGGCATGATGGATGTCACAGATCATGCTTATATGAGAACAGAATTTTTCTTCTCACACAATCAAACAGGAACAGCAGTAATATAAATCCTGGCCTGTTGCCTGCTTTCTCCTCTGGTATTACAGAAAGTCTCAAGTTGAAAAGAAAATGTAGAAATCCAGAATGTTCTTTGTGCTGATAGCTTTCCCCTCAGTATTAGGATACCCTCATAGATTCTCCTTGACCCTCTGACTTCTGACTTCATAGGTTTATTGGAGGAGACCACACCTTTCTCAACCATTTTTCCCTCTCAGAAACTCCTTTACAAGAAGCACTGACTTAGAGCCCCAGGCCTCTGCTTGTTGCCAGCTTTAATGCTTTTCTCCAATATGAGAAACAGGTTGAGGGAAAGGTCAGGAGGACAACCCTTCCAGTTGAATTCCTGTAGAGCATACAGCAGATCTGTGCCCACCACTGACTCCAGGATGAAGATATGGGCATCTCGAGGCTCTTGTGTTCTCACAGTGGGATGGGAACCAGCGAGGTTACCTCTGTGTTTTCATCGTGCTTTTTATAATCCATTAGGTAGGTAGAGGAACCACTGTTACACCTTTTAGAAACGAAGGGACGGAAACAAAGAAAGCACGGTAATGTGTCTGGATAGAGGCCACGAAACACATCATAGATACAACTGAGCCTGGGCTCCAGGTCTTCTGATAACTGGTCTGGTTTCTTGCTGTTAGTGTAAGCTGCCTCTCCCAAGCTCTCATTCTTGGTCAGAAGTCATATTATTCTGAACAAAAAGAAGCCACATTAAAAAAATTCTAAGCATGTAGTTTGTTCTCTAGTCACTGAGCTGATGCATTTATCTCATCTGTACACACAGAGCTCTGACTTCGTTGTGTTTTGCTAGAATCGCATTCCAGGGCTTTTGGTGGATATTATGCAACACCACTTGGCTGGTTTGTGCTCTGCCAATTTTTGGGAGCAAGCTTAATTATGCAAATGCACCTGATAATAGTGTATTCATTTTAGTCATGCTCAATTATTTATTTTGTATGCATGGCCCCAGTGACTTGGACAGAGCTTAGTAACAGCTCATCTCGTATCTAGCAAGGAGACACAGGAAAGGACACAATTCTGATGCAGGTCAACTGCCCTGATGAGCATCAAGCTGCTTCAGGGAAAGTCACATTTGAGGCAAGGCCAGCTATTTCTAGGGAAAATGCCAGCTCTATAGCCTATCTGTTGTTCCCAGACTGAGAGGCCATTTCACGGGACTGTAGGAGCAGTGACTCTTCGATAGAATAGTACCTGATGTGACGGGTCGGAGGAGAATGGAAAGGAAACCTGTTTGGTTACTTCCACGGACTCCTTAACTGCCACATTTCCCCCTCTATGCACTTCTGCCTTTAGGGATAATGAAACGGGGCCTGGAGGAAAAGCAGTAGAGACAAGTGCAAATAGATATGCTAGAGTGTTTTTGCTCCTTCTCAGAGGAGAATAAGTGAAAATCATGCCATTGGGCAGAAATAGGATGGCAGCTATCTTTAACTCTCTGATTTTTCCACAAGTGCCATGATCTCATTGACAATGGCCACTTGCATGTTTTAGCTGGACATCACTCTGCCCCTCAGACTTGGCTATCCTGTACTCACCCTACAGGTGTCAGCGTAAGTGTGACTTCTCCCAAGACATCCCTGAACACCTCTCCTCTATCCTCATGCCCGGAATAGGCTAGGCACCCCCGCAGTGTTCTCCCACTGAATCAGGTATATTACTTATGGTGCCACTTACGTCACTTAATGGGATTACTTGTTTTGTTGTAGGACTCCCTGTCTATGAAGGTGGAGACCATGTCTTTGCTGTTTAGTGATGCACAGCACCTAATTTCAATGCTTGGGAGTGGATAGCAACTTGGTAAATGTTTGTTGAAAAATGAATGAAGGAACGAATGAAATTTTGATGGGGGTCCGGGCATTGCTTTCATCCTTAGTCTCTAGCTGAAGTACAAAAGGACTCACCTATCTTTGTAGCAATGTCTATTTTTTTAATATGAAATTTATTGTCAAATTGGTTTCCATACAACACCCAGTGCTCATCCCAACAGGTGCCCTCCTCAGTGCCCATCACCCAGCAATGTCTGTTTTTAACTGCGGAACACACAATCTCTTTTCTACTGTATAATTGTTTCTAATTCATTGATGACTTTTGTGAACTTCTGGTGGCTAAAGTATTTGTCTGTCCAACAAAATTTGTCTCAGTCTTTCTTCTGCTAACCGATTCTGTTTCTTCTCTCCTGTACTCCCTGCATAACCACCAGAGGGGTGGGAATAGGACCCAGGGCTGGCCAATCATGGCTCTTCACCAGGAATGAAATTGGAAGAAAGCATTTCTTTTCTGATAGGGTTATTGTATTGAGAGATTTGGATGTGTGACCCCTGACAGCCACTTTGTCTACTATCTTACAGAGAGTCTATGGATGAAGCCAATCAGAAAGCCCAGTAAAAAGTCAGATAGGGTCTTAAGATCCTGGTTCTTGTACCTCTGTTTTGTTCTCATGCCCTTCCCCAGAATATATTCTAGTTCAGAGGCCAATAAATACCTTTTCTTTAAGTCAATGTAATAAAAGGAATCAAACTCACAGCTGAACAGGATCTGGCTAATGCAGTGATTAAAGTGCATTTATTTTTAGGAACATAGGGAAAGTCAGCTGAAGTCAGGGGAAAAGGTTGCCACATCCTTAGTTTCCAAGTTTAAATGGACTTTAAAAGTCAGAGTCCTGATAAATATAGAAATTGTTACCTGAGGCCAGATTTAAGGGTCACGGCCACACTGTAATTGTACCAATGGGAAGTGGATAAATCATTGCAACTCCTAAAAGAAGCATCAAGTCCTAATTCTGTCTCAGGCTTATCCAAGGACACCAATGGTTATGGTCAACTCTTCCGGAAAGTATCCAGGGGCAAGTAGAGAAACTCATCCAAGGACTTCCTATGTGGCCAGGGAGGTGAGGCCTTAATCTTCTGGTTCAGAAATATGCTGTATATGCTGTGGACCAGAGATAGCTGACGTTGCTTCTCCTTTCTGTGCTTTCCAAAATAGGAGTTTTTATTGCAGACTTTATGTACTCCTTCATAATTTATATTGGCTCTGTTGGGGTGGTTAAATTTACTATTTGGCAAGAATATGAGAAGACTTGGAATTCAATATAGCAGATGATGTGATTTGGGTTGTCCCTTTGGAAAGGGTGGCTGTGTTTTCTGTTGTACATGAGATACTGGCATTTTGATAGGTGGGCATTTTTGAATTTAATGCCAGGGGAGAAGCTACCTTGAATGTGCTCGGATGTTCTCTGGGTTTGATTCCCCATCTCTGAGGCCCCAAGGTCCCGGGCCCTGTCATTGCTCATTCAATCCTGAGACTACTCCAGTATCCTATCTCCCTTCTTGGGTCAATAAAATCTCTGTTCTACTTCATGTAGTTTGATACTGATTTTTATCACTTGCAACTGACAGAATTGTGAAGTCAATGTCATCTCCTCAGAGAATCCTCCTTTAACCACATAGCTAATTTAATGCCCTTTCTGCTACCTGCCATTTTCTACCTTGTTGCCCTATTTTGTGTTTTACAGTACTGGTGGCTCTCCGAAATTACCTCTTCAGAAAATTCCTAGTTATTTGTTTATTGTTCATTCTTTTCTCTCCCAACCCCCCGCCCCCCCCCCGCCACTATTAAACTGTAAGTTCTGTGAGGTCAGAGATTTCATGATTTATTCATTAATTTTCCTACAATAGCACTCAGCATGCAATTGGTTCCTCTTAATTAATATTTATTAATCGAATTACTAACGTAGGTGTAAAGACTAAGAAGTACCAAGGAAAGGGAGTCTGCAGGTGAAGGCCTCCATCTATTTGTCTATCCTGATTCTCCCAGCTTTCCTATTACTTCATTAACTGATCTTAAATATGTTTCCATTTTCTCTCCTTTGGCTGACCTTTACTTAGAGTGATCTTACTACTCAAGCTCTACGCTATTGTTCCTGTCACTTGCCTCTGGTCCTCTGCTGCTTTTCTGTCCCCGAACTCCAACCTCAGTCCACATCCGGCTTCCCTAAATGCTTATACATGATGATTTAATTACTGAAAACATTATGCTTCTTTTTGGTTCTCCACCCAAGGAAACTACTCTACCAAATTGCTTGAGTTCTTTATGACCTGCCTGAATAATTTTCTCAAGCTTTCTCGTGGCAGGGAAGTAATTAAGAGGTCTGTTTTCTTTAACGTGTACAGTACTCATTTAAAGGCATTTTTGAATGTGCCAATCTCAGCTGGTCTCCACAATAGCCCTTGTGAAGTAGACCAGGATTGGAATTGGTATCAAAAATTCAGAGGTGAGAAAACCAAGGCACAGAAAAAGCTGGTGGTTTTTCTCAGGCTACAGAGGTGGTGAAGGTACGGCATGGACTTAAATCCAGTCTTTTGCTTCTTTGTAACATCTGAGACTCTGCTGAGAAGACTTGTCTGTTGGGATCGCAGACAAATCATTGAGCGTTGGTAAACTGGTGAAGCCTAGGCCACGAAGTCAAGTGTGGCCATCTTTTACTGGATTTACAACACAAACTAGAAAGTCAAATCTGTATCACTAGTCAAATTTTGATATTAAAGAACTGGAAGGTGCCATTTGCAATTTCTTATGGTTCTATTTATCAAATCCCAGCCACAAAGGGGTAGAAAAATACCATTTTTGAACAATTTGCATCTTGCCTGTTTTAAGTGGAATCCAATACATCATAGGCCCAATGACATTTTAAGAGTTTCAAGTCTGTAATGGCTGTCATGACATGAATCACTCAAACAGAGGCCACTGTCCTGAGCAATGACTCAGAGTAAACAGCTCTGAGAGAGAAAAACACATTTTCCCTCTATTGGAGTCATCGTCCAAATGAAATAAACCTACCCAATCCATGATTGCTTTCAGAAGGCTGGGCGCTTCTATTACATCCAGAGCAGAAGAACATTCTTGAGAAAAGTCCAGGAAACAAGGGGCAGAGACTTCTCAGGGTCAGTCCTTTATTTACCACTAAGGAAAAGTGTGACCCCAGACAGGTCTTTTCAGTTTTCCTTGCCTCAGATTCTTCATTTGTAAAATGAGAGACTGAGACTACATAGGCTAAGGGGTCCTTTTGGTTCTAAGAACTGTTGATTTGGGGTCATTTTACTCCAGGACAGGAATTATGATTGATTACAGATTTTTTTTTTAACCCATTGAGAGAAGCTAGGACACCAACTGAGAACTCCTCAGAGCAGGACATGTGGTGGGGAGTTTTTCCTGCTTCACTGCCACTGTGGGCAAAAGAGGAACACACATGGATATCACTTGGGTGGTAAACACTTTAATATGCACTGGGATGTTTATGTACCTTGGAGAGGGTCAGTAGGTGGTTCTTCTTTTTTTTTTTTTTTTTTTTTTTTTTAACTACAAACTTACTTTAAAAGTTTATTTATTTTTGTTTGAGAAAGAGAGAGAGCAAAAGCAGGGACTGGGCAGAGAGAGAGAGGGAGACACAGAATCCGAAGCAGGCTTTAGGCTCTGAGCTGTCAGCACAGGGCCCGACGCAGGGCTCCAACTCACAAGCCGTGAGATCATGACCTGAGCCAAAGTTGGATGCTGAACCAACTGGGCCACCCAGGCACCCCACAAAGGATGTTTTAGAGTAAGAAATTAGGTAAATAAGAACCTGGTGACTTGGGGCACCTGGGTGGCCCTGTTGGTTAAGTATCAGACCTCGGCTCAGGTCATGATCTCACGGTCGTAAGTTCGACCCCGCATCGGGCTCTGTGCTGACAGCACAGAGACTGAGCCTGCTTCGGATTCTGTGTCTCCCTCTCTCTCTGCTCCTTCCCTGCTCAAGCTCTGTGTCTCTGTCAAAAATAAAAATAAAAATAAACATTTCAAACAACGAAAAAGAAAACTTCCTTTGTTGTGGCAAAGGGAAACACCACAGTAATTCCATTGCACTTTTGTGTACTTTGTTATCATTCCTGAACCCTGATGTTGCCTCTTACCCCTAAGATGAGCAGGAGAAATGGGGAAATCAGAGAGGATTTCACTGTTTTATCTGTGGCAGGGATGTGATGGAGCAGTCACTGGTCTGAAGGGTGGGGTTGATCTCTAACTGCTACAGGGTTGGATAATAGCAAAGAATATTCCTTTAGATCCAGGCACACATTACGTGTCCTTTTAGGTATGACTGAAGGCCTATTTTGCTTAGGCCAATGTAGCTTCTCGACGGAGGCTCTCATTTATTGATAGACAACTTTTTCCTTAAGTCAAATTTTTCCAGAGTTAGGGGGTGGGAAGTTTGGGAGTTCCAACTATTTCAAATTTCCATTCTTGTCAACAAGTAGCATTGAAGTGCTTTAAAGATTTAACTTATTCCATCAGGTACATACTCATAACCTAATTCTCTTATGACCTAATTAAGGCCATTGAATTTGAATAGTTGCACAATTCTTGCCAATACACAATCTAAGCCATTGATTCAAAATAACTGGTCTACAACTGCGGCACCCAGGAGCCCAGTGGCCTTCTGAAACCATCACTTGGGAGCCGTCATGGAGTTTCCTGCCAGGGACATGCTTTTCCCCATAGGGGATTTGCCAGGATTGCCCAGGACAGGGAGTTCCAGGGATTCTGGGAGTGCTTTCAGTGGCCCTAAGATTGGGCACAGCAAATGCTAACAGAATCATGGTTTGTATGAGGGGCAGGGAGAGTCTGGAGTGGGCCTGGTGACTTCTAGCACTGTATAGTTTTGTAAATTGTGGTAAAATATACATAAAATTAACAATTTTAGTCATTTTCAAGTGTGCAGCTCAGCGGCATTAGGCACGTTCAGAAAATTATGTAACTATGCCACTGTCCATTTCCAGAGCTTTTCCTCATCCCCAAATAGATACTCAGTACCTATTCAATAATAACTCTGGATTCCCTCCTCCTCCTTACTCCCAGTACCTTCTATTCTATTTTCTGTGTCTATGAATTTGCCTATTCTAACTACTGCATATAAATGGAATCATGCACTATTTCTCTTTTTGTGCCTGGCTTCTGTCGCTCAGCCTATTTTCAAGGTCCATCCGTGTTATATTGGGTATGAGAATTTCATTCCTTTTTCTGGCCAAATGATATTCCATTGTATGGATATGCTGCAGTGTGTTTATCCATTCAGCTGCTGATGGGCAGTTGGGTTGTTTCCTTTTGGCTGTTGTGAATAGTGCTACTATGAACATCGGTGTACAAGTATCTTTCAAGTCTCTGCTTTCAATTCTTGTGGTTATACATCCCAAAGTAAAGTTTCTGGGTCATATGGTAATTCTGTGTTTAACTTCTTGAGGGACGAAGAAACTGTTTTCCACACGGAGTGCACCATTTTACATTCCTATCAGGAATGTAAACGCGTAAGGATTCCAACACTCCTGCATCCTTGCCAACACTTGTTATTTTCAGTTTTGTTTTGCTTTTTGATAATAGCCATCCTAATGGTATGAAGCAGCTCATTGCAGTAATGCTGTATTTTTGATAAAGCAAGGGAGGGAAGGCATAGAAAGGACAGCATTGCTTGGAAATGTAGCCACTGACTATATGTCAGAAGATGGAAGTTGTGCCTTGGAGTTCTCAGATCCACTTAGAGCAAGTTCCTTGACCTGTGACTCACTGTTTTTCCTCAGTACTTGTGATCTTGAATCTGAAACTAAACAGAGCACCTAGGAAATACTGCTGGCACCAGCCTAAGTTCAGAACACATGCTGAATTGTGGGCCATGTTTCTTGCTGATTTAATTGCCTTTAGCAAATTATAGGTACAGCACAATTTGGTTAGGCCTTAAGTTTGGCCAGTTTATTTCTTGAAACTATAAGTCTAGTTTCTCAAGCTAATGGTGTAGATAAGGAGGAAGTGGGGTTAACTCTTACTATTCTATAGAGATATATTCATTTTATGCAGAAATCTATCAGGAATAATATAGAACTATCTGTCATTTTTATCGACCTTCCATCAGTTTTAAGTTTGTGAACAAAAAGCTGGATAAATCAATTCAAAAAGCCTTCTTTTTTCTCTCCCCCCAACACTCAACTACTGATGCTTGGATAGAATCTGAAATATAATATTCCACAAGACTCAAAGTGAATAAGGGTGCCCTTTATCAAACAGGCAAGCTTTTCTAGTGAGATAAAACCTGGCTATGTCTGACTTCCCTTCATTTTAATTAGTTTCTTATCATCTGATAACACACTGGGATGAACATTTTTTAAATATCTAAGGCTGCTGTGTTTTCAATTTCGTGATCTAGGAGAGATCCTAGCCGACAACTTGACACGGCATCTAATTATTACAAAAGAGGAAGATTACAGATTGGGTGCACCAAAATGAAAACCAGTTTGCAGAGAGCAACTAATTTTTAATTAGCTCATATTTAGTAATTTCACATGGCAGGTCACCTCACTCTGTCCCCCTGGCACATATTCCGCATTGAAGGAAAGAGCAGGAAATGACATGCCTCAAAATTAGGCATTCCATGAGTGATATTTTTAAAAGGCAGGATGGGGACTGCCTTTTAGCCTGTGGTGTTAACAGAGAGAGACACAGGTAGAAAGATGGACGAACTAACACTCAGCTTTGTGCCCACATAATGCCCAAATCCCCTCTCAGAATGGAGGTGATGTGTATACCCACGTTGGGCTTCTCAAATTTCTCCAAAGATGTCAACTGATCCCACTTGCTCAGCTGCAAGTTGAAAGGTAGCGTTTCCAATTTAAGGAGCAAGAGGAACGTGCCCGAAGCCAGGTAATTGTCAAGAATCACAAACCTGAATTCTCTTGTGCTCTATTCAAACTCTTAGTTGAGAGAAAATATTTACAGAGAGGAGCTAGTAGGATAGAGAATCTATTAAGTCCTCCAGATAATTGCTTCCCAATTGCTCTTAACAAGGCAGGTAATAAAAGTTAGTATTTATTAAAATCAAGAATGTCAATACTTGACAACTGGCACAACACTGGCACCAGCCCGTCAGATGGATGATGGCTGCAAACAACTATATTGTATTGGTTCTGTCTTTGAAAGTGAACTTCCTTTCCACATCACAAAGTCATGTGGAGCCCTCTGCCTACTGTCACACTATGACAATAATTGTACTTTGAACGTCTATTGTAAAAAAAGAGAATGAGAAAATAAGACTTCCTAAATCCTGGGCCCAATTGAAATTAAATGCATTTTATAATCACAATAGCATCTATCAACATTTGAACATTTTTCATGCGTTGATGAGTGAGACACCTGTTTATGGAATAAATGTATGGGCACTACTTTGGGAACCCTTGCAAAAACTTCAAGTTATCCCAGGGCTCTGTTGTGCATGAGTTAGGAGTCACGGGGTAACGTGAGCTAATCAGGCTGTGTAATCACCAGATGGAGATCAAAAAATCTATTGGACAGGAGTAAGGGACTGGTTCACGACATCACACAATGCCCGATCTCTTCGGTGAAACTTGGCTTTATTTATGAAAAGCCATTGTTTTTCGTCTTGGCGGATATTTTGATTTGGTCTTGGGGAAGCAGAGTTATCTGACAGAGAGAGCATCAACTGTTGGAAAATCGGGAGGCACACGTGCCACTTTCCTATGGCTGGCAAACAGTGCTTCACGATAGGTATTTTATGTCAGCCTTATTTCCTTACGAGGGGATTCCTTTTCTTCCTTTCCATCATGTACCCCTATTTTTTGTCCTGGTGTGCCTCATAGATCTTTGAAAGGTAATGTGAGTGTTTTCTGGAATATAGCTGGGTATCAGTAAACAAAAGAAAATGGCTGACTGTCAACAGAGTGGCAAGTCTGCATAAGCAAGAAGACAGAGTTACGTTTTCTTCGTTCCTTGCATAAGATCTGTGGCCATTTGAGGGCCGTTCAGTCGGTTAAGCATCCAACTCTTGATTTTGGCTCAGAGAAGGATCTCACGGTTGGTGAGTTCGAGCTGGGTGTCGGGCTCTGCCCTGGCAAGTGTGGAGCCTGCTTGGGATTCTCTCTCTCTCTCTGTCTCTCTCGACAGCTCTCCAGTTCTCACTCACACACACACTCTCTCTCAAAATAAATAAACTTTGAAAAGATCTACAGCCATTTGAATATTGTGTTAAGATTTCTCTGCTAATCCTATAAGCTCCTGCTTCACTTACAAGGTTGACCGATATGATTTAGCTGGGAAAATCACTGGAATGAGAGATAATTCTGGGTTTTAACAGTCAGCTTTGGTATTAAGTAGATGTATTATCTTGATCAAGGCTTTTGGGCACTGATTCTCTTATTTTCAAAGTCAGGTGTTGAGTCGTTCAGAATCAGAACTCCATACCCAGGGGTCCAAGGAATTCTGTGAGGAAGTCAGTGTGTGAAGTGTTGGGGAGAAGACAAAGGCAGGGCTGGGTACTTTGGGGAATGGAGAGCCCCTGCCCCACCAGAGTCATGCCAATCTTTTAAATACTCTGTGTCAGCTGAGCAGGGGGATCAAATTTGTCTACAGGCTGCCAGGTGGGTGTTTTTGTTTTTTTCCCTTTTTCTTTTCTTAACTCCTGAGCCCAATGATCCTGAAAAGGGCCCCTGGTTCTGACAATCCGTGGTGATAACTCCGTAGGTGAGAGAGCGGTCCACCTTGTTCAGACTGGGCAAGTGTGAAGTCTGAAATGACAGCCAGAGCGTGAGCTGAAGTCAAGGGGATTGCAAGTGGGGAGACGAGAAACCTTTTAAGAATTGGCTGACAGGCCCTGGCACCGGGACAGAGCTGCAGCTGGTTGGAGAACCGCCAGCAGACCGAGCCGACGGGCTGCCGTTGGGGGAGGGTGGGGTGGCCTGCCTGAGTTCTGACTCTGGACCGACCATGAATCTAAGAGGCAAAATCACAGTGACAGGCGGTCATAAATAACTCTTTCTCAGCTTCCCTTTCTTCTCCCCCCTAGACCCTTAGGCATTCGGCCTCCTTTCTGCTCCTTTTAACAGTTTTCTCATTATAAGCTGCCCATCACTCAAGTGCAGTTCAGATGCCAGATCCTCCTTGAAGCCTCATTCCAGCTCCTCGGCTGGAGTCCTCCTCTGTGTTCTGGCAGTGTTTGGTTTGGATTTCAGAGGGCAGATCGCATTCCACCCAGTACTAGTCATACGATACACATGGCTGTTGTCCCCTGCTGGAACCCAAGTGACTTGAGAGGAGGGACCACATCTTCCCGGCTTTCCTACCTTCCTCGGGGTGCTTAGAACAGTGGTTTGCCCAAAGTAGGTATTCCGTAAATAAGGTACAAAAGCCTAGAGTTTAGGCTCTGTGGCCAGAAACGGACTCAGTCCTGGCTGCTGGATCCATTAGTTATGTGACCTTGGGTGAATTATCAGCCTCTCTAAACCTCAGTGTTTATTACTATTTTTTTTTTTTAGAGTTATATGATGAAATCATGCATAGTTCTTAGCATAATAATTCCCGGTGCCAGGTAAGCACTGAATAAATGTTAAAAACAATGCTGCCTTGTGTTGGATTATAAGTCCACCCCTTTCTTCACTACGCGAAAAATGAGTTAATGTGTGTCAGTGGGACACAGGGCCTCACGGATGACGGCTTTAGGATGGCCCAGAAATGTACTGATAAGAATTGGAAAACAAGGATTCTGCATCTTAGATTTAGAGGGAACTGGAGAGAAGGTGGCTGATGCTGGAAAGCAGCAATGCAGACTGATTATGAAGAGAAGGCCTGAGGTAAACAGCATACATTTAATTAAGAGCAGTGGTACTGGCTATCCAGAATGGCATATTTGTTTTAATCAAAAGAAAAAAAAAGCAGAGAGAATCAGAAGTAAAGGTTAGGCAAAAACGGAGAAAAATGCCAAGACAGCATCTTGTTGTGCAATCTGTCCCAGGACTAGGGTGTGTGATGGAGAGAGACCAGGGACTCCCTGTGTACGGATGCCTGAGGGTTGAACAAACCACTTAGGGGCCTGGGGCTGAGCCCGGGACAGGAGACCCACGGGGTCTCCCCAGCAGGGGCCAGGCATCCTCAGAGCTCCCAGAAGAGGGGTCCTATCTTCTCCAGGAGTGAGAAAGCCCTAGACCGAAAGTTAAACATGCCAAGTGCAAGCTGGCGACCGGGCTATGGACTTGCAGTAATTCCCCTCTTTCCCTAGAGCTGGGAATGTCAAAATTCCTTATAATTTGACCTGTTGATCTGGACTTCTAAGCACCTGTGAACCGAATGAACCAATGTCACAATAATGGAAGGATTTGGGAGCGGATGAAGTATCATCTGGAGCCAAATAATTGGAAAGTTACTTGCTGAGCATGGAATTAAGCTATCCTATTTCATTCATTCTAAGACACATATGTTATCACGTTGTAATATCTCCAGAATTATGATATAGATTAGACAACGGTGTTCGACAATCACCTTGGCCAGGCAGCAAGTGAGGTGTGGCTTGGCAAAACGTGCACATGCGTAAAACCAAAAGTGCCAGCATTAAAGCTCACACAATGGGAGGAAATCTGGAGACAAATGTGGATAATTCTTTTAAGAAACGTGAACTTACCATGACCTTGATGGCACAACGGATGGAGAAGAAAAACACCAGTGATGGGACTGTTAGGCAAAAAGTGATTCGGAAGAATCAGGGTTGTACGTGCTTCTCCTAGAGACAGCCATTACACCTTGATGTGCAGAAGTGAACACACATTCCCATTTCATTCCAGGCAATGCTAAAAAGATGTAGACGCAGGGGCGCCGAGGCGGCTCAGTCGGTTAAGCGTCCGACTTCGGCTCAGGACGTGACCTCCCGGTTCATGGGTTCGAGCCCTGCGTCGGGCTCTGTGCTGTCAGCTCAGAACCTAGAGGCTGCTTCAGATTCTGTGTCTCCCTCTCTCTCTCTGCCCCTCCCTTGCTTGTGTTCTCTCTCTCCCTCTCTCAAAAACATGTAAGTTTATATATGGATGCTGAGAAAAAAAGATACGGGTGCAAAGACGGAGGTTGAATAAAATTAACACTGTTTTTGCTGTTTTATCATGGACTTTCTTAAATAAAATCAGCTTTTTTTTTTTTCTTTTTTTAAGTTGAGAGCGGTTGGCAAGTGGAGAATGTAATGACCACTAGTCCAGCTTGGTGCCACTGCCTGAATTCCTGCTAGGCTCCAGCAGTTTGGCCCACCTTTGGTTTTGTATCGTCGGTTCAAATGCCAACACTACGAAAGGACAAATAATGTCTTAGTATTATTGTAAAAATAGTTTGCACCTTGTAGACCTCCTGCATAGGCCTCTGGAGGAGGCCCCGGGGTTTGGGCGGAGGCAGACCAGCCAGGTCCGCCTTCTGGGTCAAAACACAGCATGGAGAAAGGCAGGGGTAGTAGGCAATAGGAAGATATATGAAATAAAGCCTAAGCCAGCACTTTGCTTTAGAAAAATATAAAAACAGATCTCAATGATCAGAGTGATTTATAAGAGCTTGTAGACTAGCAGAAGGGATAGGTCAAGTGTACAGGTAATAGAAACTCAAAAGCTATAGCATAGCGTAATCGTGGCTTATTTTTTCTTCTGTAGTGGTATATACAATAAAGCAAATCATTGAATTCATTCTTTGAGTCTTAGATTCTATCATGTATGATAAAGGGGGAGAGAATAAAATGACTCCCATGTTGGAGTGACTGGATACACTTTCCCTGAGCCAGTGAAACTGTCACTAGGACCAGACAGGTCAGGGTCTTCAGGACAGATTTCCTGCTCCCTAGGTGGGATGCCATGGGTATTCATCTTAGAAACACTTGGTTTTCTAGCCTTCTATTATTAATGCATCTTCCTTCTGAGAGACACATTTTGTTTTTCGTGTTATGAATGCACAAATGGGTGAATGAATAAATATTAATGGCCTAGAAGCCACTGTGCCTCCTTCAAGGGATTTTGCCTACCTACTCTGATGGGATGATTTTGTACTTTAATGTTCATAGGGCAGTTTTATCTTATCTCCAATTCTGTCTCATCCTTGGAGAGGAAGGATCGTCTTACTCTTACCCCTCTCCTCCTTGTCCTATGTTTATAGCCTTAATAAAAAAAGAGGGGTGCCTGGGTGGCTCAGTCGGTTAGGCGGCCGACTTCGGCTCAGGTCATGATCTCACACTCCGTGAGTTTGAGCCCCGCGTCGGGCTCTGTGCTGACAGCTCAGAGCCTGGAGCCTGTTTCGGATTCTGTGTCTCCCTCTCTCTGGCCCTCCCCCGTTCATGCTCTGTCTCTGTCTCAAAAATAAATAAACGTTAAAAAAAAATTAAAAAAAAAAAAAAAAAAAAAGAAATGGGACGCACTGATACACCCCGGTGTCTCCGGTCACTCTTCCACACACGCCCAGCTGGGTTTGTTCCAGTTATGCCTCAAGAGGAAAGTTAGCATCAATCTACACACTGCAATCACTTGAGTTTACATTTGCAAGGGAAGTGGTAACCTACAAGCTATTCTTTATTTTGAGGGGATTAGAGCTTCGGCTGATAACTGGACTGTCTTACTTGTTTCTATAAATTTTTAACAGCCTGAAATGGCATTAAACACTGCAGAGAGTACAATAGAATGCCACTAATCCTGTTGATCTTACATTGCTTTACAGAGGAAAGCAGAGCAATAAATCCTTTTAAGTGTAAATCAGGAGAGATGTTAGCTATTTCTCTGCAAGGACATGTCTTATTACTAGCTTATTACTTGGCTGATATGTGAGAACTCAAGTATTCAATTTGAAACGCCTTTTCTTCTTCCCTCTGCTAGTTTACTGATTCTCTTCCTCCATCCATCCGTCCTTCTCCGAGTAAGTGTACTTTTCCTCTCTCTACCTACCTATCATCCATTTACTTATCTATTGAATTGCAAAATCTGTGTCTGGCCATCCTGCCACTCTAGGATACCTTCCTGTGCAGCATTAGGAGAAGTACTTTTTGAGGGAACACAGTAAGATTTGATCATCAGCTTCCAAGAGCTTGCAGTCCAGTAGAAAGACTCGGTCAAGTATACAGGTGACAGAAACTCAAGGCTGGATTTGATAGCCGATTGGTTAAGGTGAGGGCTCAGTTAGTTTAGATTCTATGCATGTCCCTACCACTTCCCACCTGTACATCCCCAGGCAAATGCTTAGATCTCTCTGAATCTCGGCTTCCTCATCTGTAATACAAATCAAGTACATAGGGCTGCTGTGATGATTAAACGGAGTACAGAGTATTTATTTAGCACAATGCCATTTATAACAATATTCTAATTTGTGCTCAAAGAGATGTAGAAAAAGCAACAAAATTGACCCCTAACAGTAATTTGCCCCACCACCTGCACAATGTATTTGTTTTTCCTTTGTGTGCACACTAGGACAGGCTGATTTCAGAAATAAAGCTAGTCCAGAGTTCCTGAGATGTTGCTAACAGTATACATATGATGAAGCTGTTTCTTTACGTGGATGACATGGCTATGACTGAGAAAAGATAGTCCTGGAATTCTCTTTCCTATGGTAGAAAGAGGTTGCAGTAAGCCACCGGCACATTTTCAACTAGAGCTGGGATTTATCCAGACTGAAGCTAGTCATGTCCAGCATAGGTCATCATATTTGCTGTGCGTGGCCCCGCACAAACCAAGCCCCCTGCCTTCCACCATTTGTAAGTTTGGCTGTTCCCCTGTACTTGTTTTTTTCCCATCTACTGTCATACGAGGGCAAGTCCCATAGCCCTCCACTCTTGCAGCACCTTCCATCCCATTCCAACACAGCCATTAATGATTCATTTGGGTTTTGGGGAAAGCAAGAGTTTCCAGAACATCAGGAGGACCAGAGACCAATCTACTTTGTGACTTAGGCAATCTGGACTGCCCACTGGAAGCAAGGAACAATGGAGGAAAATGTAAGAGGCTTCGTGTCAGACTTCAGAGTGCCTTCTGGCCCCAATTCTGACTTACTCTGTTATAATGAACAAATTAGTGAGACTTCTGGGGCCTCAGTTCACCGATTTATATAGTAAATGTATTGTGCTAAGTAATCTGTCAAGTGTTTTCATTCACCGGTTTATCCATTTAACATTTATAAAGCACCCACTTGTATACTGCACTGTTCAGATGAGACATATTTCTATAAGGAGTTACACACACACACACACACACACACCCACCCACCCCATGGCCCAGAATGTGATAAGAGCCACAGTAAAAATACAAAATGTGAGGGGCTGCAGCTCTTCTGTTGTGAGACTTTAAGCTACTATTCAGTTCTAGCCATAAGAGATCTGTGATTTGTGTCTTCAAGTTCACTCACATATCATGGAGTGTTTCCTCTCTTAGAGTCTTACCTCCTCTGGAAGATGAGGCAAATGAATTTAAGAGCTATTTCTAAGGACTTTTTTTTTTTTTTTTTTTTTTTTTTTTTTTTTTTTTGAGAAGGGAGGATTCAAGAGGATTAAAGGGTATAAATAATTCACTGGGCACATAACTTTATCTTACTTGTCTCCAAACTCAATGCGAGTTGGGGAGTGAAAATAACCTTGTCTCCTTTTGATATAAAAGGAAATTAAGACTCATAGAAGCTGAAGCACTTCCTGGAGGAAAAATCAGGGTGAAGATGCTCAGTGTAGTACTATAAATGTGCTGCATAGACAAGCAACTGGTCTGTTAATCCTCCAGAGTCCAAGCTCCTCTTTGCCATCAATATTTCCTTCTTCTGATCTGTAACACCAGTAATGGTGATGCCAGTTTCTTGGTTAATGATCTTCATCTGAGCTGAGGTTTGAGTGCTTAGGCTGAACTCAGCCTGAAAATGTTTCCTCCTGCCAACAGGTGGCAGGGTAGGCAAATTTGTCTGAGAATGGAAATAAACTCTGAAAGGAGGGGAGCTTGGGTTGGGACCTTCCATTTGTTCAACCTACATTTATTATGCACCTACAGTGCAAAGCCCGATGCGAGGCATGAAAGCCTTGGATAAGACGTGATCTCTGCATCTTCTGGAGTTCCCTCCCAGCTGACCGAAAGAAAGACTGCCCTCTTCGAAAGACATGACATGATGCAAATGGTTAGTAGAGTAAAAGAAATATAAAAAGCAAAATACAACTTTGCTCAAGAAACTACATTCCTTATCCTGTCTTGATTTGATGCAGTCTTTAGTCCTAACCCTGTAGACAGCTCCTCTGATACTGAGGAAACCAGACTTTGCTGATAATGAACTCTAGACAAAGAAACAAAACACACGACAACAAAAAACCCCCAATCTGTGGCTCGAATGGAAAGCCCCCAGCCTTCTCTGAAAGAAATATCCTGCTATTTTTGACTCAACTGCTACTACCTGAGGAACTCCAATACCTTCTAGAACAAGTTATCTTTATTCCAACTCCTTTAAGTAACCAAAGGAAACCCACTGCAACCATAATTTTTAACTTACATAAAGAAGACGCAACTTGTGAAAGATATTTGGAATCTAATTACATGCTGAAGAGGCAAGGACTGGGAGTTGAAAATACTGGCAAACTCTTACTCATGCCTCAGAACCCAGCAAAATTGGTGTCTCCTTGGTTAAGATTTTCCTCTTTTTGATGTATTCCTCCTTTTCTCTGGCTCCCACAGCACACAAGATCTTCTGCCATCACATACACTTACCTAGGCTCTTTTAACTAATTTTTAAAAGGTCTGTAGCTTTTTAAAGCAGCACTATCAACAATAGCCAAAGTATGGAAAGAGCCCAAATGTCCATCGATGGATGAATGGATAAACAAGATGTGGTGTATCTGTACAATGGAGTATTATTCAGCAATCAAAAAGAATGAGATCTTGGGGCACCTGGGTGGCTCAGTCGGTTAAGCGTCTGACTTCAGCTCAGGTCATGATCTCTCAGTATGTGAGTTCGAGCCCCGCGTCGGGCTCTGTGCTGACAGCTTGGAGCCTGGAGCCTGCTTCGGATTCTGTGTCTCCCTCTCTCTGACCCTCCCCCATTCATGCTGTCTCTGTCTCAAAAGTAAATAAACGTTAAAAAAAAATTTAAAAAAAAAAGAGTGAAATCTTGCCATTTGCAACTACGTGGATGGAAGTAGAGGGTATTATGCTAAGCGAAATTAGTCGGAGAAAGACAAATATCACATGACTTCACTCCTATGAGGACTTTAAGATACAAAACAGATGAACACAAGGGAAAGGAAGCAAAAATCATATAAAAACAGGGAGGGGGACAAAAACATAAGAGACTCCTAAACATGGAGAACAAACAGAGGGTTACTGGAGGGGGTGTGGGAGGGGGGATGGGCTCAATGGGTAAGGGGCATTAACGAATCTACTCCTGAACTCACTGTTGCACTATATGCTAACTTGGATGTAAATTTAAAAAATAAATCAAATTTAAAAAATAATAAAAATAAAGGATGTGTTCCTATACAAAAAAAAAAAAAAAAAGTCTATCTTTTGCTCACCAAACTGAGGAAGCATGGTCATATGATTTGTCATTTTGATTCAAGAGTGTCAAATACAGTAATCATTTATTATTTGTTGAAAAAATAAATGTATAAATAGAAAAATGGGTGAAAAGGAAGTTCTGGGGTGTTTTTTCTAAACTGCATCACCAATTTTAGAGGAATGCAGAGGTGACCATGGAGACATGGAGCCATGAGAGAAAGCTTGGTGACATAGCCTTTGTGACACATAAGCTATTGCACGCTTTGGAGTCATACTTGAGTTCATATATGACTTTGTCACGTGCTAGCAAATAAGTGAACATCTTTGAGTTTACTCATATAAAATGGGGAAAAATAAGTGAACATCTTTGAGTTTGTTTACTCATATAAAATGGGGAAAAATAATGCTTCACAGAATTGTTAGCAGCTTCAATAGCTAATAAACAGCTTTAAGTTAAATATTTTAATATAATACACACACAAGGGATGATGATTACCACAATTATCTCTCAGGTGAGCCGGAGATAAATGATATGGGGTATCTTTACAGCCCGCAGAAATAGCATTTTGATTAAAAGTGGTTTATTCTCTTTTGTAGCTTGTGGAAACAAATGTAACACAGTTGTTGGAGTTATTGTCTTTTTTGTTGTTGTTTTTTGGTTACCTTTATTTTCCTATCATGGAAACAAAGGCAATTTTGTAGGTAAAAAAAGAACTTATTTTATGTGGGCGTTTTTTTTATACTAATTCTAAAAAGCACATGTATAAAGATTCTGAATTGTGTTATCTATCTGATGACACTTAAGACACTTTTTTCCTGGAAGATTTATAAGCTTAAATTTAATTTGGTGGAATATAATTTGAAGTATGACTTCAGGTTGAAATTGGGGTCTGTGAGATTTTGAAAATAGAGAACCCTTTTGGCAAAGAGAAAACGCTTGAAATACATTCGCGATTGGGCAAGCTGCTTACAGAATAATTCAAGAACTGCGGCTAGGGGGGCGTCTGGGTGGCTCAGTCAGTTAAGTGCCCGACTTTGGCTCAGGTCATGATCTCACAGCTTTGTGAGTTCAAGCCCTGCGTTGGGCTCTGTGCTGACAGCCTAGAGCCTGCTTCAGAATCTGTGTCTCCCTCTCTCTCTGATCCTCCCCCACTCGCATTCTGTCTCTCTCAAAAATAAATAAAGATTTAAAAAAATTAAAAAAAAGAGAGAACTGTAGCTCGAAAATCAGTTAGTTAAACTGGCTGTGATATCCATGATAGCTATGAATCTCTTCCATCCAGCTCTGTCCTGGGTCACGGAAGCTGTATCCTTGACTGACGGGCTGGCATGTATGTGATGAGCAAATGTCTCACCAAACAGCCAAAATGATAGAAACTGTGCTGAGGTCAGACAGCATATTTTACCATAAGTAAAAGACCGTAAAACAATAGGAGGAAGTGATTCAATCTCTACCTGCTGAATTCACTTCAGTTCCTTAATTTTTTTTTTTTAATTTTTTTTTTAGGACATGCAGCTCGCAAAGCTCAGGCTTTAAAAATGTGATTTTATCACCCCCACCCCCTGTCTTAAGCTGTTTCCAAGAGGATTTATCCTTATTTATGTCTGTAGAATGAGATTTTCTTTTCAAGTGCTTGGGAGCTTTCCACGGTGTCCTGTGGATGCTTCAAAATGAAGCCTTCTCTTTTTGAATCCTTTCCTTTCCTTAGACAGAACTGCCTCCTGTAATTTCTTCTTTTTACTCTTAAAAAAAGGGGTGGGGGAGGGAAAGCAAAAGGAATCTAGCTGGAGACTGCAGCCCAGGTGTTCCAGAAGGCAACTGCTATAATTGGTTGTTAAAAGCAGCACTGCCATCATTTCCCCACAGATTGAAAATCGACTTTTCCTCTCAACATTTTCCTCTGTGGCTGGGAAAATTAACAAATTAATTGATCTTAATGAAATGACCATTTAAACACGTTCGAGCACTGGCCTCAAAGAGAAACAAGAGTTTTTTTTGAAGCATCTCTCTCCTGAACCAAGTTCTTGCATAATCGAAATGGTTCAGTGTGTGTGAGTGGTGGTGTTTAAATACCAAATCATTCAAAATCTGTTCTCAGTATAAATGTTCTCATCGAGAAATCTTGCACATGGCTTAGCATAAATTGTAGCCTATTGTGAGGACGATCGATAAGCGAAATGTTCTCAGTTGTGTTAAACTGCTGTTAACTGATTGGAGAAATCTGAAAAAAACCCAAAAATGATGGCCATATGTAACTACTCAGGAAAAAGAAAGAGGTTTCTAAGGAAATGAACCTTGTTCTCAACCACTGTGGTGAGCTTTGGAACATCCAAGAATCCTTCAGTGGTTATTGAAATATTGTGGCAATATGAGTGACAAGTTAGGATGAGCGAAGTACAAGTCATCAGACTACGGACATGAGCAGGCTCAGAGTCTGTTGATACCAATGTTCTGCAGGGATACTTGGCAATACTTTGAGAATCTTTAAAAATGTGCCCATTGCTCATCCCCCCAATCCCCTTTCTAAAAATGTATCCTAATGGAATTTAGGGTGTGTGCAAAGATTTATTTACAAGGATGTTCACTGTAGACTTATTTATGGTAGAGAAAAATTGGAAGCAATCCAAATATCCTACAATAGGGTATTGGTTACATAAATCATAGAATGTAGTATAATTTTTTTTTTGCAATTAAACCATAAAAAAATCTAGAAAATATACTTTAAAAGCTTACTAATAAAGGTTATCTAATAAGTCATGGGGTCATAAGTATTTCCTTTTTATCTTTTTGCTTGGTGCAAAAGATATTTCCTTTTATCTTTATCTTGGTGTTCTCTCCTTTTTCTGCAATAAGCAGGTGGTGCTCACATCATAAATCGCCCTCCCCCACCCTCTTAGCTATGTCTCAGAGCTTCTCAGTCCACCTCAGCAAAAGAATAAGCCACAGCAACCATCCTGGGCATAACTAGAACGTGGAATTGGAATCTCCTTAAAATCTAAAATTTTGCAGTTGTAACATCTTAACACTTCCTCATTTCACAGTATCTCTCACACGTCTTTTAAATATACACTTCCTCAGAGTACTAAGGAATATATATGCTAGTGTTTTAAATTAGAATATTTTATTCTTAAAATGTTTTATTTGAGTATCTCCTATAACTGTTTACAAAATTGGGAACATCTGGTGCTCAGAATCAGTTCTTCAGAAAGTAGATTTGTTCTGGGATCTACTTCACACGTGAATCAGTTTAGTAAGAATAGTGAGTAGCGACCCTTAGAATCCGTTTCAGTAGATGGTGCAACTGAGAACCAATTATTGTCAGAAAGAAAAATCAAGGGAACTCCAGTAAGGAAAAAGCTCCTCTATCTTCATTCCTATATTTATTTCTGACAGCCACAAAATGTCCTTAAGTTCTGTGAATGGGACCAGTGTACTCTCTCCCTGCCTCCTTATGCCTGAAGTCCAGTAGCCATGATCTGGATCAAAGAACAAATAGTCATGGATTGAGGGCTATAATGGAAAGCCAACCATATCACCCATCCATCAGACACACCATTTTTTAAATTTTCCAAAGAGTGTTATTCTCAACCATTGCTACGCCTGATGTCCCAAGTTGTACATCCAGGTTTCCTACTGCCATTGTGTCCCAATGCTATGGATTTTAACCCTTTCAAAGCTTATACTCTTACGACTACACCTGCATCCCCTTTTGGATTAGGTGCTTAGAGGGGAGTAAACCTGAAATGGTGACTGAAGTCTGGAGAAATAATTTCCATGGAGATTGGGAAGAAAGACCTTGCTTTGTGTGAACTAAATTAATAATTGATTGGTTTGGCTTGCTTCACTCAGATTGTGCGTGTGGTTCATGCTAACTGAGTCAGTTCCAGATCTCCATTTTGCTTAGAATTATGTAGATTTTGTATTCAACAAGCAACTCTTTACTAATTTATTATTCCAATAGAAACCTATTGGGCTTAGGAGACCCCAAAGGGAGAGTGCCTCTAAAATTCCCAATGTACTGCAGTACATTTCCCATGGCATCTCTTTATAAACATGCTTAACCCTCCCAAATCCTCATCCTCCCATGGGGAGGGGGGTGCAAAATTGGAGGATTTTTTCCCCTCCATGATAATATAGTATGTTGTAAAATCTTTAGCATTTATGGTATTATATGGCCATTTTTTTTTGTAGTACACTTTGTGCTCCTTAAATAAGGCTGTGCTATTACTCATCTTTCCACATCCAAATCTTCCATCTGCCACAAAATAGGCAATCAATGCGTTAAATACATGTGCAACAAATGAGGCGATAACTGTAAGAATTTGACATTCTCCTTGTGAAGAAATGCCATAGGATGGAATGTCCGTTTACTGTTAAGGATAAACTTAACGTCTGCACTGGTAGTGATAAAAAGCAAGAAAGGAAAGCAATGATATTTTATAGTGCCCATTTAATGATCTATCAGCTGGAAGAAAAGCTGGATTTTTTTTTTTCTCTCTATTGTGTAAGTCACTTTGATGAGGCAGATACCTGACAGCTTTTTGCCGGGGCATTTTTATGCATATGCCCTAACTGCTCAATCTCGTCAGATAATTTTTCAGTAAAATTGCAGCTAACTTCTGCACAAAGCTGATATCATTCTGTCACTCAGAAATCTTACACTGTATCAGAGTCACTGCACCAAACACCAGCCAGCACATGCAAGCTGGTCTGGAGCAAAGAACAGTCAGTAGAGCACCACGTTTCATTTCGAAACCACAGTGTAATTGATTAAGCTTTTACTTTCTCAGGCACTAGATAAAACACTGAACATATCATTATGAAGAAAAAGTAGTCTTTCTGCATTTCTTTCTCTCCTCATAGCTCTATTTCTACACCATATAAAGCTCTAGTATTCATAATTAAAAAAAATTTTTTTTAACATTTATTCATTTTTAAGAGATAGAGACAGAGTACGAGTGGGCAAGGGGCAGAGAGAGGGGGAGACACAGAATCGGAAGCGGGCTCCAGGCTCTGAGCTGTCAGCACAGGGCCCGGCGTGGGGCTCGAACCCACAAACCCTGAGATTATGACCTGAGCCGAAGTTGGACGCTTAACCGACTGAGCCACCCAGGCGTCCCCATACATAAAGGGAAAATGCCTCATAATGACAGAATCAAGGAACACCTAAAAGTAACCTGAAATTTATGTGGTAGAACACATTGGGTTAAAATCTTGTCTTTAGCTCTAGGACTTTGGAGAAGTGTCTAGCTTTCACCCTCCCTTCTTAAGAGGCCTGTTCAATAGCAGAAATATGTGAAGTGTAAATTAAGTGTCAGACAATACACTGGGCTCCTGGTGGGTGTTGGAGACAGAAAGACAGGAGGAGTTGAAGTGGCTTTGTGTGAGGGGCTCAGAGTCTGGAAGGGAAAACAGACAATATGATAAATTATAAAGAAACCCATAGGGGGTGCTTTGGGACCCTAGACGGGGAACATCTCTCTTCCATATCTTTTTTTTTTTTTTTTTTTTTTTTTTTTTTGCTAGTTACGTTTGCTTTGGGATTTTATCACTTGTACCTGAAGAGTCCTGGCTACTGTGGTCTCTTAGTCCTAGCAACACTGCTCATCAGTCCTTACTCTCTGGGACCTATACAGTCTCTCTACTAGGATCCAGGGCGATGTCCCCAACCTTTGATTCCTGTGCTCCCCTAATTCATAAATGTCTTCCACCTGTAGGCAAACTCATGGAGGAATGTGCTACAACTAGCGTAGGTTTACCTTCTTGTGGTTGAAGCAGGTGTCTTCATGCTGTAGAGCATCTTTAAGAATTAGAGAAAAGAGGTTAACTTTCTACTGTTGTGAATGCTCACATGGTTCGATCACTAGCTACTGCCGGAATACAACTGGCATTCCTGGGTTTTAAAACCGGCCATTTGGCCTAGCTGGTTCCACAGTCCTGGGTTTTGCACTTCAGGTTTCTTCTATCTGTCTCTTCCTGGGTGGAAACCACAGCAACCCAGTCACAGGATTCTGTTGGCAAGTTGCTGAATGCAGCTGCCAGACAGGGTCTCAGGTCTGTTACTTCTTTAAAGTCAGATTTATTGTGACGTCAAGGACCCCAAGTGGACACCTAGCCCTCTCTGGTTGCCATTTTAAGAGGCAGATTGGGTCCGGTAGAAGAGAAATTTAACTAAGCAAGTCTTTTTATATTTATTGAATAAGCACTTTTCTTCAGCATTTGTGGGTGTCAGGTACTGAGCTAGGAACTACAGAAAAGACACAAATGCCCTCATGTAATTGACAGCCAAGCAGGGGAGGCCGCCATGAAACCAAACACATGCACTGTGCTGTCATGGAAGCTAAACAGAGAGTCGGAGGGGGCAGAGGGGAGCTGGAGAGCTGAAGAAATCTCCACAGAAGGGGTCACATCTCAGCTGGGTCTTGAAAGACAGTACTTCATCAAGAAGTGAGGAGCAGTCTGTTCAAAGGCACTGGAGTGAGAAACAATGCAGCATGATTGAGGGATGATTTTAGTGCAGTTGTGGGAGGAGGAAAGAGGGTTCGAGGGACTAACAAGTTCTGCCCCAGATGTAAGTGGACCGCTTTTCTCCTGCCTGTGCATTCCATTAGTGTCTCCTCTCCTTAGCGGAAGAGAATTTCTACTTCCTCTCTTCTTCCCAGAGGCTAGATTTTAATAACTCACTGCTTTCAAAATGTTAATTTCAACATGTTTTGGGAAACAATGTTACATTTTTTACCCTGACCATGGAGGCAAACATTCATTAAGAGGTTTTCAAATGATCTGAAAGAATACAATGTTTTAAAAAGTGCAATTTACCCAGCAATTTCTACTTGAGGAGCTGAAATGCTTGGTGCATCAGATTCATAGTTTTACCATCAAACAAAACGGAAATCGGAGGCCTGCAGCCTGTAAAGTGCTCTGGTCACGTATGTCACGCCCACAAAATGGTTGCAGCAGCTTATAATCATCAAGGAGAGCCTTTGTGTGTGTGTGTGTGTTTTTTAAAGTTTATTTGGAGAGAGAGAGGGAGGGAGAGAGAGAGGGAGGGAGGGAGAGAGGGAGGGAGGGAGAGAGGGAGGGAGAGAGGGAGGGAGGGAGGGAGGGAGAGAGGGAGAATGAATTCTTCCAAGGCAGGAGGGGGCGGGGGAATTGTTACCAGAAAATAAAAGGTGCCTAGAAGATGAAAACAATGTAGGTCCACTACAATTGTAAATCAGATTACATTGTTATTTGTTTTCTCAAAAACTATGATTAAAGCAAGGGTATGCAAAATAAGGCTGTTTCATTTAACTTTATTTTTGTGACATTTTTTAGAGTGAAACACCAAGGTATGCATGTATTAGCCACTTCAAAAATACAGGAAGAAAAGGAAAGAAGGTGTTTATGCAGGTAGGTTCCAACGTGAAAAAATTGTGTTGATATGCTTCAAAGAGGAATATCATTTCCAATGTATGCTACATTAGATGCGAAAGTTATTGCAAAACAGTATGGTTTTGTCAGTGAAGTGCTAAGATTTGCATGTGAGATGAAAACGAGTGGTTGTTTTGGTTGCTTTCCCAATCAAATCTACTGTTCATTTGTGTCAATTTCAAAGCTGTTTCTATCAAAGTGAGCAGAATCAGACACAAGTAACAAACCGAACGAGAAGTTACAAGTTGTTATATGCCATAGCCTAAGCATTTTCTATTGACACCATTTTGCAAGGTCAGCAGTTTGTCCAAGAGTAACAATTTAGAAACTTAACTGATGACCAAACCACCAAATAGATCCTAACTCCATTTCACTCTTCTGCTCAATTTACTGTCACTTTGATCCTTTGACTTCTCTTTCGCCTGTTCTCTTCCCATTCTGCACAGTAAAACCCATACAAAACCCAGTTCTCTGCTCTTCTCATCCCACATTACCTACTTTCTCTAAATACTTTATTACAATAAGCACATTTTCTTGTTTCTTGTCTTTTCCTTTTTCTCCTTGCCTCTCTTCCCCCCGCCCCCTAGTAATTTCCTGATTTCTTGTCCAGATGAATGCAGTTACAGAATTGTACTGAAGAAAGGTTTAGGGAAAATGAAAAAGAATATATAAATGAGATGGAAGATAAAAGAGAATAAAAATGAGAAAAGAAAACCTAAAGACAATGCATTGCTTTGGTATAAAAATAGAGACTACTGTGGGACTTGCACATTGAGACTACATGGAAGAGGTCATGGTCACTAGCTACCTGCAGAGCTTTTAAGTTGTCCTTTTGGACTCCCTTCTGAAGGCAAGTGGATGTGTGGAGGGTAATTCCTCCAAGTGTTTAAAGGGATAGACACTGTCCTACTTCCTCTCTACAGCTTGGAAAGTAACTTTAATACACAGTCTCCCCAGAAGGGATATAGGAGGAAAAGGAAGGGAAAGAGAAAAACGAGCTTTGACACTAGAACTTGTAAATGTGGAAAAAAGGGAAAGATACAACCAATATTGAAAATAATATCATTGCTTAGATGTAACTTGTGGCTCTCTGTGGACAAAATTTTCACTAAAGGCATAAAAGCGGTCATGCTTTTAAAGGACCTTTGGCAAAAGGGTAAAGGTTTAATAGCTGTACTTGGGGTTTATTGAGTAGTTTTGTAAGATTTACTTTTAGCAACAGAGGCAAATATAAGCTGGTGTCTAAATGTACACTTAACCACAGATGATGGTTTTGAGGCATAAACACCCTAAATTCACAGGGATATGGCAACCCTGACCCATCTGGAGGCCTTTGTGGGAAAGACTGAGTTAGCGAATCAGCACAAACAAGATTTGTTTTAATTTCAGCTGTAACACACACTAGTCCCGTGACTTGCACAAATGGTGGGTCTTCGTTGCAACCTCACAACTGTGAACTGGGGAGGAGATAATGAGCAGAAGCATATGGGCTTATCTATAAAATGGATTTCAATAAACAGTAAAGCTGTACAATGTGAGGGATTCTTAAATATCCAACACATGTGTTCACACTAGATGGGCTTTTTCCAAAATCCCTTTCTTGATTTCCCTGTTGACTGCATTATTGTCAGGAAAGATAGCCTGCATGACTTCTGATGTAGACGGTATTGAGATTTCCTTCCTAGGTTACTAAAGGAATTTTTTGTCAAGTTGCCTTATATATTTGAGAATAATCTCTCTTTTCTCCTGCAGAGTTTTCTCTCTCTGATCAAGTTTGGTGATGGTATTAATCAAAGGCATTAGAGCCTCTTTAAGAGGGGTATGCAAAATAAGCCTCCTTCAAAGTGACAAACTTAGATTTTTTGTGTGAAAATCTCCCATACTGATTGTGGATTTGTCAAGTTTTGGTTTATGTATTTTGGAACTATGTTATTAGGCATATAAATGTTCATAACTGTTAACTTTTTGATGGGTCACACCTTATGATCAATAATAAATACTCTTCTCTTTTTAATGGTTTTCATTTTGTTCTGTTTTACCTCACAGTTCATTTTGTCAAAAATTAAAACCGCTGTGTTTGCTTTCCTTTCAGTGGTGTTGACTTACGATAGTGTTTTCCCTTGCTTTATTTTCAAGCTTCCTGTGTCACTGTCCTAGGTCTCTTGTGGACAGCATAAAGGTAGACAGTGTTTGTTTAGTCAGGTTCTTCGAGAACTTTGTCTTTCAACAGAAGTTTTTATTCAATCACGTTTATTATAATTTCTAATATATCTGGACTTAATTTTGTTAGATATTTCTAATTGTCTTGTTATCTAGTTACTATGGCTTCTGGCTTTTCTTTCTCACTTCTCTGTGCTCTATGTGATTATTTTCCCTGAGCAATTTTTCCCTGTAGTAGTTTGGAAATCATATCTCTTATTCTTCCATTAATTCTCTTTACACTTTTTTTACATCCCACTGATTTTACTTTTATTTAAAAAAATTAAACTGTGGGCACCTGGGTGGCTCAGTTAAGTGTCCGACTTTAGCTCAGGTCATGATCTTGCAGTTCATGAGTTTGAGCCCCACGTCGAGCTCTGTGCTGACAGCTCGGAGCCTGGAGCCTGATTCAGATTCTGTGTCTCCCTTTCTCTCTGCCCCTCCCTGCTCAAGCTCTGGCTCGCTCTCTCTCTCTCTCGCTCTCGCTCTCTCAAAAATAAATACTGAAAAAAAAAAAAACTTTGTATTCAACTGTTATATCCATGCAAAAAGTGTGCAAATAAATTTTCACAAATTGAATGCATGTGTGCCATCAGAACCCAGATCAAAACATGAAAAATTAACATCAACCTGAAGCCTCTCTCCTAAGGTCCTTCCCAGCTACTACCCCTCTGCCCAGGGGAGCTTCTGTTCTTACTCCTATCACCCTAGATGATTTGTGAACTTTACATAAATCCAATCATACTCTTCAGCATTTGGCTTATTTGCTTACCATACTATTTGTGCCACTTATCCACGTTACTTCGTGCAGCAATAGTTTGTTCATCCTGGTTTCCGTACAGCAGGGAGCATACAGTATATCACTGAATAAATCTCGGCAGTTTAGCTATCCGGTTCATTAGTGACTGTTCTCACTTCTTTTCAGCTGTTTTTCGCCACTATAAATAATGGTGCTATGAACCTGCTTGGCACGGTCTTATAGTGAATACATGACAATTTCAGCTGGGTATGTATACCTAGCAGCAGAAGTGCAAGTGTCCCAGAGTCTGTGTATATTCAGCTTTAGGAAGCTTTTAGTAGGTGGAGTAGAGGCGTTTTACTGCCAGTTTTCCAGAATGGGTGCACCATCTCAGACTCCAAACACTAGTTAGTAAAGTTTCAGTTGTTCCATATCCTTGCCCACACTTTATTTCCATCTTTTTCCACTGAAGTCGCTGTGGTGACGATGTAATAACATCACATTACAGTTTTAATCTGTATTGCCTTGATGACTATGCACTTGAGTATGTTTTTGTGTTCACTGGCCGTTTAGATATCTTCTTGTGTGACATCTTTGCTAATTGTTCTGTTGTGTCATGTACCTTTTTGCTTATTGTTCTGTAGTAGTTCTTTAAATATTTTAGATAGGAGTTATGTGTGGATATATGTAATGCAAATATATCCTTCCAGTTTTGTGCCTTTTGATGAACAGTAGTACTTAATTTTTTTAATGTTTATTTATTTTGAAAGAGAGAGTGGGGGAGGGTCAAAGAGAGAGGGAGAGAGGGAATCCCAAGCAGGCTCTGCACCATCAGGGCAGAGCCCAACACAGGGCTTGCTCTCACGAACCATGAGACTAAGATCTGAGCCCCGGATGGTCCAGTCCCTAACTTTTGATCCTTCTAGCCCCGGTCCCATATGAGCGAAGAAGCCTTCAAGATGAGCAAAGCCCTAATCACTGTCTGCCCGCACCAGTATGTGAGAGCCCAAGTACGAACCACCTGAGCCCAGTCAACCCTCAGAATCTTGAGAAACATTAATATTAAATCATTGTTTCATACCATCATTTTTGTTATACCGGATAACCGGGGCAGAGTCACCTCCTGAGGTATTATTCTAAGTATTTCTTTATGTACTTAAGTCATTTAATCCTCACAGCACGATGCTTCCCACTTGACATACGGGACAGTCGATGTATAGAGAAGTTAAAAGCATCTTGTGGCTTTTTTGTAATAACCCCAAATCTAGTAGCATAAAATAATGATTCTGCTGAGCTGGGCCTGGCTCACCTGATCTTCACTGGCCTCATTCATGCATCTGCAATTAGCTGTTGGCTCACTGATGGCTGGGAAGTCTATGATGGCCTCTCTCATATTTGTGGCATCCACTCATTGTGATCGGGGGCATACCAGGGTGACAGAGTCATGCGATCTCTCATGTGATCTAGGCAGGCTCATCTGGACTTGTTCACACGGTGGTGGTGGTGTTCCACGAGAATGAGTGAATCATTCAAGGGCTCCTGAGGCCTAACCTTGGGATCGGTGCAGTGTCATTTCTGCTATGATTTGTTCATTAGATCAGGTCACAAGGCTAGCCCAGTCAAGGTGTGAGGAAGATGAAATCTTCCTCTTGATGGCGAATCGTATTGCAAGGGGTGGGATACAAGACGGGGAGATTCTTGGGCTGTTTTGCAACGACACGCCATATTACATAACTTGCCTATTGTTACACGGGTCATGAGTGACAGAGCCAAGATCTGAACCCAGGCAGTAGGGCTTTGGAAGGCGGACCACTCACTACTACACTACCCTGAGTAAATGATAGCTAGTATTAGTTCTTGGTGAAAACCACCTTAAAAGGCAGGCTGGCTGGCTCCTCTATCAAATCAGAAACCCAAGGTTTTCACCGCATGTTAGAGCAGATGGTTTGAATCTGTGCTTGACCACTTACCAGCTATTTGTTCTGGGGTAAATTACTCAAACTCCTTGAATCTCAAGTTCCTCCTATGAAAAGTGATTGTTTTTGGAAGATTAATAAGGTACAGTCAGTTCTGCTGTAACACAACATATGCATTTCTAAAAATCACTGTGCCGTGCAAAATTGCACAATAAAAACCACAGGGCTCATGGAAAAAGCGAGGTTGGAGGAGGCATAACACTAAACCATCAGTGACATACATTACAACAAAGACTAAGACCCTAAAGAAAATGGCAGTGCAATTTTACATGAGTCATGGTTAATGTACGAATGCTACAATAAATATGGCTTTGTATTGGGAAAAAGACCTGACATTTGTTTGTGAAACTGAGTATCGGAAGGGTTGCCGCTTGCGTGTTACTGTGGAAGGGGGATCTGAAGTTGGATGACATATGGTGACACTGCACACGGATGGGCTGCCTCATGACAGGTGGGGAACTGAGGCAGCTTATAGGCACCTCATGTACGTGTGCGCGTGCACAGTGCGTGTTCCTAAGTGGTCCGTTTCAGCTGAGTGAGAGGTTTTGTTTTCACCCAGTGCTTCTTCCAGACAGTATTGTGCATAAGCACGCGACATTCATGTTATTTGCAAATGGTTCCCTAATATGTCAGTCGTTCGTGTTTTCAAAACCTGCAATTCAACAGAATTGACTGTAGATTTATTAGCATCCGTCTTGCGTTTATTATCTCTCAGTCATCACTATTTGCAATGAAGACTCATTGAATGTAAACACACAAATAAAAGACATAACCTGTTGAGTGGCATTAACATGTGTGAAGACAGGATATGTGGGGGTCCAGCAAGCAATCAGGAAAAACAAAGGCCAGCGAGCAAGAATGATCAGTGTGTTTCCAGCACTGGCCAGAGAATCCTGGTGTCCTGCCTTCCTGGCAGGCAAATCTCAATTTGGAGATGGATGTGTCAGGCCTAATGACATCTGTTACTAAGGTCACACAACTTCCTCCTCCTGTTCCCAGTCCATGCTCCACCAGCAAACTTGTGATTATGATTTGCCTCCTTGCGCCATTAGGCGGCTGCCTTCTCCTGCTGACATAAACGTTCTGAACCCCTTGGCAGTTACATTTCTTACTGTAAACTGCTAAATCGGCACTCTGTTTTGTACATCAGTCTCTTGTAAATTCCAGGGATTAATCAACTACAAGCACACTGACACATTCCATTTTCTGGATCTGCAAAGCTGAGGAACAGATGCTGGAATGCGGTGACCCTGAGAAGTGACTGCGCCCTGCCAGGCCTGACAGCTGCCTCCCCAGATGCCGCATTTGCCCATTCTCTGACTGCAAGAGTGCTGGCGTGTGACCGCACCAGATCTGGACACATGTGCATGGGAGCAGATATAAAGTAGGCTTTTGAAGGTTCTCTTATGGCAGGACCAACTTCTTTGTTCACTCATTATGAGCTTCAATAGCTGCGATCTGAAGCTCAAGGCATAGCATCTTCACTTACAACACTTGGATTTTGGATAGCTGACTTTGAACGAATTTGCACCTGCAAATACTGATTTTTCTCTTTCTTCAGGGGGTAAATTACCTGAGAAAGAAAAGGAGTATGACATTCAGCTGTCTTCTCTATTCCCTATTCATTTTGAACAGAACCTGAACTAACAAAAGCACACAAGATTAGTGTCATCAAAGAGAAGTTGGAGAGAAATAGACTCTTATTTTGCTTCTGTGCAATACTGTCAGACCTCGAACTCCATGATTGGGTCTGAAATGCACCACTTTTGAAGATGCCAGGCTTGTAATCTTGTCTCTTACCAACTCAGAGAATTTGTAGGCTTTACCTGTGGATGAACACATACTCCTACAAATAAACCAGAGATGTTTGCAGACATTTGCGGTAGTTTGAAGGCAAAAATAATTGGCCACTTAGGTGGATTGGAACCATGGCCATTACCTGAAATCTTTCAAAGCTTGTAAAGTTGAATACTATCAATACCTGTCATCTCATAAGAATACCTTAGTATTTAAACTAATTCAATGGTAGTTTGCATATTTATAGGATGAAGTATCAATTCTCTATGGTTGCATGCACTGTCGCTGTCTTTAAGTATTCACTCAACAGCTCAATTATTTGTTCAGCAAATATTTACTAAATACAGTAACTGAACTCCAGGCACCATATTATGTGCTAAGGATATAACAGGTGTGTGATCCTTGGCTTGTAAGAGCTTGAAGTCTGGTTGAGGCAAAATACAAACAATGAATTTATTATACAATTCATTAATTCATTTGTTCAACAAATCTTTATTGAGCACCAATGTGCTTGCTAAGAGTTACTCGACCCTTTGGGAATGCAACAACGAATCTGGGAAACAAAGTCCTTGCTTTGGTAAGCCTGCATTGTAGGAAACAGTTAATGAATAAAAGTAAATAAATAATTTCAGATGGCCGTAAATGCTATGAACAAAATAAAGCAGGGTGAATTAATACAGAATGAGTAGGGAGGGTAGTATTTTAGCCGGAATTATTAGGAACAGATTCTCTGGGAGTGTGACATCTGTGTTGAGATCGGAGTATCAGGAAAAGGCCAGCTGTGAGGATCTGGAAGAGGAGTCTTCCAGTAATTTCAAAAGCCCTGAGAGAACAAGCTTGGTGTGTTTTTGGGCACCAAAAGTGAGCCTGTGTGGCTGCAGCAGGACTGTGCAGAACATGGGGTCAAAGATGTAGGCAGGGACCTCAAGACCATTTGCTAAGCATTGGAATTTTATCCTAAATTGGTGGGAGTTCCTGGTGTTTGGGATTGTTGGACACTGAAATAGCCTGACTCATGTTTTTAAAAGATTATTCTGGCAGTTTGCCCAGGGGCTGGATGGAAATGGGTCAACAAAATGGCATCTGCTATAATCCAGTGGGGAGATGGTTAGGACAAGCACAGCTTCTGTAGTGATTAGGCTGCAACGTGACTGGTGTTATAAAAGCTGTATATACAAAGAGCCATGAGAGCACAGATCCAAGTGGGATTAATTCTGCTTTGAAAGGTTGGGAGTTCATGGCGAGGGGCATGTGGGACACCACATGTGAGACTAGAGCAGTGATCGGCAAACTTCTGTAAAGGATCAGAGGGTAAATATTTTAGGATTTAAGAGATACATGGTTACCTGTTGCAACAATCAACTCTGTTGTTATAGCTCAAAAGCGGCCACAGACAATGCACAAATGAGTGGGTGTGGCTGTGCTCCAATAAAACTTTATTTACAAAACCAGGCAGCCAGTGGATTTGGCCTGCCACCTGTACTTTGATCACCCCTGGTCTAGAGGTTATTGTCTCCAGCACTGCTGAGTTTCTTCTCTTCCTACCTTGTCTCTCTCAAGTCATTTCTCGTCATCCTCATTCTTTTAGTTTTGTTTACGTTAACTTGGATAACTCAGATATTTTTTCTATGTTATTGAAGTGATTTATGGTACCACCAACTATTATGTCTCCCTCCCTCCCTCCAATTGGTCAAATGCTTGGTCTGATGGTCTGCTGTAGAGATGATCTGAAATTTGCCCAAGAATCACAGCAACTTCTTGGTGAAAAGCCCATAGTGGTCTTCATTTCCTACTCACTGCTCTATCTTCCATGTTGATTTTCTGGTATGGAGAACGATTGCTTTCAATGATATTGAGACCCATTTTATTAATTGTCTTCAGCTTCTGTATGAAATCAAACAGCAAGTTCCATTTCCTCTTCCTCATAAAGTTTTGTACCCACCTTTTTACCTTGTACATCAATCAGGACCCACCCAGGGAAAGGAAAAAAAAAAAAAAAGCACTGTATTTAGAAGTTAACAGAGTGAATAGGGATCACTCATGAGGAGGCTAAAAGGCACACAGAGAGCAGGAAGATCTCTAAGAGATTAGCGACAGGGAGAAGCCATTTACCAACCCCAGGCAGGGGCAGGGTGGGGATGAAGGAAGGAACTGGGGTTACTGGAGCCCAGGGGCTAGACTCACCAGTCGGTAAGTAGAACCCACAGGCCTATTTGGGAGAGAGATGATCATTGCTGAGACAATGCCTGGGACAGTGCAGTAGAGGAAAAAGTAACTAGAGTTCTTTCTTTTTCCTAATCCACAATCATCTGCCTGTCCTTCCACTGACCAAACTGACACAGAAGCCAGCTGACACCAGGGCCCATGCAACAGTGGGACACATCAGAGCAGAGCAAGGGCAAGGGGTGGATCTGGGGGAAACGGACCCCACATGCACTCATCCTTTCTTCCTTTTGCCAGCAATATGGTTCAGGTATACTCACTATCCTACACTTATCTGACCCTGATAACACCTCACCAAAGTCTCCTATTTCCCAAACTAACTCACTCTTCAAGCTCTACTCTTCCACGTGATCCAGTATTGGTCAAACCCATAACCAATTTCATGGTTGAACTCAAGTCACACCTCTTTCTTGAAATAGCTTTGGTCACTCCAAAAATCCCCAGTAGACTCCATTTCTTTTGAAGCCCTACATCAAGTATTGTTTCCAAGAAGCCCTGGATACTTGATGATGTATTTCCTTATACTGGATCTAAACATTTCTTCCAAGTAGACTAGATTTTTCTCAAGTACAAAGACAAGACTTTCTAGTTCTTTGTATTTCTTATGGGCCTACCATATGGGTGGGTACAAGTAGGTGCGAAATAGATACTCACTGACTGATTACACTTAACAAATGACCCTAAAGGTAAGAAGAAAACCTCATTTGCCTAATTTGCAGTCTCTCGAATAGTCACAAAGAGACTCCTGAAAAGTCAGAAAGAGAATGTGGCTGGAATAGACAAAGGTTTGCAGAGAGATCAAAGCGAGGAGGAGACTCGAAATCCTTTCCAGAAGGCACACTGAGCGGCACACAGGCACATACACGAACAGCCAAAGGCAACCATCAAGTGGGCATAGAATAGCAGGTCCTTGGATCAGAGAGTGCCCTGGTTACAGATACAGAGAGAAATGTGCATAACACACACAGACCAACAAAAGTATGTACAAGTTGGTCTTACACATGTATTTTTTAAAAATGCTTAGAGGGACAGCTACTGAAGAAGTCTCCGGTACTCTGAGGGATTCACTACCAAGATGCAGTGTTTTTCAGAAGGAAGCCTGCTTCACAGTCAGTTTCCCCAGGTCCAGACTGCCCATCTGTGATGTGAGCTGTCTGGAGGAAAAGAGTTTGGAATCTGCCCAACCAGACACCAGGCACAGACCGCCTCAGAGCCAGAGGTGACCCAAACTTGCTTGCCATTCACAGTCCATTGCACAGCCTCAGCTGAGCTCTCCCTGGATGGCCTGGGATATCCTCCTTGGGTGATTCAGCTTCTCCACAAATCAGCAGCTTCAAGATTCACACTCTGTAACTTTGTATCAACATTTTCTTGACACATCGGGGACAAGTAAGAAGGTGATGGAACACGGGCTGCCCAGGCATTTTCGTTGCCCAGCGGCCATAACAGCCCTTCCACGACTCATATGGGTGCCCCTTGTAAATATGCCAGAAGAAAGTTTTTGATGGTTTCTTCCGGTGCCTGACATCCTACAAAACCAGCATCCAGTCCCTGGGGTGATGGGATAAAAGACGTAACTATGTCACTAAGATCCGAAAGGCTCTTCTGGGGCAACGCCCTCTGAAAGAGGTACCTATCCCTCAAGGAACAGAGTCATCGTTCTCCTTCCAAGACACAGAGAATAAGTGTCTGGTGATCTGGAGGAGGTCATCGGTGACTCCAGGTGACACTGGGAACATGACAGAAATGGTTGCAATAGTTTGGTTTATATGCTGAGGTATCACTGCCCCCTTCAACTTGCTGACCTAGGGACCTCTGAAGGGAAAATGCCTGTATCTAAGACCTACCACCTCTGGGACCTAGGAAACATTTGGATTGTGTATAAGTACTTTGGAGGATTCTCAGGAACCCTTGGGGGAGAGTCAACCTTCTTCCTCCCTCGGTGAGAATATCTTCAGCTAAAGAACAATGGGGGGATCTTGCAAGCGGAAGTGCCACGGAATTAATGTTACTGCAGTTGCACTATAAGTTGGATGGTGATGCTGAGAACACCTGGGTTCCAGGAAGAGTTTCCTAATTGTGAGAAGGGACTCAAGATTGGATGGTCTCCAGTGAAAGTGACTTCTGTTCTTTTTAATGTTATTTATTGTGTGTGTGTGTGTGTGTGTGTGTGTGTGTGTGTGAGAGAGAGAGAGAGAGAGAGAGAGAGAACGCACCCATGTGCATATGCTAGTAGGGGGAAGGGCAGAGAGAGAGAGAGAGAGAGGGAGAGAGAAAAATCTCAAGCAGGCTCCATGCTGACTGAAGCGGGTCTCAGCCCCACCAACTGTGAGATCACGACCTGAGCTGAAATCAAGAGTCGGACGCTTAACCTACTGAGCCACCCAGGCACCCCACAAGTGAGTTCTTGAGGAACTCAAGCTTGGACACATCTAGTAAGCAGGGATTATCGAGGGGATCTGGGTTTCCCTTTTTTGGGAGATCTTAGGATCTTGAATTCCCTTCTAATTCTCAAAATCAAAGGTGAGATAATTTCTGTAGAATATTCTTATTGGGCAGCCTTGAAAAGTTGTCTTATCTGTCCCTTGGATGTTACTGTGTTATTCTGAGGCTGTGTATCTTTCTCACTTCAGCCATAAGTTCTTATTTTCATAGTCAAGAATGTGGGGGAACACAGGGACAGAGTGGCAATGGAAAAGAAACACGAGAGGCAGCTTTGGAAAAACAAATCTTCTGCAGGCTTATAGATCTTATAGGAATTTAGTTCACAGTTGCTTTTAGGATCCTGGGTGGTTGCCTAAAATCTGTGCAGTAGTATGCAAGGAGCTTCAAGTGCAAAGTTACGCTCTCCATCATTCCCACTTGCCCGTATGGCAACGACAGAGTTATACAACTGACAGATTTTCTCAGCAGGGCAGCACATTGATCATTGGGGGATTTACTGAGGAACATTGTTGGCAACTGACGCTTCCACATAGGCAAGCTGACCCCATCGCTAACTTAGTTCAAATAACTTGACAGCACAGAATGTCAACAGTTCGCTATCTGATAGTTCACTTCAGACAAGGAAGAAACTAAATCACCCTTCAAATAAAGTTGAAATATGTGAAAAGGAGCAGTTTTCTCTAGAAAACTTCTTCTCTAGAAAAGGTCCACTATCATATCTGAATCATAATTTGCTAGACTGTTAGAGCAGAAAGATTAGTGATAATCTAGTAGAGTAAAATTAAGTTCCTCAGTAAAATGAAAGAATTGGGGCGATTTTATGGATGCGGTAACTTGAAGCTCTCTGGCTTTGTACTGCCCACTGCCCATGGCCATGGCCACGCAATGGGGACTGACATCTTACTTGGTGTCAGGGGAAAATGACATTTTGCAAAAGCACACACACCAACCAACAACTAATTCTAGATTAAGGTGCCATTTGTGAATTTCATTTTGTTTAACCTTGTTCATGTAAGTTAGTGGGTCAAGACAGAAAGAAGTCCATTGCTAGAGCTATCATTTCCTTTAGTTATTTTAATGTTTATTTGAGAGTGAGTGAGTGCGTATGCACACATGAGGGGAAAGGACAGAGAGAGAGAGAGGAAGAGAAAGAATCCCAGGCAGGCTCTGTGCTGTCACAGTGGAGCCCGACAGGGGGCTCAATCTCATGACAGATCACAACCTAAGCTGAAATCAAGAGTTGTATGCTTAACTGACTGAGCCACCCAGGCACCCCATGAAATTATATACATGATTTTAATCTGAAAGATCTGAAAGATATATACAAACTTGATCTGAAAAAGTTGTGGGAGAACAATCTTGACAATTCAATGTATCGCAGTCTCTGCTAGGATTAAATTGTTTCCTCTCGTTTGTTCAATCTCTTGGATTCAAGGTCCATTTCCCTACCAGGCTGTGTTTGCCTTCCAAAGGTTCATCCCAAATCCTCTCCCTCTCCAAGATGGAATGGCGAAGAACGGCAGATTTTGCATATCCTCTGGAGTTCAGAGGTAGCTATCAGCAGTATGGGTTCTTATGCTGTCCTGTAGTTCGTATCGATCTCTGATGGAAAAATCCTTGTGTACTAAGTGACCCACTCTTACCTGATGTATATGGCTGACAACACTTGTGTCCTATTCTCTTGACACAGGCATTGTGCCCTGGGAGCTAAGCCATCTCCCTGCAGACCAGACATCAGGCTTGGTCCATCTGCCCAATGCAGTGACCCCTCACGGGGCACATTTATTAGACCAGAACCATCAGCTACTTGTCTCCTGTGAGGACACAGGTGCTCCTGGTGCCCTTTCTACAGCCTTCTCTCTACCCAAATACTCCCCCCACCCCAACCCCCACACCATTTAACTGTGTGCTGCTTCCTCTGAGGCTGTTTTCTCTCAGGAAGAGGGGCACAGCCGCCTCTTGGCTCTGTTTCTCTCTCTACCCCTTACAAATCTAGGCCTGTTATATCATTTCCTCTCTTTCAAAGGGTTATGGGAAGGGGGAGGATTTGCAGAAAGCCCTCCAAGCTCTAGAACCATAAAACGTTCACCTGTTTTCTGTCAGGTGGGAGTTTCCTCACACTGCTTTACTACTTGTTTCCCCTGCAGCTTCTAGCAAAGCTTTCGTCCTATGACATGTGAAGATGAATTAGGCGAACTTTGAAAATCCTTTCTCTCTCTGGAGAAGATCTCATTTTCAACACTAATGTTGCCCATTCCAAGTTTCACAGGTGAGTAAACTTCCCTTGTGAGGGAGGAACTGAGCGTGCGCTCTTGAGGCAGGAGGCTGCACTACCACAGTTGTCTTCAGCTGGTGAGAAGAAAAAAGAGGCTCAGTGGGGTCCTCGATCTCCAGTCTGTCTCCACGTGACCTCCACCAGGGTAGCTTGCTGTCCCCTCCCCAATGGGGCAACTCGGGGGCTTTAGCTTGCTCACCCCTCCAAGTCTACTCTTTCATATTATAATACCTTCCCCACCACCTCTCATTTTCTGCCTCCAGACGGTCAGTCAGTCTAGGACTACAGATTATTTCCATGCAACACCATGAGACTTTGGATTGCCAACTTATTCCCTTCTCTAGGCCATCTTTCCACTTTTTAGCAAAGGGGAAGAGAGAACCACGGTTCCTACAATCAGAAACTTTGGGGATGGAGTAAGGAGTTCAGTGAAAGATGTGCCTGTGTCTTCCTCAGTCGCTCATCTATATGTGCAAATAGAGCAGTGAACCCCACCCACTACAGACTCCACATCGGAGGTTCCTCTTTGATGGAAGAGGAAACCTCCCATTTTGGAAACCTGTTGAAAAACTGTATTATCAAAGGCAAAAAAGAAATACTTTAAAGAAGAAAAGGAGGGACCACTAAGATTTATGATCTAGGTTTTCAACATTAAGTATTCCTCAAACCTTTCCTACTTAGAGCACAGGACGATGGAGGCTGTATGCGTGTTTGTGTTTGAGTGATGATGATGGAGACATGTCATTTCTTTGAAATCTCATGGTTCGGTTTTTAAAAAGAGGTACAAACTTCCACTTACAAAATAAGTAAGTCACAGGTACATGTGTGGGCGCATATGTGAGGTGTTTGGAATAAAGAACAAATACCATGGGATTAGTGTATGGTAGTTAGTCTCAGTAAATTTTAAGTTATTGGATACTGTATTATACATTGCCATAATCATCTCCTCTTCCTCCTGACCTCCCAAGTTTAAGATGGTTATTTATGTGAAAGCACCAAGTATAGCTAAGGTCCGCTTATTTTATATCTGAAAAAGTTAAAATGAGGCATATTCAAGATTTGATTCTGGATGACCTCCTCATTTTCAACAATGACATTGAAAAGTCCATCCAATAAAGCTGGCTGAGAAAAAAACAAACAAACAAACAACTATATCAATGTGTGTATTTGTTGAGTCCAAAACACATTACTCTGCTAAGAGCTTCACATGTTTCTCATTTTAACTTTACAAAACCCCCAGAGAACCCAAATAATTTGCTCACAGTCATACAGCTGGGAATGAACAAAGGTGCAATTTGAACTCTGGTCTGTTTGAATTCTGAACAGTATGCACCTTCTATAAAATAACGTCATTCTCACTGCACCCAACAAAACCACAGGGAAGGAGAGACAATGACCAGATTTCCCTCTCCATTGACATTATGGTCATTACTCCCAAATTCCAATAAAAATGTCAACAGTAATTACTCTCTTAATTGGCCATAGATTCCTGGATTGTTCCCTGACGATTCAAAACTTTGGTTTTTCTCCAAGCCAGTCCCTTCTCTCTTGTTCACACTGTCCATCCTGGCTCTGGACAATGTCACTGGCGCCTTGTGTAATCACTCAGTTCTGCTGCCTCTTTATGAGAGAGAGACTAGGATGATCATGGCCATGGTAATGAGGTCTGGATAGGCAGACTTCAGGTCAAATAGGGCTACTCTGGGTCCATGAGGAGATGTGGAAATTTGCCTTGGCAGTAAAGAAAAATGGTCAAATGAGATGCCCCATCAATTGTATGTTGTGTGAAAAATTGAGGTTAAACCAGAACAATAATGGCCAATTCTCAAATGTTTGTTTTCTATCATTTGTTTTGAACCCCTTCACTGAAGGCAAGACAGTTAGCCATTGTAATTTGATCCTGTGATAATTTTTTTTGAAATATAAAGTTTTTATCTTCTCAAAAGGGAACATTATTCCTTGCTGTTTATATCACAATTTAAATACAATTTTATGCTCATAAACCTTTCCTTTTTTTATGTTCTCTGTCAACAGCTAAAGGTAAATAAAAATAATATTTGAATAATGCATGCTAATAAAATTCATAAAGGGAAGAGTGTTTATAATAGAATTGAAAAATCAATTCCATCAAACCCCTACATAGGCTCAAAGCCCATCTTCAGGACACATTATTTCAAGGACTGTGACATTTCAAAGCTGCTAGGATGTCTTAAGCCCTTCCAAATTATATGACCTGAGAATATTAAATAATTATTTCTTTTGATTTTGTCCCTAGCTATGCCAGCAATAAAGGGAAGACAATTATGCAAATAAGCCGGGGCAACTTCTAAAAGCTCACAGACCACTGACTGTTGTTCAGATGCCTACATTTTATGTTAGATGCATCTCCTCAAAGAGTGGAAAACGTATCCCTAATTTTCCCCAAAGAAAGTTCACAGAGTATGTATCAGCTTTCAGGGCTCTAGCTCAGAACACAAGGCAATGCGAAATAAAGGAAGGTATTTTTGTTTTGTTTTGTTTTGTGTTTTTTTGCTATTCCCCAGAACAAAGGGTCTCAGGGTATCAAGGATTGTATTATACAAATATTTTTTTTAAAGGCACAATTTATAAAAGTAATGAACTAGAGAAAATTAAAGATAATAGCTTTTCTTGGTCCTGAATTTCCCAGATAATTGTTTAAATTTTCATTGCACTTTTCATAAGGAGACACAGCCATCACTTTGTTGAAACAAAAGCAACTTTGGGATTTCTTTGGTTCATTTGTTATCTTATATTAAGGTTCTGCATGAGTGATGAGAGTCATTCATATAAGCCAGCCCCATGTAGAGGTCAAAGCCAGTGGCCTGTGACTATAGAATCTTGTCCTCTATTCAAGTCTGTTTCACACAATGAGAAAACAAGGGAATAAGAGCTGCGTAACTCAGGAAAAAGATACACAAATTGTGTGCAATAAATATGAATCTAGCATACCAGCTGGAGAGGAGCAAGGGAAAACTAAAAATAATACTGTCGATTTTAAAATAGTGGAAGCCAAGACATGCCAGGAAATCTTCACATTCAGCTAACATTTATTGAGTGCCTATTGTACACTAGGGCCCATGCCAAATACTTCACATATATCACCTCCTTTCGTCTTCACGAGAGCCCTGCAAATTAAGGAGAGAGAGAGAGAGAGAGATTTTTTTTTTTAAAACAGAGGAGGAAATTGACGTTCCTAGTAGTTAAATGATAGGTTTCCAGGCCTCATAGCTGGTGGGTCTAACTAGGTTTCAGATCAGGCTTTCTGACCCTGCTTGAGGTAGTTTCTCCCAGAGTGCAAGTGATTAAGAAGAAAATGTCCCCACAGCTAGAGAAGCAGGATAGGGATGGGTAAGACACCAGGCACGGGGGCCATTTTAGGTGAAGCCTCAGATTTAGATTTTGTTTTGAGGCAAAGGAGCTAAGAATTTGTGATTCCTCATCAGTTAGTCTGTGGTGGGACCAAGCACTTTCCTCTCTCCAGAGCAACCCTCTTAGGTAGGAGTATTTAGCAGCAAGGCAAGCAGAAGACAGGTACAGAGCAGGTGCAAGAATGTCATCAGAGCCCATTATAGACTCAGACATGTGCCTGGTTTTTTTGTTTGTTTGTTTTGGGGTGTGTGTGTGTGTGTGTGTGTGTGTGTGTGTGTTTTGTTTTTTGCTTGTTTTTGTTTTGTTTTCAATATAACTTTGGAATAAGATTTCCCCCCAAGTCCTGGAAATAAAAATACAACATAATAAAAGCACCCAAATGGCAGAAAAATACAGGGGACAGATATTCCAGAGGGCATCTTTGAAGATTGCACAGCTAGGTGATTTCATTAGTTTCAACAGAAAGAACCATCTGTGTGAGGCCTATGGCTTCACAGAGTTTGTATGATGCGGAGTATTTTCCCTTGAGAATTCCTGGGACTGAAGGGAAAAGAAGATTATTATTGTTGGTTTGCCTCCTCTCCTAATTTCATACTTCTGAAAGGCTATTCTTGGATTAACTAACAACATTTTGTTGGTGTAATAAGCAAAGCAGGACCAATTCTATTATTTCTTAATAAAAAATGAATTATTAGTATGCCCATCTTGCTGAAATTTTTATAAAGCTCCTCCCATCCTTTTCTTTCTGCAACTTCTCTTCATGCATTTATTTCCACTGGGGGTATAATTTTTTCTGGTCAAATGGTTGAAATAGGGACATTTATTTGAATGGGCTGTGCCAACACTTCTTCAGTGTTGACCATCGTGTTATCAATTACTCATGGGAGCATACCTACTCCAAGACCCTTCTTACAATCCAGGAGATTCCATCACGACTACCTCTTTTCTCCAGTTCAAGGTGTTGTTATGGGCTATGAAATTGTGTGTCACCCCCAGGCAGGGAATGGCTCTGGCTATATTTAGCACTGTATTGGCCTTAGTTGGGAATCAGAACTTTGACTGCAGTCAGTTGTGGATCCTCCACTGGGAACAATAAAAGTGTTTGCTGAGAATGACTAAGCCCTCTCTATGGTATGAGCTACATGCTGTGTTCCATACAATTAACCTAGCAAATCACATCCAATGGCAAGTATGGTTTTGATGCTAACTTTCCATCTCTCTTCCACAACAACTGGTAGAAGTATTCTAACCTTGTCTCATATGCGTCCTCATCTTTCCGTGTCACCATCCTTCCAAGACATTCATGCTCATCATTTGCTGATCTTCTTCCCAGTTCATTCCATTCCCCATGCTTCTCTGTGTCAAAATGGGTACTTCATTTTGATTAAGCTTTGTTCTACAGAGAATTCTCTCTTTCCATAGTCGCTCAAAGTGCATGCTTTCCATAGAGGGCTTCAACTGGCTCTCAAATGACACCATTCTTTGGTATAAGAATAAGAGGAAGGTTGGTCCTCTTGCAGCCCATGCTCTATAGCCAGTCAGCTGTAACCACCAGTTACACCAGAAGTGTAACTTTCCTCTCCTGCACTGCACATCCTCTGACTTAGGCTGAGTGATGTTATCACTATATGAGTGTCTGTGTGTGTTGGGGCTCTAAAGTTGCTGCATTTCGGTAAGAGAATAAATCCTAGGTTTAGATGCACCTGAACTATCTCCCTCCCAGTGTAGAAAGTGCTTGTGCATCAGGAAGAACCCTTGTTGATCCTTTTATGGCACACTATGTGGCCTTCGCAGAGGCACTCTATACACAGGCAAGGGCTGGGGAGGCAAGCTTAGGCATTTCTGCCTACATTATCCCTCACCATGGAAATGTAGGCTGGCGACTGACTGAAATCCAATTCTCAGAATCTCTGCCCATATAAAGAAGAGAAATAGGGAGACTGATTGATTCCTTTTAATAATCATACAATTTAGTGAAATATAACCTGTCACTTACCACTAATCAAATATAAGGGTTTTAAAGTTTCTGTGACTTCAGAAAAGGCACTTATGCCTAATTTATAATCAGTTCCAGAAAAGTGACATCCCATAGATCAAATACAAGATAGTCAAACTAGGATTCATTAACATCGCATTTAACTATATTTTTAAAATCATATGAAGCAATAAATTGAGATGGATTAGTAACTTGAGAGAAGCTGAGAAATGTTGAGCATCTGAAAAGACATTTATCATCACAAATACAATTTTCTATCAAATAATAGTGATTGCTTCCATTATAGAAGAAGCCAGAATCGGACAAGGGGGAGAAATATTTCTTAAAAGATGCTACAACAATTCTGTATACATCTTTCTACTTTCAACCGGACAGAGAGCTGAGCTCTTATTCTCATTATTCTCCTGCAAATATAAGTTCTCATTTCTTGAAATATGGGCCAATTTCATAGGCATATCCCCAAGGTTTTGTTGTTATGGGTGTTGCTGTTGTTGCTATGGGCTAAAATCCACAAGGCTTTCAAAGAAGATACAGTTATGACGTACTAAATGAACTACAGAGGTGGAGTTCCTTAGCAGAGAAATAGTTTGTGATTCAGAGATAATTTCATAGAAAGGAATCATGGTGGTGAGGTAACATACCATGGTGTTATTTTTAATGTAGCATCTAAAGTGATTTAATTTAGATTTTGGAAGTGGCCCACGGAAAAGACAGACCCCACCCTAAACTAATTTTTTCCCAAAAATAATATTCAGTGAATGCTAATTAAAAGGGATAGAGAAATGTATAGGTCATTGTCATCCAGCTTTAATGTAGACATTCACACATGAACTGGTACCAGGCAAAGCCAGGCTTTTCTGTGGAAGAGCTTCTGTGCTCTTCCCCATTGTTCAACCTTTAGATGAATTTTTGGTTATTACCATGCTTTTTATTTTTCATAACTAGGAATTCTGAACTTTGAGCTCTCTTTTTCCAAATTACAATCTCCTCATGTATATGACTAGTTTCACATTCTGTAATTTAAGATGGAGCCTATCAAGGGCACATATCTCAGGCATTTTACATGAAGAAAGGAATGAGAATATAGTAAGTTTCCTAAAGGATGTGGAAATAATTCTCCTTGGAGAAAAGAAGAGTGAAAAATCATCCTCACTATGAGAGAGGACTGAGCTTTGGTCAGGGAAAGATGTATAAAATCCTTACTGTTTGCACAGATCTTTCAGACATGACTAAGAATGAAGTGAATTCATTCTCATAAACAACTGAAGATAGAATTAGCAGCCTCTGAGTTAGAAAACCCTCCAAATGATCGATCAACCCACCTATCTGTCAATAGCCTATTTATCTACCTACCCATCAATCATCTATTTTTGCCCATTCTGTAAGGAAAAATCTAAGATTTTAGATTGGACACAAGAGATTCCTAGATATCCACTCAGTGGAATGCTGGAGTCTGGGTTATTGTCTGATTTTATAGGGATATGTATCTTTGTCTTTCAGTAGGCTATTCTACAATTCTGTAGAGAAAGACATTAACTTGCAGAAGAAAATGGATACTAATGCAAATATTTCCTCTTCTTAGCTGTGCAAATGATTCCTGATCGTGGCAATGAGAATGAATTTTGGGCAGTACAGAATATAATTCTAAATTAAATCTTCATTTGAACCAATTCTAATACCTTACTTACTCTCTTATTAATGTGTCAAAATTAATTTGACACGTTTATTTTATACCCATATGAGAGTCATAATTTTATGTTTGTTGGAACACTCTTTTAGCCATGGTCAATGAGGGACTTCTTTTCCTTTTGAGAGTTAGAATGATTCTGGGGGAGGGGCAATGATGCCAGTAGAAGCAGAATCACTTGGTACCACTTGTGGAATCCTGCTTGCAGAATAGTACAAATATTTAGGATATGATTAGGAATGGGGCAGGGCTGAAAGTATTGTGAAATTGAGAGCCTTTGCTCTTCAGCCAGTTTTGTCACACATGCACACACATTTATAGGGGTATACCACATAAATCTACTTATGGGGGGCAGAGAAGGGGAGAGACGAGAGAGCCTATTTCTTTTCCTAACACTTTCCCCTTGCTCTTTGTTTCTTGACTTGACTTTTTTTTTTTTTAAACCGCATCATTATTTGTTTTGCTTTTTTCCTAGAAGAAACGTCATAGGGTGCCTGCAATTGATACAGCAGATAATTTATTTTGGCATGCTGCCAGTTTCATTTTGTTCAAAATAAAATAATTTCAAAGTACTATGTCAGGTAAAAAAAAAATTTTTTTTAAGCTGGTTTTGTAGAATACGTATTTATGGTGTTTGTGTGCTCATGTAGAGGCACCTCATAGGGCTAGCCACTATTCCTTTGCTCACCCCAGCCCTATAAGGAACTAAAAACATGAAGTGGTTAAAAAAATTTCTTAGTAAATGACATAATCCTTTCCTGTAAGTCACTGGGCAGTAGTGATGCTTCTTTGGTCTCCTTATACCTAGATCAATTTTCAGCCTTTATTTGAATGAATTGGATATTTTTGAAGAGTATTCACAGGCTAGTTGTTCGGTAGAAGGTCCCTCAGTTTGTGCCTGTATGATGGTTTCCTTGTGATTATATCCAGGCAATGACTTTTTTGGCAGAAATTCTACATAAGTAATGTATCTTCCTCAATGCATTGGATCTGGCATTTTATGAGGTCGTTTGGTGCCATTATTGGTAATGTTAATTTTATCATATGATTAAAAATGAAAGCAATGCAATATTTGACAGTAGAGAGAGAATGAAGAATGGTATAACACATTTACTGCACTTTATCTAAAAAGTAACTTACTGTAACTAGCAGAAATATGTGAAGAGATACCTTTACACTAGGAAAGTATCTTGTTCTTTAATGAACATTTTAGCCAACAGTTCTAAAATCCATAATGAATCTTTTTTTTCAAATGTTTATTTTTTTATTTTTGAGGGAGCGAAAAAGAAAGAGGGAGACAGGGGGAGAAAGCAAGCGAGTGAGGAGGGGAGGGTCAGAGAGAGAGAGAGAGAGAGAGAGAGAGAGAGAGGGAGACAGAATCTGAAGCAGGCTCCAAGCTGTCATCAGAGAGCCCAACGTAGGGCTCAAACCCACGAACACCAAGATCATGACCTGAGCTTATGTCAGACACTTAACTGACTGAGCCACCCTGGCGCCCCAGATCCATAATGAATCTTGCTTAAATCCATTAATACTACAGTGATTGAGAATGGTGAGTTTTCTATAACATCTTTTCACATAAAATATTAAGAATTCTGCTGTAAAAAAAGAACTTCCTCTTTCTCTCTCTGTCCCTCTTTCATTTCATCTTCCTCTGACCAGAAAGTATACATACAAACATACTGAGAAATGCCGTTTTATTAATATGAGGAAATGTTTGCTATCCCAAAGCAAATCTCTAATTAGAGAACATGGTTTAAACTCAAGGCTAACCTAGAAACTTCGGCCACTCACCTTAAATCTAGAGCACCACAACCCTCTTAAGGTGAAGGGAAAGATCCTGACTCATTCCTATTATCTGGTGGGAAGAGCTCATGAAGAAGTGAGTCATTTAATATCCTCTAGGGGGACTCCACTGTAGGAGCAATCAGGCCCATCACAGACAACCACACTTTGAAGAGCACTCCTACAGGGTAAGTCTTCCTTTTTTTTTTGTTTTTTTAATGTTTATTTATTTTTGAGAGAGAGATTGAGAGCACACAAGCAGGGGAGTGGCAGAGAGAGGGAGCACAGAATCTGAAGCAGGCTCTAGGCTCTGAGCTGTCAGCACAGAGTCCGACGTGGGGCTCAATCTCATGGGCTGCAAGATCATGACCTGAGCCGAAGTCGGATGCTTAACCGACTAAGCCACCCAGGTGCCCCAAAATAACTCTTCCTTATAAAGCACAGCTACTCTAAGTTACCATCTATATACAAGTGAAGTCTTGTTAGAATGACCCTCTGGATCAGTGGTAACCCAACAGTCAGGGTCAGAAATGACAGTTAAAATCAGAGTAGCAGACTAGTTGATCATAAAGGCATTAATTGAGGGCTAGAAAATCAAAACACTTATCCTTTTTTCTGATATCTGGGGTTTACTAGGGGACAAAAAGGAAAAGGAAGAGGAGTAGCCATTGCTGGTGGTTCACTGTCTTCAGTGTTGGGTTGAACCATGTCTCTCTAAATACACGTTGAAGCCCTATCTCCTAGTACCAGAGAGTATGACCTTATTTGGAAATACAGAGTCACTGCAGATGTAATTTGTTAAGATGAAGTCATACTGCAGTAGTGTGGGCCCTTAGTCCAAGAGGACAGATGTCCTGATAAAAGAGGAGAATACCATACGGAGACAGAGACACAGAGACGGAAGACAGCCATAGAAGGGTGGAGGCAGAGATTGGAGTGATGCGTTTATCAGCCAAGAAATTCCTAGGATTGCCAGAATATACCAAAAGCCAGAAGAGGCAAGGAAGGATTCTCCCTTGCAGGTTTCAGAGGAAATAAGCTCCTACTGATACTTTTGTTTTAGATTTCTAGACTCCTGAACTGTGAGACAATACATTTCTGTTCTTTGAGGCTGCTCAGCCTGTGGTACTTTGTTACGGCAGCTCAGGAAACAAATATAGATTTCCTAATAAGTACCTAAAAATACGGGAGTAACTGTGGAATTGGGTAGAATTTCCTAATAAGTACCTAAAAATACGGGAGTAACTGTGGAATTGGGTAGAATTGGGTAGAATGAAAGAATTTTGAATTGCTTGATTGTAAAAGTCTAGATTGCCTAAAAGAGATTGTTGGTAGAAATACGGACACAGAAACATGGATCACTTCTGTTTTTTAAAGAATACAGAGATCATCACTAACAAGATTGTTAGAAATACGAACATTAAACATGCTTTTGGTGAGGACTTCAGATGCTAACAAGGAGTGTGCTACTCGTTCCTGGCTGAACAGACAACCTTGTTATAAGGTGGCAGAAACCTTGTCTGAATTACAAGAACTGTCTCGGGTGCAAAATAAAACTTGCCAGAGAAGAACATGGGTATTTCGCTGAAAAGAATTCCAAGAAAAGGGTGGAATGCGGCTTGGTTTCTCCTTGCTGTTTATAATAAAACGTGTGAGGAAAGAGGCCAGTTGAGGAAGGAACTGCTAAGCAAAAAGGAACCAGAACTTGATGATTTGGAAAATTCTAAGCCTCTCAGATAGTGTGTTCTGAGACAGAGCCAGGTGAAACTGGACAAACTTTCACCGAAGTGGGAAGGCTGGAAGGTGTGGATCCAATCAACCATCTCCGCAGGAGTCACTAAAAGCTGCGGTTTTCCAGGAAGGACCTGTAGAACATTGTCATGTCTTGTCGTGTGGCTCCCTACAAAGTCCATGGAAGACTGATGAGGTGTTTAAGAACCTTATCCCTGCGGAAGCACTGCCAGCCTGGACTCAAAGAGACAGAGATAGGAAGAAATAAAGGAAAGATGACTCTTAGAGCCACGGGTGCAGAGGTCAGTGGGCTCTGTCACCTGCCACCAACTGGGCTCAGAAGGCACAGAGCCAGCTGGTGAGGCCACCACCTCCTTGTTTCAGAGGGGTGCTGCGACCCAGGGCTGAGGGGACAGGATCACTGCCCTGGGCCACAAGGGCAGGGCACGGGGCCACAGATAATTATTCTCAAGACTTGAAATATGATGGAATTTTCCCTGCTTTAGACTTGAACTTGCTTTAAACCAGAAACCTCCCTTTCTCCTTCCAATTTCTCCGTTAGAATGGGGATGTCCATCCCACACCTGTCCTAGGACTCTATCTTGAAAGCAGACATCTTTCTTGGGTTTCATGGACAGGAATTTTGCCCCAGGATGAAGCAACCTGAGGCTTACTTGTAAATGATTTAGTTGATGAGATTTGGCATTTTTGAGATGACAGATATTTAGATGAATTGTTGGGCTTAAAGTTGAGGCTAAAATATTAAGACTTTAGGGGATACTGGGATGTGGTGAATGTATTTTGCACAGGGGAAGAGCAAGAATTTTGGGGGTGGGAAGAGGGAAGATTGTTATGGGTTGAACTGTGTCCCTAATACCTCAGAATGTGACCTCATTTGGAAATAGAGTCATGGCAGATGTAATTAGCCAAAGTTAGGTCATGCTGGGATAGGCTGGGTCCTTAATCCCATCTGACCAGCATCGTCATAGAAGAGAATGCAAGTGGAAAAACAGAGACACACACAGGGAGAAGATGGCTATGCGAGGTGGAGGCACAGAGTGGGTGATGTCTCCACAAACCAAGGAACGCTAAGGATTGCCAGCAAGCACTAGAAACTAGGAAGAGGCAAGGACAGTTTCAGAGACGAGGTCTGGCCCTGTCTACAACTTGACTTGAGATGTCTAGCCTCCAGAGATATGAGACAACAGGTATCTGTTTTAAGCCCTCTGGTTTGTGGCACTTTGTAAAGGCAGCTTCTAGGGAATACAGGGTGTAAGTTCCAGTAAGTAGCTGCCTGAAATCTTTGTGAAATGAGGAAGATCGGCAGACCAACAATCGATTTGCTATCAACATTCAACCATTTTGAGTGCCAAACACCGAGACTTATTTCTTATTTCGCTAATGTGACAGCCTCCTTTTCCTATGATATTTTATTAGAATTTTACCCTTTGTTTGCCCTTGAGATTCTATTGACCAAAGTCACTTGGATGGTTACCTGAACCATCTGGATAACAAAATATGGAGGAAGGGTCTAATCACTCTCTTCATCTTTACATCCACTGTACCATATGCCTCCCCATGTCAGTGTACAAAACATTTTTGAATGGATCCCACAGGAAGAGTACACCTGCCACTATAACCCTGTGTTCACATACCTATTCGTTCACATCAGCTGGAAAAAATCACTTCTCTTTATCGCCTTTCATACTTGCCAAACAGATATTTTCTATTTTTTAAATGGTGATAGCCACCTATTTTTGTCTTCTTGGGCTGCAATAGGCTTAAACAGTAGGAATTTATTTCTCACATATCTGTGGTGTCAGATTCTGTTCCCAGTGAGGACCCTCTCCTTAGCTTGCAGATGGTTGCCTCCTCGCTGTGTTCTCACATAGTAGAGAGAGAGAGAGAGAGAGAGAGAGAGAGAGAGGAAGCAAGTTCTACAATGTCTCTTTCTATATGGGCACAAATACCTCATGACCTCATTAAACCCTAATTATATCCCAAAGGTCCCATCTTCAAATACCATTACACTGAGCATTAGAGCTTCAACATATGAATGTTGGGGTGGAGGGAGACATAATTCAGTCCACAGCACCACCCTATAAATTGATTTCGTTCCCACTATTGGGTAACAACCCAGTTTGAAAAATGCTGCTCTGTGGCTGATATTTTGCCCAGTCTCTGAACCCTAGCTTCCAGAGAGGGTTTTACGAAGTTACATGTCATACTCTCCCCAATGTCCCTAACCACATCCAACATAGACACCATGGCCCTATGTGATTTAGAGATGAACAGGGCTGAGAATTTATAATGGCAAACATTCCGTGAAATGAAAAAATAATCAAATACGAACCCTCAAATTAAAAAAAAATTATCATGTAAAAACAAGGGTCTAGCTGATTTCGCACAGAGTTGCAGCTATACTAAATCATCGTTTCTTGGTATTCATAGCAACTAGGTGCTTTTTATTCATGGAGCTATTATACACGGAGGCCCTTTGCATTTGGGACTCTCGGATTATTCATTACCACTCTGTTTCCCGGTCATATCAAACAATTACTCATGTCCCTAAACCAGGTTGACTGATTTTTTCTTTCCTCAAATAATTCATTGTTTGCGTGAATCGACCAAGTAACAGCTTGTGTTCTGGAGATAATGCAGGTAAATGCAGAGCTGACAGCTAATCTAGATGACATCGTTTGTTTTGGGCGAATCTTAATGTGGTCTTAAGAAAAACAACCATCAGAAACTATCCCTTGACAGATAAGCCAATAATTTTGAGAAATAGAAGGCAGCTGTTATTCAGACTCGACTTCTTTTGAACTTGTCTCTGAACTTGAAGCTACTTGGAAATGAGAATAGATACTTCCATGAGGCTGAGAAGAAATGTTTTGTTTCATTTAAATGAATAAAATATTTTCATTGTCGGGACTTTTGCAAACGGATACATTCTATTATCTAATGAAGATCAACAGAAAGAATTGTTTGGGATCAACCACTCAAACCGGGAATCAACATTTTTGTCAGATATATTTTAGAATGTCACTGGGTCACACTACCAGCTCTCTAGGGTTGGGCCATCCAGTATATTTCACAATGCAATTATTCTTGAGTATTTACAGGAAAATTGTGTTTCCCTAAATAAGACGATTTCATCTGTTCAACATTAAGCTTTTTCTTTGATGAGTCTAAGGGTGATTGGTGACTCCCATATTAAAATTGTTTGGGCTGTAATTATCACTGTGATCATACTCTGTGGTTTGGAACTGTGAGCCTTGTACAAGAGGGCAGAGTATCTGCCCCCTTAGAAGCAGCTGGCCAGTCAAGAGACAGAGTTTGGCTGTGGGTCATGGGCAAACCCCTCACAGTCTACCCTAATGCCAAGTGAAACACTGCAGTCAAGGATCCAGGACCGAACAGACCTTGGGAGAATAAAAAACCAGCTCTGGCTGAGTTTAGGAAGCAGTGCCAACACTTGAATGTTTCCTTCCAGAATCTTGAATAGGAAACGCATTTTTTTTTTTCACAGAGATAACAGGATAAAGTAAGACCATGATCAGGGAGACAGTGGTACATAATTTTGATAAATTCTATGACACACAGCTCAAATGCTGACAGTGCCCTGTGTGTGAATCCTCACGCTGATGACATCGAAATACTTGGATCTCAGAAATAATCTACTATAGGGCCAATATTCCTGTTTGGAATTTTTTATTCACCTCCAAGGAGGCTCTGAAGAATAACTTTCTGAATGAATAACACTCAAGGAGCAAAAACTATTTCTTTCCTTGAATATATTTATATATCATCAGTGTACTCTTGTAATCCTAAATAGTACAATATACTACCACACTATGTATGCCGTCATTATTTCTTTAAAAAATCTTTTTTTTTTAAGATTGAAAATACAGTAGCAATTTGAATTTTGAAAATCGGGCATCCTAAAATAGCTAACAAATTGCAGGCCCACAACTCAGCCACCTTTTTATCTTTCCTTGATTGGTGAATTGAGCAGAAATGATGAAGATCAATTCAAGGATACATGAATTCCACCTTCATCAGTTTCTGAATGTTGCATGAGCCCAGTAATTCCATCTACAAGATGATGCTGTTAGGGAGTGAACAAAGAAAGCAACTGATACTTTATTCTTCTCCTTGCAATGAATTTTGCTTGTTACCTTTTTCAAAGTACAATTGAGTGAATAGTGATCACTCCTACATAGACATAAATGCATACGTGTGGAAGAAGCAAAAAAATGAATGGCATGAAAATAGCTTTCAACTTTCAAAATCATTTTCTCAATCTGCTAAATGAGGCCAGATCTGGGCAATATATGTCAAGCATAAAACAGACTCTTCCAGCTTGGTTAGTTAGGATTCAATAATGTAAGGTGGACCGAAAAAAATGTTGGTAACATCTAGTTTTGTTTTTTCTAACTTTTTTAAATGTTTTTTTTTTTTTTTAATATTTTCTTTTCAACGTTTTTTATTTATTTTTGGGACAGAGAGAGACACAGCATGAACAGGGAAGGGGCAGAGAGAGAGGGAGACACAGAATCGGAAACAGGCTCCAGGCTCCGAGCCATCAGCCCAGAGCCTGACGCGGGGCTCGAACTCACGGACCGCGAGATCGTGACCTGGCTGAAGTCGGACGCTTAACCGACTGCGCCACCCAGGCGCCCCTAAATGTTTTTAAACTTATTTTTGAAAGAGAGAGAGAGACAGTGAGAGTGTGTGCGTGTGTGCGCATGTACGGGGGAGGGGCAGAGAGAGAGGGAGACAAAGAATCCAAAGCAGGCTCCAGGCTCCAAGTCCAAGGCAGGGCTCAAAATCATGAATCACAGAATCATGACCTGAGCCAAAGTCGGACGCCCAACTGACCGAGCCACCCAGGTGCCCTTGGTAATATCTATTTCTCTACCTATGGACACAACTAAGGGAAACTATGTAGTAACATATCTTTGTCCATATCTTTACTACTTAAAATATACCCGTTACAGTTTTAAAAGCACGGATTAAGGCTGGTCATGTTTGTAAAACTTCATTCACATTTCAATCCATCTCAGATATTAACCATGTTTACTTTGATGCCATGACTACTGAACACGTAGCAAACTCTCTGCATATGTTTTAGGTAGATATCTGTAAATTAGTCCATGAGTCTATTCTATTAGTGATTGGGGATAAATGTTTAGTTGGTTTCATGAACAGAATTTAAGAATTTTCTTCCCTTCCTCCTATTGTACATATTTCCCATTGAAGTGTTATGAGAATGTAAATAAATTTTTTTCCAGCAAAATCATTTGCAAGTGACTGCCCACAACAATTTCACTTCATGAATCTCCATTAATTGTATGGGTTACTACTCAGCTCACACATGTACACTGTACCTCAGTCACAAGAATTAAGGAACGAACATTAACAGTTAATTGACCATTCCGGTTGACTGATAATTACATTATACATTTCTAGAAATTAAGCACAATCACATGCACTATACAAAACATGATTTAATCTTTTCTTTCCCAGGCACGGGGAATTTCAATCTTCACGTGGCTCACATTTCATGTATTAAATTGTTTGGTGGAGCGCCAAGCCCGGTCAAAATTTACCTTAGGAATATCTGTGGAATCAGCCTACTCCTCTCCATTCCTAGTGGCATTTCTGTACTTCAGGTCACTGTCACCTCTGACTAGATTAATGCATATCCTTCTCCCTGCTCACCGGGCTGGCCTCTCTTTACATCATTCTTCCTTCTGAAATCTGAGAGATTATTCAAAAGAGAACTTTATACGGGTGGCTTAGTCAGTTAAACATCTGACTCTTGATTTTGGCTCAGGTCATGATCTCACAGTTTGCAAGTTCGAGCCCCTGCACTGGGCTCCTCACTGACAGTGCCTGCTTGGGATTCTCTCTCCCTCTCTCTCTGCCCCTCCCTCAGTCATGTGTACACTCTCTCTCTCAAAAACAAACTTAAAAAAAGAGAATTTTATAATTTTACACCTCTGATAAAAAATATACCAATGGCTTTACTTACTTTTCAGTGTCATATATCATCAGTCTGCTCTACATCTCAACCCCACTGTCCACAAATGCCTTTCCACCCCTTAGGTCTATTCTTCAAGTAGAAAAATGACTTTCAAAGACACCTGGGTGGCTCAGTCAGTTAAGCATCTGACTTCAGCTCAGGTCATGATCTCACAGCTTGTGAGTTCGAGCCCCACACTGAGATCTGTGCTGACAGCTCAGAGCTCGGAGCCTGCTTGGGATACTGTGTTTCCCTCTCTATGCCTCCCCTACTGTACTCTGTCTCACTCTCAAAAATAAATAAACATTAAAAAAAAAAAAAGACTTCCAGGTTCAGAAGTCTCTGTACTTCCTGCCTCCAGGCCCCTGCAACTATTGCTGTCCCATTGACCGGACCAATGTCTTTCTGTTCTCCATTTCCTTTCCCATCACAACTCACCAATTCATAGTCTCCTACAGGCCTCAGTTCCACCATGGTTTTGGCATGAGTCCTGCCTACTTCTCTTACACCTCTCTGAGCCTCAGCCAGTTGAACACGTCTCCTTGGTGATCCTATAGCAGTCTAAATATCCTTCATCCCAGCACTTACAGTTTGGACTCAAATTCACTGTTTACCTGTCTATATCCCCAGTCTGTGAGTCTTTCCCACCATTATAGCCCCAATGCCCAGCACAGTGACAGACACAGAAGTCACTTACACCTTTTTGTGAAATAAATGAATGTAGTACTGTTCTTGACATCAAAAAGCATAAAAATCTACCAGTTTAAATATCTGTTTTCTATACTTACTATAAGAAAGAAACTACATGGAGTCTTTAGTTACACAGGTGTGTGCTGTTGAAGACGCTACCTAAAATTAATAATCACGGTTGACAAACATGGTTGTCACTTCTTTTCATTTAAAAAGTCTAGGATGGACAAATGGAGAGCTGGTAAGGTCAAAAACCACCTGGCTGCTCTTTGTAAAAATGAAGAGAAGATTCTACTTTTCCGCATGCACTGATGATTCTAAGAGAAGATGGACTGTGAAATCTATCTTCATGACAAAGATTTATAAAGTAAGAATGGCAAAATTTAAAAAATGAACAATGAACAGTGGATGACATTTAAATAGATGCTCACAGCTTGAGAAATTGCAAACCAAATATAGTAGCCCATGATAAAATTCTGAGAATTTAATCAAGCAATTACATACAGGAAAAGTGTTTAATTCAGAGGCAATCAACAGAATTTCGATTTGTTAAGGAATAATCAAACTCAGCTGATGTCATCATCGTCTAAGAAAGCATCCGAATAAAGAACTGGCACGTGGCTCAAGGCTCAAATGCTGGTTGAGATGCCCCAGAGAGAGCTATCTGGTGTGGCAAAGGGGGAAGACCTGAGGCAGGAAGTGTATGTGTAGTAATCATCTCTGCTGTGCCAATGACCCCAAATATCAGTGGTTTCCAATCACAAATGCTTAATTTTTATGCACATTAAATATTAGCTGTTAGGTCAACTACCACTCTGCTTTAACACATCTTTACTTCAAGATCCAGGCTGAAGGAGAAGCCCCTATTTGGGACATGGCATCCTTGTGGGAAAGGAAACACATGAAGTAGTGTTTAAACACACAACCACTTTTATGACTCTTTTCAGATAGGGCATATGTCACAGCTGCTTACATTCCATTGGCCAAAGCAAGTCACAAGACTAAGCCTGACATCAGATTGAGGAAGTACCTGCTACCAACTGAGAAGCCCTGCAAGCTATGTGCAGATTGGTGTAGTGATATATACTCTTTTTATATGGAGAGGGATGAAGGTTTGGGAACAATAATACAATGGACCTCAGTCCTCGAACTGGGAGATAGAAAGGACAGAGTCAAAATGAGGGACTTGGCAGAAACCTGGTAGTTTGTAAATGAAAGGCCCTGTGGGATAACATTCCTAAAACCTGTGTCTAGTCCATGATATGTAGAGGCCTTGCAGTTGGAGGTTAAGGACGCAGACACAGAGATATGAGACGGTCCTGGATGGGAATCTGGGCTCTACTTTTCATTAGCCTTGTGAGTCACTTCATGTCTCTGAGCCTCAGTTTCTGTGGCAGAGTCTATTTTCTGCTTATCAAATACCAAAGGAAAGTCTACATGCTTCACCATATTTACTTATCCCACTTGTAGTTGCAGTGAGGACATGAGAGAGGTTCTGGCCGATGAGAAATGAGTATTTCTAGGCATGGCCCCTAAAACGTGCCCTGAGATTCTCAGGGCATTTTCTTCTCTTCTCAGAGCTGGAGTTGCTAGGGGACAGCAGCCTGGATCCCTGAATTACCCTCTATAGAAAAGCAACACAAGAGAGCCTTTTGTCCCATACCTTGGGTTGTATTAAGGCAATGAAATACGAGGATTTGTTTGTTTTTGCAGAATCACCCAACATTTATGTATGTACAAGGATAAAGAGTATCTCCAGGGCTTTTGCAAAGATTGAGATAATTGATGCAAAGCACAGAGCAATGTCTGACACAATACTCAATAGGTGGCAATTGCTATAATTTAAGGTCATATTCATATGGAGATTAAGAAGAAGGTCTTTAGAACCAATAGATTTAGTTCATATCCCAGCTCTGCTACTAACCCACGATGCACATTAAGGACGTTATTTAACTGCTTCATGCCTCACTTTTCTTATTTATAAAATAGCAATAAAAATGGCATACAACTCACAATGTTGTCATTTTATAATAAGATAATCCATGTAGCAGTGGTGGTGGTGATGGGTGAATCTTCTGCCTGATCCACCATTATAGGAGCAGAGGTGGTTGTTAGTGAAAAGAACTTAGAAGAAAAGCTTATACAGAGACTATGATTCTTACCTGATCACATAAACTGAGCAGTCACAACGTCACTACAAATTGAGCTGTCTCCATCCACAAAGCCAGTGCTTAGATAATGGCAGACTATTTCTCTGTCAGTAGGTGGTTTTTCTACTGAAGACATGAAAAGCTTAGGGGCTGGACATACATAGTTTTATACTGTTTTGACTTTATGTTGTTTATTCCTTTTTTTTTAGTAACTTTAACGCAGTAAGGAAAATAGCATTAAAATTTAGTTTTATTCTTTCTAGTTATAATAGTAATGTAGTTTGTTGTAGGAAGTTAGAAGTACAGATATTTGGATGGAAAGAAACATGCGTAGTTCCAATCCAACAAATACCTAGTGATTTTTCTGTATTTACATTTAGCCTTTTTTCTATGTATAAGCTTTGTTTATTTAACATAGTTGGATTTTCTAATGTTATATTAAAATCACTTCACAAACACGGTTTTTAAGAATTTAATTAGGTGAATATACTATGGTTGATGTAACCATTTATTTATCTTGGATCATTAATTTATGTTTAGCTTTTTGCCATTATAAATAATGCCCGTATTAATTTCTCTGTTACACATTTCTCTCTGTTTTACTTAATTAGGGCAGATACACAGAATTGGAATCACTAGGTCAGTGAGGAGAAATATTTATAATAATATACTTCCAAATTGCTGCTCCTCAGAAATATGCAAAAACAATGATTTCACAAGACTTATTATGGGTTTTATTTTGTAAATATTTGCTAATTATTTAAAAACATTTATTAATATAGGATATGTATCTACCTAGGTATCAATATATATAACTTTTATTTTGCATTTTTAAACATTTTAAAACAAATGATAAATGAATTTATTAATTTTATTACAGGAAAAACATGAACAGTCCTCTGTATATTGCTAATAATGTATTTGTATATTCCTCACATGTAAGGCAAATCACTTTTTCAACTCACATATATAATGATCTTTTGTTATTAATGAATTTATTTAACAACGTCTGCCTAATATGTATAGAGCACTGTTGAATTTGAGATATGAAAAACAAAATACAGACTTTGCCCTAAGAATTTTTGCTCTAATAATTCTGACCTAATGATTGTCTTATATATTAAGATTATGAAAATATTTGTGGATTAACTGGATCTTTATTATAGCACTTAAAAAAAGAGAAACATTGCTATTTCTGGTTTTGCATTATCTTAAATGATATGTCATTTTGAAAAATCTTCTGAGCTTATTTTTCATGGATAATTTTTAATCATCTCTTTACGTTAGCTGCCAATTTATCTAAAATTTTTATCACCAGTTTGCATGAGTGTTGTTTTTTGTTTTTTTGTGGGTTTTTTTTTTGTTTGTTTGTTTTTTTCTTTTTGAGAAAGAGAGTGAGAGAACATGGGAGCATGCACGCAGGGGAGGAGTGGAGAGAGAGGGAGAGAGAAAGCAAACAGGCTCCGTGCCCAGCAGGGAGCCCAATGCAGGGCTTGATCCCAAGACCATGAAATCATGACCTGAGCTGAAATCAAAAGTCAGATGTTTAAGTGACTGAGCCACCCAGGCACCGTTGCATGAGTGTATTTAATATTAAAGATATTAGACAAAGTCTTCTCAACAGATTTCATCTTTTATACTAGGGAACTAGTAGCTGGTTTTGCTCTTCTTCACTACTTTCAACTGCCCACATGGCTTTTTACCCTCTCTTATATGCTCTCATAGTTGAATTTTCCATTGACCATAATAAAAATCTCCTTTTTGTGGCCTTTCAAGCTCAGGAGTAGCCAATTTCCCATGAAGGTAGACTTTGGGCAGACTTTTCAACTTTTAGCAAATACACTTAATACCCTGTTTGTTGTTTTTCGCAAATGGCATAGTTGCAAAATTTTACGTAATGTTTAAGTCCTTCTATGCAAAACGTTTCTTCCAACACAACTTTGTAACTTTCAGAGACGAACTGAACGTTTCTCTGTGGCTACGTTTCTGTGTAAACTGAAATGTGAGAAAAAACTGAATTCATAGAAATTTCCATTTCAAGCTACGACTCACATCGATGTTTGTAATTCAGATATTTTAGAATACCTCTTCACACATGATAGTTCTAGAGCACTGAAAACGTTTTCTCAGAATTCCTCCCTTGGAGGTGCTGTTTTCCATGATTTCCTGTCCTGGTATAAAGCAGTGGAGAAGCTGGCAGGCTCTGTGGTTCAAGTTGTCAGTTGAGCTCCTAGATGTGTTTGTGCTGAGCCTACTTTTCTGTCTGCTATTGATCTAACAGAGTTTCCAAATGCCACAGTGCTAGGCAGACGTCCCTAAGGTCATATGTGACTTTCAGACATTATGGATTCTGCATGGACTATTGTCTTCCCTCATTCCTCACCTATTCTTATGTTTAGGATAGCAACTCTCAAAGATTTTAGCTTCCAGGATTGATTGATTAAGTATTTATTTTGAGAGGGAAATAGACAGCACAAGAGGAGGAGGGGCAGAGAGACAGGGAGAGAGGGAGAATCCCAAGCAGTCTCCACACTGCCAGTGCAGAGCCTGATATGGGGCTTGAACTCATGAAACCGTGAGATCATCACCTGAGCCAAAACCAAGAGCTGGGTGCTTAACCGACTGAGCCACCCAGGTGCCCCTAGCTTCTAAAATTTAAATGCACCAGGACACATACTGCAGAAGACTGCTATTCAATAGCACTACAACTATGTTTTCTAAGTTTAAAAGGCATTCATTCATTCATTCACTCATTCATTCAACAAATATTTTATTGGCTGACTATGGGAGCCAGTCTGCCCCCATTTGAATTTCAGCTCATTGATTTAGTAGCTGTGTTTTGGTTCGTTTTCTCACTTTTTCTCATCTTAGTTGTATTACTTCAACTTTGATCATGAACAAGGCGCTGTTCTAGGTAGAAAGCCTACTTTAGTAAATAAAATAAGCCCAAACCTTTCATGGAGTTTAAACTCAAGCAGGGGGGAGTACTTCCAGGTTTTAGAGAGGATGACAGAGCCTGCCTAAATTTGAATCTATCCAGCTTCGTAAAATGCACACAGAGTAACAAGGAGAGAAAACAAAAGTTTCCATACATCACAGCTATAGCTCTAAGAGGCAACAGAATATCCAAAACTTCAATTTCCACGCAGGTGGAAGAACATGTCTGAAAACAGCAAAGTCATCTCAGGAGTCCAAAATAATTTAGATCCAGATGGGAATTCTTGCAGAATCAGAGAGATGGCAGTGGACTCTCAGTGTCAGAGACAGGGACCATGTCCACGGAGGTTCGTCCCCAAAAGGCCTGGGTCCCGCCCTGAGCTGAGGAGTATGAAGCACAGGTTCAGAAATCACGGAGTGAACAGAGCCAGAGGTGGTCATGGTGGAAAGGCACCACTTCTGGGGAAAAGGAGGCACTAGAGAATGTGGAGGGGTCTCCTGGTGGCTGGAAGGTAAAAGGAAAGAAGCGAGCAGCAGGAGATAAGAGCCACTTGCAGGATGTATACCAGAGACACGTGTATTCTGTGGAAAGAATGGGAGGAGGCAGCAGTGGGCAGAGGGAGAGGTCAAGCTACAATGCCAGCCCTACAGAATGCCCACAGCTAAAGGGCTCACCAGGGTTTTCCTGCGTTGAAAAGCAGCAGCTGGGCATTTATAACCCTGTGAGAGGAGAAAATAGCCATTCTGAGTTGCTGCCCATGCATTTCATGTTATGACACTCCTGTTCTCACCCTAAATCTGGACATTTAGATAAGGACCCCAAGTGAGGGTTCCCACCTAATGGCCTTGCTTTTCCCAGGGCACCTTTCTAAAACAATTTTTTTTTTTAATGTTGATTTTTGAGAGAGAGAGCGAGCAAGCGAGCAAGCAAGCAGGGGAGGGACAGGAAGAGAAAGAGGGAGACAGAGATTCCCAAGCAGGCTCCACACCAGCTGAGAGCCTGATGTGGGGCTGAAACTCACAAACTTTGAGATGATGCCCTGAGCTGAAGTCGGGCATTTAACCAAGTGAGCCACCCAGGCATCCCAGGGCCCCTTTTAAAGTGCCCACTCAGAGTTGTGCTGTGAACAATTAGCTACTGCCACCCCACCACACTGTAAGAGGTGCTTGCTATCCTGTCCCCTGATGCCTGCTTGTGACCTGGGACAGAGGACTGCCCCACCCCCTCCCCATTTGCATTCCCGTTTGGGGACATGTAAGTAATAAGCTTTGTGACTTGGTTTGTGTTGGTGTACTGAAACTGTGCCTTCAATCAAACAACCCTGGGATAGCTCCTGGAGAAGATGGAGGGGTAGGAGGACTCTGGGCTCACCTCATCCTGCTGATCACTTAGATTCCACTCATATCTGCCTAAATAACCCAGAAAACTACCAGAAGACTAGCAGAACGGACTCTCTGGAGCCAAGTGTAGACAAGAGGCCCATGGAAGAGGGTAGGAAGGGCGGAGACGCGGTGCGCGCTACAGGGACTGGTACGAGGGAGCTGAGGCAGTGGAGGGGCAGCCAGCCCACCCGGCAAGGCAGAGCCCCCAAGTCTGGCTTGCAAAAGCAGAGGGGCCGGACTGCGTGAGTTCTGACAGCCAGCAGGACTTAACATCTGGAATGTTAGAAGTCAACAGCTCTGCTCTCAGAGAGCGGGAGGGCAAGAGGACACCAGGAGGGAGAGGTGTTGAGCCCCGGAGTACAGAACTCAGCTCCGTGGGGAACAAAGGCGCTGGCCAGCACCATCTCCCTCACCTATCCCCCCAGCCGAAATCCCAAAGGGAACCGGTTCCCGTCACCAAACTTGCTTGCACCGCGCAAACACCCAACGCTGTGTTTCTGTGGATCCCTCCCTCCGACGGGTCTGCCTGCCTCCCTCCCGGAGCTGCAGGGCCCCTCCCGCAGGGGACCACCCACAGCAAAGCAAACTAAGCCTGCCCCTCCCACCCCTGTGCACCTTGCAGATCCACCCCAGCTAGCAGCACCAGATCCCATCGAAGCAGCACCACAAGCCTGGCAGTGTGCAAGTAGCCCAGACAGGGGCCACACCACTCCACAGGGAGTCCTGCCCCTGGGACAGGGGAAGATAAGGTACACACCAGTCTGACTGTGGCCACAGCTGTGGGCTGGGGACAGACATCGTCTGACTGCGGCCCCGCCCACCAACACAATTTACTCCAGACAGCACAGGGAAGTGCCCTCCAGTTCTGTGCCACCCCAGGGACTATCCAAAATGACGAAATGGAAGAATTCTCCTCAAAAGAAACTCCAGGAAGTAGTGACAGCTAACGAATTGATCAAAAATGATTTAAGCAATATAACAGAACAAGAATTTAGAAGAATAGTCATAAAATTAATCGCTGGGCTTGAAAAGAGTATAGAGGACAGCAGAGAATCTATTGCTACAGAGATCAAGGGACTAAGAAATAGTCAGGAGGAGCTACAAAATGCTACAAATGAGATGCAAAATAAAATGGAGGTGACCACAGCTCGGACCGAAGAGTCAGAGGAAGAATAGGTGAATTAGAAGGTAAGATTATGGAAAAAGAGGAAAGTGAGAAAAAGAGAGATTAAAAAATCCAGGAGTATAAGGGGAGAATTAGAGAACTAAGTGATGCAATCAAACAGAACAATGTCTGTATAATAGGAATTCCAGAAGAGGGAGAGAGAGAGAAAGGGGCTGAAGATGTACTTGAACAAATCATAGCTGAGAACTTCCCTGATCTGGGGAAGGAAACAGGCATTGAAATCCAAGAGGCACAGAGAACTCCCTTCAGACATAACTTGAATCGATCTTCTGCACAACATAGTACAGTGAAACTGGCAAAATACAAGGATAAAGAGAAAATTCTGAAAGCAGCTAGGGATAAACACGCTCTAACATATAGAGGGAGACTGACAAGACTAGTGGCAGATCTATCTACTGAAACGTGGCAGGCCAGAAAGGAATGGCAGGAAATCTTCAATGTGATGAACAGAAAAAAATATGCAGCCAAGAATCCTATATCCAGCAAGTCTGTCATTCAGAATAGAAGGAGAGATAAAGGTCTTCCCAAACAAAAACCGAAGGAATGCATCACCACTAAACCAGACCTACAAGAACTCCTAAGGGGGATTCTGTGAGTGAAATGTTGCAAGGACCACAAAGCACCAGAGACACCACTACAAGCATGAAACCTACAGACATCACAATGACTCTAAACCCATATCTTTCTATAATAACACTGAATGTAAATGGACTAAATGCCCCAGCCAAAAGATATAGGGTATCAGAATGGATAAAAAAAACAAGACCTATCTATTTGCTCAATTTACAAGAACTCATTTTAGACACTTTCAGATTGAAATTGAGGGGATGGAGAACTATCTATCATGCTACTGGAAGTCAAAAGAAAGCTGGAGTAGCCATACTTATATCAGACAAACTAGACTTTAAATTAAAGGCTGTAACAAGAGATAAAGAAGGGCATTATATAATAATTACAGGGTCTATCCATCAGGAAGAGCTAACAATTATAAATGTCTATGTGCCGAATATGGGAGCCCCCAAATATATAAAACAGTCACACACATAAGCAGCCTTATTGATAAGAATGTAGTAATTGCAAGGGACTTTAATACTCCACTTACAACAATGGACAGATCATCTAGACACAGGATCAATACACAAACAAGGGCCCTGAATGATACATTGGATCAGATGGACTTGACAGATATATTTAGAACTCCGCATCCCAAAGCAACAGAATATACTTTCTTCTCGAGTGCACATGGAACATTCTCCAGGATAGATCACATACTGGGTCACAAAACAGCCCTTCATAAGTATAAAAGAATTGAGATCATACCATGCACACTTTCAGACCACAGTGCTATGAAACTTGAAATCAACCACAGGAAAAAGTCTGGAAAACCTCCAAAAGCATGGAGATTAAAGAACACCCTACTAAATAATGAATGGGTCAACCAGGCAATTAGAGAAAAAATTTAAAAAATATATGGAGACAAATGAAAATACAACAATCCAAACACTTTGGAATGCAGCGAAGGCAGTCCTGAGAGGAAAATACACTGTAATCCAGGCCTAACTCAAGAAACAAGAAAAATCCCAAATACAAAATCTAACAGCACACCTAAAGGAAATAGAAGCAGAATAGCAAAGACACCCCAAACCCAGCAGAAGAAGAGAAATAATAAAGATCAGAGCAGAAATAAACAATACAGAATCTTAAAAAACAGTAGAGCAGATCAATGAAACCAAGAGTTGTTTTTTTAAAAAAAAATAAACAAAACTGATAAACCTCTAGCCAAGCTTCTCAAAAAGAAAAGGGAGATGACCCAAATAGATAAAATCATGAATGAAAATGGAATTATTACAACCAATCCCTCAGAAATACAAGCAATTATCAGGGAATACTATGAAAAATTATATGCCAACAAACTGGACAACCTGGAAGAAATGGGCAAATTCCTAAGCACCCACACGCTTCCAAAACTCAAACAGGAAGAAATAGAAAACTTGAACACACCCATACAATGAAGAAATTGAATCAGTTATCAAAAATCTCCCAACAAATAAGAGTCCAGGACCAGATGGCTTCCCAGGGGAATTCTACCAGACATTTAAGCAGAGATAATACCTATCCTTCTCAAGCTGTTCCAAAAAACAGAAAGGGAAGAAAAACTTCCAGACTCATTCTATGAAGCCAGCATTACTTTGATTCCTAAACCAGACAGAGACCCAGCAAAAAAAAGAGAACTACAGGCCAATATCCGTGATGAATATGGATGCAAAAATTCTCAGTAACATACTAGAAAATCGAATTCAACAGCATATAAAAAGAATTATACACCATGATCAAGTGGGATTCTCCTGGGCTGCAAGGCTGGTTCAACATTCACAAGTCAATCAGCGTGATACTTCACATTAATAAAAGAAAAGAGAAGAACCATATGACCCTGTCAATGGATGCAGAAAAGGCCTTTGACAAAACTCAGCAACCTTTCTTAATAAAAACCTTCGAGAAAGTCGGGATAGAAGGAACATACTTAAAGATCATAAAAGCCATTTATGAAAAGCCCACAGCTAACATCATCCTCAATGGGGAAAAACTGAGAGCTTTTTCCCTGAGATCAGGAACATGACAGGGATGTCCACTCTCACCGCTGTTGTTTAACATAGTGTTGGAAGTTCTAGCATCAGCAATCAGACAACAAAAGGAAATCAAAGGCATCAAAATTGGCAAAGATGAAGTCAAGCTTTCACTTTTTGCAGATGACATGATATTATACATGGAAAACCCAATAGGCTCCACCAAAAGTCTGCTAGAACTGATACACGAATACAGCAAAGTCGCAGGATACAAAACCATTGTATAGAAATCAGTTGCATTCTTATACACTAATAATGAAGCCACAGAAAGACAAAGAAAGAAACTGATCCCATTCACAATTGCACCAAGAAGCATAAAATACCTAGGAATAAACCTAACCAAGGATGTAAGAGATCAGTATGCTGAAAACTATAGAAGGCTTATGAAGGAAATTGAAGAAGATATAAAGAAATGGAAAAACATTCCATGCTCATGGATTGGAAGAATAAATATTGTTAAAATGTCAATACTACCCAAAGCTATCTACACATTCAATGCAATCCCAATCAAAATTGCACCAGCATTCTTCTCGAAGCTAGAACAAGCAATCCTAAAATTTGTATGGAACCACAAAAGGCTCCAAATAGCCAAAGTAATTTTGAAGAAGACCAAAGCAGGAGGCATCACAATCCCAGACTTTAGCCTCTACTACAAAGCTGTCATCATCAAGACAGCATGGTATTGGCACAAAAACAGACACATAGACCAATGGAATAGAATAGAAAGCCCAGAACTAGACCCACAAACGTATGGCCAACTCATCTTTGACAAAGCAGGAAAGAACATCCAATGGAAAAAAGACAGTCTCTTTAACAAATGGTGCTGGGAGAACTGGACAGCCACATGCAGAAGGTTGAAACTAGACCACTTTCGTACACCATTCACAAAAATAAACTCAAAATGGATAAAGGACCTGAATGTGAGATAGGAAACCATCAAAACCCTAGAGGAGAAAGCAGGAAAAAACCTCTCTGACCTCAGCCATAGCAATTTCTTACTTGACACATCCCCAAAGGCAAGGGAATTAAAAGCAAAAATGAACTATTGGGACCTCATGAAGATAAAAAGCTTCTGCACAGCAAAGGAAACAACCAACAAAACTAAAAGGCAACCAACAGAATGGGAAAAAATATTTGAAAATGACATATCGCACAAAGGGCTATTATCCAAAATCTATCAAGAGCTCACCAAACTCCATACCCAAAAAACAAATAATCCAGTGAAGAAATGGGCAGAAAACATGAATAGACACCTTTCCTCCCCTAAGATCATCATGATGACTAACTACATATAAAACGTCAAACTAAAAAAATGGCTCATTACAATGATTAGTACTATTTTTTCTTCTTAATTATTTGTACCATCCTGGCTGTAGCCCAGCAAGGAAGAGCAGCATGTCAGCAGTCTCTGGAACATGTGCACTTTCCCATCAGGATCAAATTCCTTCTAGGTCTTGCTTGGGAAACTTGCAGTCAGTCATGTACTCAAAATTCTTATCTGTCTTTTCTGCTCTGTGAGTCTTTATTGCATGGAAGAACTTCTGTAACTGCAGGCCCTGCAATTTTGCAAGCTGCTTCTGGCAGAACTTCTTTATAACTTATTCAGAAAGGAGACCGATTTTTTTCTTTCTTGAACATTTAAAACCTATTACGTTTGAATAATTTTTCAGCAAGGCTAATAGTAATTTGCTAACACATGGTCTGAAGGCCAAATGATTCCCCTCACTGGGTCATTGTCCTGAAATCTTCACAATTTGAGACACTAATAGGTCAGATAAAAAAAATTAGGGGCACTGCTTCCAAGAATGAAATGTGCACGTGAAACTTGTGAGACAGCTCACCAATTCCCTTCCTCTGAAGGCTCAGAGTGGATCAGTTTGTTGGTAAATAGGCTAACACCTGAGGCTTGGAGGGGCTAAGATACAGGGCAGGTTTGCAATGGTTGGTGGTAACATGATAATAGGAAGTTCTGGGTGGATGTGGGTTCTGAGAGTAGGCTTGTGGACTCCAGGGGAAGAAGCTGAGAAGCCACAGGGACCACATTTTAGGAGAAATGCCAAAGGCACACCTTATCTACTTCTTGACCTAGTTTTGGTAATGTATGAAAAAAGTTTAAAGAAATTTGACAAAAAAGAAAAAAAAGGAATTGAAACAGTACAAAAGGATATACAATGAAAAAGTATGTTCCTCTCCTCTCTCGCTCCTTTCTCTTATTATTTTCCCAGAGGTAAACATGGATACCAGCTCCTTGATTATTCTCACAGAGCTCTTCTCTGAGGTGAACAGAAATGTGTATATGAATGACTATGTGATTCTTACTTAGCGCTTAACTAAATCAATCCTTGAGGATGACTATGAAGTAGATTCTACTGCTATCATCCCCATTTACAGATGAAGGCATAGAGAGAGTTATAATATTGCCCAAGGATACACAGTTAATACATGGTAGAGCCAAGGGATGGATATACATATTCATCAATGTATGTACATGTGCATACACATCACGATATGTATTTTATTATTGATCTATCATTTGAAGGGCACTTAGATTGTAGCTTCTTATATTTCAAACACTTCATTGCATTTCCTTGAACCCAAGGCCGTCTGTGCAGGTGATGCACCGCACAATGCAAGGAGGTGCCATTCATAGATTAATTACGATATAATTCACACAGATTATAATGGCATCCTCAGAATTGTTCAACATGTCAGCAGTGTTTGTTAATGTTGACCTAATTGACACTGAATGTCTCCTCCTCTGATCAGCTGTATTTCCTCTGGGTTATCTGTAATCTATAATGAAATAAGGAGCCCTGTATGCAACAGGGCTAGAATGTCCAAAAATGAGACTTGAGAAGTTTCCTGGTCAAGATCTTGCACTCAGCCTTCCACCCGCAACCTGCCCGGAGGAATGGGAATCTGTCCTCTCAAGCCCTGTTAAAGGGCTTCAGGCACAGGTTACAATCTACAATCTACAATCTACACTGAGATGCCACTGGGCACCTTTTTCTGGCATGATGTAGTCCCAACAAAACAAACATCATATTTTCACCCAAAATACTCCTGGAATATAAATCATCTAGATAGTTTAATTTTTTTCTTTGATGGCGTGATAGATCACTGAGCATTAGGTCCTTGAAGAGATGTTATTTTTCAAAAGTTGCCTTTAAAACATCCCTCACCCTGTCATAAGAGATTCTAAGTTTCATTGCCCTGCTGCTATTCTAAATTGTTAAGTCAACACTAAGTAGGAAGTCCACCATAAATGACTGAAATCAACTGTTTTTAAAAAGGGAAATTTGAAATTATTTATTTCGATGTATTCATTAAACTAATTTGAATCCATCACACAACTGTTCACAACTCATATTTGTCAGCCCTGTGTCTGGGACTTTTCCTTTGTATTTATGAAGAGATGATGTTTTGTTTTAGCTGGTAGGTTCAGGGCACACCTGTCCATTCGCGTTTGTATGTGAAGGAGTTTATGTTGCTCCCCCTGGAACAGGGATAATCAAGACAATCAGAGAAAAGAGATGGCCTCTATCTGCATAACTTCATTCCAGCTCCTCAACATAATCAATCAATTTCTGTTTGCAATTTGGTTTTGTCAGCCACCACAGTGGTCAATTACTAAGAATTGATCACCAAGTGGCCTGATGCTGTTACCTTAGCAACCCTGCACATCGTCTAGTTATTTTAATCATTTAAATGACTAGATCAGATTAGCCATGACCAACATGAAACTGACTAATCCTACTGTGTCCTTAGGCAAAGTCTTAGGGGGAAAATGGTTGTTTAATTAATATTCAAAAAGTATTTCTCTGGACAAAACAAGACACTTGCAGATTTAGTATCTAACTTTGCACCTATTTTTCTCATGAGAAAAATGCTGGCCTTAAAGTCATTGAAAGAAGCGTCATACCATATATAATCCATTCATTCAACAAATAATATTAAGAACCAAGTAACTTTTTATGTGTTACATGCTGGGGATATAGTGATGAATAATTCATAGTCCCCACCAGCAAGTAAATCATAGGCTCCCAAAAGACATACTGGTAAGGAAATATATACATACAGTCAGGGAACATACATACATGAAACCTGAGCAGGTTCTTGAAAGACCAGTCATCATTCTCAAGGTAGTCAGTATTATAGTCAGGAGAGAGCGAGTAAAGCACAAAATAGCACAGCATGTCTGGTTTTTTTGTTTTTTCATATCTTTTGGTTGAAAGTGACAAAAATCAGAAAAAATTAATTTGAGAAGAAAATTGGATTTTTATTGGAAATTGTGATAGGTAGGCAGAGTAACGACCACCCAAAGATGCCTACATCTCAATTTCTGAAGCCTGAGAGTCTGTTGTCCACATGACAAAGGGCAATTAAAGTTGCAGATGGGATTAAAGTTGCTAATGAAGCAAACAATGAACACAAGGAGATTATCCTGGATCATCCAGGTAGGCCCAGTGTAACCACAAGGGTCTTTACAGGAAGAAAAGAGAGGCAGAATCATAAGAACCAGAGTCAAAAAGATTTAACCGGACTCTGCTGGCTTCAAAGATGCAGGGGGATCACAAGACAAAGAATGTGGGCAACCTCCAGAAGCTGATAAAGACAAGAAAACAAATCTTCCCCAGGAGCCTCCAGAAACGATTACAACATGCTGACACCTTGATTTTAGCCCAGCAATGCTCATTTTGGACTTCTGACCCCTAGAGATGATAGACAATAGATTTTTGTTTTAGGCCACTAAGTTTGCGGTAATTTGTAACAGTGGCAATAGGAAACTAATGAAGAAAATCACTTGAAACTTTATTTACTTGGAATTTAGCTAAAGAAAGAGCTGGGAAATCAAGTCTCAAGAAGAGAAGCTATAACTGCAAGCAGATTTTCCATCATCTGTATCTGTCTCTCTCTCCATCTCCTGGCTTCATTCTCTGAAAACAGCCTTCCCCATGGGGCAGGAGATTTGGCCGCTAGCTGATCCTGGCTCATATAATTATGGCATTTCAAACAGAGAGAGAAATATTTCTCCATCTTGGCTCTAGTTTGAAAAAATGCCATGGGAAAATTCTGACTGTTTATTTTGAGTCAAACATCCAAACTTTGAACAAAGTTCTTGGGATAAACCTTATTAATTAGCCTAGCCTGGGTCATGTGCCCATCAATTTGGCAAATTGACAGAGGTTTGTTACCAAAAGAAAGAGGACAAGAATTTAGGGTAAGTTGGAAAAGTAGCTGTCTACTACAGCATGTTGAATGATCTGTAAGTGGTTTACTATAGTGGGAGGTTAAAGTCAGTAATAAGCTCAACACAAATTCATATGAATAGTTAGATCACATAAGTAGGCTCTAACTCTGTGGATTTTAAATTGCTCCTAGAACTCCAGCTTTCTCAAACATATGGTTATGAGCTTCCTTTCAAGAGGGGGAGGTCACGACTGAGAAGTTCAATCTATATTGGTCCACCTTCTTGCTTCCAGTGTTGGAAATTCGGGAATTAGCCATAAGGAAGGTCAGCTGAAGAGAGACCAAGTCCTAAAAACTGGATTCTTACCAAGAAGTGCTAGGGCTTGTAACAAACTCAGCTGTAGGCAACTGAAAGTCCATTTGGGAATCTTCAGCCTTTTGGAAAATGCTTTGGATTTTGGTCAAAAGAACTGGACACAAGCCTGGGCTACGCTCTTTCTTAATTGTATTACCTTAGGCTAGTTCACTTAGCATTGTAAGTCTCATTTTCATCATCTCCAATCTATATATTGATCATAAGATCTACTTCCTGTAAAAGCTGTCATTTATTGAGAGCTTATATGCACCAGCCAATTTATGAGGTTCTAGGACCCTTCAGTCATGAATGAGAAGTCACTGGCCTTGGCACAAAGTAAAGATGTAAATTAAGAAGTAGGAGCCCTCATGTAGCAATATAGACATAAAATCCAAACAGGACCTCCAATGAAGTTAACTAAATGCAGAGGCATTTAAATTACGATTTTTGCCACAAATGTGATGGGTTACTGAGCCTGGGGGAGCTGGGGTATACAGTCTACAGATCAAGGTTAATAATGGGGGAGATAGAGAAAGAGTCCACAGAGAGATAGATGGAGACAGCAGCAGCAGCAGACACACACATGCACACACACACACACACACACCATTCTACTTAGAGTTGTGCCTCTGCTATTCCCTATGCCAGGTTTTCCAAGTATGCAAACCACTCTTAAACCTGGCATTCACCAGGCAATTCCTTAAAGAAAATGTCTCAAATGAAGCTAGGAAAGGAACTACCAACGAATAGCCCCAAACAGCAACTGCCCATCTATCAACACTAGTTTCCTGGAGCTGCCGTAACCAAGTACAACGAATTAGTGGCTTTCAACAACAGACTTTTCTTGTTTCACATTTCTGGAGACTAGAAGTCCCAAAGCAAAGTGTCAGCAGGGCCAAGCTCCCTTTGAAACATGAAAGGGAATCCTCCCTTGTCTTTTTTTAGTATATGTGCTGCCGAAGTGAGCACAGAATCCTCCCTTGTCTAAGTTTCTTGCGGTTTGCTGCAAATCTTTGGTGTTCTTTGGCTTGCAGCTCATTGTCACAGGTGTTCTCCCAGCATGTCTCTGTCTTCATATAGCCACCTTGTTACAAGGCCATTAGTCTTGTTGGATTAGAGCCCATTCTCCTCCAGTATGACCTCATTTTAACTTAACTAATCACATCTGCAATGATCCTCTTTCCAAATAAGGTCACAGTCTGAGATCCTGGAGGTTAGGACTTCAACACTTCTTTCTGGAAGGAAAAAATTCAACCTACAACACCAGCCTCTAATTTTTGGCCAACTCCTGTTCAGATTCTACATCTATCTGGTTCTATCCATCTTGTTCCTGACTCCTGACTTTCTTGCTTCTAGATGACCTAGCTCTTTTAGTTTGGGTTAATATTGACATATCGTTGATACAAACGTGAGAAAGAGAAAAGCAGCCCCTGAATTCTGGGAGCAGGCTGGGTATTATCATCTAGGCCTTGATGTTGTTATGAGCTGTCTTGCACCAACAGCTAGGCCTTGGTATTCTCTTGTTGAACATAATTTCACAAAACATCAACATCAGACAAAGCTGCTATGAACATGATGAATCAAAACAAAAACACAACCACTCTATAATCATGTCTGAACACAGAACAAAATACAGACATTGTCCAAACCACAAAGGTTACCAAATATCCCTGTCTTGGCTAATACTAGTGACTGCCACTTCTTTACCAATTACAGCTTCTTTCCCCTTATAGTCATCCTCTGTCCTTCTAGATAAAATTAAAATAATTAAAATTACTCCCATTTCCTCAGAGCATCTAATATAAAACAAGACCCCATTTCCTAAAATCCTCCCCAATGACAACCTGAAATCTCGTAATAAATCCTTTCTAACACCCTCTTCCTGAGCCTCCTCCCGGTTCAGTGATGTACATTCTCCCTCACTGCAACAAGCAATAAACTTGACTTGCTCAACTATGAATGTGCTCTTAATGGTATTTTCCTGGAAAGCACTGACAAACATTTTAATAATGCATATTAGCTGAAATGTGATAATTGAATTAGGAAACATGTTTTGCATGTGGAATGTACTGATCTCTCAAGTGATTACTGTGGGGATTATTCTACTTCACACAGAAAAAACAGGTGCAAAAAATGGTATATTTACTAAGTATTAATTGGTATACAAATCCAGTGTTTAAATTCAGTCATATCTCTCTTATTTTACAAATCAAATTAAGCTCAATTTTTGATATTTCAGTTTGACATCAGATTTAGTACTTCTTTTATGGGGGGGGGGGTATCATCTTCCTTTGAATGCTAAAAAAACTAGAAAACTTGTTAAGTCCATGAGGAGTAAGATGTACTCAACTTCCACACCCAATTGTGAGAGGGGACGGGGAAGCCCTGAGATCTCAGCAGTTGGCCCCGCCATCACTTCCGGCTGCCCTGTGGAGTTGTGGTTGGAAATTCACCTTACTGTGTAGGGTCAAGTGGTCAGCAATCTGTGATGATGCAAATCCCTCAGTGCCTGGAGCCACCAAGCATCCCTTATTTTGGTTCTCCAGGTCACATCTATTAATTCTTGACTCATTCAATCTCAGAGACAGTCATTCAGCCCATCTAGGAGCTGAACTCTCCAGGAGTGCTGTTAGAAGTGGGTCAGGTGCCTGTCCTTCTGGGACTGAAACCATGCTTCCTTTTCCCACTAGAGAAACCTCCTCTCCAGGCTGGGCAGCTCTTCTTACTGAGACCCTCAGACACAAAGCCCTCTTTAAATTCATTGCCCCATAACAAGAAATGTTAACTCGATAGAGTTTTTAAATTCCTATTCCCTTTTGGGAGGGAAGGAACCTCTGTGTCTCAATGAGAGGAACCATTCCCGAGGACGACATGGGGGCTTTTAAAGCCCTCTCAATGGAACAGAGAAGAAAGAAAACATTTTTAAGACCTAAGTTAAATGCTTGGTGGGACACGTTGCTGCATGCATGTGACACGGTAACATAGAACTGCTTGATTTTGAGTGGCTGCCCACTTGGAATTGTTTACAATGGATGTTAGGTTCTGTGCTGCAGTCCATTTTGAAAATTTATCAATACATTCTACCAATCTTATATATGATCCCAGACTTTTTAAAGTTGATTAGATTTGTTCTAGTCAAAGTTCATCAACACATTATCATCAGCTTGAAATAAGGATACATCCTTCTATTCTTTTTTTTTTTTTTTTAACATTTATTTATTTTTGAGACAGAGAGAGACAGAGCATGAACAGGAGAGGGGCAGAGAGAGGGAGACACAGAATCTGAAACAGGCTCCAGGCTCTGAGCTGTCAGCACAGAGCCCGACGCGGGGCTTGAACTCACGGACCGCGAGATCATGACCTGAGCCGAAGTCGGCCGCTTAACCGACTGAGCCACCCAGGCGCCCCCCTTCTATTCTTTTTTGTAAAAATTTTTAAAATGTTTATTTTTGAGAGAGACATACAGACACACAGAGTGCAAGTGGGGGAGCAACAGAGAGAGAGGGAGACACAAAATCCAAAGCAGGCTCCAGGCTCCAAGCTGTCAGCACACAACCCGATGCAGGGCTCGAACTCACGAACCATGAGATCATGACCTGAGACGAAGTCAGATGCTCAACTGACTGAGCCACCCAGGCGCCCCCATACTTCTATTCTTAAAAAAATCATTTTTAAACTCCCTCTAGGGAAGATCACATTATCATTGGGAGTTAAAATTTCCTTAGTTCCTAGCTCTTCTTTCCCAGTAAAACAATTATTTTGATAATGTAATTTTTAATAATGTGATGCCATCTAGAAAACTATCAACAACTATTATACTGTAGCAGACAACACTGATGCTCACTTTAAATCCTGGTCAGGGTTTTCACTATGACTACTACCTCCTTCCCCTCTTTCCCTTTTTGCTAACCTAGTGGAGTACCTCATTGTCAGATATAGACTTCAATAGTAAATCATCGGCCTCCACACGAGCCCTTTGAGGGCAATATATTTAATAGGTTACTCTTACCTAAATATCACCAGTTACAAAATGACTGAGGTCTATTCTACAAGGGTTTGTGCTGGCAGTGGAAGTGGAAGAATATTCTGCCATTATCAACTAAGACATTCTTTGCTTCAAAGTGCTTCTTAAAACTCCTAGCAGAGAGAGAACCTGAGAGGATGTGACTGAGAATAGGTTAGTTTTTGCTGGAAGCAAAAAGTTGTTGAGAACCCAGTGTAATCAATCCCCTGGAGCCTCAGTTTGTAAGGATACAGAAGGCAGGGCAGGAGCAATGGGGATATGGGAGAAGGGTAAAGAAGTCAAATTTAACTCATGCCCTAGTTTTGCTCTGGCTTCTCCTCAAACCTTGAGTTTGGCTACAACAGCACTCAGCATCCTTTATAATAATGAATTAATTACGAAAGGTAATGGTGTCAATTTTTTTTTAACTTAGGTTGAATAACATACACACTCTCTTTTCAACGCATGACACATTCTTCTAATTATTTCAGAACACTTTGAGCTGATTTGTGTAGCACATACCTGTCATCTACAAAGCTGGTAAACATGTTACGTTTCTGCCATCACTGATGTCATCGTTCTGGAATATGATTTCAGTCCGGTGAAATCTGATGTGATGATGACAGAAAAATACATTTCTCTGATACTTTCAACTCATTCTCTGTTCCTGGACAGTATTTGTTTCTGTTCTCTTCAATTGGACATAGTACAGAGAAAAGCTCTTAAGATAAACACAACACTCCTTTTCTGCTCTACACCAATTCCAGTGAAAATCGAACTCCTGGCTCTCTGACAAAGTATATCTGGCAGGAATATTGGCCATGGAACCCATGTAATATATGCTTCTTGGACTAAGCTGCATGCGTTTGGACTTCACAAAGTAGCACAAAATAAATTCTTATCTGTCTTTTATTATTCAGGAATCAGAATTAAAATATCGCTTCATTAAAGCCCCACCTGGAATGAATTTTAATCTCATGGCAAGACTTTAAGTGAACAGAGTAACAGAAATATTCTTTTTCTTTTTAGATATTTTATGTGATGTTTAGTTGTATTATTTCATTTGCATTCATGCATTCATTCATTCAGCCTCAGCTGTGCCTGGTACCCCTGGGACAAAAGCCCCTGTAGGTCAACCTGTCAGGTGAACCTCCCACCTGGAGGTGGGAGGAAGGTGGGAGGAAGGTGGGAGGAAGGTGGGAGGAAGGTGGGAGGAAGGTGGGAGGAAGGTGGGAGGAAGGTGGGAGGAAGGTGGGAGGAAGGTGGGAGGAAGGTGGGAGGAAGGTGGGAGGAAGGTGGGAGGAAGAGGCTGTCAGCTGTCTTTTAGAGGAGGGGAGGCCATCTGGAGTTCTAATTCCTCTTCCATAGATTTTTCAGACCCTTGTTCCCCCTTGCTTCAGAGGCCTGACATTTTCTATTCCTGAAATTTCCCAAGGTTCAGTGGAATGAATATGCTTGCCCTTTACTGCCTTTCTTCCCTGCAAGCACTTAGGTTCTCTCTTATCTGTTTTCCGGTTTTCAAACTACTCTTCCATATTCCTTTATTTCTATGATCTCTTGTGTGTATATGCATACATATGTGTGCTTTTAGATTTTGCCCTTTTTATTCCTTTACTATCTATTTTTTACCAGAAAAATCCCTGTTGTTTTACTAGAAATGCATGGTATTGACTTCTTTAAAAACACTTAAATAGTTAATTCAAGTGTAACTGACATACAATTTTATATTAGTTTCAGGCATACAGCATATTGATTCGACAATTCTACCATCTGTATTTTAGACCTTGACAAGTATATATCATCTTTAAATAATACAGCGACATAGGTACCTAAAGTAGTGGAGACATGACTGAAAAAACTACTAGACCAGGGTCAGAAAAAGTTACTGAAATTTTGTCCCTGCTATTAATAGGTCATTAGAAAGTCACTTAAACTCTCAGATCCTCAGTTTTACTTTTCTACAAATTGGAGGTAACAATTCTGCTATGTAGGGTCATTGTGAGGATTAGGGATTATGCATATAGGGCAAGTGCAGGGCTTGGCATGTATCAGATACTGACTAAAAGGTAGTGCTTATACGAAAGCCTTAGGACATATGCATTAGTCTCAAAGATGGGCCCCAGTGATGCTTACCTTCTGGGGCTCACACCCTGGGCTAATTTCCTCCCCTTGGACTTATCTTCTCACTTCTAATATATAGAATATGGCAGATGTGGTGGAATGACACTTCTGACATTGTTATAAAAATGACTGCCTTTCATCTTTAGTGTGTTCTCTCTCACAGTCTCTGGGTCTCTTGCCCTGGGGGAAGGCAGCCGCCATGTTGTAAGGCAACCCTGAGGTGTGGCCCTGTGGCAAGTGACTAAGTCCTGCAGCAATCACATAAGTGAGTTTGGAAACAGAAGAGGATTCAGAAGAGATTGCAACTGTAGTCACCAGCTTGATGGTACCACCTCAGAGACCTCAGGTCAGAAACCTCCAGTGAAGGGGCGCCTGGGGGGGCTCAGTCGGTTAAGCAGCTGACTCTTGATTTTGGCTCGTCATGATCTCATTGTTCATGAGATGGAGCCCCACATCTGTGCTGACAGTGCAGAGCTTGCTTGGGATTCTCTCTCTCCCTCTATCTCTCTTTCAAAATAAATAAATAAAACTTAAAAAAAAAAAAAACAAACAAACAAAAACCAAACACCCATTGAAGCTCTGCCCAGATTCCTAACACACAAAAAGGGAAATAATGTTTGTTCTTTAAAGCTGAATTTAAGATAATCTGTTATATGGCAACGAATGACAAATACATAACAGGCATAGCTGCTGAATTTCAGAAAAAGAAAATATTTTCTTCCTTTATGGAGATCATTTGGTAAATTTATATAATAAGCTCATATTATTATATAAATACCTTAAAACTTAAAACTCTGGGGTGTATTGAGGTACGATGTGGTAAAGAGAAAGAAGGAGTTTTAGAGGATAGACTTTGGGATCTGTTTGAGAACAGCCTTGAATCTCAAAATGTGTCCAAGGAACACTAGTCAGTTTTTCAAAACTCTCCAAGAAATGTGAGAACTGTGGTCTTTAAGTTTGGGAAGCACCAATACCCTCTTTCATTCTTGCAAGTCACAATGAATATAATATGGACAGGTTCTAGAAGTTTGAGAGATGCTAAGATTTCTAATAAGTTAAACAACCCACAATTATTTCCTTTGGGAAATAATTAGTTACTATGACTGATAAAAGGCTGAAATCCTGGCTTGTTCCCGCCAGCAGCCAGACTTCACCTGTAAACAGTTACTTTCAGTCTATTTCACCTTGCCTTAGTCCCCAGGCCCCAAGGGTTCAACCTTTCCCCAGAGCACATATTTTGTCACAAAATAACAAGAATTCAGGGTGATAATCACCAGATGGTAATAGCTGAGCAAGTTCTAATCTGAGGACACGGAAGAAATTGTTCCCAGTCTCATTCTGTCAGTTCCCATTTTATCATTTGCCTCCTAATTGTTGAGTCAATCATTGCTTAATCCCAATAATTCACTCATTTTCCAGAATTGTTAACAATCCCCCCACCCCCAAGAATACATACTGGAATCTTTCCCATTTAAAACTCCTGGCTAAGTATAATTTTAATTCTCCGTGGAGGACTTCCCTTCAATGTGACTTGCAGCATCCCTGCTAAATATTGTATAATGTTTTTGCAACATATTGAAAAAGTCTTTGGGAAATGTTTGCACATCTCTCTAGTACCATTTGCAGCAGTGTGTGGCAGTTGCTATGACAACTATCTTTAGAATTAAAAGGAGAAATTAAAAGTTTTGCATAACTGGAAGGACTTTCTGACGCCGAGTTTAAGATGTTAGGATTTTCACCGAAGCAGTATCTTAGTGTGGAAGGTTGTTCTTATCAGGACAAGATTTTAGAAATCGTCATTGGAAATGTTATGGCACCAAATTTCCTTGCCATGTCAGCTATGCTAATATCATTGTCAGAGAAATTTTATAAAAAAATAAGTCTCCAGGTTATAAATTTTACGGAACATGCCTGGTTAACAAATTCTCCTCTTTGAACGCTAGCAACCGCAATCACAAAAACCATAACAGTATTAAATAATCTTTGAGTGGCTGTGTGCTATTTGCTACATTAGGCATTGATAGATGTACATTGTGAATATGTAGGGTTTGGGAAGACCGGCATGAGAAGGAAACTCGATTGTGCCACTTTCAAGCACAATTAAATTGTTTTCACAACAATCCTGCAAAACAGCTACTACAATCCCTATTTTCCCCACAGAAGTTGAAGCTCAGGGAAGTTAGGTAACTTCTGCAGGGTCACAAGGTGAGTGGGCAGCAGACCCAGCGTTTAAATCCAGGTTCGTTTACTCCCAAAGCTGTGCTGTTAGTAATGACAGTGCTCGTCACAAATTTTTATATACTTTGTAATTTGCCACTCCTTGCAATTCATACTTGGGGTTCTTGATATGAGGATAGGGTAGGAGTGATCGAGGGAGAAGCTATCCAAGGCAATGCAAAGACTCCAGATTTCAGGCCATTAGGGAAATAAATGCAAATCAAAACCACAATGATCACTTGACACTTTATACTAAGATCCCTGGAGTCAGAAAAAACAGAGTAACAAATACTGAGGAAGATGTGGAAGAATCACAAGCTTGTGCACCGCTGGTGGAAATGCAAAAATAGCATGGCCTTGGAGGAAAATGGTTAGGTTCCTCTAAACAACTCAACAGAGAATTGCCACATGACCACACAATTCTACTTCTGGGTGTATATCCCAAAGAACTGAAATCAGGAGCTTAAAACGGATACTTGTACACAAATATTCATTGCAGCGCTATTAGAATAGCCAAAAGGTGGAAACAACTGTAACGTCTCAAAAGATAAATGAACAAAATGTGCAATATACATAAAATAGAACAATCCTTAGCCATGAAAATGAAGTTCTGACACATGCCACAACATGGGTAAATCTTGAAAATATTATGCTAAGCTAAACACACCAGACACACAAGGACAAATACTGTGCGATTCCACTTACATGAGGTATCTAGACTAGGCAGGTTCACAGAGACAGAAAGCAGACTCCAGATTATATATGGTGCCGGGGGTGGGGTAATGGGGAGCTCTTACTGCTTACAGAGTTTCTGCTTGGGGCAATGGAAACATTTTGGAAACAGGTAAGTGGTGGCACTGAATTCCATACTTAAAAATGGTTAAAATGGCAAATTTTACTATATAGATGTTACCACAATAAAAAAAAAATGTTCTAATTCTCTTTCTGTAACTACAAACCAACCTTTCCTTAATTGTCCTGCTTCAGCTTCCTGCTATGTAATTCTAGCTTTAGGGTTTTTGTTTTTCATTATTCTTTTTACCCACATAATCTGTCCAGAAAAGTTTCCCAGAGGGCCAAAATTTTATAGGTGGATTTTAGAATTTTAGAACTGGGATGAGCTTAGAGGTTACTCTTTTAAATCACTCTATTCCTGCTTTTCAAAAGTTTGGGTCCTCAAGTTAATCCATGTACTTCTAGCTCCTATTGCATTTTGTACACAATGAAAGGAAGGAAGCAAAATGAAACCTTACATTAGAGTTCACTTTATTTCTCAACCTATTCATTCATTAAAACAAAATTTGTTGCTGCCTGCTTGGTATTACGGATGCAAGGTGCTGATAAGGTGGCTCTTAAACCCTAGGAACAGAGTCCACGGTGGAGAGAGAGATAGAGGAATATTTCCAGAACAATAGTGTTTGGTGGTATACACAGTCAGGGTGACAAGGTTGGCCAATGGGAGAACCAGACCGTAGTCTCTTAAGTCATATGCCAGGTTAATTCCTGTATCACTTGGAAATACTGAAAAGTGTAAGTTCTATTGTGTCAATTACCACCCCCCCACCCCCGGCCCCATTAAGGACTAGAACTAGGCCAGAAAAGGTTACTGTGGGGTCTACCATTGAGAAGACTTTAAAAACCTCATGACTTGTGTTGCATTAGCCCTCTTCATCACTTAAGTGGATGATCCTGTACCTGGCTATGAAAGGATGAGAAGTCTTTGATAGATTATATCAAGATTCTGGATGCTCTGTATATGTAATGGACTGAATGTGTTCCTCCCAAATTCATATGTTGAAGCTCTAACCCCAGTATAATGGTATTTGGATATAGGGCTCTGGGAGGCAATCAGGTTTAGATGAGATCATGAGGGTGGGTTCCCCATGATAGTATTAGAGTTCCTGTAAGAAAAGAGAGCAGAACTGTCTTTCTCTCTGCCATGTGAGGACCTGACAAAAATGTGGCCATCTGAAAGCCAGGAAGAGAGTTCTCACCAGGAAGTGAATGGGCCAGCACCTTGATCTCGAACTTCCCAGTCTCCAGAAATATGAGCAATAAATGTCTGTTGGGTAAGCCTCCCAGACCATGATACATTGTTATGGCTGCCAAGCTAAGGACATGCACATGAAACGGGAGGCTACACGTTTCTGGAGAGGTGGTGGGACCAGTTTGTCTGTTATGGGTTAAGAAAAGTGGGAGAAGGGCACTGGAGTGCCTTTTATCATGACTGTCAGCGCATGAGGTCAGCGGGCCAGCTTCACACCCTGGAGCAGGAAGGGGAAACAAAGGTGGGGACAGGGTAATAAATGGATTGTGACTATTTAGCCAAGAGTTTACAGGACAACAATTGAGAGTTTAAAGCCCAAAGTAAAAAATAAGTGAGAGAAAAAGGGGAAGACAAAAATAAGGCGTAGTCAGCAAAACAGGAAGTAGATGGACACATTTCAGAGGCAGAATTTATGCCCACACTTGTGTAGGCTGAGCAGGTGCCTTTAAAGGGCTGAGGCAGGATATACTGTAGTATAGCCATCTTCTCACATTGGTATGTCTCTTGGCCGTGCCACCAGTAATGAACCTGGCTCCCTTTACCAGGGCCATGGCTTTACATGCTTTTCAAAATGGCATGGTGGTCACAAGTCTGTTTTCTCAGAAGCCTGGGAGGAAGAATGTGAACATCACAGGGATGCTCAACTATAACCCTGGATCTAAAGAGGGAAGAAACCAAAGGCACATTCATGAGTCATCCTCACCATCTGCTAGTAGCATATGATTTTGAATTGCTTTGTTCCTTTTCCCTCAATGGTGCATCTAGTTTGGCATAGGCCAGACACTTCAGAAACATACGAAGTTCCTCTAATTCACCCAAATATACAATTGGACACACTTCTATTATCTTCAAAACCTTTAGCCAGATCAAAGATGCTTTTCAGTTTATGTATGAGCACTGACAGTCCCTTGAATGCCATTGAAATCGCTCTGTTTTAAATTGACAAATGCTGGGAAGTTAAAATTGCAACTACACACACTGCGTGCAATTTTATGTTCTTTGCAAATTGTCATCATGCATATTTCTGGAAATCTGAGGGATCCCAATTTAGAAGCTCATTTTTCTTTCTTTCATCCTCCTTATTATTCCAACCTTGTTCTAAAGCAGGCTCTATCTTCTAAAGAGAAGCTATGAGGAGGTCACTCTGATTCAGTTTTTTTCCTTTTGGTTAATTCAGATTGTCAGAATTGTTTACGTTACATTGCTTTTTAACTAAGGTATTGCTCTTTCTAGATTCTCTAGCTTTGGTTGTCAAGAAAAGCCATGGCTGAGGAGGTAGAAAACAGATTCGTTTCCACCACAGCAGCTGTGGGTGAATTCCTTACTTCTCTTTATTTCAGTGTTTATTGGCAAAATGGGATCAATAATTCTTGCTCTACCCACATTGTTGAGTTGTTGAGATGATTAAGTGAGGCTAGCAGACAGGAACAAAGCTCTGTAAAGAATAAAGCAAAAGTCCAAGAGTGAATAATACAAAAGCGTAGCTACAGTTTCAAGTGAAGATCAGTTTGGAATCTTGGGGGGTTCATATTCATTCTAGTCCCCAATCTACATACTTGAGCAAGTAGTATGAGCTCTACAACACAGTAAGCAAAAACACGCCCGGACAGGACCTTCCCCATGAATGTCAGCAATTGAGAAAGTATGAAAGAGCGTGGTGTAACGCTTAATCCCCAAACTGATAGGGAGGGATTACAAAAAAGACGGACAGCCCCATCCAAGAAAGAAATACTCCAGAGCTCTCTCTCTGGAAAGAAAAGTCCTTACTCAGCAAATTGGAGGGGTCTAAAATTTGAGTCTGCTTTTCACTAGCTCTCCCTTCAGTGGAACCACATTTTATGCCACTTACACGAAGCCTTTCCCATACAGGGAAGGGACAACTGCTGGCTAAGCAGACTTGTTCAAACACCAAGGAGATCTAAACAGTCTCTTTCTAATTAATTAGGTGCTAAATTAATTCATGTGTATATACTAGAAGAATCATCAGACACCCAAAAGGGAGAAAACGGATAAAAGGAAAAGGTTTTGGTCAATTAACGGAACTGATTAGAGATAAATTAGCAAATAGGAAAGAACTTAAAACTAACTCTATTTCTCAGGGAAATATGAAAGTATATTATAGTCATAATATAAAACTATATTGCAATGCAAAGTAAGCTATTAAAAATAAGCTAGCATTCTTAGAAATTAAAAAAAAAACATAACTCCCCAAAATGTAAAATATTTAGAGCCATGGCTGAGGATAAAATTTGTTATCTGGAAATTAGAGTGAATTTCCTTTAGGAGACAATGCAGATAGACAAAATAATAGACAACTAATGGAGAAAATAAAGACATGTGGGAAATTATTCCATGGGTCCAATATCTGTCTAAAGAAGTTCCAAAACATAAGCATTAGAAAGTGGTGAGAGGACTAATTAAAAAGATGATCATTTTTTCAAGCTAAAGAAAGTGACAGAAAAATCTCACCAAGAGGGGTGCCTGGGTGGCTTAGTTGAACATCCGACTTTGGCTCTGGTCATGATCTCATGGTACGTGGGTTCGAGCACCACATCGGGCTCTGTGCTGACAGCTCAGAGCCTGGAGCCTGCTTCAGATTCTGTGTCTCCCTCTCTCCCTGCCCCTGCCCTGCTCTTTGTCTGTCTGTCTGTCTCTCTCTCTCTCAAAAATAAACATAAAAAAAACAGAAAAAAAGAAAAATATCACCAAGAGCCAAAATGGGAAGAATGGGATAAACACAGAGATAGACATGTAGATACACAGATAATAGAAAAGTACACTGATAAATTTCAGATACTCAAATGTAAAGAAAATATTCTCAAAGATTTCAAAAGGAAGAAAAGCAGCTTATTTACAAAAGAAGTAGAATCAGATAAATATCAGATTCCTTATAGATTTAGACATCAGAAGGCAGTGGGAAATGAGCTTTAGAGTTCTGAGAGAAAAGGAGTTTAGAGTTTTATATCCAGCCACATTAGCATTCATAAACGCTGTAAGATATAAATTTGCAAAGTCGGTCATCCACGAACTTTGCTAAAGTTTAAGAATGTATCGCAGCAAAATAAAAAATGAAAAGAATAAGGGAGGTGAGAAACAGTAATGAACAAAGAGACAAAATGCGTACTTAATCCAAAACAAGTATTAATACATAATGTACAAACAAATACTAGCTAATCTTCACGTAATAGGTAGAGAGGAGAAAGGATGGCTGGGTAGCAGGGTAGGGCAGATACAGGGTAAAATGAAAAAGAAATGATAACATGTTAAGTGTGTAGAGATACCCACTAATTGTGGGCACTGATAGGGAAATATAAGTTTATATATTTTGTGTTAAAAATGTAAGGGTATGAAGGACAGAAGATTGGAAACATCCCAATCGCTAGGTAGAAAAAAAGAACACCGATAAGTCAATCTAATGAAAGATAAATAAGAAACAAAAATGGTAAGAAAGCAGATAGAAACTACAATATAAAATTGTGAGTATAACTCAAATGTTTGAGTAATCAGAGCTGTACTCATGGATTAAAGTATACTAATAAAAGGTTGAGGGGCACCTGGGTGGCTCAGTTAGCTAAGTGTCCAACTCTTGATTTCAGCTCATGTCATCATCTCATGGTTCATGGATTCAAGTCCCACATCGGGCTCTGTGCTGGCAGTGGGGAGTCTCCTTGGGATTCTCTCTCTCTCTCTCTCTCTCAAAATAAATAAACTTTTTTAAAAAGGCTGAAAAACTCAGATTATATTAAAAAAATCCCATCCTATTCTTTTAGTGGAAATATACTTTAAAAATAAGAAATGTAGGGGCGCCTGGGTGGCTCAGTCGGTTAAGCATCCGACTTTGGCTCAGGTCATGATCTCGCGGTCCGTGAGTTCGAGCCCCGCATCAGACTCTGTGCTGACAGCTCAGAGCCTGGAGCCTGTTTCTGATTCTGTGTCTCCCTCTCTCTCTGCCCCTCCCCCGTTCATGCTGTCCCTCCCTGTCTCAAAAATAAATAAACGTTAAAAAAAAATTAAAAATAAGAAATGTGGAATGTGCAGGGATGATAGATATAATAAGCATATGAAAATCACAAAAACAAGGAGTTAGTGGCGATATTTTTTTAAGGCTTATTCATTTTTCAGAGACAGAGTGTGAGTGGGGGAGGGGCAGAGAGAGAGGGAGACACAGAATCCGAAGCAGGCTCCAGGCTCCGAGCTGTCAGCACAGAGCCCGACGCAGGGCCCGAACTCACGGACTGTGAGATCATGAGCTGAGCTGAAGTCAGACGCTCAACCGACTGAGCCACCCAGGCGCCCCAAGTGTAAATATTAATATCAAGCTGAAATTCAAGACCTCAAACACAAATAACTTAACAGGACAAGGGGGAGATATTTCATATTGAAGAAAAGTATAATCCACCTTTATTCATTTTACAACATGGTTTCAAAACATAGGATGTAAAAATTATTAGAAAAATGTTATAAAAACTGACAGAAATCCATTAATGGGAGATTCTACAGGCTTCTCTCAAATCAAAATATTGATTAGAAAACAAAATAAGTATAAGGGTATAGGGTATGCTATCCATTACAGTAGCCACTGGACACATGTGGCTATTGAGTGCTTGATATGTGGTTAATTCAAATTGAGATGTGCTGTAAGTGTAACCCCACACCTGAATTTTAATGACAGTACAAAAGAAAAATAACGTAAAAACATCTATTTTTATATGGATTGAATGCTGAAAGAATAATATTTTGGATACATTGGGTAAAATAAAATATATTATAAAAATTGATTTCACCTGGGGTGCCTGGGCGGTTCAGTTGGTTAAACGTCCAACTGCAGCTCAGGTCACGATCTCGCGGTTTGTGAGTTCGAGCCCCACGTCGGGCTCTGTGCTGACAGCTCAGAGCCTGGAACCTCCTTCGGATTCTGTGTCTCCCTCTTTCTCTGCCCCTCCCCTGCTCTGTCTCTCAATAATAAATAAATGTTAAAAAAAATTTTTTTTTAATTGATTTCACCTGTTCATTTTTAAGTTTATTTACTTGAGAGACAGAGAGAGGCAGGCAGACAGACAGACAAAGAAAGAAACTGAGAGAGAGAACATGAGCTGGGGAGGGGTGGGGCAGAGAGGCAAGGAGACAATCTCAGTGAGGAGCTGGACGCAGGGCTCAATTCCACCAACCGTGAGATCATGACCTGATCTGAAACCAAGAGTCGGCCAGTCAACCAGCTGAGCCACCCAGGTGCACCCACCTGTTTTCTTTTAATGTGGCTACTGGAAATTTTAAAATTACACATGACTCACATTATATTTCTGGTGGTCAGTGTTGGTACAGTATAAGCTTGACCTAATAGATCTGTCCATTTGTAGATTAAATTTGTACCTAAAATAGATAAATAATTATATTCCAATATCCATGAAATGCTTACAAAATATATGAAGTATTAGGTCTCTTGGAAAATATCAACATATTCTTCCAAAAAGAAAAAAATCAAAATCAAAATCGAAGAACAAATCAAATCAGAAAAAAAATCAAGTATTCTCCCCACATGGCATTATTATGGTTATTATTTAACTAATCCTTATGCTAATACATTTGAGACATATAAACAAATAATGACCATCAAATTCCCACTCGTCCACAGCCTAGCACGGATTCTTTAAAAACCACATTGATAATTTCTATTTTCAAGATGCCTTGATCAGAGTGTCGGCTGACTGCAAGTGGCAGGGAGAGAACGTGTGTAGGTCAATGCATAGGTCAAATAAGCCTACAATGACAAAGTAGCACTTACTTGTCATCGCAAATGGCAGATTCTAACCATCTTCCACTCAGAGCTAAGTTCATTGAACATCAGCTCTGACCAAGATCTTGAGCTGCACAAAAATGAGGAGAGGCAGCTTGGTGCAGGGTTTAACGATAAAGACTTCGGAATCAGGTATAACTTGGGTTTGAGCCCTAAGTCTGCCAGTTATAGAGCTTGGGCAATTTCCTTAATCTCTGTGAACTTCAGTAACCTCATTTTTGAAATAAGCCTAATAGTAAAATAGACATAATTTGTGTAAAATAAGCAGCACGGTCCTGGTATAAAGCAGCAATTAAAGAGAAAACATTTGTAACTAATAATGTTATTTTAGGAATCAGCTAAAATAAAGATCAAAGGAATTCTAGTTAGAAGGAACACAATGGGGAAAGGCAGGCAGCAAGAAACATAATTGTGTTTGGGGGGAAATGAAAGCAGTCTGATGTACTGAAAAGCAAGGAGGCGCCAAAAGAACCAGGTCATGGAAAACCTTTCGATGTCATGTCAAGGAGCTCAAATTTTATTCAGTGATGGGTAATTTTTAAAAGGGGTCTTGACAAGGAAAATCTTTGAAATCTATAATGACAAAAACAGATTGTATTGTAGACAGATGACTTTCTTCATGAGGTGGTCAATGGATTGGTGGGGGTCATACACATATGTACACGAATATGCATATATGTACATATATATTCACATACACACGCATGCACACACAGACACAAGATAAACTTAGTGAAACTGTAATTTTAAGGGAGGGGGAGGAGAATAAAGAGATCAAAGAGATCCAGTTTATTTCCAAAGTTTCTGCCTTAGGTAACCAGAATGGATGTGTCTATAACAGAGATAAAGGACACATAAGAGAACAAAAGTGTAAGCGAAGACCAAGAGTTCAAGTGTAGACAGTTGAGATTCACGTGTCAATGGGGCATCTAACTATAAAAGTGTAGCCGGAATTTGTTTAGTAACATTCAAAATCAAGGGATGGCTGGAGGTATTGGTTTGTGAATCAGTGGTACACTTGGGAGCATGAACATTAGTGGGGCAGTAGAAGGAAGGAGTGTCTATTAAGAAGCCTGGGAAAGTACAACTGAGGTAAGAACTGGAGATTTTGATGCAACAGAAAGTACAGTAAACGAGTACCCAAAAAGCAGAGTTGCCTGTAGGGTGAAAGACAACAAAAAGCATCCAATAAGATAAGGACGGCAGTATCTTCTCCTTTAAGAAATGTTAAGCCACAAGATGACAAGTTTGAAGGAAGAATGAGAGCATGAATGGAATCATAGAGTGTTAAATATAAAGAAAGAAAAGCAGTGGCTAGAGTGGAAGATAAAATGAAAACAAAATTTTGGGTGATTAAGCTACAGGCTGCTGCCCACCTCAGGTCCGGTGTTCCACGAGCACAGCAAAACCAACATGCTCAAACCTGAACTCCTCTTCGTCCAATTTTGTTCATGGAACTTTGATACACTTACAAAGAGGAAGAAAGGAGACCATAAAGACAATAGTGTTGAAAGTAGAGGACAGAGAGAGGATAACATGTAGAGGATTATCCTGGAAGAGAGATGGGAGTGACTTGTATCAAGATCATATTGAGGACAGTGTGTCCCACAACAGGCAGAGACAAACCTACTGCTCTGACCTTGGAGATGGGATGAATAACTCCGCTCCGACTTCTGCCTTGGTGATCAAACAATATCTCTTGCGGTGACTTCTTATAGACAACTCCTCATTCCAATTGCTATGGCCTCCTCGGATCTGGCTGTTCTCTTACAATCGTCCCTCCTTCACCCTTGCTTTTTTCTCCCTTATAGTTAAATAAGGGAAATGTGTACTGTTCTATAATTAAAGTGTTCTCCTAGAGTCATGGGAATGAGTTTGGGCTTTTACAAATCAAAGCCTGGAGAAGTCATCTTTTTTTTTTTTTCAAAGTTTATTTTGAGACACACACACACACACACACACACACACACACACCAGGAGCACATGTACAGAGGGGGAGAGGCAGTTAGAGGGAAAGAGAGAATCCCAAGCAGGTTCCGTGTTGTCAGCACAGAGCCAAACATGGGGCTAGAACTCACAAACAGTGAGCTCATGACCTGAGCGGAAATCAAGAGTCAGACGCTTAATCAACTGAGCCCCCCAGGTGCCTCAAATACATCTTTTTCTTTCTGCTTCCTGACTAGTATTATCTATCACTAGATGCCTTGATTACAACCTCTGCCATATGCTTCCGTGAGAAGGAAGCACAGAAGGAAAAAGGTAGGCAGCTTGGAAATAAAACTTAAGGAAATCAAGAAATGGTCCCAAGCAAAAAAGGTGTCAGAAGCTCAAGATGACACATCTAGCTATCTGCACAAAGGTCCGAGTAACAGGTATAGGGGATCAGAGTCACAGGCAGCTTGCTCTTCACCTCTTTTGAGTCACTTGTTTAGTTAGTGCTTCCTGCCTTGGGCAAGAACTAGTTAGTCCCATAGTGTGAGACCTGAGTTAAAATAGTGGGGCAAATGGATAACTAAGAGTATAGTGAGAGAAAAAAGGGAACAGGGAACAAAAGAGCCTAACAGGATGATATTTCTCTGTATTCCAGCTTGTTGAAAATTAGAGTCATGCAATATGAAAGCTGGAAAAGTCCTTAGAATCAGGAAATACTAGCAATAATTGATCATGCTGTGTTAAGTGTTAAGGCTGTGTGTTAATTAGTTTATATCCATATAATCTTAAAAGTCAACCCACAAAGTCGACATTATGTCCATCTGACTGATGAAGAATCTGAAATTCAGAGAATTTAAATGATCTGCCCAAAGGTATTCAGCTCAAAGGTCTTCAGTAAATGTTTGAGAGAGAAATCAAACCCACATATGAAAGATTATAAAACCCCAGATGCATGCTCTCGTGATTTCTACCATATTGCTCCCTAATAGCCCAGCATGAAATTTCTGTTACTATCTAGAACCCACAACTGCAAAAAAATTCTAGTACAACCTTACTGCTGTGGCAACATGTGAAGTCACGTGCAGTCACACAGTTTTAATTTAACATCCAATACACTTCCAAATGATATACATTGATATTTCCTCTTAGAACTACGGGCAAATCTTGAAGCACCTAGCAAAACGTGTCTGTAATCTCTCTAGATTCTGTTTATTTCTGGCCAGCAAGGCACAGCCCAAATCACACTGCTTCAGTTTCTAATTTAATGGAACATTAAGCATCCATTTCTGGTACCTAAATTATACAGTCTCTGTTATTTATAGAGCTTACATGCGAAGTATTTAACTGGAAAATGGAAATAAAAAATAGGAAATGGATGGGTGGCTGCTACTGAGTGTCATCAGTGATCCTATAATATTATTAAATCCAGTAGGTAATGAGTGTTAAACAATTTACATTTTAGAAATTTTTAAATGAATATTTAATTATTTCCTTCTGTTTATGAGTTTCCAGTTTTTCTTTTTTGTTCCAAACATGTGTTTCTGGAAATAGGTCAACTATACTCTGTATAATATTCAGGTATCTCTTGTTCTTGTTTTTTGTGCAACAGAACCCCATCTTTCCTTCTTCCTTCTTTTGTTCTTCCCTTCCTTACTTCCCATCTTCCTTCCCTCCCTCCCTTCTACACCTGCCTTCCTTCCCTCCCTCCCTTCATCTAAGGAAAGCAATATATTGTCTACGAAAAGATAGCATTCAACTCTTCTCATAATTAGACAAAATGAGTCCTCTCCTCACCTGGGAGAGGAAGAAAGGAAGGAGAAAGAAGAAACTCACACTTCATGAATAAACTCACAGGTTTGGAATCAGACAGACTAAAAGTCACCTCAGCTCTGCCACTAACCGCTTACTCTCTAGACCTGGGACTAATCTATCAGTCATGTCTTAGCAGGAGACAAATGACTGAAGTGACTGAAGAGAGTTTCAGAAAGAGATTATTTAGAAACTTGTAGGAGGATTACAAAAAAATAAACAAGGAACATAACAACCCTGTCAAATGAAGGATATTGCTACTATCCCCTAGTGTGCTGGGTGGAAACAAGCTACAAGAGCTCTGTGAAACCTGGCAAGAAAGTGTCAGAAGAATAAATACTCCACCCACCCTTTTTCCTACCCTCTGATCTTCTGCCAGAGTTTCCCTTTGGCTGAAGCCAGCTGAAAGTCACCGGACATGGGAGCCCACGATGCAGACCAGAGGCAGCCTCCCAAGGCACTGAGCAGACAGAGAGTAGATGTGGAAGGGCAAACGGAAAAAATTCTGCAGGATGATTATTTTTTTAAGTTTATTTATTTTGAGAGAGAGAACGAACGAACGCATGCAATGTGAGCAGGGGAGGGAAAGAGAGGGATAGAGAGAGAATCCCAAGCAGGCTCCACACCACCAGCACAGAGCCTGACGTGGGGCTCAAACTCACGAATTGTGAGATCATAACCTGAGCCAAAATCAAGAGTCAAATGCTTAACCGACTGAACTACCCAGGCACCGCTGAACGATGATTATTAATAACAATCTCCTTGTATTAAATACAGAACAAAAGTGCCTATCTCAAAGTTTGTTTTGTTTTGTTTTTGAGAACTGAAGGGGAGATAATGATGGCAAAAGCCTTAGGTCACCTCTTAATACATATTACTTGCAAAGCAGTGATCTGCCAAAGAAGGAAACTGGCACTAATATGAAAACCCCTGTATCAATCTGGTACCATTATTTCTAAAGTATTTTCAAGTCCGTATAGTCATCTGCTGCATAGTCTATGGGAGCTGAGTTTGGGGAGTGGTGAGCCAGGCCACCTAAAAGCAGCCAGGGTGATAGCAGCACAGAGCAATGCTTTCCCACAACGATAGTTCTTAGCTCCCACAAAGTGATGAAGTGCTGCTGTGGGAGGCTTGAATGTGTGAGGTTTGATTTCTTTATCAGAGCGTCTAACAGGAACAAAGTAGTTTTTAAATCAGAGCCAAGAAAAAATGAGGCACTTGGGCTATATAATAGCATCTGGGAAGGCATATTCCTGTCCCCAGCCGTACCAGGCCATAAGGACAAATAGGAAAGGGATTAATCAATAGTTTTACAGCTGGAAGCACTGATCACTTTTAGTTTCACCCAGATGGGAACATATTTTCACCTTAAAGGAAGGAATTCTCTGAGGTTTTGAATTCCATTTTCCTGGATTTGTAAGATTTTGTGACATATGTTTTAAGTGTAAGTCTAGGAACATTCAAAATAACTCTCATCTAACTCCATCAGGTGTATACTAAAGCCCCAATTTTGCTAGATTGATACGATCACTGTCTGCATTTAAGAATGCGCGAGAGTCCTTGGAGCAAAGATGGCGGAGTAGTAGGAGGACCAGGATTGCCTGCTCCTCGAACACAGCTAGATGAATATCAAATCATTCTGAAAACCCAAGAAATCAGTATGAGGACTGACAAAACAAACTGCAGAACCAGAGGAAGAGAAGAGGCCACACTGTGGAAGGCAGGAGGTGGAGGGACTGGGTTTGGGGGGGGAGAAATGGACAGCAGGTAGTGAGGAGGGGAGGGAGCCCTGGTCACAGAGAGAGAGGCGAGAGAGAGGAGCACATAGGGGAATGCACGAGGAAAACACTTCCCCAAAGCCAATGACCAAGAAAACAAGAGAGGCTAATCTGTGTGAGGTTTTTTGTTTGTCCTGTTTTTTGTTTGTTTGTTTTTACAACTAATAGGGCTCAAAGACCAGAGTTTTAGAGGTCCTTAGTGTGTCTAGTGTGGAGTCTGATGGGTGCAGCACTGCTCCTGTGGAGGAGGGCAGAGAGCATGGTCGGGGGGGGGGGGGGCGGGTGGCAAATGGCACGATCTGAGGAAGCCCTAGGAGGCACTGGGAGAGACAGTTCCCCCTTCTTGGAACACATCTGGGAGAGGTGGCATTGGCTCTCCAGGGACAAAAGAGCCACAGGTACCATTTCTCTTCCCACATTCTCAGCATAAATCAACTTCAGTACTCAGCACAGTGCCAACAGTGGCAGCCTCAACTACTTACACAAAGCTCCACTGCCCACACTCTGCTGGCGAGGCTTTTCTCCAGCAAGTGTGCTTGAGAACCAGTGCGGTGGGCCTCTCCCCCAGAAGACAAGCGCAAATCCCGTGCATGTACCATGTCTACTGACTACAGAGTTTTGCAAAGCTTCAGCTCTAGTGGAAATAGCATCAGCTGTCTTTTGACAAGCAGACTAGAACTTACCTAGTCAAAACTCGCCATGCTCTGGCCAAGGTCCAAACAATCCCCGCTGGAGATGAGGAGAAATTCTGCAGAGGATGGACCTGAGGGAAAGAGTAGACAAAACCCAGCAGAGTACACACAGCATACACCAGAGACACTTCCTAAAGTGCCCGGCCCTGGACAGTATGTGACCACCTCTTCATAAAGCCATCACTCTCGGGAGCAGAAAATATAAGAGGCTTTCCTAACACAGAAGAAGACAGAGACCTAGACAAAATTCCAAGGAGGAGGGATTCATCTCAAAAGAATGAACAAGAAAAGGTCATGGCCAGGGATCTAATCAAAACAGATATAAGTAATATGCCTGATCCAGAATTTAAAGCAACAATCATAAGGATACTAGGTGGGCTTGAGAAAAGCACAAAAGACACCAGAGAGTCCCTTACCCCAGAGATAAAAGACCTAAAAACTAATCAGGATGAAAAGAAAAAATTCAATAAATAAGATTCAAAACCAACTGGATGTATGGCCACAAGAATGGAAGAAGCAGAGAAATGAGTAAGTGATAGAGAAGATAAAATTATGGAAAATAATGAAGGTGAAAAGAAGAGGGAAAGAAAAATATTGGATCAGGAATGTAGACTTAGGCAACTCAGTGACTCCATACTATCTGGAAAAGGCACTTTGAGGTGACATTGGGACCCATGAAGGCCCAGTCCTCATTTATTCCCTTCAAGAAGAAGGCAGAAAAAGGGGACAGAAAGTTTATTTGAGGCAATTATAACTAAAAACTTCCCTAACCTGGGGAAGGAAATAGACATCCAAAACCAGGAGGCTCAAGAGAACTCCCATCAAAATCTACAAAAACAGGCCAACGCTAAGACATACTGTAGTTAAATTTGCAAAATATAGATACAAAAAAAATCCTAACAGCAGCAAGACAAAAGTAGTCCCTAACTTAGAAGGGAAAACAAATAAGGTTACCAGCAGATCTCTCCACAGAAACTTGGCAGGCAAGAAAAGAGTGGCATAATACATTCAACGTGCTGAATGGGAAAAATATGTAACCGAGAATACCCTATTGCAGCAAGGCTATCATTCAGTATAGAAGGTGAGATAAAGATTATTTGTTTTTTGGGTGTGGAGTTTGGTGACCTGAAAAACAAATAATCCAGTGAAGAAATGGGAAGAAAACATGAATAGACACTTCTCTAAAGAAGACATCCAGATGACCAACAGGCACATGAAAAGATGCTCAACGTCGCTCCTCATCAGGGAAATACAAATCAAAACCACACTCAGATACCACCTCACGCCAGTCAGAGTGGCTAAAATGAACAAATCAGGACACTACAGATGCTGGTGAGGATGTGGAGAAACAGGAACCCTCTTGCACTGTTGGTGGGAAGGAAAATTGGTGCAGCTGCTCTGGAAAACAGTGTGAAGTTTCCTCAAAAAATTAAAAATAGATCTACCCTATGACCCAGCAATAGCACTGCTAGGAATTTACCCAAGGGATACAGGGGTACTGATGCACAGGGGCACTTGTACCCCAATGTTTATAGCAGTACATTCAACAATAGCCAAATTATGGAAAGAGCCTATATGTCCATCAACTGACGAATGGATAAAGAAATTGTGGTTTATATACACAATGGAGTACTAAGTGGCAATGAGAAAGAATGAAATCTGGCCTTTTGTAGCAACGTGGATGAACTGGAGAATGTTATGCTAAGTGAAATAAGTCATACAGAGAAAGACAGATACCATATGGTTTCACTCTTATGTGGATCCTGAGAAACTTAACAGAAGACCATGGGGGAGAGGAAGGAAAAGTTAGAGAGGGAGAGAGTCAAACCATAAGAGACTCTTAAAAACTGAGAATAAACTGAGGGTTGATGGGGGGGGGTGGAAGGGAGGGGAGGGTGGGTGATGGGTACTGAGGAGGGCACCTGTTGGGATGAGCACTGGGTGTTGTACGGAAACCAATTTGACAATAAATTTCATATTTAAAAAAAGAGAAGGTGAGATAAAGAGCTTTCCAGTCAAACAAATACTAAACGAGTTCATGACCACTAAACCATCCTGGCAAGAAACATTAAAGAGGACTCTTTGAGTGGGAAAGAAAGATCAAAAGCAACAAAGACTAGAAAGGACAGAGAAAATCTCTAGACATAATGTCAAAACAATTAATTAAATGGCACTAAATTCCTATCTATCAATAATTACTTTCAATGTAAACAGACTAAATGTTCCAAACAAAAGACATAGGAGTCAGAATGGATTAAAAAAACAACACCCATCTATAATGTTGCCTGTAAGAGACTCACTTTAGACCTAAAGACACTTTCAGGTTGAAAGTGAGGGGATGGAGAACCACTTATCATGCAAATGAACATCAAAAGAAAGCCAGAGCAACAATATTTATATTAGACAAACTAGACTTTCAACCTAAGACTGCAATAAGAGATGAAGAAAGGCACTACTTCAAACAATGGGGTCTATCCAACAAGATCTAACCAACTATAAATATTTATGCCCCCACCTTGAAACACCCAAATATAAAAATCAATTAATAACAAACATAAAAAACCTCATTGATAATAATACAATAATAGTGGGGACTTTAACACCCCACTTACAACAATGGACAGATCACCTAAGCAGAAAATCAACAATCAATGGCTTTGATTGACACACTAGACCAGACGGACTTAACAGATATATTCAGAACATTTCATCCTAAAGCAGCAGAATACACATTCTTTTCAAGTGCACATGAAACATCCAGAATAGATCACATACTGGGTCACAAATGAGCCCTTAACAATTACAAAAAGATTGATCTCATACCATGCATATTTTCAGATCATGATGCTTTGAAACTTGAAGTCAACCACAAGAAAAAATTTGGAAAGCTCTCAAGAACATACCTACTAAGAATGAATGGATTAAGTAGGAAATTAAAGGAATAAAAAATACATGGAAGCAAATGAAAATGAAAACCCAAAAGTCCAAAAACTTTGGGATGCAGCAAAGGTAGTCCTAAGAAGGAAGTATACTGCAATTCAGTCCTATCTCAAGATGCAGGAAAGGTCTCAAATATACAACCTAAACTTACACCTAAAGGAGCTAGAAAAGGAACAGCAGATAAAGCCAAAGCCAGCAGAAGAAGGGAAATAATAAAGATTAGAGCAGAAATTAATGATATAGAAACAAACAAAAAAACAGATCAACAATACTAAGGGCTGGTTCTTTGAAAGAATTAATGAAATTGGTAAAATCCTGGTCAGTTTTATCAAAAAGAAAAGAGAAAGGACCCAAATAAATAAAATCACAAATGAGAGAGATCACAACCAATAGCACAGAAATACAAATAATTATAAGAGAATATTATGAGAAATTATATCCCAACAAATTAGGCAATCTGGGAGAAACGGTTAAATTTCTAGAAACACATAAACTACCAAAACTGACACAGGAAGAAATAGAAAACTTGAACAGACTGAAATTGAAACAGTTATCAAAAATCTCCCAACAAACCAAAGTCCAAGGCCGGATGGCTTCCCAGGAGAGTTCTACCAAACATTTAAAGAAGAGTTAATACCTACCCTTCTCAAAACGTTCCAGAAGATAGATATGGAATGAAAGCTTCCAAACTCCTTCTACGAGGCCAGTATTACCTTGATTCCAAAACCAAAGACCCCACTAAAAAAGAGAACTATAGGCCAATATCCCTGATGAAAATGGATGCAAAAATTCTCAACAAAATACTGGCAAATCAAATCTAAAAGCACATTAAAAGAATCATTCATCATGATCAAGAGGGATTTATTCCTTGGTTGCAAGGGTGGTTCCATATATGCAAATCAATCACCGTGATACACCATATTAATAAAAGAAAGGGTAAGAACCATATGATCCTCTCAATAGTTGCAGAAAAAAACAGGTGACACAGTAGAGCATCCATTCTTGATTAAAAACCCCCAACAAAGTAGGGATAGAGGGAACATACCTCAACATCATAAAGGCCAGATACAAAAGACCCACAGCTAATATCATCCTTAACGGGGGAAAACTGAGAGCTTTTTTTCTGCTGTCGGTAACAAGACAGGGATGTCTGCTCCCACCACTGTTATTTAACATAGTGTGGGAAGCCCTAGCCTCAGCAATCAGACAACAAAAAGAAATAAAAGGCATCCCAATCAGCAAGGAAGAAATCAAACTTTCACTATTTGCAGATGACATGATACTCTAAGTAGAAAACCCAAAAGATTCTACCAAAAAAATTGCTAGAATACATAAATTCAGTAAAATTGCAGGATGCAAAGTTAATGTACAGAAATCGGTTGCATTTCTATATACGATTAATGAAACAGCAGAAAGAGAAATCAAGGAATCGATTCCATTTATAATTGCACCAAAAACCATAAGATACCTAGGAAAAACCTAACCAAGGAGGTAAAAGATCTGTACTGTGAAAACTGTAAAACACTGATGAAAAAAAATGAGGATGAGACAAAAAAATGGAAACACATTCCATGCTTATGGATTGGAAGAACAAATATTGTTAAAATGTCTGTACTACCCAAAGTGATCTACATATTTAATGCAATCCCTATCAAAATACCAGCAGCAATTTTTACAGAGCTAGAACAAACAATCCCAAAATTTGTATAGAACCACAAAAAGAACCTGAATAGCCAAAGCAATCTTGAAAACAAAAAGCAAAGCAAAGCTGGAGGCATTACCACCATTCTGGACTTCAAGGAATATTATAAAGCTGTAGTGATCAAGGCAGTATGGTAATGGAATTAAAACAGATGTATAAATCAGTGAAACATAACAAAAAACCCAGAAATGGACCTGTAACTGTATAGTCAACTCATTTTCAACAAGGCAGGAAAGAATATCCAATGGAAAAAGACAGTCGGGGAAAACTGGACATCAACATGCCAAAGAATGAACCTGGAGCACTTTCTTACACCACACATAAAAATAAATTCAAAACGGATGAAAGACCTAAATGTGAGACAGGAAACCATCAAAATCCTAGAGGAGAACACAGGCAGCAATCTCACTGACATCAGCCAGAGCAACTCTTCTGAGACAAGGGAAACAAAAGTGAAAATAAATGACTGAGACTCATCAAGATAAAAATTTTCTGCACAATAAAGGAAACAATAAAACTAAAAGACAACCTTCAGAAGGGAAGAAGATATTTGCAAATGACATATCTGACAAAGCATTGGTATCCAAAATATATAAAGAAGTTATCAAACTCAATACCCAAAAAAATAAATAATCCAGTGAAGAAATGGGCAGAAGATATGAATAGACATTTTTCCAAAGAAGACATCCAGATGGCTAACAGACACAAGAAAAGATGCTCAACATCACTCATCATCAGGGAAATACAAATAAAGACCACAAAGAGATATTACCTCACACCTATCAGAATCGTTAAAATTAACAATACAGGAAACAACAGATGTTGGCCAGGATGTGGAGAAAGAGGAACCCTCCCACACTGTTGATGGGAATGCAATCTGGTGCATCCACTGTGGAAGACAGCATGGAGATTCCTTAATAAGTTAAAAATAAAACTACCCTATGATTCAGCAATTGCACAACTAGGTATTTACCCAAGGATACAAATATACTGATTCAAAGGGATACATGCAACCTAATGGTTGTGACAGCATTATCAACAATAGCCAAATTATGGAAAGAGCCCAAATGTCCATCGACTGATGAATGGATAAAGAAGAGGTGGTACAAATATACAATGGAATATTACTCAGCCATAAAAAAGAATGCTATCTTGCCATTTGCATGGACGTGGATGAAACTAGAGTGTATTATACTAAGTGAAGTAAGTCAGAGAATGACAAATACCATATGATTTCACTTACATATGGAATTTAAGAAACAGAACAGATGAACATAAGGGGGGAAAAAAGGCAAACCAAGAAATAGACTCTTAACTATAGAGAACTGTGGTTTGCTAGAGAAGAGGTGGCCAGGGGGTGGGCTAAATGAGTGATGGGGATTAAGAAGAGCATTTGTTGTGATGAGCAATGGGTGTTGTATGAAGTATTTAATCACTAAATTTTACACCTGAAACTAATATAACACTGTATGTTAACCGGAAGTTAAATAAAAACAAAGAATGAAGGGGAAAGTGAAGTGATAGAGAAGGAGTGTTGGGGACTACAGAAATAAAGCATTAATAATTTCAATGATGCTTTCAAACTTAAAGGCTCACATGGGAAGAAAAACCAGAGTAATTCAGAAAAAAAAATCTAACAAAATAATCACTTCTGGGAAACACTATCCATCCACTAACTCAATCCATAGGTATTTATGTGTCAGGCAGTGTTCTAGGTGGACACAGAAAAAGAAAAAACAAAAGCCCTCCTGCAGTACAGTGAGCAAGTGACATGTGATGGTAGGAAAGGTAGGCATGAACTAAGTTAATGAGGCCATAGAGATTTGGGTAAGAAGTTGTATTTTATTCTATATATAGTAATGTGGCATTAAAAACGCATTCACCTACAGGGGTGCCTGGGTGACTCAGTTAAGTGTCTGAATTTGGCTCAGGTCATGATCTTATGGTTCATGAGTTCAAGCCCTGCATCTGGCTCTCGGTTGGCAGCACAGAGCTCGCTTCAGATACTCTGTCTCCCTCTCTCTCTAACACTCCCCTGCTCACTCTTTCTCTAAAATAAATAAACATTAAAAAAAATGATGCATTCACCTACAAATGACAGACTTCCTTCACCTAACTAAATTTTTAAAAAAGGAAAGATTTATTATCTCACAAAATAAATTCCAGAAGTAGGGTAGCTCCAGAAATGCTCAACTCTGCACTTCGATAATGCCCTCAAAGACTAGGTATTTTACATCTCTTTTGTCATCCTTAACGTAGTACTTATGTGTTCATGGTTGCAAAAAGACTACCTAAGTTACATTCTACGACTTGCAGTCATGAAAAAAACCTATAGAAGAGTTTATTAGGAGTAGATTTAATGGCAATAGCTGAAATAACCCAAATAATAATGGCTTAAAGAGACAAAAATTTATTTTTTTGTATAGAAGAAATCTGGAGTAAGGGTTAGTCTGATTTGTCTCCATGAAGTTGTCAGACTCAGATTTCTGCCAGCTCTGTACTTCTCTCATTCCCAGGGTGAGGCCCCACCCTATCCTCAGTTGTGAACATGACTTCTGGAGAGCCAACTGTTTTACCTACCGTCTAAGCAGGAATGCAATGAGGAAGGAAGAAAATAGATATACCCCTGGTCTTTTGTGGGGGCAGGTTCTTGAAATGCACCCAAAGCTTCTACTCCCATCTCATTGAGTAAAACTCAACCATAAAGCCAACTTAACAGCAAGGGAATTGGTCTGTGATTTGTGGGTTGATAGCAGGACAGCAACATGTCCAGTTAAAAATTAGGAATTTATTAACAAAGAATAAGGGGGAAGATGAATATTGAGGAGAAACAGGAAGTCTCTGGCACCAGAAAATGTCTTCTCTTATGTCTCACTTTGTAAGTAAGGAAACTTTTCCAGATGCGCCTGAAGAGAAAGCTTAGTTTTATAGGCTTTGAAGACAGGAGAGGGTTTTGGAATCAAATCCCAGCTCTGCTATGTATAAGCTTTTTAAACGTATGCAGAATACTTTACCTGAGATTTAATTTGATAACATATAAAACGGGGATTATAAATTCATAAAATTGTTGGGAGTATTAAATGAGATTATATATTACAACAAATGGTGATAATAATCATTAAAAATGATTTTAGAGTGGAGCAGCATTTCACTACTGTGGTCACAGTACTGACTAACATAGTCCAGTAGCTGATTTGATGTTTTCTTTGAATAATCAATGCTTCTGGAAGGACTTTGTTACCAGATGAGACTTTGACCTCACCAGCTCCTCTGTAGACCATGTGTATGAGCATAAGAACTTGGCCTTTGGTGCTAAAGAACACATAAATCCATCAGTCTTATTGTTGCCACCTTCCCTCCAGGAGGGCTCTGGGACAGTTCAGAATGGTCTTAAGCTGGGAATCAGCTGCAAAATATAAATTTCCATAACATATGGTATAGAATATAACTAATGCTAAAGTTCCAAAAATAAGATGAAAATCCTAAAGGACTAAAAATACTTTCTTTAGACAACCTTTTTCCATACAGCTGCTTCTTTGTTAAACCAGCTGTTACTAACCCCCAAGAGTACCTCTCACACAAGTCTATTTTTTTTTTTATGATTTAATTCTTAGAGCTCAAGCTGCATTGTGTTTGTAACGGTTTTACATTTCTACCACTGCAAGACAAAGAAAAGAAAAGGGGCAATGAAAGAAATAAGAGGCCAGAGGAAGATTTGTGAAGAGTCGTATATATCCAACACAAAGTATGGTGGTGGGAGGGAGGGGGCAGCTAGCAATACAGCCAAGAAAATGAGGATGAGAAAAATGAGTGTGTTCCTGATAGAATATTAAACAATTTCTGCACCACACTGACCAAACTATAGACAAGTGTTGCATGTGGTATTTAAGAAAGCAATACTGGGAGTATAGTAAATGGTGAGAATCTCAGCTCTCACATTAACTGTGGGACACTGGTCTCAGGAAAGTCACCTAATGTCTTTGAACCTTGATGTCCTCATTTTTAGAACAGAAATAATCGTACTGCCTACTACATGGTACAGTTATCAGGGTTAATCCAGGCGATGTGTGTAAAGCATTTTGAACACTACCTGGCAAACACACAGCCCATGATAAATTTCATCATTATTACAATTAGCTTTTTCAGAAGAAGTTCACACCTGTCAAGAAAAAAAAAAGCAACAGATAATAGATTGAAAAATAGGGGAAAAATGTCCTCCTTCGGCATGGATCTTGTAGCCATAATCCTGTTCTCAAATGGGTATTTCTTTTTGATTCTCAAAACAATTTGTCTAACATTATTCAGCGCTAAAAAGAAGGAAATTCTGTGACACACTACAACATGGGTGGCCCTCGAGGACATTATGTTAAGTGAAATAAGCAAATCACAAAAAGAAAAAGGCTGCATGATTTTACTTATATGAGGTATCTGAAATGATCAAACTCCTGGAAAAGAAAAGAGAACAGTGGTTTCCAGAGGTTGGCGGAAGAGGGAAATAGAGAATGATAGATCAATGACTAGAGTTTTAGTAATGAAAGGTGAAAAAAGTTCTAGAGAGCTATTGTACAACAAAGGGCATTTTATTAACTATAATGTATACTGAAAAAAATTTTTAAGATAATTTCTTTGTGTTTTTTCCTGCAATTTTTAACAAGAAGAGAATTCAAACACATGCTACAACATGAATCTTGAAGGTATTAATACTAAGTGAAATGAGCAGTCACAAAGGAGCACATACTGTATGATTTTACTTCTACGAGGGACCTAGAGTAGTTAAGTTCATAGAGACAGAAAGTAAAATGGTAAAAAGGTGGTTGCGGGGGGGGGGGGGGATGAGAAGCTGTTAAAGCTGTTATTTAATGAATATGGAGTTTCAGTTTACGAAGATGAAAAAGTTCTTGAGATGGATGGTGTAACAGTTGCACAACAATGTGAATATACTTAACACCATTGAACTACATACCTAAAGATGGTCAAAATAGTACATTTCATATTATGTATTTTTTACCACAATTTAAAACGACAGAAATCTGACTGCCTTCTCTGTGATGGAGTTTACTAGTGTGGTTTCACACCTGAATTGGTCTGATGGTGGCATAAAACAACCGAGGAGTCACACAGCTGCTATATTCAAGGGCTCACCAAAGCACGGGGCCCCACTTGCCTATGTAATCTTTGACACTCTATGTGCTGGGAGAAAAAGAAGTTTTGCTCAGATGAAACCTTCTGTGAAGGGCCCCTTGCCTGATTTGCCTTGTAGGAGAACAATAAAGGGTATTTTTCCTGGAAGGAAAAATGTGGATGTAGATTCTTAAACTCAAGGTTTAAGAACATGGCAAAAGGATTTGATCATGTGTCAAGCCATTTCTCTCAGTCCCGAATAAATGTGTAATAAACATTTAGAGATGACATATTTTAAAGAATGTATTTATTGATTATTTTTCCCCAAGAAAGAACTGGTGTCTATCGTTCAACAGAAGGGTGAAGGGCAAAGTCTTATTTGGATTTCAACCTTCTTTTTTCAGACTCTGTGCCATTGTTTTGTTCCATGAAATCTGCATAAGGGTGTCACCTGTTGTTTCAGGGCCATCATTTAGGAATTCTTGAATTTATGTAAGTGTTTGATCAAAGTAGAGTTACTTAGTTCAGAGCCTTTATGAGACAATTTCTATAGAAGCTTTGCTCCTCTCAAAAATAATGCTCCTCTGGCTGTCCAAATTCTTTGCATCCCTACTTTCTCTTCTGTAATAACCAACTGCTTCACTCTATAAATGGGAGGTGAAGTTTAAAGTGATTGTAGTAGAAAGGGTCACTTCTTACTCAGATCAAAAAATGCGAACAAGTAGAGGCACTTCCTGTGTAAAACCATCATGCCTATCCTGTCACCCAACAAGCAATAGTAATAATTTAGAGCATTACAGTTTGTCAATGTACAATATCATTTTGATTTTATAAGGTGGAGATCTTTTGAAATGGAAGTTAATGAAGAGCAAAGAGGCTTGCTCTTTAAATGTTTAGGAGAGAATTCAAAATAAAGAATTTAAAAGGCCAAAGAGTACTCAGAAATGGTAAGTATAATGAGTATCTTTTAAAATCATAAGTGAGCTTCCACAAAAGTAAGGGAAATGTCTAGGGTCCACAAAGTAAAGATTAACAGCAGAGTGTTAAATTAATACTTGTGCAATGGGCTTCCAAATGGTTGGCATTTGCAATCTCCATATCAAGTGTCTTGGGTTTCAGCAACCACACAAAAATATGAGTTAAAGAACTGGGCTAGTCTAGAGTAAGGGAATTGTTACTGAAACTCCTGAGTAAAGCTGAGACCACTGAAGGATGAAACTAATGGAAAGGAGAATTAGAAAAAAAAACTACGGATTTGCAAAGGGAGCTAATATAAAACTTTTCTTTATCACCATGGGCTTTGATAGAAAGGTGTTTTCATTTGTTTTGTAACTATAAGCTTGTCCTCATATGGAATTGGGTTCAAGTTTATGCTCCCCCTGTGGTCAAAAATACTTTGACATAAAACATTAACGTGTCCAAGGCTAATAGCAGTCCAAGGATATCAGCAAAAGGAAATGAAAATCATGTTTGGGGATCATATTCTTAACCCAGGCCAGATCTCAGAAGCACAAAGCAAAATGAAGTCATTTAGTTGGAGAATATTCTCAACTATAAGACCCTCATTATATTTAACAGTTCAGCCAACCCCCATTTTAAAAGGATCTCTGTATTTGGAGAGTTCCTTGAATGTGAATGTCATTTTCAAGAATGAATTTTATGAACAGATGAAGTTAAAAAAATCCTTTTGTTCTATTTCATGTGAACCTCGAAAACACACTCAAAGGAAAACCATGAGCTGGTATTGGACCTTTTTTCTAATCATGCTTGTTACAGATGTGGACATAGGAATGGATGTAGATTACAGAGATTTAAGTACTGTAGAGGAGGTATCATTTTTATTGGAAAGAGCACACTTTTAGTATCAGAAGACCTAAGTTTCTCTGTGGCTCTTCTGATAGCTCCCTGTGTAAAACTGAGCACTTTATCTTTATCTCTCTGGAGCTCAGTTTCCAATTTCAGGAGTTGGACTTCCTCATTTCTAGCATCTTTCACCTCTAATATTTATAGACTTTGATTTAAATGTGTTACTCCTTGAAGGCTGTGGGTAATTTTACAGTGTAAATTTCAGCTGAAGGAGAAAACCCATCACAAAGTACAGCATAAAATAAAACTATGAGTGACAGGCAACAAACAGCATAATTAAATTTCCAAGTACTTCAGATAGACTAAGTTCTGCTTAAAATATAAAAAATAAAACTAAAAGATGGAATTCATGTCAGATAATGGCACAGTAGTAATGATAACTACAAACTGGACAAAATACATAAGCCACTCCCTTGAAGGAACTGAAGCATGACAAAAAACAGGCCTGAATTGGAAGAGACTCAACACATAGAAGATGGGAAGAGAACTGTCTGAGATCCTCTGAATTTCTCATTTTAATGGCTTTTTGTCCAAGGGCAGGTCCCATTTGAATCCAAGTAGGATTGATACAACGTGGATAAACATCTGTAGGCTTGTTGGCTTAAGCACCCAGAAGATAGAATTTGGAGACCACCATACCAACTGAAAGTGAGGAGGAGACTCTAGGAACAAAAGAAAACAACAGTGAAGGAGCCCAAAAATCAACATATAAACTCCGCAAATATTTGACCCCTGAACTACCCACACATGCAAGCAAAAGCCAAGCAGCAAAGCTAAGAGTAAAACATATGGAGTAAGATTTTAGCTGCTGCTTGTTATATAGGAGACAGAGTTTGAAGTTTATGTCCATTAAATTATACCGACTACTTAAAACAAAACATCAACACTCTTCAGAGGAATATAGCAAAATCTCAAATCTCTATAATATATGCATCCAAATAGCAAGGAAAAAAGCCAAAATTAACGGAATATACAAAAAGAAAAAAGAGGACCCATATCTAGAACAAAAGATAATTTCCTGATACTAACCATAAACTGATTCAGGTGTTGGAATTAGCAGACAAGGATTTCAAAGTAAAGGTTACAACTAAGCACAAAGATATAAAGGAAATATGGTCCCGATGAATGAACAAATAGGACATTTCAGCAAAGAAGAACCAAAAGATAATTTTTAAACTGAAAAGCACAGTATCATAAATTTTTATAAACTGCTGATGTTATGAGCAAAGAAGAAAAAAAACCCTCAATAAATTTAAACTAGATTTGAAAATCCAGTCTGATGAACAGAGGGAAAAATTATTGAAAGACAAATAATCAGAGCCTCAGTGATCTGTGAGCCAGTATCAAAAGATCTAACATATATATGACTGGAGTCCCAGGAGGAAACAGAGAGCTAGGTGGAAAAAAATTTTTGAGGAAAGAATGACTGAAAAATTTCCAAATTTAGTGAAAGAAAAATTTGGTTCAAGAAGCACAGCAAACCCCAAGCAGTTGTAAATACAAAGAAAAATCTCACACAGGCACATCATAGTCAATTTGCAAACAAACTAACACAAATAGAATTTTAAAAGCAGTCAGAGACATTATCTTACCAAAAGGAAGCAATAACAGAGATAACTGTTGCCTTCTCATCTGAATCAATGGAAGACAGAAGCCTGGGGGGACAATATTTTAAAATTCTAGGAGAAAAAAACCTTGTAAAAGTGAGAATTCTATATCCAGTGAAACTATCCATTAAAAATATAGATGAAATAAAGACACTTTGAATCAATAAAAACTAAAAAAAGCTATTGCTAGCTGACCTGTACTATAAAACAAAACAAAACAAAACACTAAAGGAAGTTCTTTAGACTGAAGAAAATAGTAGGAAAGGGAAACACAAGTCTTCAGGGAGGGGTAAAGAAGATCAGAAATCAAATAGCTGGGATACAAAGTATATTTTCCTTTTAATTAAAAAATATACAGATGCTCATTCAAAGTAAAAACGTTGTTATGTGAATTTTTGAAAAGCATGTAGGATATAATACATAGAAAAAGTATAGCATAAAATTATAGGTAAATTGGCTTAAGGGGTTATAAGATTTCTATATTAAAAAAAATTTTTTTTGAATGTTTGTTTACTTTTGAAGGAGAGAGAAAGACAGCATGTGAGCAGGGGAGGAACAGAGAGAAAGGGAGACACAGAATCCGAAGCAGGCTCCAGGCTCTGAGCTGTCAGCAGGGAGCCTGATGAAGGGCTCTGAACCCACAAACCAAGAGATCATGACCTGAGCCGAAGTCAGACACTTAACACACTGAGCCACCCAGGCACCCCAAGATTTCTATATTTTATAGAAAGCGGTATAATATTAATTTAAAGTGGACTGTGAAAAGTTAAAAATAAATATTGTAAACACTAAGCAACAACTAAAATAGGCAAAAAGATAATGCTTACAAGTCAACAGATAAAAGGATATTTTAAAATGTGAAAATCTAAACAAACGCAGGAAAGAAGGGGCAAAAAACCCCACTAATGGTAAAAGAGATAAACAGTAAAATCAGAGATCTAATCATTTTAAATTTAAATATACTGATAATTACATTATATTTAATGGGAAAAATACTTTAATGGTCAGAGATTGTCAAAAAAAATCAAAGTATATTTAAAAAACATTTCTTACGGAAAGTGTATAAACACAGATAAATTGACAGTAAAAAGATGGGAAAAGATATTGCATGAAAATAATAAGCATAAGAAGGCTAGGAATATTAAAGAAAGGAAATCAAAATAATGTAGGCTTTCCAAAAAGTATTACTAGAGACAGAGATATTTGGATATTTCATAAGGGAAAATGATGACTATATAGGGAAAACATAACATTCATAAATATTCATGCATTCATAACAGAGCTTCAATATATACATATGTGTGTGTATACATACACACACACACACACACACACACATATATATATGAAGCTAAAAATGACAGATTTAAAGGGAAAGACACACGAATCCATTATCAAAGTTGGAGATTTTAACAATCTTCTCTGAGAAACTGACGGACCGATTAGGCAGAAAAAGAGTACAGAAAAGATCTGAAAAATACTATCAACCAGCATGATCTAACAGACCTTTATAGTACACTACACAAAACAAATGCAAAATAGACATGTGGTTTTCTAGTGCACATGGTAATTTTAATAAAATATACCATTTGATAGGCTATAAAACTAATGAATTTTAAGGCAATTTTATACAATATATTCTTATCATAATGGAATTAAATTAGATACCACTAATAATAAGCTATCTAGAAACTTCCATGGTTTTCCTGGCTTAACCCTGGATGTTAATTAGAATTATATGGGGGAGTATATTACCTAGCTATTACTGCATGACAAATTACTCCAAAACTTAACACCTTAAAACCACAAGCATTTGTTTTTTCACACAATTTCTGAGTGGCTAGGAGCAACTTAGCTGGGTGATTTTGGCTCAGTGTCTCTCATAAGATTGTACTCAAGGTCTCTCATAAGATTGCACTATCAGACAGGGATGCAGTCATTCAAAGGCTTGACTGGGCCGGAGAGTTGGCTTGCAAGCTCATTCATACGGCTATCATCAAGAGACCTTAGTCCTTTGCCTCATAGCACTGCTCATGACATGGCAGTTGGCGTCCCCAGAGCAAATGATCTGAGACAGAGCAATTAAGTTGGAAATGACAGGGTCTTCTATAACCTAAGTATATCATCCTTCTGCACTATTTTATTAGTCACATAGACTAGTCGTTGGTACGATGTGGGGGTGGGAGTGCTATAGCGGAATACAAGTACCACTAGGTGGGGACCATTTTGGAGGTCAACTACTATGGTGAGCTTTAAAAAAATACCAAACCATAATTCAACTCCAGGCCAATGAACTCAGAATCTCTATGGATTCAGAATTTTTTTCCTCTCTTAAGCTCCTAAAATGAGCTTAAGGTTGCACAAGGTTGAAAGATATTTTAGTAGAGGAAATCCATTCTTATCATCAAGAAGTATCTGTGCATCAAGATCTGGGTAAACTAAAATGAAACTCCCATCCCCAAAGGCAGGAAAGGAGTAAAACGAGGAGGGGCATAGAGTTTTACACATCAACTATTTAAACAGGAGTTCAATCAGTAAGATTTTTAAAAATATATTTATGGAAATTTCCATAATAGCACTAAATACCTGCACCCTTGGTAGGCAGCTAGCACTCCAGATTACTCCAATGAGAAGCCCAAAGTTTGAGAACCAAATCTTTGCATGATACTTGCCATCGGGGCCCACTTTCTTCCTATCTAATTTGTTGTTGGGGAAATTCTCATGGTCACTCAGGCTTTCTCAAATGACAGTTTCACTTAAGTGGCCTCCTTGAGAAACAGTTAAGCTGCAGTTGAAAGAGGCGTCCTTGTAGCACCAGCAAAAAGAGGCTGTGCGTGGCACGTTCCGGGCAGCTTTCCAAAGCCTCGCACAAGGTCTCTGAGACTCTAAAACTCAAGATAGATAAGAGGAGATCTGCATTTCTGTTCAGTCTCATGCTCACTTTTTAAAAGTACACTTGACAACTAACGTGAGGCTCAAATCCGGATCCTGAGATCAAGAGTCCTGTGCTCCACCGACTGAGCCAGTCAGGCACTCCTCATGCTCATCTTTGGAAAATAATCTCCTTATATCCAGATCTCAGAAGCACGAAGCACAAAGCACACTGAAACCATTTAGCTGGAGAATATTCTCATGCGCAAGACCTTCATTATATTTAACAGCTCAGCCAGCCTCCATTTTAGGATCTTTGTATTTGGAGAGTACATTGAGTGTGAATTCATTCATTTTCAGGAATGAATTCTCAATTTTATGAATAGGAAGAAGTTTAAAACCAATCCTTTTGTTCTAGTTCATGTGAACCTAGAAAACACACTCAAAGGAAAACCATGAGCTGGGGTTGGACTCCGCTGCCATTTTTCTAATCATATGTGTTACACATGTAGACAGAGGAATGGATGTAGATAACAGAGATTTAAGTACTGTAGAGGAGGCAGAGTTTTTATTGGAAAGAGCACACCTTTTAGTACCAGAAGACTTCGGTTTCCCTGTGGCTCTTCTGATAGCTCCCTCTGTAAAAACGGGCACTTTACCTTTATCTCTCTGGAGCTCAGTTTCCAATTTCAGGAGTTGGACTTCCTCATTTCTAAAGCGTCTTTCATCTCTCTTATTTATAGACTGTGATTTAAATGTGCTACTCCTTGAAGGCTGTGGGTAATTTTACAGTGTGAATTTCAGCTGAAGGAGAAAAACCATCACAAATGAAAATGAAAACACTTGGAGCAGTAGGAAGCTCTTTTCTGGATATAGCTTGTGACCCAGATGCTCCTACAGCTAGCCTTTCTGGGGTGCAGATGGTCAAGTGGGGCTGTGTGCATTTTGAAAAGCAACGAGTTTTTAGTAAGATTTACTGGAACACAAATACCTCTTAGAGGCTGGCTAAAATACGACCGATAAGAAAGTCAAGTGTCTGCTAAACAAACCCACTATATAAAAATTTGAATTTATTTTTAAAGAGAAAATGAAAAGAACAGGAATGATTACTTGTATCACAATAGAATTGGTCGTGCTTGTGAAAAAAAAAATCTTCTTAGGAATGTTTATAGCACTGCTAAGTGATTTGCCTTTTTCAAATCGCATGTATGATTCTGCGTAATTCTCAAATTACGACTAAATTTTAGGAGCCCATCTTGTGAGAAATAAGGTGTACCTGTACCTCTAATGCATTCGTGAGCCCAGCTTTGGATATGTATCTTTCCTTTAGGACCCTGGGGGCTTCATGAAAGCCAATGTATAATGCCTGCATAAAGGCCCCCAGGTCAGAAGAAGATTTGCTTTGTTGTGGGGGATTTGCTGAATGTCCAAAGAAAATTTGCTGCAATTCAGATGTATCAATCACTTTAGTATGTTAGTATTCACCAAAATGAACAGCTTGATTTTCCGAACTGAGATGTCAGAGATCAGCCACTGAAAGGAAGAATTTGGGGACCCAGTCTATTGTATGTAAATTTCTACTAGTTTACAGGAAGCTAATAACGGTAGATTTTATTCTTTCTGGTCATGAATTAGAAAGTGATGGTTTAGGTGACTGCCTGAATCAATTTGAAACGTCCAGAGACAAGGTGAAGCATAAATCCCATTCTTATTTCTTCCTTCAACCATGAAAGTGGTGTTTTCCTAAACTGCTTTTTGTAATTTACTCCCTAAACTCTGACCTACTAGGGACTACAGACAAGTGATATGGGATTTAGGGTGACAAGAGATAACGGAGCCCTTCTCCAAAATAAAGACCCTACATAAGGCCATTGGGAAAATTGTCACATTTGTCAGGAAATGAGGGGGACCAAGAGGAAGAATGTTCCAGATCACCCGAAGCTGGTAAAGTGATTTTCCCCCTAAATCTTAGTTCTTCTTTAACAAATTTCTTAACATTATACATTTTTCTACACTTCTGAAAGGAACACAATTTGGTTGAGCCTTTTCTTGATACTTCCAGGACATCCGTACCAGTGAAAGCAACAGTGCGGTTCAGGGATCACACTGTTTCTCCCCTTTACCCTTTATCCTTCTACAATTTCATGCTGACCAATGCCATGTATTTTTCTATCAATCTGTCCATCTTTTAACTATGTCCTCCACTATTTTCCTTTCAGTTTGCTCTTTAGTATGATGCTAAAAACAAACAAAAAAAACCCAGCTCAAAGTACAGCTGTGTAGGGGAAAGATTATGGGCTACACTTTTATAAAGAAAAAAAAATAATAACCTTATCTATATGCTTATCTATGTTTATATATTGAAGGAGATACATCTAAATATTAGTTTTCTCTGAATCGTTAATTTTCTTTAGTATTTCCCCCCCAAATTCCTGCAATGACCGTATATTTATCTTATAATTTAAAAACCCCACATTATTTTGATTTGCTATTTCAGTACACTTTACTGGTTTTGCATCTAGCTCTGCTAGTACATGGTAGATAAAATCTTAGTTAAGCATCACTAAAGGACCTTGGTTAAAACACCTCTCTGAGAGTCAATTTCTCCATCTGTATCATGCCTCCTCTACAGAACTGAACTAAATAAACTGAGTGTGTGGCACATACAGAGTGATTAAAGAACTATCAGTCTCGTGTTTAAGGATTTTATGGTAATTAAGGGAAAAGATTTAAGAGACTAAAATACCTAGATTTAAAAGAGACTTTGTAAAAATAATGATTTTTTAGTACTTGATTTCTCCCAATGTTTGTGTCTCCTAGTATGTTCCAAAACGCCTGATTTCTGAATAAGCAGATGTACTGTATCCCATTGAGTTGTAATAGTTTAGATGTAGGAGGAGGCTTCAGGAATCACTGAGCCCCAAACTTTTACTTTATAGTTGAAAATACTGGGAGAAATATTTATTTAAGTCTATAATAGCTGGTCTCCAGAGTACTCTCTGAGAGTAGATCGTTGCTTAGCTTTTAGCCGTTGATTTGGGATTATTTGCTATCACCTTCATAGGATTCCCGAGATCCTGGGCCTCAGGCTAGTGGCCAGAATGGAGAGGCGGCAGCTGGGGAGAGAAAGCCAGAAGCGAGGAAAGCAGCGCCGGAGAAGGCTTATGTTAAGGCACGAGCCCAGCAGCAAATCCACAGTGATAATATTTATCTTTAACTCTGGCTAAAAATACACTTGCAGGGGGAAGAGCTCTTCCATGCAATTTTATAAACTGTGGGACTAGGCAAAACAGTTATTTTCTCACTGACATGCCGGGGGTTCCTTGTTTCAGGAGAACACACAGGCACGCTTTGCATCAGATCAGTGATGACTGCAACTCAACACAAAACTCCCTGTGTTGCCTCTGGAAAGAGGCGGTGCTGTAAGAAGAAACAGTTTAGCAGGAACCTTGCATGGTGTCCCTAAGGTTGGTGCTAAAGGTAGAGAGAAGTGAAGGAGAATTTCTGCACAATCATTTGTCCTAAGACACAAAATCCCTCTTGTTCTTAATTCTAGTAACAAAACTCATAGAGGTATTTGTATTTCTTAGACTAATGGCAGACATTTTTCCCCTTGGCTAACCATTCTCACAAATACGTTAATTTGGGGGAAGAGGAGTGGAGTGAAAAAAATTCCTTTTCAGCTTATGATGAAGTGTTAATTATTCCTTGGACAAGACTTCTAACTCTTGGGAACCAGCTCTCCCTTTGATGAAACTGTTTCTGTCTGTTGCTGTAATCTAAAAGCAGCCACCTGGCTTCAGGTCAGAGAGGGGGACAGAGCTTAATTAAGTTTCCCTAATACTGATTTAATTTTGAAAGACTTAAAAAAAAATACAAACACAATAGTTGAGCCTATGATCTACCCGTCTCACTCTCTCACATCCCATAGTGCCCTCCCTTCCAGATTTTTTTTTTTTAGGTTTCTACGTTCTGAATTCTAGCTTGACATTTTTTTCTACTTAAAACGGTCTTAGGTGTATAAAAATCATGAAAGAAGATACAGTTCTAATGCCTTGACTCCAAGAGGCTCAATGTGCACAGATAAACCAGTGTGGAGAAAACATGAACATTACAATACTCAATTAATTTAAAGACAAACAGTTAAGAGAAATGTATCGGCCCTTGCCTGGCCAGAGGTTGTCAAACACAAAGGTTATTCAGAGAATTCTTATTTTCATCAGGAGACCAGGGCATTAGTAATGGCTGTTCCCATCTGGAGTTGAATGTCTTTGGACTGGTCCCTCTCTGTCTTTGTGTTAGTCTCCTCATCTATAAAACAAGAGGAGGGAGAGTGACCTATAGTGTCTTATTCAAAGCACGGTTCAGTGCCCATGTGTAGATGATTTAATTCTGATCCTGACAAGTTAGTACAGAAATTGAGAATGGGCATTTACAATCACCAGTTTGACAGAATGATTCTACATCTCTAGAATCTCACCAACATTGGAGGTGTGAGTTGTGAAGGCTGTTCTACAACTTCATTCTGTTACAAATTCGATTTTATTACATTTTACAAAAGTATCAGTTTGTGATGGATTTGAAAATGTCTGCTAGTATATCCAAGGCTCTGAACAGACCTGAAGAGAACAAGACCTGGAAACCTAGCATTCCTGGACCATGTAACTTGTTCTTTCTCCCCAAATATTTATCAACACGGCCCCTGTGCATGCCCTTCTCAATCTTCATTTTTGGTATCACTGCTAGGCTGCACGGATGCCCTCCTCACCCTTCTCTAGCTTGGGTCCTGCAGGCCAGGGCCACAATTCCCCACATGGACATCTTCTTCATCCCCTTCCTCATGCACTGGCACTGCTCTGGGTCATCAAGTCCCCCCTCCCCCCCCCCCCCCATAGACCTCTCTGATGGTTTCAGAAGGGATGGGAATTAAGGAAACAAGCAGAGGAAATTATTTTTTGTTAGAGATTTCCTACTTTAGTAAGTTCCTTTTCTTCCCAGAAAATGGTCAGCTTTTCTCTGATCATAAATGTTCTATCAAGAACCTGCTTAAGAATCAATAGAACTCTTCAGACATGCTATAACACTTAGACCTCAGAAAGCACAGTGCCTAAAATTTAGGTTTTTCACTTTAGAAATGTGATGGACTATAGCCCAAGAGACCACCTATAAACACAATCTAAAACAACACTGCACAGGGGTGCCTGGGTAGCTCAGCTGGTTGAGCCTATGAATATTGATTTTGGCTCAGGTCATGATCCTAGAGTTGTGGCATCAAGGCTGGTGTTGGGCTCCACGCTGAGCAGGAAGCTTAAGATTCTCTTTCTGTCTTTTTCTCTGCTTCTATCTGCTCCCCATGCTCTAAAAAATCAAAACAAAACAAAACAATGCACAAACAGCCACTCTTAAGAACTTTTTCCTTGATGTTTTTTTGCAGACACTTCTCAAAATTGTTTCTCAGAGATTATGAAAATGTGCTCCTATCTTGTCTTTTTTTTTTGAAGGGAAGGTGGGGCTGATGTCTTTATTCCAGTTTGTGCAGCTCCTGAGATGACTAGATATTGAAAGACGGCCTTTTGAAAAAGAAAGGCCATTTCTGTCACAGGAAGAAGTAAGTGTGTATAATTTGGGTACTTGCTACCTATCCTCTGCCTGTCGACTTGTGCTAACAATCAGCCAGAAAACATTTGGGCCTCCTAGAGGAGGAAAAACAGAGGGCAAAAATAAATAGGAATTTTTCATGCATTTGTTGAAGTCTGAGGTTTTTAACTGTTCATTCCCTTCTTCCCTCAAATGTTAACGATGCTTGGCAGCCCTTATTTCTTATTTCAGTGGAAGTGAAGCAGAAAATCAAGCCATCACATGATTTCTTTAAATAAGTTGACTTTTAAAAATTCTTTCTCAAAACGCTAAGGCTACAATTCTTAAGTATGATTCTCTTGTAGGAGTAAATTTATGGAGGACTTTGGTTTTGTTTTATATTTTCTGCATTTTTCAAATTTTGTACAATTGCATTTGCTACTACTTTAATCAGAAAACAATGTTTGCGTGTCATAAGATTTAAAAAGAATACTAGATTCTATAGGTTTGTCTTTTACTGAAGTAAAATTAACAAAGTTACATTAGTTTCAGATGTACAACACTGATTCAACAATGCTGTACATCACTCAGGGCTCACCAAGGTAAGGGTGGTCACCATCTGTCACCATATATGCAACGGATATTACACAGCCGTAAGAAGGAGATCTTGCCATTTGTGGCAACACAGATGACCTAGAGAGTACTATACTAGATGAAAAAGGTCAGACAGAAAAAGATGAATACCAAATTTCACTCATATGCATAATCTAAAAAACAAAACAGAGGATTCTAGATGTTTAAAGGTGAGAGAAAACGCTCTCCTAAAAGTTCAAGTATAGACATGGTTATGGATATTGGATATTGAAACTATTTATGAAATAGGACATGAAGTTTGGGTTCTTTTTTAAGTTTATTTATTTTGAGAGTGTGTGTGCATGAGAGAGAGGCAGAGAGAGAGAGAATCCCAAGGAGGCTCTGCACTGTCAGCCCAGAGCCCAATGTGAGGCTACAACTCACGAACTGTGAGATCATGACCTGAACTGAAACCAAGAGTCAGACGCTTGACTGAGCCCCCCAGGTGCCTCCTTTATAAACTTTCTCCTCTGTTGTGACACGACCCTGCAGACATATCATTTTTATTAGCTTCAGATTCTGTCTTATTCAAGGTTAAACATGGGACATTCTCCCCTCTGAGAAAGGTGCCCCACCTTCTGGCCCTGATTCCCCTTTACTGCACGAAGCTCCTTTTCCTTGGTTTGAGATTTGTCTTAAAGAGGGATTTAGCCCAACAGGAAATGGAGACGGGCCAATATTTAGTGACTCTGACCAAGGTAGAAAGCAATCCAAAGCAGACAATTCAGCACAAACAATCCACTCCAGGCCAAGATGGGTCAATTCATAAGGCCTTTCCAACTGGAACCAAGATCAGGGCTGCCCAGACCATAGAGCACGTGTATGTGAAAGGACCACATGCATCTTCCGGCGCAGCCTTGGAAGGATGGCACCTGGTTAACTACCAGGTAGCCACATGTCCTCCAGGTTGACTCCTCATCTCAAATGCTGGTATTTACCACTTTAGAGTAACCAGAAGCAAGCAGCATCTGTTTTTCTATCAGTACAGTGCCTGACTGTAGGAAGTCCTGTCTCATCATTACCCTTGGCTCTGTGTGACACCAACTTGGGGACTAAAACCAGATTCTGCTTTTCTGCTAGATTCCCAAGAACTACATGTGGGAAATACAGGAATTTCAATTGATCGTAACCTGACATTTTCTTTTGTACAAACAAGTAGCAAAATAAGTAGCAAAAATGTGTTTTAATGCTACCTGATAATGGGAAAGGACTTTGAGGGATTTTAATAGAAGCAGTGATCTCATCCATATGTGAACCATTCTAAGAAAATGTATTTGAAGCAGGCAACAGCCCATATGTCCTGAAAGGGCTGCTTTATTTAGATACCACATGTCACTTTTCGAGATGGAAAGGTACTCATCTCTGGAAAGCCTTCTCGGGTAAATACAAAAACTAAATGTGTTTTAGGTTTCTCTCTCTCATCTGTATATGCACTTATTATATCCCTTCTAATAGGTTATTATATTTGTTTGCATTTCTTCTCCAGATTATCAGCTACTTGAGGGATGGGGGCCATAATCATCTTTAAGAAGATTGTCCAGAAGGAAGTAGGTGCTCAAATATGTGAGTCTGATAGTAAAATAGTATTATAGCCAGTATTTATTCAGATCCTATGATGTCAGTTAATAGGTCACATGGAGAAGCTCTTCTGGTCTCTATTAAGTAGGTGTTATTGCTGCACAAATCGTACTAAGAGAGACGCTGGGGTTTGAAATGGGTACTGCACCAGGGCCTGTGTTGGTATTAAGCAGGACAGGTACCCCCACGCAGGCGGGCTGACACAGGAGCCGCACTTAACGCTACTTGGCAAGGTCTTGTACTTATGTGAAAGAAGGAAAAATGCTTTGTCCACAACTTACATTTATTTTTAGGGTCACTTGTTGCTGTAATAAGACTCAGGCCTCAGAAATCCTTAGGGTCACATGAGCACATCCTGAGTTGGAATTCTAGTTTGATCATCCATAAGCTACAAAATTTAGCTTCTCTGAACCTCAGTCTGTTTCCCTTTAAAGAGGACAATAGGAGATACTTTGCAAAATTATTGAGAGGATTAACATCAATGTAGGACATTCTTGGCACAAAACAGGTGCTCAATAAATGTAGATTTTACTTTTTCTTTTTAAGAAAAACTTGGTCTGTAATGACAGCACTTTCATATTTTAATTATTCTGAAAATAGAATCATTTCTCAAAGAATTCCATGTGCTTTTGTCTTTTTAAATAGGCTACAGTGAACCTAATTCTTTTTTCTCTTCATGGACCGAGGATCAATATTTCTGGCAGTTTTGACTCAATGATGCCTTCAGGCATTAATTAAGTGATTGAGTCTTTTGTCCTTATACTAAATAACCTGAAATTGCACTACTTTGAAGTTTCATGGGTTTGTTCCCACACCCTTTTTTTTTTTTTCTCCCAAGGAGAGAGAGGGAGTGATTGAGTGAGAGCACACTGGGGAGAGAGACAATCTCAAGCAGGCTCTATGCTCAGCATGGAGCTGGACATGGGGCTCGATCCTATGGCCTTGGGATCATGACCTGAGCCCAAATCGAGAGTCTGACACTCAACAGGCTGAGCTACCAAGGCACCCCTTCCTACCATTTTTTATGTAACTCTTATTTTCAGTTGGTCAGTTCAGTGTTTTTGTAGGGTATCTACAGAAAAGTCCATGTACCCTATCTAGATTTGTTATATGCTCTTATACAGGGTAACGGTGATTTTTTGAATTGTATATAAAATTCTAGACCATAGACCTGAAGCTCTCCTAAAAACAAAATATGTTTCACTATGTGAAATTTTAAGTATCCATTTGGACTTCTACCAGGCTACTTCACACGCCCCCCCCTTTCCTGAATTCTTGCTGCATTGTAAACACTTGCCTTTGTCAGATATGGTGACAGCTTGTCTCCACTTCTCCAAGTTGATACACAGTCTGTCAGTCATTTGCATGCCCCGTGCATTCCTTCCACCCTCCACATTCCACATTTCCAGACTCTTACTTCCCCTACTTCTATATTTCAAAATCTAAATTTGGAAATCCCTTGTTATCATTCAACCGACCATTTTATTCTTACTTTCTTATCAGCTGTCAAAACAGCTGAATGCTAAACAATTGATCAGTTGCCAAAAACAGCATTAGGAATGGGGGTAGGAGAGGTGATTAGACCAGCTCGGAGTTATTCACTCTGAGAAATCATCTTGGGATGAGAAAATGATCGCATTCAAAATAACGCTTATAAAAACGATCCATTGATCTTAATTTCTACTTCTCTCTCATATAAATCATGGGGGAGTTAACACACCACTGCATTTATCAGTGAGGTAAGAACCCAGATTCATCATTTGGTGACAGAAAAAGCTTCAGCAGTTCCTTAAGCTTCTGTTTAAGGGACAGGCCAGAAGTTAACGTCAACCAAACTGCACACTGGTGCCTTTAGAGTCTTAGCCATGAAAGCAGGCACCAAGTATTGGGTCACAGAACCAGCACTTGTACAGCAAGACTCAAGTCTCTAGTCTGACCTTGAATTTGGTAAAGAATTTATGTTCCCTTGGCCTTTTCCAGCTTCACGGTTGTAGCTGAGGTCACCCACCAACCAGTTAGTTACCCTTCCCTCATCCTGGAGCACCTAGCAGAATCCATAGTCCTAAACCAATCTCTCAATATTCATGTATATGTAGTTAAGTAAAAATGCAAAGGAACTCTTTCAAATTATTTTTTAATTTTAATAGTCTATTTTTTAGAGAAGCTTTAGGTTCACAGCAAAATTGAGCTCAAGGTACAAGTATTACTCCTTGACCCCTCACACGGATAGCATCCTCCTTACCCACCGCCCCCACCAGCATAACATATTTGTTACAGCCATGAATCTAGACCCATTCTCATTCTCACCCAAGGTCAATAGTTGACTGTTGTAAAGAGGCCTTACTCATGTTCTAGTAAAGTGTAGGTAACGGGAGGCCTTCTGCAATCCTATGATGAGGGCCAGTCTTTTGGTAAGCCTTAGCCTCTGGACTGAGAACTTCACACATTTCTCAGTATCCCCATTCCCTTAGGTGGGTAGGACATGATGGCTAATGTGGGTGGAGTTGGGTATTTCCCATCCCCTAGGTTAGGTGGGCTTGATTAATACTTTCTTCTAGCAACTTGTGACTCTTTATATTTGCCTGCCAGGCTCTTGAATGTTGGAAGCAGTGATTTTCTCCAGGACTTCTCTTTTCTTACAGATCTAAGAAAAGTTATTGAGTTTTTAGTTTATTTAGCTTTTTAATAGTTCTTAGGATGGAACAGTGACACCCAAGTACTATTCAAATAGTACTAAGAAATATATAATAAAGGGTAAATTTTTCTCCTACACCAGTGCCTATTCTCTTTGGAGTCAATTTCTGTTAGTGGTTTCTTGGGTCTCCTTCCAGAAATATCTTCATCCTCTACAAATGCATACATTTTAAGTTAATTTTAATTACGCAAATAATACACTCATTCTCTGGGGATGGTGGTGTCATAAAATGAATTGGGAAGTATTATCTATTAATTCTGCAAGAGTTTGGGCAAGATTGTGCTCCTTCTCCTGTAAATATTTGGTAGAGTTGACCAGTAAAGTCATCTGGGCTTCTGGGCTAGGGGGTTCCTTTGTTAGGAGCTTTTTACAAATTCTTTCACAAATTCTCTAAATTTTCTTCAAGCATATAGGACTAATCAAATGTTCTATTTACTCCTGTCTCCATCTTATCCACATTTTCAAATATAGTATCGTATGTTGTCTGAGTGTCCTGTTTTCATTCTTGAGTTGGCTATATATGTCTTCTCTCTTTTGTTCTTTGTTAACCTTTTCAGATGTTTACCAATCTTATATTTCTGTCCACTTTTGCTTCATAGATATTGAAACTATTCCATTACATACAAAAAATTTAAAGTGTTATATCTTTTTGATAGATTGATCTCTCATTATGAATATCCATTTTCTTTTTAAAAAAGTTTTTTTAATGTTTATTTATTTTTGAGAGACAGAGTGAGGGTGGGGAGGGGCAAAGAGAGAGGGAGATACAGAATCTGAAGCAGGCTCCAGGCTCCAAGCTGTCAGCACAGGGTCTGACGTGGGGCTCAAACGCATCAACTGCAAGATCATGACCTGAGCTGAAATCGGACACTCAACTAACTGAGCCTCCTAGGTTCTAGGAGGCCCCTGTATTTTTCTATTTAATATTATTTTAATTAGTCAAATCAGTATAGGCACAAATTTTCTTAATTTTTGTAAATTTTTCAGTTATGTTGAAACTTCGTGTATTCATATACTGGAATTTTATCTCTTGAGGAAGCATGTATATTTCCTTTTCTCCAATCTGACAACCCTTTTTATTTATTTTTTAAAGTTTATTATTTATTTTGAGAGAAAGAGAGGGGGAGAGAGAATCCCAAGTAGGCTCTACATTGTGAGGGCAGAGCTCAACATGGGACTCTATCTCACAACAGTGAGATCATGACCTGAGCTGAAATCAAGAGCTGGTAGCTTAAATGACTGAGCCACCCAAGGCACCCCAATTGTTATTTTTAAAATGGAGCATTGGGGTGCCTTAGTGTTTAGTCAGTTAAGTGTCCGACTTCAGCTCGACTCATGATCTCACGGTTTGGGAGCTTGAGCCTCGAGTTGGGCTCTCTGCTGTCAGCACAGAGCCTGCTTCAGATCCTGTTTTCACCCTCTCTGCCCTTCCTTCCCCCACTCACACACTCAATCTCAGAAATAAACAGGAAAAATAATTAAATGAAGCATTTATTTATTTATTCCATATTTCTTGTACTTTAGTTTAAATCCATCTTAATATTTGTTTTCTATTTATCTCTCCTTTGATTTCTTTTCTTCCTTGCGGTTTTATCATTATTTTTTGTTCCTGGTCCCTTTCTTAGTTTATTAGTTATATATTCTTTTACTATTCTTTTAGTGGTTATGGTGAAGTTATGATCTATAACCTTCATTTATCAAAGTTTTATAAAATGAGCAATCTATCACCTTCCAGCAAATGCAGGTACCATAGAATAATTTAATTCATATCACCTAGCTACTCACCAGATTTTGTGCTATTATTGCATGCAATTTATGTATTAAGTCCCACAAGATATTATTGTATTATAAACTCTACATTTTGTTTTTACTACATATTTACCCCCTTTGTTCTTTATTCCTTTTTGCAGAACTTTGTACTCATTGGTGGATAATTTGTGTTTGAAGAATGAACTTTAATATATTCTTTAGTATGAATTTGGTGATTAAAGGCTCTGAATTTCTTGTCTGAAAATTTCTTTATATCTCTTTCACTTTTAAAGCCTATATTTGCTGATATAGAATTCTAGGTTGTCCAGCATCATTCTCTACTTGAAAGATATTATTCCATGGTCTTCTGGCTGCCATTATTTCTGTTGAGAAATCATCACTAATCTTATTGTTACTCCTGCTCAGATGATATGTTCTTTTGTTTCCTGGCAGCTTTTAAAATAGTTTAGATGTCTTTAATGTTTAGCATTTTTCCTATGATGCACTTACACGTTTTTAGCTATTTTTCTACTTAGAGGTCTAGTTAAGGTTACTAGCACTTACTGAATCTGTAGATTGATAACTTTCCAAACCTGACAAAAGATACTAGTCACTATCTCTTCAAATATTTATTCTGCCCTATTTATTATCTTTCTGGAGCACCAACTGAGTCATTGTGACACCTTTCCTCTGTGTTTCATATGCCTCTTAGACTCCCTTTACTATTTTCCAGCCTTTGTCCCTCATACTTGAGCCTAGATTTTTGTCAATCCTATCTCCCAATTAAACTCATTCTATTAGCTTCAGTTTTTATATTTTCTTAGTTATATGCTATTTTTGTTTTCTTTTTAAATTCTCCATTTGTAATTTCGAACATATCTAGCATAATTTTGTGTTTTTATTAAGTATGTGCCTTCTAATTTCAGTATCTGTATTTCTTTTGGGTTTAGTTCTAATATTTACTGTCCCTTGGCTTTTGATCAGTTTTATGTGCTTGTAAATCTCACTGTTTTTGATTAAGGGCTGAACATTGCATGTCAAAAATTGTAGAGATAATGTGAAGTTCTGTATGATGTTATTTTCCTTCAGAAATAATTTATTTTGCTTCTTGTAAGGAGCTAGGCTGGAGCAAGTCTTCTGAACTAGGTTTGAGATGATTTAAAGATGGGCATCAGTCCTTCTGAGAGCTATTCTATTTGCTATTCATCATAAATTACATGGTGTACCCCATCAGAATCTCATTTTGAAATAGTAACTTTCTCCTTCATGATTTCTGTTTCTTTTCCCTTTCTTTTCCTTTCTTTTCCCTTCTAGCTCCACAGACTAATGAAAACTATGCTTGGTTTTTCTCTTTTTTCATGTTTGTTTATTTTTGAGAGAGACAGCAACAGAAAGTGAGAGAGGAAAAGGCAGGGAGAGATGGAGACAGAGAATCCAAAGCAGGCTCCAGGTCTGAGCTGTTAGAGCCCAACACAGGGCTCAAACTCACAAGCTGTGAGATCACGACCAGAGCCGAAGTCAAACACTTATCACCCAGGCACCCCCAGCTTTTCACCTTTTATTCGGTATCCTTTCTAAATAATCTGTAATCACCTAGCAGGTAAGTGATATCCCAAGTGCCTAAATAATTCTCTTAGCTTCCTTGTTCTTAGAGACTATGGCCTGAAAATTCCCACTTCCTTGATAGTTTTCCAGTAACTGCAGTCAGATATTTTATACATTTTGGACAGATTCTATGGAAAAGTTGATCTTAACCTATTATCCATTCCTGGCAGCAGAAACATATAAAATTTGGAGTAAAATAATAAACAAAACCTATGAATCCGCCACCTTTAAATATTACAGATAAAATTAAACCTGTGTCCTATGATGCCCTGCCAATCACCCGGAAGTAACCCCAATGCTGAATTCCCTTAAGAATTACTTTAGTGTATGTATGTAAACCTCTAAGCAACATATTTAGTTTTGCTTCCTTCAAACTTTACAAAAATGTATACTTTACGTAGTCTTCCAAGATCTGCCTTCTTCCTTCAATATGGTAGTTTTAAGATTTATCCATGTTCTTGTGAGTAGCTATAATTCTTTTATTCCTTCCACTTTATTCTTTATTATTCTTTCTGCTTTATTATATATTTTATATCATATATAATTACATGTTATGTATTCATATATAATACATATTTTAATTCTAATTCTTATATTTATGTTATATATTTAATATATTCAATGTATATTATACACTGAAAATTTATATATTATATGTAATTATACAATTTTATATTTTTAATATATATTTGTATTTTATTCTTTATTACTTCATTCTTTGTTACTTTATTCTACTTTCCATATATATATATATATATATATATATATATATATATATATATACACACACACTATTATTTATTTTCTTCCCAGTGGAAATTTGTAGTTTGTATCAGTGCCTTTTAAAAAACTTAAAACAAGTTTTTACAAATATTCTTTTACATGTCTCATTGTCAATCGTCACGAGATTCTCCAAGGTACACGAGTGGGAATGGGAAATTTGTGTAAGAGCATATGTGTATTTGCAACTTTTTAGGACAGCACCTGGGTGTTTTTCACAGTTGGTTTATCAGTTTACTCACCAACAATTGCTTATGAATTTTCTTTGATTTGTATCTTCACTCATACTTGGAAATTTTACTTCTAAACTTTTGCCAATATATCGTGTGCAAAAGTGTAATTACTATGGTCTTCACTTTATGTTCCTCTGGTTAGTAATGAGGTTCCACAGCTATTTAGGTACTGGTTTACCATTCATATTTCCTTCTCTGTGAAATGCCTCCTCCTCGTGGATATTTTTACCCACTTTTCCAGATCATGAGTTTTTTCCCCCCTCTTTGCTTTGGTGCATTTTAGTGAAAGGAAAATTGTGAATAATTAGAATCAATTACCACCTCCTCAAACTGGGCAAAATTAAACTTCAAATAGTTGCTGCAGTAGGAAACACAAATGCTTTATTCATTAAAGTATATTTAAAGTAATGTTTAAAATGAAAATTAAGCCCCAAGTCAGACTCTGCATTGGGCATGGAGTCTGCTTAAGATTCTCTCTCTCCATTTGCCCCTTTCCCTTGCTTATACTCTCTCTCTAAAAAAAAAAACCAAAAGATAAAAGTGGGGTTTTTTTATTCTATTTTTGGACAGTTTTTCTATTGAGCATGTCAGTCTAGAAGTCGTTTGGCAATTTCCTTGCAACATGAAATTTTATGCAGTGACAAATTAGAAACACCAAAAGATCTGTGTGTTCCTCTGCAATATGATGAAATTTTAACAAATTTTATGGCACTGCTAACAATAGGAAACAAATTTTCAAACTGTAAAACTTAAATTACTATTAGTTGAAGTTTATACTTCTGTTGTGAAAGACTAACAAGATTTAAAAATAAATTGCCTTGATTTATTTTTCTATTTATGTGAAGTTATTCAAAAAGGTTTTTTTCCTCTATTCACTTTTAAGTTGGCACTTGGCACCCTTGGGTTGGGGCAATCCCAGCCTCCTCAGCACTACGGCAGACTTGCCTTCCACCAAGAAGTCACTAGTCTGTATGTGGACCTCAAGGGTCCTTTTTTCCGGAGGGATTCAGCCTTAAATTGGCTGAGTCCTTCATTCATTCAGTCAGTCACTCAAGTATTTACTGAGGGTAGCCTAGGTGGCCAAGTGGGTTGAGCATCCAACTTCGGCTCAGGTCATGATCTCAAAGTTCATGGCTTTGAGCGCCGCATCAGACTCCATGCTGGCAGGTCAGAGCCTGGAGCATGCTTCAGATTCTGTCTCTGTCTCTCTCTCTCTGCCCCTCCCCCCACTTGTGCACACATGTGCACTCTTGAATAAATAAACACTTAAAAATATATTTACCAAGAGGCTAGTGCTAGGCTTCTTTTAGGCAATAAAGATTCAATGGTGGGCAAGATAATCAAGATCCCTGCTCTCAATAGGACTTAAAGTCCAAAAGAGAGAGAGAAAAACAAAGATAAAAGAAAAAAAGATTATTAAGGAAAACATCAGGGAGTTCTATACCAAGAATACATGGCAGGTGATTTGATGGAAAATAACTAGGTGGCCACAGAAGGACATGTGCAAAGGTCAGGAATAACAGCACTGACAGAGAAAGCAGACAGGGCATGGTCCCTGAAAGACAGGTATTTCAGAAACAGTAGCACTAATGCTGAAGAGGGAGATCTGTATGAGTCAAGTCAGAAAACTAAGCAGGGCAGGCTAGGTAGGTCTTTCTAGGGTAAAGAATTTGGGGAACGTTTCAATTGTAATGGCAAAACACTGGAGAATAGTAAGTGACAGACAGGCATCATGTGATTTGAATTTTTCAAAGAGCACACTGGCTGCAGGGCAGTGAATGTATTATAAAAAAGTAACATTGTGAGGGGTGCCTGGATGGCTCAGTCGGTTAAGCATCCAAGTCTTGGTTTCTGCTCAGATCATGATCTCACATTTCCAGAGTTTGAGTCCCCATCGGGCTCCATGCTGACAGTGCAGAGCCTCCTTGGGATTCTCTCTCCCCCTCTCTCTCTGTCCTGCCCCCACTCACTCTGTCCCTCTCAAAATGAATGAACTTAAAAAAATGGAGAAGTAACATTGTAATGGGGTAAATAATATGAAGTAGATTTCATAGACTCACACCCATCAAACATGCAAATTCATAATGACAATAAAAACAAAAAAATTTAAAATTTTTCTTCTTGTAAGTTTCCAAAGCACTGGCTCATTATTCTGAAAATTGGTAAACAAAGAGCAAAGATCAAACATTCATCTTATCTTTCCTATATAAAGTGGCCTTCAGGATAATATAGTTACTGAGGGAAAGTTCTTTATAGAGGAATTTCAGTCAATATATGCAGGTAAAAGGACAAATATTTTAAAATTGCTTTTTGTAACCAATACTGAAATCATGGATCTAGGCAGTGGCCATCCCTGGTTCCTAGAACACTTAAACAAAAAGTTATTTGGTACAAAAAACAAACAAACAACAAAAACTAAAAAACATTGTTTTATAGTTTCTTCTCAAATAAAAATTGAATCAAATTGTAGCCATTTCAAGGTAAAAAGAAAAAGGTGGAGGAATCCTTAAAAAAAAAAAAAAGTTATTTGGGAATTCTATAACTAGTGGACCAATCTGTTATCACGGGAGCTCCACAGATTAATCTCATTATCACTTCAAGGGGGACAACCAGATATTAGATAGTCCCGGTATGATACAAATGGAAGTACATAGCGCATCACCTGTAAGGTCCAAACTAAACTGGACCTGAATATAATCAAGTCTTTCAATCTAACAATCTAAGGAAAAAAAAAAAAACATGGAGAGACAAGTATGTTTAAAGAACTATGAAGATTCAATCAGCCAAATCCAGAATGCAGTTAACACTATAGGACCAATAAACTGGTTTAACAAATGGAAGATATAAGAGGCTATTCTAGATTAAAAGTGACCCAAGAAGCATATGCAAAGTGTGGACCTTACCTGAAGATTTATTAAAACAGAACAACCATACGAAGGTATTTTGGACACTACCTAGGAAATTTAAGAGTGGGCTGAACATTGAATGATGTAATAGAATTCCTGGTGTTTTTGTTAAGTGGATAGTGGTGTTATAGTTATGCCAAAAACATACGTCACTTTCTGCTGATACATACTGGAATATTTACAGTGAAATTAAATAAAGTCTGTGCTTTCTTTTACAACACTTCATCGATTGGGAAAGAGAAAGTGAAGGCAACAGACGAAACAAGACTGGGAGGGTATTAATTATTGACACTAGAGGAAGTTTTCACGGAGATTCATTGTAATGTTCTCCCTAGTTTTGTGTATGTTTAAAAATTTCACTAGTGAGGGAATGCCTTGGTGGCTCAGTCAGTTAAGTGTCTGGCTTTGGCTCAGATCATGATCTCCTGTTTTTGAGTTCCAGCCCCTCATCGGGCTCTGTGCTGACAGCTTGGAGCCTGAATCCTGCTTCAGATTCTGTGTTTCCCTCTCTCTGCTCCTCCCCTGCTCACACTCTGTCTCTGTCTCGAAAATGAATAAACGTTAAAAAAAATTTCTCTAGTGATAAGAAACAAACAAAAAATAGTATGCAATCATGGAATAAGGAGAAAAGGTCAATGCAATAGTGGGTGAGGTAAGGGATAAGAGTCGACTGGACCTGGGTAGACTTTGAAATAGAAAGTGTGGATGGATTCTGAATACATGGTGGAGATAAAGTAAGTAAACTTTGTTATTGGTTTAATTTGAGATGGGGAAAAAATTTAAAAAATGGTGCCTGGATTTTTAGTTTGAGTAAACCAGGAGAAGGAGGATGCTGTTTTGAATTGGGGAAAGCAGAGAGAGGAACAGGTTGCAGAGTCAACAGTTCTGTTTTGATCTTGTTAGATTTAAGACACCTATTAGACATCTAATTGTAAGTAGAAGTGTTCTAATCTAATTCCAGGATTATACCAGGGCTAGTGGTAAAAATGTGAAAGTCAGGACACAGTTGGCATTTAACATCATGAAAGTGGATAAGACTGTGTAGTGAGAGAGTGAAGCTAGAAAAAAAAGGAATTGCAAGGCTGATTTGGGAAATGCCAGCATTCAGAGTTCAAGCAGAAGTACTGAGTTAACAAGGAAACAGAGTCCAGGAAAGACTGCATCACAGAAACCAGAAAAAACTTCAGAAAGGATACAGTGACCAGTGATATTAACTGTTCCTTAGAAGCCAAATAAAACAAGCATAGAAAAATGACTATCAGATTTGGTAATATGAAGATCAATTTTGGATGTGAGAAGCCGAACAGGAACTGGAAAGAAAAGGCAGATTTGGAATAGAAGCAGGACGATGAAAGATTCCTTGTGTAATGATTACTACAATCAAGCTAATTAACATATTCATAATTTCACGTATTTACCATTTTGGGTACATGCGGTGAGGACACAAGATGAGAATACTCATTTAGCAAATCTTTTATACAATATTGTTAACAATAGTTACCATATTGTACATGAGATCTCAAGAAGTTTTTCATCATTAACTGAAACTCTGTATCCTATAACTCCATCACCCCATATACCACACTACATACCTTAAATACGTACAACTTATAGTCAATAACACCTCATAGATTGCATCTCTGATTATCTTGTTTTACAGGCATGGCCAGGTCATGCAGAGGTAGAGCTCAAGACATCTAGGTCAACTTCTCAGAACATAAATGTAGCTGTTACGTTCATTTATAAGAAAGGACATATCATCGTATGTCAAAGGATTCAGCTGCAACTGATAGTGACATAGCCATAACAATGTAAAAATTAAATTGAGGAAGTAAAGTAGGTGAATGTGTGTGGCACCATTCGTAGTGGGATTAAATGTATAAAGAATAAATGTAAAATCAAGAAAAAAATTTCATATGGTTATACTTAATCTCAGTAAGTTTGTTGCAATATTTTTAGAATGGAACTAAGACGACCAACTTTTTGGGACTTCTCAAGAGATGACATTTATGAAATGATAAATATCTTGTGTGAGATATTACAAACTATTTACACTTGTGACAAAGAGTCTTTTAAGTATACAATGTCCATTGAGTCATATAAACTTCATTAGACATTATCTTATTTAGTAGCACACACTGGAGAAACAGATACTTCTAACGGCAACAGGAACTCACTTTCCTTGAGCTCATTGTTTCCATCAAATGAGCTAAGCGATGTAAAAAATATATACATCAAATTTATTTAAATCAGCTCAAGTACAAAACTTCTCTTGATTTTGAGATGATTTGCAAATGATACATGTTCATTGCAAGTTTTGCTTTTTGCTAGAACAATAGATGGTTTAACATAGGTGGTCATGTTGACTTTCTATATAATCCAACTCAAGTCATAGGAGAAATATTCATTTTTCGTTTTTTTAATCAAAAATTTTTTATCGTGCCAGAAAACAAAAATAGAAATGAGTAAAAAGAGAGAGAGAGAGACAGCGAGAGAGCACACACATGAAAATGTATCTGGAAACAAAATGAAACAGAATGAAAGAATCCTTGAGGACTAGATTATAATCATAAATTTGGCATTATGGGGAAGAGAAGTTGTCATACATGTAATCAGAACTCTTACCCCCAAAGCATTGTACTTTTGATAGGACAAAAACAGACGGAAAAGACTGCAGTATAAGACTAGACTCTGAAGGGACAAGGACCCTTCGGTATCCAGAGGCTGCTCTTTTGCTCTATTGTCTTACGACAGGTCCTGTTCCCATTATACCCCCTATCTCCATTGTTTGGAAGGTGAGACTCAAAACAGTTATTTGTTCTTCTTCAAAACTGCTGATTCTAGGGCCAATCATAGACCGAGTCTCTGATTCCTTATTTTACAAGCACAGCCAGGTCATGCAAAGCTAGATTTGGAGACACTTAGATGAGCTTCTCAGAACATAATTGTAGCTCTGACATTCATTCCCTAATTAACCACAACCAGAAGCTTACCACAAGAAATCAATGCTTCTTATACATGTTCTCATTACAAACACTAATAAAATAGTCCCATAAACAGTTTTCCTTTTACCCTGAAAAATGGAAATAAGATGTTCAACCAGAAAAAAACAGCTTTCAAGCCTTATTAAGAGTGGTAGGGAAATACAAATCTGTGTCCCAAGGGATACAAGCTAAACACATCCTTTAAAGAAGTCAATATTTGGAAAATGTGTAAAGCAAATAACTTGGCACATCTGGTCAAACAGCTTAAAATAAAAACTTTGGGAGATACATAATGAATTTTTAGTGATTATACTTCTTCCCAAGAGTGCCACTAGAGACCATTTATTGGAAAAGACAGATCACATATCATTCCTATAATGTTCTAAAAACTATAAAGTCCAGCTTTGTTCACTTTCCCTAAAATGGGATAATCAGCAACCTAACATCTCAGTTCTCATAAGCCTAGTTTATAATTGGAACATGAGCCCTCCTACTGTGACTTTTGTACAAATGAAAAGAAAATCTCATTGGACTAAAGAGAGGATGGGGAAAACAATAAAGCAAACACCTCAAAGACAAAATCACTTAAAACCTTTTGTGCTATTATTTCTAAGGTTAGAAAGTGGCTCTTTGCAGCTGGCTTCATCAAGTAGTGGGGCTCTTTCTCCATCCGTCCCTACATTCTAGCTACTCTGCTACTTGCTTTGGTAAACAGAATGTGACAGAAGTGAGAAGTAACACTTCATATATTCCGAGCCTTGGCCACAGTTTTTTTTTTTTTTTTTAATGTTTATTTTTGAGAGAGAGAGAGAGAGAGAGTGAGAGAGAACAAATGGGGGTGGGGCAGAGAGAGATGGAGATACAGAATCCAAAGCAGGCTCCAGACTCTGAGCTGTCAGCACAGAGCCCGATGTGGGGCCCAAACTCATGGACCATGAGATCATGACTTAGGCCAAAGTCAGACACTTAACCAACTGAGCCACCCGGGCATCCCGGCCAGAAGCAACTTTAAAGCTTCAATTCTTGCCTTCCTGCAATTAGTGTTATCATGTGAATGAGTCTAAGCTAGCCTGATGGAGACATTATGTGGAGGACATTGAAGGTATACAGCTGAAAGCCCACATAATCCAAGGCATGTTGAATGAGTCTGCCTTAAACAATCCAGCCCCTATCCAACTGCTGCCTTATAGGTGAGCCCAGGCAAAATCAGTACATACAAACCAGAGCTCATCTCAAATTGCTGATCCACAGAATCATGAGAAAATGAAGAATTACTGCTTTAAGGCACTATATTGTAGGGTGGTTTGTTGCTCAGCAAAGGTTAACCAATACAGTCATCCCAATGTTGCCCTGTACTGTCTCTTACTGACACATGACACAATTAGTCAAACAGAAGAAAATGTCTTTTTCACATTTACGACCTTCCATGTAAATGCTAGGTTTTTATTTTAAACCACAATGAGGCATCAAAAGTGGGCAGGCCTCAGTCTACAAGAATTCAACACTATTGTCCCTGTCATCAAACTAGCTTCCTTTATACCTACGCACACACACTCACACACCTATGTGGACACGCACGTTCACCCTTATTTGCATTGCAGCGTGAGAACCATTGGTATTAATCTTGATACACTGAAGTATTTGTGAGACCAGAGTAAACCACCCTTGGGAATCAGCCACACAAAACTGAGTTTAATTTCTTCTATTATTCCCTAAATCTCTTTTCCTGTCAAAGTCTGATTCCCCCTCCCCCACTCTTCCCTTTGATATGTCATCTAACCATCTCACTGATGACCTATTTGAGTTAACAAGCTTCCTCTTCCTCAAATGCAAATATCTTGGCTAGGTGGGCGGGGTTGTTAAGGATCAGTCATTTAAATCTTTCTGTGAATTGGTTTAAGCAGTATCTTTTTGCCATACGCAGGTCTGAGCTAGCTGTAGAGAAAACATGGAGGTTTTGAGTGGAAGTGGGAGGTAGGAATTTGTGGCCTTTTGAGAAGTACAGCAGGTCAGGTTGAGAAATCTTAGCGTCATAGTGTCTTAGGACATTCTGATAGCACGGGCTTCCCAAGGACCTCAGGTAAAGGAGGTAGAAAGGAAATATAACAGAAAGGCCTGAGAACATGTAAGGCAGATTTTTAGTTAAAATATGTCCTAGGGCCTTCTCATTTTCTACCCTTAGCCTACTCCCTAATATTGACACCAAGGGCTAACAATGATTATTTAAGAAAGAATGGGCTTTTTCTCATTAAGCATTAGAACAGGCTAGCTCAGGCATACTGTCTTTTTTTCTAAATTTATTTATTTTTGGGGGGGGATAGGGGCAGAGAGAGAGAGAACGAATATCCCATGTAGGCTCTGCACAGTCAGTACAGAGCCTTATGTGGGGCTCGAACTCATGAACTCCGAGATCATGACCTGAGCCATAGTCGGATGCTTAGCCAACTGAGCCACCCAGGCACCCCCTCAGGCATAATATCTTTTAATGTTGTACTATGAGACATGTTCCTGATGTGTCAACTCACCGGTGGCATGAGAGGAAATTACCCAAAAAAGGACCAAGAATAAAAGACTACATGCCACAGAGAAGAAGTTAAGATAAATTCCTGAAACAGGATGCTTTACCAAGGCAGGCTCATGTAGCTCCTCACAGGGTATCCTAAGTGTTTTATGGCTGATACATTTGCATCTCATCTGATGCATGGTGTTTCCTTCCTCTTTTGTTTCTGCTCAAAAATTTTAATGACCTTGGCACAGTACATTCATCAAAGTCCACTGCAGTTGTACATGAGAAGTAGGACACTATTCTCATCTTACTGATGAGGAAAGGCCCAGACAGGTGGGGTGAGTTGCCTAAGTTCATCCACCCTTCTTCTGCACAATACCACGTTGCCACTACACAATTACCCTTTTTTCTCTTCCTGTGGTGTTGGCCAGACCTGTGTGTAAGTTTGTACAACTATTCTCTTTCATGTTATTTAAAACCAATGAAAAAATCCCAAACAACATCTCTCATCTATGAAGCACTTCTCTTGCTAGGATTCTTCTCAGACTTACCAAACCCATGTCTAAGATAAAAATCACTTGTAAGTTTTACGGGTCTTCGGGGAAACTCAAATAGTGATTTAAGTAGATTTTTCTGTCCATATGTTCTATAGAAAGTCTTCAAAAATTCTAACTTAAATTCACTTACTTAAAAAAAAAAAAACAGGTCATATCAATTTTATTAACCCTTTCAAGGAACCATTTTTTCATATTGATTTTCTCTGAGTTCCTATTTTCCATTTCATTGATTCTGCTCTAATTTTTCCTTCTGCTCACTTCAGATTTGCTTTTTCTGGTTTCTCAAAGTATAAGCTTAGAATATTGATTTTAGCTCTTTTATCCTTTTTTTTCTAATATATATATCATATGCTATGAATTTCCCGCTAGGGGCTGTTTTGGGGGCATTCCACAAATCGGTATGTTTTGATTTTCTGTTAGTTTAAAATAGATTTTAATTGCTCTTGAGATTTCTTTTTTAACCCATGTGTTATTTGAAGTGTGTTGTTTAATTTCTAGGTATTCTGGGATTTTCCACTTATCCTTCTGCCGATTTCTAGTTTAATGCCATTTTGATTCGGAGGCAGACACCGTATTTTTTTCAATTTGTTAAGGTAGGTCGTATGGCCCAGAATGTTCTGAGCTTGAGGGGATTGTTCTTTTGTCATCAGAATAAGTAGTCTATAGATGGTCAATTATATCCAGTAGATCGATGGTGTTATTATTGCCTAGTATTTTACTTGATTTCTTGGTATTCTGCCTGCTAGATCAGTCTACTTCTGATAAAGGTATGATGAGGCTCCAGCTAGGATACTTGATTCATCTGTTTTTCCTTGCAATTCTATTAGTTTTTGCCTCATTTAAATTGACATTGTTTTGTTAGTTACATACATGTGAGGAATTAGCTCTCCTTGCTCCCAAGTCTACTCTTTCTGAAATTAATAGAATCTGTTTTTTTTTTTTTAAAGTAGTGCTAGCATGGTATATTTTCCTCCATTTATGTACTTAAACATTTTTTTTTGAAAACAGATTTTCAAGAAAACTATTTTAGACTTTTATCAATATGATGTGACTATTTGGTTCATATTTCAAAAATCACAATTTTAAGATCATTTTTGCATCTTCTTTCACTCTCAAAATCAACCCTGTTGGGATGATAAATTATATCCTTGTCTAGCCCCTCATCAAGCAACAAATTCCTCCTACTGTGACCCAAGTCATTCTTACAGACAAGCCAATTATTTTTTGTTGGAATGAGAACTAGTAGCAGTGAGCTCCACTTAGAAGTATATGTAACCGACTATAACCTCCTTGTTTCTATGTAGAAACAGCACTAGGCACTGATGATACTTGTCTTGGGAGTGACAGACACGCAGAGAAAACATTAGATTAAGCTATAATAGAATAGTATCATACTACCCAAAGCCATCTATAGGTTCAGTGCAATCCCTATCAAAATTCTAGTGGCATTTTCACAGATACAAAACAATCCTATAGGCATCCAAATTGGTAAGAAAGAAATGAAGCTCTTTTTGCAGATGACATGATACTATCTACAGAAAACCCTAAAGACTACACTAAACAACTGGAACTGATAAACGAATTCAGTAAAGTCACAGGATATAAAATCAATGTATAGAAAACTGTTGCATTCCTATACACTAATAATGAAGCACCAGAAAGTGAAATTAAGAAAACAATCATTTGGGGGTGCCTGGGTGGCACAGTCAGTTGAGCCTCTGACTTAAGCTCAGGGCATTATCTTGCAGTTTATGAGTTCAAGCCCCGCATGGGGCTCGCTGCTGTCAGCACCGAACCTGCTTCAGATCCTCTGTCTCCCTTTCTCTTTGCCTTCCCCCTTGCTCATGCTATCAAAAATGAATGAAATTTTAAGTAAAAACATTTACAACTGGATCAAAAGCAATAAACATCTAGGAACAAAGTTAACCCAAAGAGGTAAAAGACCTGTACTCTGAAAACTATAAAAACACTGATGACAGAAATTCAAACACAGAGAAATGGAAAGACTTGACATGCTCATGCACTGGAAGAATACTGTTAAAATGTCTGTATCACTCAAAGCAATCTATACATTTAATGCAATCCCTATCAAAACACCAACAGTATTTTTCACAGAACTAGAACAAACGATCCTAAAATTTGTATGAAACCACAAAAGATCTTGAAAAGCCAAAGCGATCTTGGTAAAGAAAAACAAAACTGGGGGTTTCACAATTCCAGATTTCAAGTTATATTGCAAAGTGGGAGTAATGAAAACAGTATGGTACTAGCATAAAAATAGACACAAAGATCAATGGAAAAGAAAACCCAGAAATAAAGCCACAATTATACAGTCAATCTTTGACAAAGGAGGAATGAATATATAATGGGAAAAAGACCGTCTCTTCAAAGAATGGTACTGGGAAAACTGGACGTCCACATGATGAACAATGAAACTGGACCACTTTCTTTCACCATACACAAAAATAAACTCAAAATGGATTAAAGACCTAAATGTGAGACCTAAAACCATAAAAACATTGAAGAGAGCACAGGCAATAATCTCTCTGACATCAGCTATAGCAACATTTTTCCAGATGCATCTCCTGAAGCAAGGGAGATAAAAGCAAAAATAAACTATCAGGAAGGACTACATCAAAAAAAAGTTTCTGCACAGCAAAGAAAACAATCAACAAAATTAAAAGACAACCTACTGAATGGCAGACAATATTTGCAAATGACATATCTGATAAAGGGTTAATATCTAAAGTATATAAAGAACTGTTACAAATCGGGTGCCTGGGTGGCTCAGTGGTTAATCTTCTGACTCTTCATTTTGGCTCAGATCATGATCTCATGGTTCGTGGATTCGAGCCCCACATCAAGCTTTGCACTGATAACATGGAGTCTGCTTTGGATTCTTTCTCTGCCCCTGCCCCCTGCTCATGCACTGTATCTCTCTCGATCTCTCTCAAAATAAATGAATATTTCAAAAACCTGATACAATTCAACACCCAAAAAACAAATAGTCCAATTTAAAAATGGGCAGAAGACATTAATAGACATTTCTCTAAAGACAATACACAGATGGCCAACAGACACATGTGAAGACATTCAACATCACTCATCATTAGAGAAATGCAAATCAAAACCACAAGGGGCACCTGGCTGGCTCAGTCAGTGGCATGTGCTACTCTTAATCTCAGGGTTTTAAGTTCAAGCCACACATTGGGTGGGGAGATTAAAAATTGAACCTTAAAAAAAATAAAAAATAAAAAATACATGAGCTATTAACTCATACCTTGCAAAATGGCTAAAATCAAAAATACAAGAAACAAGTTTTGGTGAGGATGTGTAGAAAAAGGAACCCTCTTGCACCGTTGGTAGGAAAGCAAACTGGTACAGCCACTATGTAAGACACTGTGGAATTTCCTCAAAAAATTAAAAATGGAACCACCCTACAATCCAGGAATTGCACTACTGAGTATTTACCTCAAAAATACAAAAACACCAATTCAAAGGGATACACACACCCCTATGTTTATTGAAGCATTATTTACAATAGCCAAACTATGGAAGCAGCCCAAGTGTCCATCCAGATAAGTGGATAAAGTTTTATACACGCACGCGCGCGCGCGCACACACACACACACACACACACACACACACACAGGACTGTTATTCAGCCATAAAAAGCTATAAAATCTTGCCATTTGCAACAAAATGGATACAGCTTGAGAGTATAATGCTAAATGAAATAAGTCAGAAAGACAAATTCCTTATGGTCTCACTCATATGGAATTTAAGAAAAAAACGAGCAAAGAAAAAAAGACAAATCAAAAAACAAGCTTAACTAGAGAGAACAAATTGATGGTTATCAGAGCTGGGTGGGGGTGGGGGAAGGGAATTTAAAACTACACTTATGATAAAAAAAATGAAAAAACATAATGGTGCTTATATACATAGCACTTAATTTTAATATACTTTTCATTCTCAGTATTTCATACATTAGACAATTTAAATAGTTGTCTAAATTAGACAAAACACACTAACAAAAATGTTTCATAATAACTTGTTACTACTTTTATACACTAGAGAAAGCCATTTGACTTGATGAGAAGACAGTAAGCCCTCAACATCAGACATACTCTTCAAGGAAAGAGAAAAACAAAAGTCCTAAAATTTGTATGGCATCTCATACAACCTCAAATAGCCAAAGCAATCTTGAGAAAGTAAACAAAGCAGCTGGAGGTATCACGTTTCCGGATTTCAAACTATACTACAAAGTTATTGTAACCAAAACAGTATGGTACTGGCCTAAAAAATAGACCCCTGCACACCAATGAAATAGAATAGAATGTGCCCTGAAATAAACCCACACATACACAGTTAACCGATGTTTGTTAAGGGAGCCAAGAATATTCAACAGGAAAATAGTCTCTTCAATAAATGGTGTTGGAGAAACTGGATAATCAGAGAAGAATGAAATTGAATCTGTATCTTACATCACTCATAAAAATTAAAATGTGTTAAAATTTAAACATAAAATCTAAAACTGTGGAGTTCCTTGAGCAAACAGAGAAAAACCTCCTTCACATTGGTCTTCAGCAATGATTTTTTTGAATGTAAGATCTAAAGCACAAGCAACAACATCAAAAACAAACAAGTGGGACTTACCAAACTAAAAAGCCTCTGCAAAGCAAAAGTAATCATTGACAATATGAAAAAGCAACATATGGAATGGGTGAAAATCTTGGTAAACCACATATTGGATAAGTAGTTAGTATCCACAATATATAAAGAACTCATACAACTCAATAATAAAACGATAATTTAAGAAATTGACAGAGGAACAGAATAGACCTTTTTCCAAAGAAGATTCAGGTCTTCCAAAGAAAAACTCAACAGACATTTTTCCACACATGGCCAACAGGTTAGATACATGAAAAGATGTTCAACATCACTAATCAGGGAAAATGCCAATCAAAACGACAATGGGATTCAATCTTACCGCTGTTAGACTAGCTATCAACAAGAGATAGCAAGTGATGATGAGGATGTGGAGAAACAGGAAACTTTGTGCACTGTTCAGTATATCAACAGAAATTGGTTCAGTCACTATAGAATACAGATCGCTTCTCGGCCTTTTGGCTAAGATCAAGTGTGGAATACAGAATAAAGTTTCCTCAAAAAATTAAAAATGGAACTACCATTTGATCAAGAAATCCCACTTCTGGGTATATATCCAAAAGAAATGAGACAGGATGTCAAAGAAGATATCTGTATTCCCATGTTCACTGCATATTCAAGGTAACCAAGATAGGTAAACAACCTACGTGTTCATCAACAGATTAATGAAGAAGTTGTGTTAGATACATACAATGGAATATTATTCCACCATGAGAAAAAAGGAAACCCTCTTATTTGCAACATGAATGGACTTTGAGGGCACTGTACTAAGTGAAAGAAGTCAGAGAATGACAAATACTGCATGATATCAAGTATATGTGGAATCAAAGCAGAGAGTAGAATAGTGTTTGCCAGGGGCTGCGAACTGGGGGAATGACGGTGATGTTTGTCAAGGGTACAAACTTGCAATTAGAAGTTCTGGAGATCTGATGCAGCACACAGTGATTATAGTTGGCAACACCATGTTATATGCCTCAAAGTTGCTAAAAAACTACATCTTAAATGTTCTCACCACAATCTTATGGGACATAAAAGACGTGTTCGCTAATGCTACGGTGGTAATCATAGTGCAATATATAAATGTATCAAATCAACATGCTGCACACCTTAAACTTCCACGTTTTAGGTCTATTATATCTCAATGAAATATAAACAAAAAATTTAAGATGCTAAATTTTGTATACACAACAGTATTTCAGAGATTTGGTTGATACATTTCAGAGATTCTTCCCTCAATACAAACAACTACATGAAACCAATTTAAAATATTCTGTTGAAACATCTGAATGCTAATATCCATAAACAAGAAATGCCTGTGTAGCAGACTTTCTGCTTTATGAAAAGAGTGATATAAAACATCTGGCCGCACAATAGGGGCACAACTCAATTCCTACTGAAACCAAATCTGTGATATAAACATAGGTTTTACCAGTCCTGCTTTTAAAACAACCGTCTTATGCTCAGCGTCTTTCAAGATATCCATTTAGCAGAATGGTCACCATGGTAACAACATGAACATGCTGATTTGTATGTGCTTTCTTATCTAAGGCTGAATGACCAAGGTAGACCACTTGGCAGCTGATGTTTTCATTTATAACAACATATGCTCCCCACAGAGGTCATAAAATTGCTCATCAGACCTTCTGAATCAGTTAATGTGGTAGCCAAAAAGGCTGGTTGATCTTGCTCAAGCTCTGGATATTTTGGGCATCTTATAGACCAGTGTGGACCACTTTTATTTACTATATGGTTTTCAAAGTAGCAGTGCACTAGCTATGTCTACAGGCCTTATATGGTAATTGGCTCCAATAGTAGGAGAAAATCATGTAGATAATCATGTAGATGATCTCAGCAGAAATTAAAAATATTCAAAATATGCAGATAAAGAATTAATGTTTTTCTATTTTTATTGAATCTCATAGAGACACAAAACAAATTTTTCATGTGTAGTGATTCTGAAGTAGAATGATGACTGTTGCTTTTCTTGTCTTCACCTAACCTGGCTCTAAAATTTGCTCTCAGGAAGAGTGAAATTGGCATTTGAAAGCTGATCAATAAATACCAGTTCAGTCAATGAATGAAACATGAGCATTGGTCAGTATTTTTAACAGGAAGTCCCTGCTTGGAAATTCAAAAAAGAATATTCATTAAAATATGTTTTTGTACAGGTGCCTGGGTGGTTCTATCAGTGTCTGACTCTTGATTTCTGGCTCAGTTCATGATCTCACAGTTCGTGAACTCGAGCCACCTGTCAGGCTCTGCCCTGACAGTGCAGAGCTTGCTTGGGATTCTTTCTTTCCCTCTTTCTCTCTGCCCCTTCCCACTCATGCACACTCTCGCTCTCTCAAAAATAAGTAAACCTTAAAAAAATTTACCTGTAGTTTTACAATTTGTAATAATCACATGAATTTAGTTTTAATCCAGTGAGAAGTTATAATTAGAAATGAATAAATATGAGGCTAATAGAGATTATGTAACTCCAAGACACAGAACAGCTAAGTGGCAGATTAGAATCAAGTATAAGGTCTTCTAATGCTAAGTTTCATGTTCTTTAAAATTCAATATAGTCCCCCAATATGGTAGATGGATTTGAAAGAGTGCTAGGGAAACAACACAGCAATATTTTTCCATTTTCTTCATGGCTATTTCTGATGAGTTGAGTTGTTGAATAAATAAATGTTTAAAGACACACATTTTAATTTTAGAGAGAGAGAGAGCATGAGAGGGGGAGAGGAGTGGGGGGGTGGGGGAATACGGAGAGAGAGGGAGAGGAGAGAAAGACCGAGACCCAAGGAGGCTCCACACACAGCACGGAGCCCAACAAGGGACTGGACCCACAACCCTAGATCATTCTCTGAGCCAAAATCAAAAGGTGGATGCTCTATCGACTGAGCCACCCAAACAAAACAAAATTTTAATAATTTAAGAAGAAAATATAGAAACTATATTTTGCACATGGATAGAAAAGAAGCTTTTAAGTAAAACACAGAAAAAGAACAAACCATAAGGAACGGATTAGTATTGTATTATCGCATTAAAATTAAATTTTTATTCATTGTAAAGAACCCACAAATGAACTTAAAAGGAAATCAAAGACTGAAATAAGTTATCTGCAGTGCATAGAACCCAAAAGAATTGTTATTCTGAATTTTTAGGCAAACTCTACAATCTCATGACCTAACAAAAATGAACAAAGGAACAGGAATGTGAAACAATGGTCAACTTTGCTGGCATTACGTATTAACCAACACTAGGAAATGTAGATTTAACCAACAAAACACAATTTCACATAAGCTATTTTGGTAGCCTTATCACTCTAGAGAGAAACACTGACCAAGGCACAGTAGCTTTGATTGAAGACAGCCAGCTCAAGATGGTCCTTCAGGGAGAGAGCTGGGCAAGATAAATATATTCACCCCACCCCCTTACCTCATTCTGATCTCCTCCTAGGGCTTCCCATTGGATAAACCTAACCAGAAACTGGTCTAGAAACTAGCCTAGAGGGATATGAACATGTTGACATAGTCCATACAGATATACTGCTATCACAGATAACAGGTAAAGAAGGGTAGAGACTTCATCTGGAGGAATGAATTAAAGATATTTGGCACAGAGGTTCTGATGCTTGGTGACCAAAAAACTGACAAATGTCTGTAATTATTAAGTCTTTGTTTAAAAATGTATAATGTGCATATGTGGAAAAGCAAGCTATTTAAACATATTTAATGGGGAATTTATAACTTCTTTTACATTATTACAAAAAGTCTAGTATTAAGTACTAAATAATAAACCTGACTTTTGATTCTAGTGCATAAACTTTCTACTAGGAACATGCTTTACAAAACAACATATTCTACAAAACAACATATTCTAAAACTAGATTACAAAAGCAGAGCATTTTAACAAAATCATTTTCAAATAATTTTTTTTGCTACTTTACAAAAAGCGTCCTAAAGGGATATCTATTTTTAAAATAATGTCTAGAAACAGTATAGAGAAGTTAGAATTTGTTTTTATTTTACACTGTTTGCTTTCGTCCTTGGCAAGTAGTAATCTAAAATGTAAGAATTCATTTTACTCACTTGACTACTTTTTTAATTACACTTTTAATGGTACTGAAGGAACATCCTCACAGCTTAGCTCTCTCTGGATTTAAATGGAAGTGCATAAATTGAAGTCCAATGAAAGTATTTCCAACAGTGTTCAAATGAATTTGGAAATGGCTTTCTTTACTACATGAGCCAGGTGGAATCCATATTAGTTAAGGTAACCCAAACTACTAAACTTTTAGTTCTTAGTTCACTTCATCTAACACTTATATTTTGAGTGCCTTCTAAGTGTTCTTGGTGTTTAGGCTGTATCACTGAGTTATACAGAAAGATTCTCGTAGTCCTGAAGCTCACCTGCTAGCAGTGGAAACAATAAATAATAAATGTAATAAACATACACGCTGTATCATATATTAGAAATGGATACATGCTGTGGAGGAAAGAAAATGTAGAGCAGGATAGGAAGGACCGGGATATGGGGCATGTTGTATAGCATTAGCTCCATTGAGAAGGTAGTATTTGTATCAAGATTTGAAGTGTTGAAGTGCAGGTTTCATTTTTAAGTTCCTTACAATCATATAAGACATGAGCTTTTAATATTATTTTGATACTAATATAGCTTTTTAAAGACAATCAATGAATCATCACATTTACTCAATTACTCACTTTTATATTACTCCCCCACCATTTTTACTCATGCTGTTATTATTTGAGGCCAATCAGTCCCCATGACTGACTTGTCGAAGACACAGACAATCTTATTAACGAGTCATTGCCTAACACCCTGCATGACTCAAGAATATCTTGAAACAACAGTTATCTGGATTGCCAAATCCAGGAAGAAGATTAAAGGACATTCTTTAAATAGATATAGTCAGTAGTACAGCATTTAATTAAACAGATTTCTATTAGGGGGTGCAAATGTCATTCAATTGGCTGTGGTAATGCTGTGATTAGTCATTGAAAGATACTTGCCTAAGCCAAATGAAAGTCCAGAGTCATAAGCTTTCTAATAATGCACCTACTCTAGAATTCATCCCCAAAGATCAACATCAAGTTCACTGAGCAGTTTTCAGAATATGTATCACATTCTACTTCTTGAAAATTCAGACAACAACAGCACCATTATTTTATCCATTATTCTACCACATTTCTGGCTTGTTAGAGTTTGTCAAAGATTACCAGAAATGTTTCCTTCAGAACTGATGTGGTTCAAATTTTCAATCCCTTCTGGAATGAGGGAAAACATGACACACTCACACACTGTTGGTGTGATAGAAGTTATTACAAATAACCTGATGGTAATTTGGAATTAGGCACAACAAGTGATATCTTGATATCCCACTTCCAGGGGTGTATGTATTCTAAATAAACAATGAAAGCTATACACAAAATTTTATGTGAAAAGAATCTTTGTTGCAGCACTTTTATAATAGGGGAATATTAGAGACAACCATGTTCTGCCACCATTAAGAGCATGTCAATTAGGAGAATAATAAAGTATGCAACATCTACATAGATAGTAGAGAGCCAAGCAACCATGAAATAATCGCGTGTGGGAGTACTTGGAACCAGGAAATCATTAAATTTTTTTAAAGCAAGTTGAAGACTGGGACACAAATTATAATTTGAAACTAGTTTTATATACATTAACATGTACATATGTATGTATACAGATGTGTGTGTGTGCACTCACACGTACAGAGAAAGAAAAGTCAGAGAGAGACAAATAGAATGTCTTTTAGATACTGGGGTGCCTGGGTGGCTCAGTCAGCTAAGCATCTGACTTCGGCTCAGGTCATGACCTCACACTTCATGGGTTCGAGCCTTGCATCGGGCTCTGTGGTGGCAGCTCAGAGCCTGGAGCCTGTTTTGGATTCTGTCTCTGTCTCTGCCCCTCCCCTGCTCAGTCTGTCTGTCTCAAAAGTAAACATTAAAAAAATTAAAAAAAAAAAAAATATTTTAGATACCAACATCAGGCTATAGGAAATACTATATTCCCATATCTTTCTAATTCTAATATCCTCCAAGCCTCCATTCTCAGGATAATTAGAAAATTTAAGTTATCATTGTTATGGCCTCCTGCTACCTCAAAGGAACTTAAAAATAATACTGAATTTAAGTGGTGCCATAAAATATAGGTAGGGACCGAGTTATTAATCCACAATAGTTAGCATCTCATTACTCCTAAAGCCACACCATATTCTTATCAAGTATGGTCCCTACCATTTGTCTTGCAAACACTCCTGCTTCTGGAAGTTTCAGGGACAGTGGTCATAGTAGCTCCCCCACTGGCACACAGGTGGCATCCTAAAACTATTTCCCAATCTGGAGATCTCTCCACTTCAGGGGGAAGAACTCAATTTACCCTGGCTCATTTTTTTCTTTTAAGTTTAATTATTTTGAGGGGAGGGGCAGTGAGAGAAAGAGAGAGAGGATCAAAATCAGGCTTCACACTCTCAGCAAAGAGCCCAATGCAGGGCTTGATCTCACAACTGAGCCAAAATCAAGAGACTGATACTTAATTGACTGAGCTACCCAGGTGCCCCTCCCCTGACTCTTTCTCTCAAATGCCTCCTTTCAGAGACACACTGAATTTTCAGAAAGGGAACTGAACCCAAAAGCTCTTGACTTTCAAAATGGGCTTGGAGGAAGTAACTGGAAAATCGATTCTTTTTCCTTTTGGTGGAAGTAGGGAAAAGAGATCTTAGAACCGTTTTATTTCTTAAATGCACACCCTATTACATAAAAAAAAGGAGAAAAACTTTAACACCGGAGAGGCAGACAACAAAGTAATGTTCATCATTGGGTGCAAGGATAGTGAGTGGCTTTTTATTTAGTGATGTTGTTTTCACTTTAGGTGTTTTCCTAATTTTCTACAATGAACTATAGAATTAGATTAAAATTATAATCAGAAAAAATATTTCATGTTTAATGGAAAGACCATTCTAAAGTAGATTGATAGTTGCCCCCGCCTCAGAATCAATAGGTATATTGGCATAAAAATATGCTAAATGTTTATCAGGTAAGAATTATTGACAGTCAATGTGGTAAGTCTAACTGGATCAGTGAATGTAGAATCTCAGATATCATATATGGAGAGAGAAAGTAATGTAGAACTATGAAATAAATGAAGCCAAAATTGAGACTTAAAAAAAAATTAAGGGTGTGGGGATGTGGGTGGCTCAGTCAGCTGAGCATCTGACTCTTGATTATCAGCTTAAGTCATGATCCCAGTGTTGTGGGATGGAGCCCCGCATCGGGCTCTGTGCTGGGTGTGGATCCTGCTTAAGATTCTCTCTCTCCTCCTCTCCCGGTTACTCTCCCCTGCTAATGCTCTCTCTTAAAAAAAAAAAAAAGTGTAGGGGTGAGGATGGAGAGACAAGTTGCTTGGAACTAAATAAACTACTCTTTTATGGAAAGCCTACCTGTGAACCTTAAGAGATAGACAGCTAAAAGGAAAACAGTTTGGTGGTAGAGAAGAATCTGTTGACATTTTGTCAAGGGCTATGACCTGGAAAAGGAAAAAAAAACTGTCAAAATAAATACTGGACAACAGATTCTGTGCTACCATAGTTTTCTCTATCATATTCAGTCAGCAATATACTAATCTCTGTAGAGTTTTCCTTCAAAACAATTTCTAGTGAATCATCTTAATATTCTTAATACTGCCTTTCTTGACCATTTACTTCTTCATAGAGCCAACAATTTTGAGGGCCTACTATGAGGATTACATTTTAGAGAAACATTAGAAAGATAATAGGAAAACCAATTTACATATGGTGGCTAGGTTAAAGGTTTCAGACAATCTAGAAATGCAGAATAAGAAAATGTTTTTTTCTTAGTCCTGTGGATCAAAGAGGCCACAATAGGTTGTGAACAATGGAATAACAATGTCAAAATATGATTTCCAGTAACATGAATTTAGCAGCAGGAAATATTGGATGGGGAAAACTCTGGGGTAAAAAGAAAACAAACAGTTAAGTGGCTTAAATGGTGCTGCTTTCCATGCAGAAGCAGGGCCAGGGCTTTCATTCCAATCAACGATGCCTAATCTCATTTTGGTGACTTTAACGTTCTATCCTACAACAGCCTAGTTTTCTGGTTTGTAATTTCCTCACTTCTTACTATTTCTTCTAGCACCATTTTCTACCACCCACTTACAGAGTCACATTCAAGCTTTGGTCAATACAAAAAGTGGCACCATTCCATAGGAGCCATCTGTCACTTCTTGTTCAGCAGGATTGATTTAATTTCTCTGGCTCAAGAGGTGGGAGTCCCTCCACCCTTCTCCACTCCAAGTATGTCTGTTTGGAAGGGTTGGAAATAACTGTCCTTGGTAAAGACTATTCTCCTATCCAGTATCATGATTAATTAGCATAATGCCACAGTAGGGAAAAACATGTCAGATGAAGAACTCAATTCCTCTCACTACTCGTTTCTTCTTAAATGAACTCATAGTAAGGAAATGCAGACTTCTGATTCTTATTTTCCATGATTGAATTTTTTCACAGGGTTTATAACCAATTCTGTTGATTTTGGACTAAAAGTTCCAAGAAAAGGGCTTCAAGACCACACTAAACTCTTCGGTCATCAGCTTTTATAATCAGTCCCCAGATATGGAGGCTGCATATTTGTGAGGAATAGGTCAAAAGCCCTTTATTTTCATCAGAGTAAATTTATGGAAGGATTTTCTTTTCTCAAGCTTCACTGACTGAATTCTGGTCAGAGTAAGTCTTCGTAACAAATATTTCCATCCAAGTTTAAAATTCTGTTTCTGTTAGTAAAATGTTTTTCTTTGTCAATTACAGAAGACATTTTGTCACATGTCAAAAAATACTGACTCAAATCTAATTCCTCTTTAGTATAAATCAATAAAATCTAGTGATAAGGACTTACAATGAATATGAAATATTATAACATTTCTTAGTTATAAATGACTATTGCAATCTTCTTTGGGAAGTGGTTGAAGTACCTTGGATACATCTCTCTTTATTCATACGTAGGATAAAAATAAATATATTTTAAATTAGAACGAACTTTCTATAGGAAATCACTATTCATGGGGAATGAGACAATCTTTCTAAAAATGTTTAAGTCAATCCTTTCCTAAAACCATAAGAGGTTGAATTGCAAATTGTAGAATTAAAAAAGCAATGAGCAATTTCAGGGCAGGTCCAGTAGGGCACTGCAATTTATCTTTTTAATTTGCATCTATCTTAGTACGACCAACCCTATAACTTTTCTCAATCTCTGTAGAACTTAATGTCTGACCTATATAATGCACAAATCATATTTTATTTTGGAAAGTATCTTTTTTTTTAATTTAAATTCCAGTTAACATACAGTTAATATTAGTTTCAAGTGTAGAATTTAGCGATTCAACACTTAACATACAACACCTGGTGCTAATCACAAGCACAGCACTCCTTAATCCCCATCATCTGTTTAACCCATGCCCCCCCCCCCGCCCCCCGTAACCATCAGTTTGTTCTCTATAGTTAAGAGTTTCTTGGTTTTCCTTTTTTCCCCCATGTTCATTTGTTTTGTTCTTAAATTCCACATGAGTGAAATCATTTCTTTCTCTTACTTTATTTCACTTAGCATAATACAATATAGCTCAATTCATCTCGTTGCAAATGGCAAGATTTCATTTTTTTTATGGCTGAGTAATTTTCCATTGTATATAAATACCACTCCTTCTTTATGCATTCATTAGTCGAAAGACATTTGGGCTCTTTCCCTAATTTGCCTATCTTACTGTTGATAATGCTCCTATATGCATTGGGGTGCGGGCATCCCTTCAAATTGCTGTTTTTGTATTCTTTGGGTAAATACCTAGTAGTGCAATCTCTGGATTGTAGGGTAGTTCTGTTTTTAACTTTTTGAGGCACCTCCATGCTGTTTCCTAGAGTGACTACACCAGTTTGCATTCCCACCAATGGTGTAACAGGGTTTCTGTTTTCTCCACATCCTTGCCAACACCTTTTGTTTCCTGTGTTGTTACTAAGTATCTTTTAAGGACAAACACCATTTCTCTATTTTTAAAACTTTCTTTAGCACTTAGCACTATCTTGAAACATAGAAACATGGTACGTGCTGAGTAAATATAACCATAGCTAATCTTCCTGATACAGCTTTTAGTGTATTAGGTTATTTCCAAACCTGTACATATTACACTCACTTGGATAACTTAATGGAGCTAAGGAACCAGTAGATACTGAGGTAGCCTATCGACTACATTGCTCAGTACTCTATCAGTTATTTAAAAGGCTTTTTAGTATTCTCGACAACCCTATAAACTAGATGGTAACAACTATTACACACAAAAAAATAACAGCTGACGTTTGCTACGTGCTTACTACACACCAAAGTTCTAAGTACTTTTCACATATTAACTGATAAGAGGGCAAAAGACTTAAGGGATTTCCTGAGATCCCAAGCTAGCACATGGAAGAGGCTGGATTTGAACTCATCTTTTCAACTCCAAAGCTTTTTTCCCTGCATCATGCTGTCTTCCAGCAGAAAATTTATTTGCTCGTGTATGGTGAAAGGTAACATCTTCACATTAGTTACAATCTCCAGCTCTCTTCATTCCATCCATGTAAATTGTCTTTGTCTTCTGATTTCCCTTCTGAGGATCCTGGTTTGCCCAAAGCCGCCTCAGCCAATTTTTGAGGTAACTTCAAGGCTAATGTAGTCCAGATTTCTATATTTATCAAAACTGCTGAGGTCCATCACCTGATTACTGACCTACACAGTCCAGATGCAGGGAATATGAGAGTAGTCCCTCAGTGAGACAAATAGCATTACTATCTTGCATTATAGAAGCCATTGACTCTATTCTTAAGAATTGTCTTATTTTCTATACTGACCAGCGTTAATCTTAGAGGAAGTCCATTCAGTCCTTCATGACGTTTCCTATTTTCCTATCAGTCCCCTTTCAGCTGTGCTGTGGAAATAAATTTAGTCTCTCCCTCATATCTGAGCAAAGTTTCACTTTACACGTTACAACCATTAACTAGAACCATAATCACCATCCAACCTTCTCTGCCTGCTCCTCAAATCCCTTGCCACAAAACCACATGCAGGGGTTCTCGCCGAAGCTGGATTCCTCTGCATGCTAAAGAATAGGGTGTTTAAACGCCAAGGCCAAAATGAGCACTTAGCTCACACCACATAGAAAATGAAACGTCCAGATAAATCACAAGGTGGAAAAGAGGAATTTGCAGTGGAAAGCCTTGGGTTGTGGAGTTGCTTTTGGCTTTCACCAATGTGTATAAGAAACTTCACCATCACAGACCCCAGTTTTCTCACTTGTAAAATGGGAATAATGACAGGTGCATGGTAAGTTTGTAGTGAAGATTAATGAAACAATATACATGCCTCCCCCAAACACAGGTATTAACCCACTGGTCTCCTTCCAGACCACGAGCATGCCTTTCCTCTGTTAGGGAAGTGAGGGCAGCATCTGGAGCTGCACTTAACCTTGTGAACACACTAATTCAGCAATGTGCAGCCCCTGCCACTCATGCCCATGGACGCATGCTCCTCAGGATCCCTATCAAGTTAACCTGGAATTATAAGACATCAGACACAAACTAGAAATCCTTTAAGTGCAACATAATGCAACAGTGAGGGCAAAGAGAAATGTGAGACTTAAGTAATAAATGTGTGTGGACAGAGAGGTGAGGCGGGCATCACCTTAAAGGAATAAAGTCTTAAGGATATGGTTTTTCTAGTGCACTAAACTTTATTATTCCTCTGCCTGAATACACAAGAAAATAAAATATATGGACAGTCATATGATAATATATAGAAAAAAGAAAGGGAATCAGCTATCCCGGGGGAAGAGGATGGTTGTGGGCAAATTAATATTAAAAGGACTACAAGGTAACAGGAAGATTTAATTTTTGACATTAGAGAAAAGGTGCAGCTGAAGGTAAAATTCTAGAGTCATCAGTGTATAAATTCTTTAAAGCCCCGAGACTGAATGTAATCATCAAAAGAGTAACAAAGGCAAAGACCAATGTTTACAGATCAGGGAGATCAGAAGGAACCAGAAAAGGAGACTGGTAAAGTAAGTAGATGGAAAACCAAAAGGGTGTGGCAAAACAAAGAAAAAAAAATATTATAAAGTAGAGGGAGAGACCAACTAATGAAATTAGGTTAGAAATCAGATTTCACAATATGAGATCATTGTTGGTTTAAAGTCTAAACAAAAGCAGTTTTGGTGGAGTGGTGGGATTATAATATTGACTGGCATGAGTTCAGGAGGAAATGGAGTGGGGTTCATTTCCCAGTGAAATATTAGCCTTACATAGGAGTATGGGTAGTTCATACAGTTACAGGCAGAAAGACCGATAGGATTGTGAAATCTTGGGCAAATTCTCTTCTGGACGTTCTTAGTTTTTAAACAGAATCAGATCCAAACTGGACCACTTTCTCATACCATCCCCAAAAATAAACTCAAAATGGATTAAAGACCTAAATGTAACACCTGAAACAATGAAAATCCTAGAAGAGATCACAGGCAGTAATTTCTCTGTTACAGCCATAGCAACATTTTTTTTTTCATAGCAACATTTTTCTAGATACGTTTCTAAAACAAGGGAAAGGAAAGCAAAAGTAAACTATTGGGACTACATCAAAATAAGAGCCTTTTGCACAGCAAAGGAAATAATTGACAAAACTAAAAGACAAGGAGAAAATATTTGCAAATGCCTATGTCATAAAAGATTAGTATCCCAAATATATAAAGAACAGATACAATTCACCCAAAAGACAAATAATTATGAATGGACAGAAGACACGAGGAGACATTTCTCCAAAGAAGACATTCAGATGGCCAACACACACATGGAAAGATGCTCAACATCACTCCGCATCAGGGAAACGCAAATCAAAAGTAAGCTATCACCTCATACCTTTCAGAGTGGCTAAACGTAAAAACAGAGGAAGCAACAAGTGTTGGTGAGAATGTGGAGAAAACAGGAACCCTCTTGCACTGTTGGTGGGAACGCAAACTGGTGCAAACACTGTGGAAGACAGCATGGAGTTTCCTCAAAAAATTAAAAACAGAATTACCCTTGGGACGCCTGGGTGGCTCAGTCAGTTAAGCGTCTAACTCTTGACTTCAGTTCAGGTCATGATCTCACAGTTCCTGAGTTCGAGCTCTACATCGGGCTCTGTGCTGGCAGCTTGGAGCCTACCTCGGATTCTGTCTCCGTCTCTCTCTTTCTCTGCCCCTCCCTGTTTGCTCTCTCTCTCTCCCTCTCAAAGTAAGTAAAAATAAACTTTAAAAAAAATAGAATTATTCTATGATCCAATAGTTTCACTACTGGGTACTTAACCAGAAAAAATGAAAACACTAATTCAAAAAGATATTTATACCTGTGTTTATTGCAGTATTATTTACAATAGCCAAATTATGGAAGCAGTCTAAGTATCCACTGCTAGATGAATGGATAAAGCAGAGTAGGATATATATATACATATATATACATATACACGTATATACGTATATATACATATATATACATATATATAATACATATATATGTATATATACGTATACACGTATATGTATATATATGTATATATACGTATATATGTATATACATATATGTATATATACACACCATACATATATATATGGTGAAATATTACTCAACCATAAAAAAGAATAAAATCTTGCCAAGTGCAACAATACAGATGAACCTAAAGAGTATAATACTAAGTGAAATAAATCAGAGAAAGACAAATGCTATATGATTTCACTCACAAGTAGAATTTAAAAACCAAAACTTGGGGCACACGGGTGGTTCAGTCAGCTAAGAGTCCAACTTTGGCTCAGGTCATGATCTCACAGCTTGTGAGTTCAAGCCCTGCATTGGGTTCTCTGTCATCAAAGCCTCGGTTCCTCTATCCCCCTTTCTGTCTGCCCCTCCCTGGGCTTGCATTCTCTCTCTTTCAAAAATAACTTTAAAAAAACAAAGAGACAAAGCAAAAAAAAAAAAAAAAAAAAAAAAAAAAAAGACTTAACTCTATAGAGGACAAGCTGATGGTTACCAGAGGGGAAGTTTGGGTGAAGGGGATTAAGAGTCCACTTAATCATGATGAGCACTGAGTAATGCATAGAACTACTGAACAATTATATTGTACACTTGAAACTAATATATGTTAACTATAATGGAATTAAAGTTTAAAATATCTTACAACAAGGGTGCCTGGGTGGCTCAGTTGATTAAGCATCTGACTCTTGATTTCAGTTCAGGTCACAATCGCAAGTTTCGTGGGTTTGAGCCCCACTTCAGGCTTGGCACTGTCCGTGCAGAGCCTGCTCGGGATTCCCTCTCTCCCCCCTCCCATGGATGCACTCTCTCAAAATAAACAATCTTGAAAAAATAAATCTTACAATAAACAAACAGAATTGGATCCAATGCCATCAGCCAAGAAAGAGGTTTAATAGAAGTGAAGATATTAAAAACAAAGACGACAGACTCAAAATCAAGTCACTTATGCGAATCTCTGTCTCTAAACCAAGACTTAATTGTACTTTCAGCTCTCCCCAAAATGGAATTTTAAACCTATCAGTCAGGAATTGCCTGGTAACCTTGAAATAACCAACTTGGTTTTTTGCCTAGTATAACTTCCTTGTTCCTGCCCCCTTGTGCCTGTAAGAAGTCTTCCATCTTGTGCAGCTCCTTGGAGCTCCTTTCTATCTGCTAGGTTGAATGCTGCCCAGTTCAAGTGGATTTTTGCTGAAACTCATCAACTTTTAAATATGCCTCAGTTTATCCGTTAAGAGTTTAAAATACATACCTCGAATAGACTGGCAGGATTAGCTGCTAGGTGTACTGTGGCAGGATATGTACTGCTGGGCTGTGGTCAGGTACAGACATGATTATGGTTGGCAAGGATGTGTGCTTTTCTCTAGGTCCATTCTACTGCGTGGGAGAAGAGTTGGTGTTTTGCCCAGATGAAGATGATAAAGGGAGAGAGTGGCAAGGGAGTCAGGGCAGAGTGTAAGGAAAGATGATGAGGGACTCGGGAACAGAAGCTACGTGAGAAAGGAAACGAGAATGCAGAGGTAGCATTGGGCAATGAAAACGAAGTTTCAGTAGATGATACATCCTGGAGGTGTTGTGTTCAGAAAACAGGATGCTTGAGATTGGGATTATGTAGATACATTGTAGTTCAAGGTAATCAAGAAGTCAGTGTGTGACCTTAGGCTGAATGGGTTAAACTAGAGTTGAGAGAGATCATTGAAGCAGACAGTATCAAAAGAAATGAGAGACTAGGGGCACCTGGGTGGCTCAGTCGGTTAAGCATCCAACTTCAGCTCATGTCACGATCTCACGGTTTGTGGATTCGAGCCCTGAGTCGGGCTATGTGCTGACAGCTCAGAGCCTGGAGCCTGCTTCAGGATTCTGTGTTTCCCTCGCTCTCTGCCCCTTCCCCACTCGTGCTCTGTTGCTATCTCGAAAATAAAGAAACATTAAAAAAATTAAAAAAAAGAAAGAAATGAGAGACTAAGTTTTTGAAGGCTTACCTGAATCCTTCACATTGCTATTAAAATCACACCAAAAAAATGATGGCAAGAATAGAATGGAAAGAGTTCACTGAGCTAGAAGGTAAAAGCTGAAGACAAGTAGGAGGGAGGATTGTGGCATCCATGGATGACCATGGCAAGCAGACAGCAGATGTCATAGTCTATTTATGTGTAGTATAAATCTGTGCTGTGTGGCAGGGAAGGGAGATTAGGGGAAGAGAAAGGAAAGTAGTATAAAGTGAAAATTGAGGAGCAAAGAGTACACTGACCTTCCCCAGGGGCCAATGGCAGGAGGGCTTGAGACAAGAGAAAATACCCACCAATTAGAAGTTCTGCAGGGGAAGCAGAGCACTAAGGGTGACCCAGTTTTTAGTTAGAGCAAGACAGTAAAGCAAACATTTGGAGAAGAGTCTGAAGATATTGAGGGTTTTGCCTGTGATTGATTTTCAGTTTCAGAGTGTATAATGGGAGGGTTATAGGGGTTGAGGTAGGGTGAGTGATGGGTTAGGAGGGGTCGCTATGGAGTGACATGGGAATGAGTATCTCAAGGATAATTGATGACTTGGCAGTCCCAGTCTGCTCTGGGTGACCAGCAGCGGAAACAGAGTGAATACCAGCAGAGGGTAGGGGGCAGGGTATGTTTCTGGGAGTGTTGGTGTGGAGGCCAAGGAGTTGAGGTCCTATCTGGACTGGCCAGCGCTCTCAGGATTCTTCTCATTCCTATGGAAGTCACTGGCTGTCCTGTTTGCATCTTATCTCCATGTCCTCCACTGCACAGAGATGGTGTTTGGTAAATATTTGCTGGCTGAGATCAATCCCTGTGTGTGACAAAGCATCAATTTGAACACTGGAGATACTGTGGATGAAGCAATTCTGAACACCTTGGAAGGTCTGTGGAAGTTTTCCGTGTCAGAAATCCATCCTGCGATAGACGCGGTTAAGCTTCAGACGACAGAATGATCTGAGAGTGAATCAGCACTGACTCACAGATCCAGCTCATTTCACCTGTGGTGCTCACTTTAAGTCACAGTGACCTTTTCTGACTACTTGTAATGGCAGCACAGTGGGGACTGCAGTTCCTGGATAGTGTACCATTAATAGAGTGCTTAGTTAGTACTGTTTCTTATCCCCCGGAGCGAAAGGGAAAGTGAAACAAAAGAACAGGGATTTGGTACCACATTTTTCTTCACTCGATTGAGACACATATCTGAAAAACAGTATAAAATTTCCCATTTTTAAAGGGTAGGCTATGCAAGGTGATTTTGGTCTTTTTCAGATAGTGAAGGACTTTGTAAAGATATTAAAGAAGTTATTACTTTTACAGAATAAAAGGTAACAGAAACATAGGGATCAAGACATCCTGAAATAACTTCAACATTCTGATTAGAGAAAAAGCTTCCATTTTTCATAGAGATTAGACCAGGTTAACTTTTTTCTTAAGTTTATTTATTTTGAGAGAGAGCGTGAGCACAGAGGAAGGGGAGAGAGAGGGAGAGAGCGCATCCCAAACTGACTCCACACTGTCAGCACGGAGCCTGATGTGGGGACCGAACTCATGAAGTGTGAGATCATGACCTGAGCCTAAACCAAGAGGCGGGTGCTCAACTGACTGAGCCACCCAGGTGTCCTTAGACCAGGCGATCTTAAATCCTTTTCAACAAAAAGTTTGTGTCAACAAACTTTAAGATTTGAGTCCAATACTGTTTTAATTGAAGTAGGAAGCAGGGCAAATACTTTTATGGTGTTCTCAACTAATACAGATTGAATTGTATGACCCCAAATTCATGTACTGACACTCAAACCCCAATGTGACTGTATCTGAAAAAACGATCTTTACAAGATAATTATAAATACAGTCATGAGGGTGGGGCCAGAATCCCATAGGACTGTGGCAATATAAGAAGAGAAAGATCTCACTCTCCCCCTCAATCCCTCTCTCCACCGTGTAAGAACACAGTGAGAAGATAACCATCTAAAAGCCAGGAAGAGAACCCTCAGACACCTTAATCTTGGACTTCCAATCTTAAGAACTATGAGAAAATAAATTTCTCTTGTTTAAATCATCTGGGCTATTGTATTTTGTTATGGAAGTCAGCAGATTAAGACACCAATCCGCCCAGTTCTCATCTCATTCTTGATCCAGAGATGAATTCTAAAAACTTATGAAACAATAAAATATTTGCTACAGAAACAATGATTTTAAGAAACATCAAGGAACTTTAAGATCCTTCCTCAGACTACTAGTTGTTTGTTGGTACGACCCATGCTAACCAGGGCACCACCAGCATGCTGAGTAAATGAACCAATGGGTGCAAAGAACCTGCTGAATGGTGAGGCAAGTTGAAAGAAGAAAAACAGTGGATAATATTTCACCTTCTAGAACTCACTTTACATGAAAGCCTTAACTGTCTTTAGCACCCACCTTTAGGCTTGGCATGTGCCAGAATCTTAAGCAATACATAACCTGTTTGTGCTTTTTCTTTTTCTAATTTAAAATTACTGGCTTGGGGCATCTAAGTGGCTCAGGCAGGTAAGCGTCAGACTCTTGATATTGACTCAGGTCCCGATCTCACAGTTGTGAAATGGAGCCCTGTATGGGGCTCCACGCTGGCCACGGACCCTGCTTGGGATTCTCTCTCCCCGCCTTGCTTCCTCTCCCCTACTTGTGCTCACTTGCATGCGCCCTCTCTCTCACAATAAGGAAGCATTAAAAAAATAAAATGACTGACTTGATACTGGATAAATCAGTGTCAAGATTTGTTCTTCAGACCAATAAAGGCAACCACATTTTAAGGCCACTGTAGACTTAGGTGCCTGACATTCAGCAATACTCTCAAATACATGTCCACATGTAAGTTACTTCAACATTCTTAGTAGTACTACAAGTCAGGTTATCCAAATTTGCAATGTTCCTTTCAGTTAGTTGATCTTGTTAGAAAAGCCATAAAATGTTACAACTCTTATTAAAAGTGAAAGAAAAAATTTGTTCAAAATGACAGGTCTGTTCTCTAACTAGTCTGTAAGAGACCTGGACAAGTGGATGCAAACACTGGCTCTTGGGGAAAGGAGTTCATTGCCTCCCTGCCAAGGCAGCCACATAAGCACATTATTTTTCTCTTCCAGAACTCCAGATGGCACATTTTGCACCATGTTAATCTAGAAAAGGCCTGGACTAATTGGCTCCCACAAACGTGTGAACTTTGTATTTAAAAAATATTAGTGTTCATCTGAACATCCTGGACCATTCAACAAGAAACAGTCTCTAACACTTGTGTAAGAAATTGATGACATCTGCCAAGTTCCCATCAACCTCTCTTAACTACTCCTTCTCTGACTCCTTACTTGGTGCTCTTTGATCTAGCATTTACTCAGTAGTATTTCTTCCTTCCCCAGGAAGGTAACACGCAGGAATAGCCAAAGACGATTGATTAAGTGTTAGAGTCAGAATGAGTTTAACTCCCAGCTGATCTGTTTAATAGCTGCAAGATCTTGAACAAGCTATTTCATCTCTTTATAACTCAGTCTTATTTCTATTAAGGGGAGAGTAACAGTACCTAAATACAGGATTATTAGTTACATTAAATAATACTCCAATGCCTATGTAGGTCTCTGGCCAATATGCCTACAGTAAGCAAAGTGTTAGCCATTATTATTTTCTTACTGCATTTGGGGATTCTCATAAAGTAGGTTTATTAACCTACTTTTCTTGGTCTTTTATCTTTTTCCTTTCTACTTCTAAGGATATTAGGGTGAGAAAAATTGGCCTGCTTCTCCTGAAGAAATTTTATATTAGACAACTGTCCTCTTGAGGGAACCCCTCAGCTGTGGGTACACCTCCTTACCCTTTTCTCTGGTATCTCAGGTCTATCTTGTTTTCCTGTTTTCCATTACTCCTCTCCTCAAGTCAAATGACCATTTCATCTCTGTTTCTATGGAGAGCTTGAACCACCTAGATTCTGCTTCACTACCATCTGAGCATCATCGCTATGTTCAACTGGACGACGTTCTTAGCATGAATCATTCTCTTTGTCCATGAAGCTGGCTGTTGTGTGACCTTTGCTTTAGAATAAAGGTGTTGGGAAATTTTCGTAACTTTGCCTGTCTGTGCCGTGTTACAAACGAAATTCATATTTACTGAATTTATGGAGGCTACTGCTAGATTCTTACCCCTTCACACTTCGATACTCTTTCTTGCCTATGTCTTTCAAGCTTTGTTTGAAATCATTCTTGTGTTTGCTCATTCTCCTGACTCCTTTCAGTCATCTTTCAGTTGCCCTTAGATGCCAAGCTACTTCTGGGCTCTACTTCTGCTCTTATCTGTTTACTTGATCACTTTTTATTCACCTTGTATATCTCAACTTAGGTGTCAACACTTACTGGGATCTCTTACCTTTATCATTTGATGTGTTCAGTGTATACTGTGCTTCTGTGGGACGGGTTTATTAAAATTACTTGTCATGGCTGCTTCCTCCACAGGTATTTTGTTCAATGATAACTCAAGCACCTACCACAGTGGCTGGCAGAGAACAGACTCTGAGTAGACACTTGCATGAATGAATGAATGAATGTATGTGTGATTCGCACACCTTCTTCCCATTACTATGCATAGTGTAACATAGCCTGACTAGTTTCTTTACCAAAACTCACCATCCTATGCCCATGATAAAATATGCCAGAGGGTTCATCTTCTCTATTCCAGAACTTTATTTTTTTATTTCTTGGTCTAAACTCAAATAAGCTTGTTTTCTAAATTCCCAGAGATTCAAAATATATCTTTACTCAATCCCCAGTATGTAGCTTCTACTTCATCCTTAGTTGGCCCAGCAGGATCATATGGTCTCCATCCATCAGAGTGTGTCTGACAATCTAACTGGGAAGCTGCTCTCAACACCTGTGAAGCAAGTGCTTGTAGTCAATCTCCTCTTGACAATGTTCTACAAAAAGGCTCTTCCTCTCACTGCAGTCCACAGCATTGTTTTTCTTCTTGTTATTACACTTTGTCCTTATGATCTTTGCTGAAAACAGGAGAGGTACATATAAGCCTTGTTCAGATTGGCTTCTGCTACTTTTGTCCTACTTGTGTTTAGCAGGCCGGTTGAGACTTTAGACTAGCACCATCCACCACATCCCCTGTCATCTTGGGCAGGCTTCCACCCGGCTGCAGTTCTTCCAGTTGTCACTCTTCCTTCTCTGTTAACCATCCTTCCGTGCGTTTTTTAATGCATCTTTTATGGCTGTGAAGCCCAACATGGGGCTTGAACTCATGACCCTGAGATCAAGATCTGAGCTGATGTGAAGAATGAGATGCTTAACTAACTGAGCCACCCAGGTGCCCCGCCCCCCACCCACACCTTCTTCTGCACATTTTTAAATATTCCTATAGACTGTGGAAGAAACACTTTGATCCTTAAGGTCACCTGTGAAATGATCCTTAAGGCCACCATCAGGACAAAAATTGGGGAAAACCATGGTGGCAGGGTCCAAATCCTGCACTCCAGGTCAATCTCCAGTTGGGGTTTACCATCTTTTCTCTGAATATGTAAATATGTGTTTTTGTATAAAATTTTATTCCCCCCAAAATGCTCCATGTGAATTGCCTATACAAGAAACATAGGAGGTAAAATTCAAATTTCCTACGGAACCTTGGGCATTTATGTGCATGGATAGGGAGGTGATGGGGCCTGACACCAGAGTCCTACAGTCATCTCAGTATGATCTGGAATGACTATTAGCAGGGACTAGAAGTCTGGGTGGCCAGTCACTCGGGCCAGTGGCTGATGCATCATTATGATCAGAGGGGAAGATGGAAGGAAGGTGAAAGAGAGACTGAGGGACGTAGACTAAGTTGAGAATAAAGTAGGGATATGTAGCAAAGAAGAGTGAGAGCACAGTTGTGGGTTGCAGGTTACAGTTTTAAGATGTTTAATCAGTACTGAATTCCTTTAATTACATTTACTTCCTAGACTATGTTTTGGACAGCAGTGCTATGCAGAGACTGGATCACATAATATGTCAGGGTGTTTTGCCTTGGGGTTGGTTTTCAAAAAAAAATTTCTTTTAGCATTTCATTTCTTGCCTGTGATTTTTTTCTTAGTCATAATTCTCAGCTACGTGTCCAATTAACAAAACACAGATCTACACCAAGGGCATTTTCACCATGTCTGCCTGACTTGGACACAGGATGCAAGGGAGTAGGCCTTAGACTAGAGCCATCGTGGTTCTTGGAATACAAGGAAGTTGTAGGTTGGGAATGTGGGAAGTTGAAGATAGTCAAAGACAGGATTCTGTAGGCAGACTTGCACAGCATTGCATGAAACTGTAAATTGGAAAGGAATGTAGTTTCTAATTTGAAATCCACGGATGCTCAGTTTCGTAAGATTTCAAAATCCTTTACGGACACCAAATGGAGGCCAACAGCAGACCTTAGAATGGCTGCACAGTGTGACGGCTCTGCTGCCCAGTGAGAACAGTTTCCCTGAGGACTGGACTGTTTCCGGGGAACTTCAGACAAACAGGTCTCCAACCCATTGGTATAAATTTTCTTCCACCAGAAGCAATATATTCTCAGGAAGAACCAAGGGGATGGCTTCAATAGGCTGGAATGAGGCTGAGATATGCTTATGCCAAGGGAGAGCCCACACACTTTCAGGGTTGTTCCCAGCCAGAGAGACAGTTATCCCCAGGGAGAAATGCCACACTTCTCAGAACAAGGGCATGGCAGGCAGGCAGGCAGTGACTGGGACTGACAACATTGACCTTTGACCTGGTATTGGTAGACAGGGCAGAATTGCTAAAACTAAGTGCTCAGAGTGGAAGAACTCCAAGAGTGAATTCTTCATCAGGGCTGTAAAATGATGCTCAGAGTACCAAAAACCAAAAAAATGGTGGAGCAAAGAGAACACATTTGAGTCCAAAATCGCTAGGCAGTCTTGTAATTTGTGGTAACCTCAAGGGATTTCCAGAATTCACTCTGTAAGTGAAGCTAATTAAGGCCCAGGGATGGAGAAAGGAGTTCATGTCCGGTTTTTCAAAATGAGGCAGAATATTGGAACTTTGCTCAGTGATGCCAAGAGGACTCAGGCAGTCAGGATGCTGTAGGAAATCAGGTCTCTCGAAGACAGACCTTCCCTCCTCAAGTAAGGTCTAGCTAAGTGCAGTAAGAAAGCTCCTTCATCTCAATTTGGGGACAGACTCCTGGAAGGTTGGTGGCTGAATTTTAGGACTTGCATCCAATGAAACTGGGTTGCTGTAATCATTGCCTTGTATTTTCTCTACTTGCATGGAGGAACACTCTAAATAACTGGGCCCAGGCTCTTCACAATTTTAACAGTTGGAACGATCTCTGCCTTCAGTTAGACCAGTAATAAAACAACTAGTAGACCTCGGTTCCCAAGAGGTAGATAAATTAGGAAGTACATAATATTTCTCACCCTTCCAGGGTCACAGACCTTTGAGAGGAGAAAACTGTAACCTTCAACTACCATTTTACCTGCAGGAAATTCTCCATTCTCTGAACACAGAGATTGCAAGAAGGGACCTAATGGGATATCAGAACTATGTTTCTCATGCGTTTCCACAGGCTCACTCCTAAGAGGGGTGGCAGAGGGTCAGGGAAGACAGAGCGATTGTGTCTTCCTGCTATTCCCCCTGATAAACCCCTAGCCCTCCAACGGCAGCAAAAACCATGAAGGCCTGGCAAGGATCAAAACACGGAGTGGGAAAACGTTTGTGGGAAGTCGGGGAGAGAGAAACAATACAGGCAAAGATAGTCTGGATAATTTCTAGGGTTGGACAAATTAGAATACATAAGCATCAAGTTAGGGTAGAGATAAAAAGGATTTTGATAATGTTTCTTCAGGTTATGAATTCAATCTGTTAATGTTCTTTGAAAATAACAATCAAGACATTTAAATTACTTTTTGTTCCTGGCTTATGCCTTGAATGCAACCTGGCTCACAACTTGAGCCCCCACATAAGATCTAAAATCTCTGGTGCTTTATTAATTGACTTAGTTCAGGCTGCTATAATAGAACACTGCAGACTGGGAGGCATATAAACCACACACACTTATTTCTCACAGTCTGGAGGCTGGGAAGTTCAAGATCAAGGAGCTGGCAGATTCAGCATCTAGTGAAAACCCACTTCCTGGCTCACAGAGGGCTGTCTTCTCACTGTACTCTCACATGATGGAAACAGACACAAGAGCTCTCTGGGGTCTCTTATCAGGACACTAATCTCATTTAGGAGGGCTCGGTTCTCATGACCTAACCACCTCCCAAAGGCCCCACCTCCTAATACATCACATCAGGGATTAGGAGTTCAGCGTATGAATTTTGAAGGGGCATGAGCATTCAGTCTACAGTAGTCACAGAAAATATAGAAAAGTAGTATGCGTTTTTGTTTTTGGTAAAATATAGAGCAGTTAAGATCTCATCAGGTGATTAATCTGAGATTAAGAGTTTCTGCCAATATTTACAAGGAGGAAGGAAAATTCAATCTTTGACTAAGCGTTTCTTAGCGATATTATTTCGTGTGTGTGTACATGATTACTGTGTGTTAAGTACATGTGGTAACTTTTAAAAATATATACTAGGCTTTTATGAATGATCACTGTTTTTTTCAACTAGATACATTCCTAGTGGAGTCCTATAATACTCTTTCTAAATTGCTTTTCTCCTTTCCCTAAGCTTGCCTTGCCATTTTCTCTTTCCCGTTTCATTTTCCAATATATTCTTCCTTTACTCACTTTGCCTTTCTTCATCTCAGCCCTTCTCTCACCTTTTTCTGCTCTTTCATTTTCCAGTCCCATATATCAAATGAACCCCAAAGGACAGCAAGTTAATTTTTTTGAGGAGTTCCAAGAAGCAAACAGCCCGACTCTGTCAGGGTCAGTCAGGGAAGCCAACCCTATGAATTATGGAATAAGGGAGTTTCTACAAGAATTCTACTTTACATGGCCGTGGAAAGAGTTGGATGACCAGAGACCAGTCACCTGTTGAAGCACCGGTGAAGGGAGACAAGCCAGAGCCAGCAGGGAAATCTGTGAAGCTGGGTTTGTCTAGCTGCTGGGGGGACCACAGAGGAAGACTGGTGGCAGTCTCTTGAGGACCGATGCTGGGTTCGCGGTTGGTTACCAGGGCCGCCAGGGAAGAAGAAGAGCAGCACTCAGAAGAGGGAAGGCCAAGTTCAAGCTGGGGCCCAGCAGCATCCTGCCTCTGCCTCTCACCGAGGGAAGAATGAGAACCAGCTTGAACCTGCCAGTACCTCTGCATCTGTCTCTCACTCCCCGGAGCCACGATGACCTTCAGAAGTAATAGTGTTGCTTCATGTCTCCCCCGGCCAACTTTAATCTGCAACTGTGCAGGACAGGGAAGGTAGTCCAGCTTACGATACAAAACCACCACAGAAACTAAGCATGTTTGTATCAGAGATTTGAGAATAGGATAAGAGAATTTGTAAATGCCATCTTCACACAATTGCCTTTCTCCATTGGGGTCAGAGTCCCCCATAGCAATAGAGACTTCATGGGATCATCTGTTAGATTCATTTTGGTCTTCTGAAATCACTTGGCCATGATAATGTGTTAGGCAAAATGGACAAGAGAGACCTAGTAGCCGCCTTAGTGCTAATCATCTTGGGAAGTCAGACATAAGCAGACGGTGTTAACATAGTGCAGTAGGAGCTAGAATAAAGGCAAGCCAAGGGTGCTATGGGAGCACAGAGAAGCGGCCCCTGATGTGACCTGGGTAGGAAGACCATGGGGTCCTCATGAAGCAGGTGAGGCCTGAACTGAGTCTTAAAGAATGAGTAAGAGTTTATCAGAAAAAGGGTACCATGGACAAATGCATAAATGGTTTGGGGTTCCTGGAAGTTAAAAGTGTGTCCATGGCAATGAGAAGAGTATAGCAAGGTAAGCAAGGCTGCCCCTAGAACAAATGGGTCATCAGGCAAACATTCTGCAGGACCCATATTTATATAAGTAATGTGATTAAAGCTATGTTACAAATATATAGATCTATATAAGGTATAGTGATTTAAGGATAATGGTTGAATGACAAATTTACCATTCAGAAAGTTATGGCAAAACAACACATCTTCTCCCATGTCCTCTCACGACCTTTTCAGGCCACAATCATGGTATTACTAGAATGTGATATTTGTATACGGATTGGACATCTGTATACCACACAGTGCCACAAATAGGAAATACGGGTGAGGGGCCAGGTGGGATAAGAAAAGAATTCCCATTCCTGTAAGTAATGCCTGTCCCTTGACCAGCTCAAGACTGACCAAGGACAAGACAATGACACCACATACATGAAGATAAGAGAGGACATTGATCAGAAGGGGCCATTTGTGTTGCCATCCTAAAAGCCCTGAGACATAAGCAGTCACCTGCAGAGAACTACCTGACTAGTGGCGTGGAGCCTATAGGAGGGGGTGCAGTGTGGCAGCCATGAGGGCCACACAGGGTAAAGGACACCTGCCACCACTCCCACTACCCAAGGGTAGCACCAATCAGAACACTGATGGGGGAGCGCCATCACAGGGGTCTACACATGTAGCTCAAGCTCAAAGGTCATCACTGGAGCTGTCAAGAGACCATAGCCCTGAACTCATCCTTCTAGTGGCCCGTTTTCATGCCATCATGCTAAGAAGTACTGTGCCATTCACGAGAGTGATCCTGGAATCAGGACCAGCCACAGGTCCAAGACAACAACCTCATAGGTTGCAGAGTACCTTGAAGGGAATAAATGAGGACTGGGCCCTCATGGGTCCCAATGTCACCTCCAAGTGCCTTATCCAGATGGTATTTCCACCCCATCTAGTGTCAGGATTTCCAGGACGGGGATTTAGAAAATTTCAAGCAAGGTTCCATGAAGTGCATAGGCCTTCTGAAGCCTAAACCTAGGTCAGGGCTAACACCTGCCCAGGTCTCAGGGCAGTGCTGGAGGTAGCTGAGAGCCAACACTTAGAATACCCTGCTCGGGAAGTTAAATTTTATCTGTAAGTTTGTGTTTCCAACATGTGTTCATTTTCCGGGCAGGGACTGTTACCAGGCAAAATTTTGTTTATTTAGAGACAGAGAGTCACTGCATGCAAGTGGGGGAGAGGCAGAGAGAGAGAATGAATCCCAAGCAGGCTCCACTTTGAAAATGGAGAGCCTTGATGCAGGGGCTGAATTCACACACAAAACGTTGACATCATGACCCAAGCCAAAGTTGGACGCTCAACTGACTGAGCTACCCAGGCACCCCAGGTAAATTTCTTTTAATTGTGGTAAAATAAATGGAAAACACTGGACTTCTGGTGGCTTTTAGTGCATTAGTATGAATTTGCAGTGTTTTATCAAGAAATAGACTACTCATCCTTTTCAATCTTAAAAAATAACTCATGAAATCTTTAAGCTATTACGAACTATATTCCTTAATTATTATTCCACAGATCACACTTTGGGAAAAGCTACAAAAGACATTGCAGAAGTTCCATGCAGGACAGATTTTCCGTTTAGAAAAATCACTTATGGTAGCAGGAAAGCAAATGATTAGGGGAGAGAAGGGGAAAGATCAAGAGTATAGGTAAGGCAGATACTGCAAAAATTAGTCAAGGGATGACAAAGTCTGAATGAAGCCAGTATTCGTGGTACAGGGCAGTCACAAAATAAACATGTTTCTTTGGTAAGTTAAACTCCATGCACCTGGTTAAAAAGAACTAAATCAAGAAAAGAGCCACTTAACCATTTCGAGCTATTGAGCATGACCCTGTACTCAAGAGCAAATGCCAGACTGTGTATTAGACGGTCTCCTTGGAGTCTTCGTTATCAAGTACATTCTTTTCATGACCAATTAGCCCCTCTGAGGAGGATTCTCATATTTAAGGATACGTATTTTCCAAAAGATACTGCCTTTAAACAAAAGTCAATCACTTCATCTGGGACTCCATCTGTTCCATTGCTGCAGGGAAAACTGGTTGTGTTGGACTGAGAGACAGTATGTCAGGCTCTGACGTGACAACGTCCTTAAGGTAATCTCAAGGGTAATTTTGACCATAGGTGATTGTTCTCCTTTGAAGAGGACTTCAGAATATGTAGGTTGCAACCATACCCACAGATAACACTGGAAAGCACAGATCAATCCTTTCTAAATTTAGTCATGTGAGTCTGTGTTCCAACCACACATAAGCAAATTTGCATCCTTGTGGTGGACTGAGTGTCTGTCTGGGTAATCTCTAGACAAAGACAGAAAGCTGAAGCTGAAGGGGCTGGAATTCATCGGTCTTCTGGGAAAAACTGAGTTTTTGATAATGAAGCTCAAGTTCAGGGAGGGAAACTGACCAAACTTGGCCCAATATGGCAGAATTGAGATATAAATCCACATCATCTTATCTTTTTAAAAATTTTTAACTCTACTGAGGCTGCCTGGGTGTCTCAGTTGGTCAAGTGTCCTGACTCTTGATTTTGGCTCAAGTCATGATCTCAGGGTTCATGAGTTCAAGCCCTACATTGGGCTCTGCAGAGACAGTGGAGAGTCTGCTTGGGATTCTCTCTCTTTGCCCCTCCCCTGCTCTTTCTTTCTCTTTGAAGAATAAATAACTTATAACTCTACTAACTATAAATCTCTTAGCATACCCTAGTAAAAAGGTTTTTATGAAAAAACAAATGTTATTTTCTCTTCATTTCAAAAGGAATGCAAACTTTAGTGGTATGAAATCATATGGTACAAAAGTTTATCACCCTCATAAGCATGCCCTGCATTTCGAAATACCTCATGTCTTAGAATAGAAAAACTCAATACAAACAGAAAACATCTGAATTTTGCGAAGATTTTGAGTTTACTTTTCATTCTACCTCTAAAGCAAAAAAGAATATCTCAACTCCAGAAACATACACACGCCACTTTACCACACCATACCAGGAGCCAAGTCCTCAGTACAGCAGTGCCTTTTTAGCCAACAACCTATCTGGATACTGAATTGTAGCCAAACGTATTCAGTTTTCATTTGGCCGGCTGGACTCCTGAGCCGTTTTGAGCACTCGCTGATACAATCCAGAGCAGCCCTCAACCTTCTACAACAGGAGCTTTTAATTAAGCCTAAGAAGAAATGGAATGAAGGATAGGTGGGCTGGGGGTTGGAGAGAAGAACAGCCAGGTCCCTCACTGACGGGGACTCGGTCAGCCAGGCAGACACGCAGATCCCACACCCCTTCTATAGACAGGTGTCCATTATAGAAAGCTGAGGAATGGCAGAGCAGCGGCTGCTGTGATCGGCTTGGGAAAGACACAGTGTCAGAGTGCTGTGATGCTGGACGTGACCGATAGAGAATAGGACCAAGGGGACTATGACAAAGGAGCCAAAGGGGCGGAAGCTGAATGCTGCCGTTTCAAAGCTGGTGATGATGCTGTGGCAGCACCAGTCGTGCCAAGCATGTTGGCTGTAGCAACGCAGAGGCCCCTAAAGGTGATCTGCAGAGGAACAAGGTTCCAGGGCCAATATCGAGCAAGAACGTTCGAAGAATAAAAGCGAGCAACCCAATTTCCTCTTGCCTAGAAGCTTTAGAGTGCAATAAAAATGTGCTGGAGAAAAGGAAGCTATAGAACAGAGGATAATCCCATCTATGTTTAAAAAAATGTACATGTTTATGTGTTCGCACGTATACATACAAGTGTGTGTGTGCATACGCACATAAACACAGATAGGTCTGAATAACTGTACCGAAATGCATGGAAGCATACCACACTGACCCAACTGTTTACTACACTAATCTCTTATCAACTAAGACCGGTGGAGGAGGGCACTCTTTCTTCATTACACACATTAAGGTTTAAATTGATGGCAGTAATGACAGATTTTACTTTTAGTGTTCGCTCATATTTCTTTTAAAAAATGTATATATTCGCAGCTGCGCTTAATTGTGGGAACTTGAGAAAAAATTCTTCACATTTGTTGTCTTCATTTTCCAACTCCGTAAAATGGGCATGCCTCTCTGAGCAGAGAGATGAAGCTTGAACAAGTTGATGCTTTCTAAGAGTGTTCTGTAGGTGAGAAAGCAAGAGGATATAAAGAGGAAATTGACCTTTTTCTTTTTTGAGAAAGGAAACCAAGAAGATACCTAAAATACTCCTGTAGGATTGCCATTCCAGAGATGGAGGAAAGCTTTATCTTTGCCTACTTCCCTTCAATCCATGGTTTTATCTGGGCGACAGTCTGTGTGGATTTGGTCACACCTCAAAAACTTTCTTCATGTTTTCACTGTAGGTTGCCTGCTCTGTCTCTACTCTGAACTGAGGAGAGCTTATTAACATGGTTAGCTGAGAGGTGGCCAAGTAGCTTCATTTAGCCCTTGACTTGCTTTCTCTGTTCTGTTGTTCCAGCTGACAGCCCAGAGAAGCAAGAGAAATGAGAACATACTAATTAAAAAGATAAAACTGGGCTTTTACTTGTTCTCACTTAGAAGCTTTCTCACCATGTAACACTAAATATGCAACAGGAAAAAAACTGATCTAACGGTCACACGCCAATCATGGCAACAAATACCAAAGTTTTATAAATGAGGCTTTGTGTTTTATTCCTAACATGCTCACTTACCTTTCCTAACTAGAATCCTTAAACTTCATCCTCTGGGGTTTACCCACAGAGCATCAGCTTTCAAATTTCATGATCATGGTAATAATTTGGAGTGCCTCCTTAAAAGGTAGATTCCTGAACCTCACTCATAGTTAGTCTGATATAGCTTAGGTCTGGGGTATGTCCCAGGAAACTGCATTTTAACCTGCATCCCGGGTGATTCTAATGCAGGTAACCTAAAAATTGGGGTTCTACTGCAGTGGCTTCAGGAATCTAGAATAGGATACAAATCACAATCCTCATTTTACAAAGATAACAGCCTTAGATATATCAAGCATTCATGGGTTAACAAATTACATTAAACATACATTGAAGGCCTACATGTTTCAAGTGCTAGGTGGTAAGGATACTGGAATAAGACAGCCTCCACCCTGGAGGAGTTCATGGCTATCTTTTAGGAACCGAATTTTTGCTGCACACCCCCCATGCACTATGTGACCGAGTAATACACTGTTATGACCATTACTTTTAGAATCATAGGACAGTGTAAGACAAAGTCTTTGCAACGGTGTCATGTTTGGGGCAGAAATACTACCTAAATGACAGTGGAGAAACTATGAAGTCTGTAGACACCTTAGGACGCAAGCTGTTTTATTTGGTGGGAAACAGGAAGTTGATAAGGGGTGTTTATACAACAGCAAAGTACCCTTTCTATTTGGCAGAATCTCCATATGTAAGCTTCACAGGAGGTTTAACCCTTTGGACGGTCATGTTGAGCACTTTGAACTTGAGGACTTGGAGCAAAGACAGAGGGTCTGTCACAATATTCATTACAGAGACTGCAGACAATGTGCAGCAGCAGGGGTGAGGATTAAGACAGCAGTGGTGAATGGACAGTGTTGGAAGTTTCTTTGGCAGCATCAGAAGCAGACTGTTTCTGGGTGTGAGATGACCTCCTTCAGCTCCAGCCCACTCTCCGTGACCAGTTCCTTCAACTTTCTGATGGACTACTTTCCAATAAACTTATTTTCTACTTCAGTTGGCCAGGTCAGTTTTTGTTCCTTACAACCCAGAACCCTGACACCGAAACTAGTACCAAACATCCTCAGAGAAATGGCAGAGGAAAGGCCTGAGACAGGATATGTGGACTATGTGAGCTGAAAGTCAGGGAAAATACCATCAAGAATGGGAATCTGAAAGACCCCAGAATGCAATGCCCAGTGAGGTTAAGTCTTTCTGGGATCAAGTTGTCACTTCTATAGAAAAGTGAAAGGAATATAAAAGTCGAGAACTACAGAGTTTGTGGTTAGTCTATCACTTTTACTGGAAAGCTCACCGAAAACAAGAACACAAACTCAAAAACAAAAACAGTTCCCCAAATTCTCAAAGACACTCAAAGAAACCAGAGACTGCTTATGACTAAACTGAAAGAATGTTTTATCTGTTGATGCAGGGTGCCTCAGAAGATTGTCATCTGTTGAATTCACTGCCATTGTTCTGGGACTGTTAGTAGTCCTGGGAATACACAGGAGGTTTGGGAAAACTTGGAGTACTCCGATTCTTCACCTGTCACTGAACATCCTCTGCCAGCCTATCATTAGGTTGTCCCTTCTTGCTTCAAGACACTGTCTTCCCTCACCTAAGGGAGTTACCTTAAGGGAGCTAGTTTTTCTCATGTTTCACGCTTTTTCCTTCTTTGTTTCCAAAGTCAGACAAGAAAAGGGAGACAAGGCTTACGTGCAAAATCTGTAGTATTCTGCTAATTTATATCTAATAGAATCCATTTCCACATGTATTCTAAAGATTCTAAGAAAGATTGGTCAAGTGTGGATCACCCTAAATTTATTAACGTGAGTACCAGAAATTCTACGTTAAGCATGCTAGTTAAACAGCTGAGAGTAGTTCTAGATCTTTACTCAGCTGGCTGATGAAATCCTAAATAACATGGTGCCCATATATCATTAATGTGAAATGCCAGTAGTTCTTTCAACTAAGGTAGAGGAAGGAATCCAACGATCAAAAATAGACGTTATGGAGTACTGTTGACTTGTATATTATGAACAACCATATTCATTCCCCAATTTGCTTCCCCAAAGGCCCAGAAAGTAGCCACTGTAGCAATGTCCCGAGAAGTACAATGCCAAGAGAGCTATCAGCCTGGAACTGTCCTCTGGAAGATGAAAGGAACTTCGTTGCGTGTTGCTAAGGATGAAATTAGCACCTTGATTTCAGAGTGGAGAAAAGAATTCTGAGGTGACAAAAAAAAACAAGTAAAATGGGATAATCACAACAGACATGGCCACACATGTGCCAGATGGCATCTATCTGCCATCATGATCAGAATACTCTAACCCCACAGGGATCTTAATTTTTATTTGGACTTTGGATACCTAGGTCTAAAATAGCTGTGGGTCCCACTAAGGTCCTACTCAATTTGTATTGACAAGAGCAGAAACCCAACAAACTTCAGATCAGTGAACACAGATCTGATTGGGGGATCCATGAGAGTCATAGTCCTTTTCCCATTTTTCTAACCTGAGTCGGTTCAGAGACCCAGAGCTCTTTCAAAGTGAAGATGATATTAAGGAAACACCTTGAGAAGTGGAGAATTTTTCCTTCCATTTAGAAAGAAAAATGGACAAGCTTTGGTACCTTGGGAGACACAGAGGTTGAAAGATGTGAGACTTGGTTTTATTTTTATATTTATTATTTCCCTGGAAAATATTTTTGTTGTTCCTTTGTATATTGTTATACAAATGTTCTGGCATTAACATTTTTAACTTTTCCAATTTTTAAAAGAGCATTTAAAAGGGGCTTTTTCTATTTAACTTCACAAAACTTGAAGACAAACACATGATACATTAGAATACCTATGTAATAGCCATTCTTTCTTATCCACTTCATTATTTACCAGAAACGACCTTGTCTATGACTTAGTAATTTACAGATTTCTTTTCCAATGTTGTGGTTACTCGTGTTTCCAAAGATTTTTTTTTCAATGCCAGATGAGTCTGCATTACTATCAGGTTCTTACCTGTCTTCCCAGATGGAATGTTTTTCTTTTGCATTTGGAGAAAATGTTAATTAACGTATTAGGAATGTATTTGGTACATTTGGTTGCAAATGCAAACAGTCTAATCTTCTATTCATTAGAGCCTTTTGTCTGAATCATTCAAGTGAGTAACAGGTTGCACTGAGACATCACCAAAATGATTCAGTTATCCTAAAAGTACTCCTTTTGTTTTTCTGGGAAGAGTTATGTATTATGAATTACTCAAATTGCATTTGCATTTCATCACCATGGCAACTACTATGGCAACACTTGAAGGAATGGCCATGTTAATTACTTCACTGCATGAGAGATTTAGGCCAAATTTTTTGTGCTGAACTTAGCAGAGAATATTAAATGCATCCGTAAGAACTAAACATCAGCAGAAGTTTTGTATTCTGGGGCTTTACGTTGATGTTGGACGAACACCAGCGAAGGGGCAGAGGCACAGTGACATGGCTAGACCCAGTCTTCCCCTTGGGGGTTTTATTCCCTTGTCATTCATGTCATCCTTTCCCAGGGGAGAGCACAAGTGGACGGCAGGAAGTCATCTATCAAGTGCCAACGATGCATCAGGTGTTTTCTGTGATGTCACTTAATCTTCCAAGAGTGCTGAGGGGCTGAGAACTATGGTCTTTCCTCCTGACAGATGAGAAAACCAAAGCTCAGAAAAATAAGCTCATTTCATCATTTATCTAATAAGCACTATTGTTTTCTGAAGGTAACATGGACCCAACCTTACAAATAGAATTAGGGAAGCTGAGATTTAAAACAAATCTGACTCACTCCAGATGCCATGCTCTTTATACTGTATGATATTGTCTCCAGGCAGCAGTGAGTTGCAGTGCATCTTCCCCAGTCTGAAGTCTTGCCTGACGAAAGCAGGGAAAATTACATATGAGAGAGAGAGGCAGAGAGAGAGAGAGAGACAGTGTGTGTGTGTGTGTGTGTGTGTGTGTGTGAGAGAGAGAGAGAGAGAGAGAGAGAGAGAGAGAGAGAGACACACACACACACACACACACGGGGGGCGGTTATGGCTGGATGGGGAGAAGATCTTTCCATACCCATGGTTGGAAAGGGATGTAGAATGTACTCTACAAGGAAGCAGAACACAAGGTAGAATATCATTCACTGTAAGAAAGCCCCTCTTCCAAAGGAATATCCTTTTCTCCTTCCAGGAGGACCAAAGCCTTAAATGCAATGAGACCCAAATGTTAAACTGGCAACAAAATTGCAATTCAATGAGTAAATTTCATGTGTATAAAAGACTCAAAGAAGTTCCTTACCTTTCTCAAGAATCGTGCTCATAAGGCAATTATCTTAGTTTTATCTAATTACTTTTAAGAGACAACAGTAAAGGAGAAACTTTGAAAATTAAGAAGTTACCCTTTGGTGGGAAATGTTAACTTAAGGGAAATCTTCCTTTATAAGGGTGCCTCCTTTCTGTACAAGGAAGAGAAGCCGGCTCACCGTCTACAAACTCTCATCAATGAAGAAGGAAGCACCTTACATCCTTGTAACAGTCTTATCCTCATTCATGTGCTTTCCTGACAGCCTCCCATCATTGGCACCCACCTCCACTATCCTCTTTTGTCTTTATTCCTTGTAAAATGAGGCTATGTGTGTTATTAAATTGTTTTCTTTCTACGTTAATCTTTTATTATGGGGGTATGGGGATGGTCTCAGCCAAGAACCAAGAAGGGTAGAGTGAAGATTCTTTTTCCTCCCCTTCAAAAGTTTAGACTGGGAACTCAGAATGAAAGGCGGAAGATCATTTGTATCCAGTTGTCCTGAAATGGTGCCCCAAGAAAAGAAGAAAGTGCTGCTACAATATTACTCTCCAACCCACCATATCTCATCACAAATACTGCATTAGGTGTAAGGATCCCCTGATGAGAAAAATCAAACACAGCCTCTGCAATCTTGGATCTGGCAAACCAGGGGTAGAGACTGGCAACCAAATGATAAGGTGACCCCACAAATATATGAAAATTGCAAGCCTGTATGAAAGAAATCTCACTTTGCTGTGAGAAGGAATATTGGCTGGGGGCATGTCATGGTCTCTGGTGTCAGGGAAGGCTGCCTCTAAAGTAGATTCTGGGATGCCTGGGTGGCTCAGTCAGTTAGGGGCCTGACTCTTGATTTCGGCTCAGATCATGATCTCATAGTTTGTGAGTTTGAACCCCCTATCAGGCTCCATACTGACAATGCAGAGGCTGCTTGAGATTCTCTATCTCCTCCCCTCTCTCTGCCCCACCTCTGCTCACGCTCTTTCTCTCAAAAATAAACAAACTTTAAAAATAAAGTAGAATCTTAGTGGAGTTCTACATCTGTCACCTTTTCTTTAACCTAGCTTCTTTGTATGTATTCTCAGTCTCTGTGACTCTACAATCTGTTTGCTAAAAAAGGAAAATACAGAAGTTATCTCTTTCTTTCTCCCTCATCCCCCAATCATGAGATTCTATTCCTCTACATCCAAAAATTTTCTTCTCTTTGCCAGCTGAGCAGCCCTTGCCCATGCCACCAACATCTTTATCTGAAATAGCTCAACAGCCTAATTAGTTTTTCTGCCTCAGCTTTTATCCTTTTCTTTACTCTGCCAATTCCAACATTTTCTCCACAATGCAGCAAAAGTGATTTCTCAAAAATGCATACTTAACAGAGTCACCTTCTTATGTTAAATCTCTTAGGAACTTCTCATTGCCATTAGGATGGAATGCAAACATCTTAATATGGCTTGTAAGACCCTTTAGGATCTGCTCATTTCTGCAGCCTCTTCTCTTTCTGCTTGCTCTGTATCTTCTAGTTATCTTTCATTTCTCTCCATGCCTGGAATCAACCATGTACGTTCTCATTTTCTACCATCCCATTCACCTATCTGCAACCTCTTCCTCCTTCCTTCTCTTTGTGTCTTCTATACCTGGATATCTTCCACTAATTGTCCAGGTCTTAGCTCTCTGAGGTCTCTTTTCTCTGTGTAAACCTGAGGCCCCCAAAACTGGGGTTAGAAGTCACATAGCACCTATCACACTGGATCATAATTACCAGTTTTCTCTTGTCTGAATCTCTTACTAGATTGTCACATGATGGTAGGAGCTGCATCTTTTCTTACTGCATCTCCAGCAATGGAACAGTGCCGGGCTCATTTTAATGGCTCACTAAATATTTGCTGGAAGAAGAACAAAGGAAGGAAGGGACAAAGGAATGAAGAGAGGGACAAAGAACAGGAGAGAGGGGGAGAGGGAGGAAGCAATCCTCAGGGATGGCTCATTGTTCTTCCCGTATTTAAATGACTTTGAAATGGTATAGGAGACTTTGCTCATCAGCTTAAAGCAGCATGATACACTTAATTCCTACAGCAAGAGACATGTTCTATATTTGCACTAATACGGTAGTCACAAGCCACATGGGACTACTGAGATTTTGAAATGTGCTCAATGTAACTAAATAATTGAATGTTTAGTATGATTTTACTTTAAATTTAAACAGTCCATGTAGTTAGTCGCTACTATTATGGACAGCACAGGCTTGGAGGAGCCACCCGCAGCGACAACATCCTCTGGTCCCATGCCCAACCCCTCTCTCCCATTTCTGCTCTCCTGCTCCTCAATACTGTGTTCTTCATTACTATTTTCTGACTGGTTTTAGGAATTCCTCTAAAATTCCCCTTTGCCATGCTGGGCAGTCGAAGTCAAATGCAGCAGATAGAATGCCATTTACCACTTCATTTTCAACAGCCTTAATGAGGGTCATTTTGATCTCATAAATACTGGCGAGTGATTTCTATTTACCTGATCAAGACCTGTTTTTTTCCAAAACATTTGATATATGGTAAGATAAGCATATGGCCTCTCAAACTATTATGTGTATTGCTCCAAATCAGTATTAAAAAAAAAAAACAAAGATTTAATTTGAATATTATTCTGCATTCCTTTGGTACACAGAGGAAACATGATGGAGAAGAGCAAAGGGCAGGCAGGCAGAAAGGAAAGAGACAAGCATTAGAAAATGAATACATGGTCTTTGTCTCTTCACACAAAGCAGAGTGGTGATCATCCTACAGTAATCATTAGAAAAACAGTGAGAACCAAAGGAAGAACATCAAAAGACTGGGCATCAAAAGTCTTCTTACGCACCATACAGATTTGCTTGGACAAATTACATAACATATCTGAACCTCTTTATTTTTCTTGCCTAAATAGGGAAAATATAGCCACTCTACTTACTTGGTTAGGTTTTTGCGGGTTTCACATGAAACAGTGTATGCCAAAAGGACATGCAACGTAAGTTACTCTGTTATACAAGAGGACAGGCTTTAAAATCTTATCCCTTCCAATAAAAACTTCTGGATGGAAAATAAACAAGATTATTTTTTTCATACTTAACAGCCAAACTAGTTTACTAACCTACCTTCAGTCACTGAACTTTACCCCCCAAAAATAAAAGGAACATATATATATCTTAATGGCAGATATATATATGTGTGTGTGTGTGTGTGTGTGTGTGTGTGTGTGTGTGTGTGTGTATATATATATCCATCCTAATGGCATATATATATATTTATATCCTAATAGCATATATATTTATATCCTAATGGCACATATATATCTCCTAATGGCACACATAGATATACAGATATATAGATAGATGTATCCTAATGGCATATATATGTATCCTAATGACATATATATATGCATATCCTAACGGCATATATATATGCATACCCTAATGGCATATATATATATGCATATCCTAATGGCGCATGTATGTATATATATATGTGTGTGTGTGTACATATATATATATACACACACACACACACACACACATATCCTAATGGCATATATATATTCTTTTTCTTATCAATATGTATTGCTGGGAAATATCTACTTCCACACTTGTCCTGGAGTCTGGAAATAGTATAACCTCATACTAAGGGCCATATTACATCTTAGCTGGGTTGGGATGAAGGGAGTTGTCAGCACAGATGTGGAATTCAAAACAAGGTGAGTCCATCTTTTGCTCTCTCCTATCTCCTATTTCCCCTGTAAGTCCATCTGCAAAGAGAGTCCATCTTTGGCTCTCTCTTATCTCCTATTTCCCCTGTAAGTATCTACTTCAACATCCATATTGTACTAACTTCTCTCTTTGAGCAGGTGTCTCCTTACCCTGAAATGTCATAGTCCAGAATCTACTTGCTCCAGGGGTCTTTAGCTTTGAAAGATGCTATCCATTCAATAGTCTCAAGCTTCCAATACAAGGCTAGCAATATACTCAATGATTTGTAAAAGGGAAGGAAACACCCTCAAGATGTTTACCATCTGGAGGTGGAGCTCATATGCATAGACCTGACACAACGGGATAGCATAGAGCGTACTAGGCAAGAATGCACTCTGCCCATATGCAATTTAAGACTCACAGGCTTTCCAACAGCACCCCCAGAGAATTATAATTGGAGCCACCCATTTTCAATGTCATTCCTACTTTGAATAGAAAGAATACTGACATTTTGTAGGTGAAAATTCAGTTTGCAAATTTCATTTTCAGTACAGAAAAAGTCAGGAGAAAATTAGAGCCTACACACTAGTTATACATGAGGATTCTTTTAGGTTAGATAAGATTATGTGACTGCTATATCCAACATACATTTCTAAATTGATTTTACTCAAGTTTAATTATACATGGTGTGGTGTATACTGTGTGGGAAGATTCCACTTCTTTTCTGATATATTTCCATTACAAGAATATAGTTTCATTAAATACATCTAGCATCTCTAAAACCTCTCTATATAAGCTATGACTCAAATGAAATATTACCAGTTTCCAGAGGTCTGTACTAAAACTACACCCATCTAACCAACTGTGACTCATTTATATGTACACAGTTGCTTCCTGTGTTCATTTACTCATTCATCCAACCACCGACCTATCAATCCATTGATCCATCATGGATGAAGTCTGACATGGAGAAATAACAGGTGCTTAGAATTGGACCTGGCTTTTAATTCTGTCTCTAATATTTAATAATTAGGTGTCTGGGTCTCAGTTCCTCACTGTAAATGAAATTAATATGTATAATACCTAGCCAATAAGTTACCGTAGCAATACACAATACAATACTTGCCAAAGGGATAGTCTTGAAGTTTAATTTCTAATTATCTAATCTTGATTCAGATGATGAAAAGTAAAGCAGTTATTAACCTTTTACTGAGGAATTCCTTCTACAAAATACTTACATGATCACATATCCTCTATTAGAAGAAGACAAACACAAACCATGGTAATTGTTAGGGTTCAGAGAGAGTATTTTGGTTTCCCACATACTGTATATTGGAGATAATTTCAGATTGGTCAGCACAATCTTGTTGGTTAGACATTCTGATTTCTACTGTGCCAACTCATATCTTCCTAAATAGAGTAGTTAAAAACTAAGTCTCTCTTTTTAAAAAAATAATTTCTGGGGCACCAGTGAGAAGCTAGCCTCGCTCTGGCCGAGCAGCCAGGAAGGTAGGCTATCTCAGTGCATGTCTTTTGGTTCATCTCATACTTTCAGAACCAACCCAGTCTTGTCCTTTAATAAGTAATAAAAAAAAAATGGGGGTTCAGCAGTAACCTCCAAAAGGAATCACCAGTGTTCACTCTAGGCCCAGCTCTGTCCACCCTAAGAAAGCCAGAGGCAACAGATGCCATTTCTACATTTTTCTGTGTGCAAATAACCCAAGTAAATAGACATTTACTTAGTGTTACTACATGTTTAACTCAGTCTAACTATGTAATGGAGTTGGGAGAATTAAGCCTGGCATATGTAAGTGGCTTTGGTTAAACTCAGAAGTCATTTTTGAAGAAGAAAAAAGTGCCTAGCAGAACACCACATACATAGCAGTAATATAGCAAATAATTAGTTTCCTTTCCCAAACTTTGATTCAGCCCCTATTATGTGTCATGTACCATCCATCCTTGACCAAATAAAAGTAGGTCTCTGCTGTGGAGGGGCCTATATTCAGGGCTGGAGGAATTCACTGACATAAGTAACTTGAGTTTCCTAAGTGTAAAATGAAGCTACAACACTGTGGCCTCAAATAGAAGGGAGGAACTCCCTCAGCTGACAAGGGGGACAGGGAGGTTCCTGGACAGAGTGGATTGTTCTCAGGAATGGGAATGACCAGGTGTTCACAAGACTAACTCCATGTCTGTCTTGTGCTTGACCTTGCTGTACTGGCTGGGTCTTGGGATCACTCCCTGCCCGTAAGGCAGCGATTGGTGGAACAATTACACACATCCTGGTTTTGCTACTCTTGAAGCCATTCCTGCTCATTCATTTTTTTTTTCCATCAAATATTTACAGAGAAACTACGGATGTGCTAGGCACTCTAAACAACATTAATAATGAAATAGATATTTATTGTATTCCCAGGAGCTTATAACAGATAATAACAATAAATAAGTTAATAATTGGAAACAATTTAACAAAAACTCAGGCTTTTGCGAATTACAATACAAGCTATGGAGGAAGAGGACGAGGGAGCCGAGAAACAGGTAAAGCTCCTCCAGGTGCTAGCAGTGGCCTTTCTAGGAGCTCGTGTTCACACTGGAAGCATGAACGTGGACAAGGAATGAGGTGAGAGAGGAATGGGGGCACAACTGGCAGGACAGCATTCCAGAGAGGAGGAGGAGCGTGTGCTAAGGCCCAGGGTTGGGAGCAAGTTTGGCAGGCTCCAGCTCTGGAAAGGAAGCCACAGTGAGGATGCCCGTGGCATTTATTAAGGAGAAGGCCGCACAAAATCCTCAGAGCTGACTTCCATCCACTCCGAGATGGTCTCTGTTTAAGTCAGGTGAGAGTAATGGCAGTTACTACAACATGAGCATGCCCTTTCTCTTCTCCCACTGCTCTCCCCCATTCACACAGACCACCTGGCTCCGCTGTTCCCTGAGCTCAGCAGGCAGGCGGTGCCTCAATGCCTTAGCATCTGATACTGTCTCTGCCCCAGTGCTTTTTGCCCAAATCGCCCCACGGCTCAGTCCCTTGCTTCCTTCAAATGCTTGCCCTCTCACTGAGGCCATCTCCACCCACCCCTGTCTGAAATCTCACCTCTCCTGGTCCTGCACACACCAACTTTCTCTTTCTCAGTTGCCATTTAGCCTCTTCTGAGGAGCTAGAACATGACCTGATTGATTCTGTTTAGTCTCTCTTCTCTAGACTGTAAGCACCATGAAGACAGGGATTTTTGTCTATTTTGTTCACCGCTATGTCTGTAACTTCCATAGAGCTGTAGCAGGCATCACAAGCTAGCATGGGATGCTAGCTAAAAGCACTGGTGAATACGTGCCCATGAAATCACAAAAATTTCATCAACAAACTGAAGTCTTGCATTGATGAAGTTGTGTTCAATTTTGATTGTCCTTGCTGTGCATCATGTATTAGTTGTATTGTGACAAGGTTACACATCCATTGATTACATTTCAATTTGAAATTCAAACATTAAAATAAAAGGCTTTCTCTGAGATTCAATTCTATAATAATTGTATCTCTTGTCTTCTGGTATTGCTATATAAACTGTATATTGTAATGAATTATATATAGGAGGTATAATGGAGAAAGTGGTCTTAACAGCATGTTTCATTTTTCTGCTGTTTTATATTTAAAAACCAGAATGCAAGCAGGGAATTTGGAGGGGCGGGCGGGGGTTGTCTGTTTTCCCACTCAAAGAGTTAAAATGCAAAATAGAGCACCATTATAAGAAACAATACTAGCCAGATAGACTTGTCTCCTTGCTAAACTTATGGTGTCTAAACTTTTCATTTTTGGTACTTACTTGAACTGAATGTCTGCAGCCAGAAGCCTCTCATGCTGTGGGATAATGGAGGAAAGTATATACTAACACACCCCCGAATGGTATTATTAACTTCTTATCTTTGAAAATACAGGGAGTCATTTTTTTTCTCCTGTTCAACTCCAGACTCCTTTCTCCAGGAGAATGCTGTACGTTTCGTCACTAGGACAAAAATCCTTGGAGGCTATATTATTTCTGGCTCTAGTCATGTCAAGTTGGAGCCAAGAAGTCCCCTTCCGGAATGTTAAGTGCGGGGGCGGGGGGGGGGTGGTTAGGGTATCAATCCAGGCAAGTCGGCTAAGACACGGAACGTACGTAGGCGGGTTCTAGGGTCAAGGGAATGAAAAAGCAAGCAGGACCTGGAGAGCAAGGCAGACCAAGTGACCTTTGCCCTTGACCTCTGAGGCATTTGATTGTACGGGGGCCTGTAGACACAGGATTTTCTGGACCCAACCTCTGTTGCTGATATTCCCTTGACTTACACGAAGATTCCAGGCAAATAAAATACAGGCTTAGTTTAGAAGGATGGAATACAGTGATAAGACTTGATGGGTCCAAAATCAGGGAAAAGTATCTTTCAGAACAGTACCATCTGTCCTTCTAGGAAGCTACAGGACTATATTACAATGGTAGACATTAACCTATAAAATTCTAATGCTAGTACCACATTACAACTTGATCAAAACCTCTGGCAAGGTGATGATTTTTGTGTGTGTGACAATTTGTAAACATTCTGGTAATTCTACCTTCATGTAAACTCCCTCCAAGTGATGCTCACCCCAGTATCTTATACCTGGTAGTCCCTTGATACATGCCCATCGATCACTGGTTAAGGGAATGAATGATAACCAAAAGAACATCCTTTTCTAGCAAACATTAGCATTAAAGCAAGTAATGAAGCTGCGAGTTAGCATGTGACAACTTGGTTTCTCTAAAGGCTTTTGATACAAAGGTTCTCAAAGAGGTTAAACACATTACATTTTTTAAATAAAAAAAAAAATTAACAATGAAACAATTTTTTCTTAGTGCTCAATTATCAAATACATTTAAAAGACAATTTCTAGGGGCACCTCAGTGGCTCAGTTAAGCATCTGCTCTTGAATTCAGCCCAAGTCATGGCTGGAGGGTTGTGGGATGAAGCCCCATGTTGGTCTGTGTGCTGAGTGTGGAGCCTGCTTAAAATTCTCTTTCTGCCCCTCCTCCCCACTTACACTATCTAAAATAAAATAAAATAATAAATGACAATTTCTGATCATGCATAAACAATATGGACTTTAATACACAGCAGAGAAATTTAACTGTGTATGAAGTTGTCTCTTTGCTAATTTTAATTGCTTCATAGAGTAGCCTCTCCATTGGTATAAGAACCAGTGTGCCCACCTCGGTCCTCCCTCCTGCTCTACCTCCCATAGGGGTGAAGGGAGCAATTCAGAGCAGGGATGGAGGAGACTTTGTCCTAGCTAGGCTGCCCTGTCCATGTGTCTTTGGAGAAATCACTTACTATCTCTGGGAGGCTTGCTTTCCTCACCTGCAACATCACAGAAGAATGCCTGCCCTATCCACCACCCAGATAGTGTGGAAAGTGCTTTGAAAATGAACTAGACTAGTCTACAGCCATACCACCCTGAACGCGCCCGATCTCATCTGATCTCGGAAGCTAAGCTGGGTCGGGCCTGGTTAGTACTTGGATGGGAAAATGAACTAGACTACAAACACAAAAGGCCGACATGAAGCATCAGAAAGAGAGGCCCTTCCTACTTCCTTAGAGAGACACCACAGCCATTAGCCTCCTCCTGACTTCTAATTCTAGGGAGGTGGGCCTCAGCTGGGAATAAAAGGCACTCCACAGCTCATGTTCTAAATCCAAACACATAACTGCTACTCTCTTATCCTGTTTGCTGTGTCATGACAGAGCTGACCAAAAAGGTTTATTTCAGAACACTTAAGAAAATCCCACCCTGCCTGCCTATATAAAGAAGGTTAAGGGGGGAGGGGGGAGAAGGTTGAGGCTAGGGAGTGTCCCAAAACAAAGATCATGAAATAGTAACTATTATGGACTATGTTGTGTCTCCAAAAAATTCTAATGTTGAAGTCTTAACCTCCCAATACCTCAGAATGTGACTATTTTTGTAGATAAAGCCTATAAAGAAGTAATTAAATTATGTCATTGGAGTGGACCCTAATCCAGTATTACCGGTATCCTCATGACAGGAGGAGATTGGGAGCAGAGACAGGTGTAGAGTGAAGATCATGTAAGAATACAGGGAGAATGCAGCCATCTGCAAGCCAAGGAGAGAATCCTCACCAGAAATCAACCCTGCTGATACCTTGATCTTGGACTTCTAGCACTCAGCACTATGAGAAAATAAATTTCTGTTGTTTAAGTGACCCAGCCTGTGATGCTTGGTTATGGCAACTTGAACAGACTAACAGACTATGCCTGAATCTTTCTCTCTCCATGGGAGAAGGGGATACATTGGACTTGGCACCTCTACCTGAAAGATTATGCCCAAATCTTTCCTCCACTAGGTAGGGTCAGTGGCAACAAGTCTGAAGGTTGTTGAGTTGCTGGAACCGCAGGGTACCTGATTATTTGACACCTCCAGGATAAGAAAGGGAGCAGGAGACGCAAGCTGAAACTGGGAGGGAATCGTCCACCATTTGGTGTAGGGAGAACACTTGAGTCTCCTTTGGGCTGAATGGATGCTGCACAGAGTTGCTGGCTTCTCCTACTAGGACTTCTCACTAAAGCAAGGAGACCTCAGGTGCAAGACTCTACAGAACATTTGACATTGGGAGGGGAGGAGGTGCACGGGGTAAGAAACAGCAAGAAACCCAACCTTGGTAGACACACCAGGGAACAGTACAGGAAAATGCCCTCACCTAGAGGAGCTCCTGAACAAGCCACAGGTGAACTGTTCTCAGCAATCCAGCAGTTGGACATGGATGGCCTAGGGAGGGTGAATGACCAGTTAGAAACGAATATAAAACCACTGCAACTTACTGAAAAGGAATGGAATGGTGAACTTGCCACCATGTTGGCCATTGGAGAGAAAAAAATCTATTCCCTCCTTCCATCATCAGGGAAGACAGCTGAGAGGGCAGGTTATCCTACTAATGGTTCTGACAATTCCAGGGTGTGGGGGACCTGTACCACTAAGCAATTCAACACCAGCTGGGTGTCTTACAGTGCATTCCTGACACTATCTTTCCCTGCCCATTTCAAACTAGTGGCACGTCCAGGTATGCTTCCGACTGACTGGGCAAGGACACAGGAGGTTCCAATGACCACCTCTTCAGGTTTGATTAATTTGCTAGAATGGTTTGCAGAACTCAGAGAAACCTTTCAGCTAACAGCCAGATCAAAGAGATGCAAAGGGAAAGGTATGGGGAAAGGGCACTGAGCCTCCATGCTATCTTCCCACTGCCCCCAAATCTCCATGTGTTCACCAACTTGGAACCCTCCCAAACTACGTCCGTTTGGGTTTTTAAGGAGGCTTCATTACACAGAGACAACTGAGTAAATCATTGGCTGTTGGCAACTGAATTCAATTTCCAACCCCCTAATCACATGGTTGGCTCCCCTGGCAACCAGGCCTCCTCCTTCAGTTACCTACAGGCTACCCAAAAGTCACCTTATTAACACAACAGAGACACCTTTGTTGCTCTTCTCACTTAGGAGATTCCAAGGATTTTTGGAGCTCTGTGCCAAAAAAAGAGGGACAAAGACCAAATATGTATTTCTTGTTCTAAATCACATTATCACTCCTTCCTTAACCATTCCTTTCTTTCCCCCCAAACAGCTCTATCCTCCAAGTCAGGCCCATGAACGGGTAAACGGAAACATCTCAGTAATACAATTGGATTACAGAAACCAATGGACTGGCCTAAATTTTAAGTAGAATTGAGGAGGCAAAAAAAAAAAAAAAAAAAAGGAAAAAAAAAACCCACAAAATAGCACCAAGTGAGTTCAGTCTTGTGACTCAAGGGAGAGGTGTGTATTCATTATGAAGCTTCTCAAACACCTCGTAAAAATGAGTAGTAGAGCTGTTTGGCAGATATTCACTCAAACCTAATAAATCTACTTCCCACCTCAGTGTTTCTTCAAAATTTCCTAAATTACCTCATTCTCATAATCTCATTCCTAAACTTTAACCTCACCTCTGCCAACAGACTAACAGTGTGATACTGAGCAACACACCCTCTCTGGCATCTCTCATCTGTAAAATGAGGATGATAATCCCAGCTTGCAGGGAGGTTGTAAAGAGCAAATGATAGAGAGCAATCAAGATCAAGTCTGGTACATACTACATTCTTGACAAATTATAGTTACTACTATTAACAACAACAATTATGAGTAAATCTTACATCCTAGGAACACTAATCTGTCACTGTTATCCAAACAGATATTCATTCCCAGCGCAAGCTCTTTGTCTAGAAAACACATGGTACCATAGGGATCAATGGCAGGCCACCTCACAATATGCCATTTTGGCATAATGATTATTTTAAATAAAAGTGAAGACGCATCCTGTACAAGAAGGATGCTCAGACTCACCTCTGTCCCCTTGAAAGCAGGAAATAGGGGCACCTGGGTGGCTCAGTCACTTAAGCATCCGACCTCAGCTCAGGTCATGAGTGAAATCGAGCCCCGCATTGGGCTCTATGCTCACAGCTTCGAGACTGAAGCCTGCTTCAGATTCTGTGTCCCACTCTTTCTCTGGCCCTCCCCTGCTCACGCTCTCTCTCTCTCAAAAATAAACATTAAAAAAATTTTTAAAAATAAAGGCAGGAAATAAATCTCCCATGTGAAAGTTAGAAAATTCAGAGCTGAGAAGGCTGTATAAACAACTTTTGTTACCTTTTACTACTTTACTGCCCCAGCCCAAATTCTGTTTAGAATTCTTTACTAGTAGAAGCAGGTAGTAAAGTTCTTACAGGATGCCTGGAGGCCAGCAAAGAATTAGTCACAGCCAGATCTACAAACTCAGAGGCCTGTCCTGGCAGCACTCCCCAAGCCACAAGAGGCCAGGTAAAACCAGACAGTCCAAGATGGCTGATAAAGTAGATTGGAAACCCCTGAACACAGAAGGAAGAAAAAGCACAAAACTCTGCCTCCAAGAAATCCCTACCCCTAGTTCACAACTGTCAATACAAGATGGAAACCCAAACCCCAGGGCTCACAGCTCTCTCTTGAGCTTGCCTGCTCTCATATCTCACGAGTGTACTTTCACATCAATCAACTTTTGTCTCTCTGCTATGTTGTATCTGTTCTTGAATTCTTTCTTGTGGCAAGACCAGAAGCCTTCATTGACATCATTGGGATGGGTTGGATTGAGGCCTCAGGGTATGGGGTCTCCCTACTTCACCTGGCAACACCAACTAAAGCTCCCCAAGTTAAATTTTCTTTGTCCTGTCAATTCATCACAAATTTGTTGTCTTTTCGTCTCAAGAGACAAATATTGCTTGCCTCAGCCATTTCTTTTTTTTTTTTTTTTTTTTTAATTTTTTTTTCAACGTTTTTTATTTATTTTTGGGACAGAGAGAGACAGAGCATGAACGGGGGAGGGGCAGAGAGAGAGGGAGACACAGAATCGGAAACAGGCTCCAGGCTCCGAGCCATCAGCCCAGAGCGTGACGCGGGGCTCGAACTCACGGACCGCGAGATCGTGACCTGGCTGAAGTCGGACGCTCAACCGACTGCGCCACCCAGGCGCCCCCTCAGCCATTTCTTTAGGTTTCAATTTTGTTATTGGGTAATAAATACCTAGGTTTTTTTCTCCTTTTAACCTGTCTCATGTAAATTTAATTCTTAGTTCAGCTAGAATAACCTTGAACATTGGAAAATTTTTTCCTCCTCTTCAGCACCTACCCCATAACACACCCCTATGAGGTACACGTCAAAGGTCACCTTTTCTCTGAAACCTTTTTTTAACTCTGTCTTTGTACCTCCTTCATCCTCTTCCCAATGCTACAAAAGAAACTTTTCCCCCTGCTGGGTTTTGTTCAGTTTTCTGAAAAAGTACTTAGCACATTAGTCTTTTGAGCTAAACAACAAACCCTTCAACAGCTCAGTTTTGCACCTAGTAGGTAGTATGTGCTCAGTGTTTATTACCTTGAATTAGATGGTTAGCTACTGCATTCTTACCTACATGAGGTGTTGGACTAGAATGATGCTCTGGGTGGGTTGCATCAGAATCATCTGAAAAGCTTGTTCAAATGCAGGTTCCTGGGCTACACCTTCACTAGCTGGACTCGGCCAGTCAGAAGGGGTCCAGGACATTTTAACAATCACCCACTCTTCCATAAGCCAATTAGTATATAAGTGAGACACCCACAGAATGTTCCAGCTCTGGGATTCCATGATGACAGGAGTCAGATTACTCACACCTGAGTGTGCCCTTTGCTCATTTTCCAATTCAACTCTTCGGCCTGTTTTTAATAACAAGAAGGAAAAAGAAAGACTTTGTTCCTTTGTTTACAATGTAGCAACCAATTTCTTTTTTCTGACAATCGATTGCTCATGGTTGAGTACAAAATTGTTTTGGCATTCAAGTTAATTCAACATTGATGAAGCATTTCTTGAAATTATTCAAAGCCCACAAACTAGTTTTTTGTTTTTGTTGCCTAAAAACAGTCTATCATGCATCACATACAGTACTCACAGTTCAAAAGCTTATTTCCAGAAGCTTTAGGAATTGGTCTCCCACTCTAAAGGCCCATGAGTAGGGGCACCAGGGTAGCTCAGTCAGGTAAGGCTGTGACTTCAACTCAGGTCATGATCTTGTGGTTCCTGAGTTTAATCCCTGCAATGGGTGTCTGCGGTCAGCACAGAGCCCACTTCAGATCCTCTGTTCCCTTTGCTCTCAAAAACGTAAACATTAAAAAAAAAATAAAGGCCCATGAATATAATTCTGTGAGAGTGATGCACATCTCTGACCTACGAATCTTGCGTTTCAAATCTGGTTACTTCCTTCCTATCTATTCTCTCTGCTCCCACCCAAGCTGCAATAGTAAACACTACATTTCTTTTAAACAAATGAGAAAAAGTTATTTAAGAATGCACTATCATCTAAAAAGGACATAGATTAGATTAGTCCCAGGTATTAAAATAGAGATTACCAGGCCACTACTCATTTTCTGAACTATGTAACATCCTTTTATACCACCAACCCCCTCAGTTCCCCACCAATCCTATGCACCTGGACAATAGAGACAAAGCACTAAACGCTCTGGAGAAAGATCTTAGACCTTTGGTCATTAAAAAGAAAAGGAAGAAGCAAATAAAGCAGGGAGCTGGTGGCTGGAAAGTTCTGTCTTTACCTTGGTGCCTTCTACCAATCAAGAAAAGTTGTTCATATGTCCCTTCCCTGCAGAAAAGTGCAGGAGAAATGAAATTGGGCATACTTCCAGTCCTCAACTGAATTGCTGGTGTACTCTATCCTGGGGAATTCTGATTGAAAATCCAACATAAATATGCTATGTCAGCAAGTGTAAACAGTGCTTATTAAGAATGCTGTATCTCATAATAAACATTAAATATACTTTTTCCTTGAAACTTGTTAATTATCTTTGCTCTTCTATAAGTATTAGAAGATGTTCTCTCTTCAGGTCCTAGGATACTCAGCTACCTACCACTCAACTTGGGTTCCTTGAGAGACAGATCTTAAGAGACCTTCACAAACACATTACATTTATCCTTAAACATGACTTCTTCCCCCAAGTACTATCCTTTTCCACCTTGAGGAGGTGTAAAGGTCCACGATTAAAAGTCTTGGCCTTGGGGTGCCTGGGTAGCTCAGTCTGTGAAGCATCCAACTCTTGATTTCAGCTCAGGTCACCATCTCACTATTTGTGAAATCGAGCCCCATGTCGGGCTCTGTGCTAACAGCTCAGAGCCTGCTTGGGATTCTCTCTCCCCCTCTCTGTCCCTCACCCATGCATACACTCTCTATCAAATAAATCAACTTAAAAAAAAAAAAAGACCGTTGACCTCAACATGGCACATGCACCACCATTTCTCACCTGTGTCCACAGCAAATTTTTATCAGCTGTGTATAGCTTACATAATAATGTAATCACCAGTTTATGTTACATGCAGGTTGAGAAATAGAATATCAGTGGTCACTTAGAAGTTCCCTCCTGTGTGCCTTGTTTCACTGCTCTCAGAGAAAACCACTACGCTGACTTTTAGAGTAATCATTTTTCACTTTCTCTTTGTAGTTTTATACCTACATGTACATATTTAACCAACTCAGTTTTGTACTGCCTATTTTTGACCTTTATACAAATGAAAACATATTGCCTATATATATATATTATAGGTATATCTCTGTGTGTATGTATATATTTTAGATTGGCTTCTCTTGCTCAGTATGTTTGTAACGTTCTTTCAGTTGATGCACGCAGCTGAGGTTCATCATAGCCATTGTTGTATACTATCTTGCCACATAAACTAACCATAATGTTTGTATCTGTTTTCTGGGTGGACAGTCAGGCTGTATCATGCTTGGGCCATTACAAGCGGTCCTGTTAGGACTGACCTATGAATCTTTTGGTGTCCATTAAAAGTTTTTCCTAGGATAGACAGCTTAAGATAGACTTGCCAGACCCGAAGATACACGCATTTCCAAAGTGGGTGTACCAATTACACTCCTACCAGTGGGAGGGGACAGTTCTACTTATTTTGATCTTTGCCAACATTCTCTAAAGACAAACCCAGACTCTTCCGTGTTTCTGAACACAGAGCTTGAAGACTTTATTACAAATTTTTCAAAGCTGGCATATAAAGTAAAACCTGTTTGCCATTTCCAATACAGAAGGGTCCCCTTCACTTATCTTTCTTAAACCTTAGAATTTGGAGAAAGCCTCTAAAAAGCCAGCTCTTAATTCCCAGTCCATGAAGCCACCTTGGCTCTTGTAGCCTTCCAGAGTCATGGCTACCCCCTGTGCAGGAGACCTATGCAGTCTCCAAATACAGACCTTCAGGCTAATGATCAAAACTTTAAGAAAACATGCTTTAAAAAAAGAAAGAAAATTAATCCTTCCCATCTTCAAAAATATTTTTTTTGTTTGTTTATTTCTGACACAGAGCGCAAGCGGGGCGGGGGGGGGGGGGGGGGGCAGAGAAAGAGGGAGATACAGAATCCAAAGCAGGCTCCAGGCTCTGAGCTGTCAGCGCAGAGCCCAACACAGGGCCCAGACTCAGAGTGAGGTCATGACCTGAGCAGAAGTCTGCTGCTTAACCGACTGAGCCACCCAGGCAACCCTGCAATCCTTCCCATCTTCTAACCAAAATAGTTTCTTATTTCTAAGATGACTTTTTACTCAAAATATCATCAATGAGGTAACAGTGATAAAAAGAGTATCTGGACATAAAGAGAAAAATACTACATAAAGCTCACGAATTTTATGTTCAACACTAAAAACATCTGCAATTTTTCCAGACTTCCATAACACAAGAGGTATTGAGAATTTTCTTGTTTTGCTAGTTCCCTAAAGGGGTTCTGAGGAGCAAATAAAATATAGAGAAATCAGGCTGAATTTTCCATATATATGCTAAGTCCAGTTCTCTCAAAATCAGAGCAAGCTCATGACTAAAGCCCAGAAAACAGTGGCTCCTCCCTATTCTCCAGCAAAGCAGTCTCTGTGGTCCATTATGTAGCCCTTTTACCTCTTTAAGAGTAATACATGAATTGCCTAAACCATACCCAATTCGCTCAGTGATTGTTTAAAAGTGGACAGTTACATTCTTCCTCAAACTTGATGTGTGACTCAGGAAACTTAGTTATCCATAGTTGCCTCACTAGTAATGGGGCCAAATGAATTTCGACATTCCACTGCACTGTTACATTTTTTTAAGATTTTTTTAAAAGAAATATACACCCAACATGGGGCTTGATCTCATGAAACAGATCAAGAGTCACATGCTCTACTGACTTAGCCAGCCACGCATTCACATTCTTTGATGGCTACTTTTCCTCTCTCTCGTTTGAGGGCTACAGGTCAGATTGCCAGCCTAGTATAAAGTATGTTTTTACAGAGGCCGACTATAATTTTTCCTGAAAGCTTTTGCTATTGTTTAGCCATGCAGTTTTCAAGGTCCTCTATGAAGCTGATTGATAAACAAGCACATAGTGTATTAAAACAGGATTACTGCTAATTTCTTAACTTGGCCATCAGTCCCTGCCTAGTGGCTTTGCAATGGAGAAGGGTCACAGCAGGTAGTACTTGTTGGCTCCCAGTACCCATTTCCTCTTTTTCTTTTTGACAGACCCTCATTTGGGAGCTTGTGCAATGTGCCCAGTTGGAATCACAGTAATCTCATTTTCTTTCTGGATTGCATAAATGAGCAGGCATAGAACTCCATCTTGGCCAATGAAGCCTACGATGATGACTTCCAGGTACTTCTGGAAATAGCTTTTCTCTCTGATGAGAGATAGAAATATAAAATAAGCTAAGAAGTCCAGTTCAAGTAGATGACTCTACCCTGACACCTCCTCCTTCCTGCCTTTGGATTTTGTCCTCTCAGGACATGATGGTCAGAGCTGTATTAGCTCATTAGCAACGTGAAGAAAGGCAAGAGTGAAATACTGAAGGTAACAAAGCTGAAAGAGCAAAGAGCCTTCAGTGACATTGCTGAGTGGCTGAATTATCCATGGAAGCACAGACCCCTACGTTTTGTTACATGAGATTAATAATTACTATGTAAGGCCCTTTATACAAGTATTCTTAAACATACCATGTGAGGCACACTTCCTCATACAAGGGTCTAAGAGGTCTAAATGGCATTACTTTGAGGACATGGATGCCCCCAGGCCTAGCCTCACAGTTCATGAACTGAAACGCAGAGGATGAGATGTCGAGGATTTGGTCCTCTACCACCTCCTAGCACTGGTTTTAGGCAAATCATTAAAGTAGAAGGATTATCGTGGCAGGCCTCAATCATTCCTCAATGCCCTCTCTTCGGCGGAGTTGTCCAGTGGGAAAATGAGGAACATACTTAGGGTGCAAGAAAATGCATAAAACATGAAGAGTCTAGTTTTGATAAATACTCCAGAATTTTACAATAAGGAAATCTAAAGTTTTTTTTTAATATCATATATGCAGAAGTTCCACAACTTATCTTAAAACATTGCTCTGAATTAGAGTAACTACAGTAAAGATTTGGAGTGCATGTTTTCATCCAGCTCTTAGCTCATCCTGGGCCTACTGAAGACAGGACTTTGCAGGCCATCATAGGTAGGGTGGAGCCACTGACTAGTCCTAGTCAGAGGAATGGGACCGGACGGAAGGCAGAATTTCAGAACTGCTAGGGCCTAGGGAATACTGTCAATTTCCTCATCTTTCTTTCTAAATGGGAATGTTCATCTTCCCTTCCTGTTCCTTCCCCACAAGTGCACGTTGGAAGCATGGAGATTAAGATAAACTTGTCTCTTTACTTCATAGGTCACCAGACCAAGACATGCCACTTCTGAACCCGATGATTATCCACGTCATCTGGCAATCTTGCACTGTGCAAAGGATTAAGCTCCCAGATGGGACTTTGACTTGTCTTCCTACAGAAGTGGTTCAAAGTGCTTTTGATGTAGACAACAAAATAAACCAATTATTTGGTAATCAAGAAGGCAGATTGCAATGAAGATTATTTGTGTTCATCCAGATTGTTTTTTCTCCTCTCCTTCCCGGGAAAATTAGAATTTCCAGTCACCTTGCAGTTTGGCAGGATCATAAACCACTTTTATTCAGTGAAAGAAAAAAAAAGTGATAGGAATCTCTTCTAGGCCAAAGTTTTTTGAAGTCCATGTGCCATACTTATAGTTTTCTCATCTCCTTTGGTGAGAAATCAGATTACATTTTAAGATAGTGGCCAACAAAACAGAGGGAAGCTCCAGACAGAAGAAACCACTTCCTATACTCCATTAGATTTTTAAGGAGTTTGTGGTTCTCAACCACTGAGCCGTTGGAAATTTGTTATTAAAGCAGAACGTACTATATTCTAATATAATCATGTTATTGAGAAAGGAGAAGACAAACCTTGCCAATACTTAGAGCACTGATGCCCCCTTGCTAGGCACTATGCCTCCTGAACGCCCTAAGACAACCCCCTTATGCAGTGCACCAGGCCCACTTCCTCTGACAATCCCACTACATCCACAGTCTAGTCCCTTTTCACTGGCCATCAAAACTTCTTCCTCTTATTGCAAACTATGTACCAAACAATTCACATTTAAGTATTACCATTACAATAGCAATCCCACATTTCTTAAAATATTTTGAGAGAGACACACAGAAAATGAGCAGAGGAGGAGCAGAGGAGGAGCAGAGAGGGAGGGAGGGAGGGAGGGACAGAATCCCAAGCAGGCTCCACACTGCTAGCACAGAGCCCGACACGGGGCTCTAACTCACCAATCGTGAGATCATGATCTGAGCCAAAACTAAGTCAGAGCCACCCAGGCACCCCAGTCCCAGATTTTTTTTTTCAAGGGAGAAAGTACTCTATTTTGCTTACTTGAGCCTGTGTCCTGTATCTATCTATATCTATATCTATCTATCTATATCTATCTATCTATCTATATATAAGTCAGTGCCTCCAGGAACGCTTTTGCTTAGAATCTTATAAAAATGACAGGTTTTATTAATAGCTGACACCACTGTAATTAAAGCTATTTATAGTTAATTTATATATAGCTGGAAAACTATACAGAATATGCAGGTGTATATTATCTCAGCCTCCATTTTTTTTTTTATCTCTAAGGAATGGTGATCATCTCTAATCAGAGTAGTTTCATAAATACCATAACCCCCTTGATCTTTATTCTGCTCTGCCTGAGCAGTCCTCAACATTTCACCTCACACTGTTCTGTGGTGCATGCTAATGTTGCTTCAGGGTCCACATTCCTCTTAAATACTTGTCCAAATTATTATATATGCACATAAAAAACCTTCCCAAATTCTTTTAGAAATTAAAGACATCTCATTAAATCCAGAAGAAGAGAATCCTAAGATGTATTTTGATCAGGGCTCAACAATTTCACCACAAACCCAGGTTCTTTCCTTTTCTCTGCTCTCCCTCTTTCTGCATGGACTTCATTCTATGACTGCTCCTCTTTGTGGTCCCAAGATGGCTGTAGACTTTCCAGAAGTTATGTTCAGATAGGATAGTACCTAGCCCAAGGTAGAAAGAGGATGCTCACCTCCCCATATCCCTTTTCAGGAAGCGGAATCTCCCTCAGAAGCTCCATGAACACTTCTTTCTTTCAAGTTTCACTGGTCAGAATCACATCACACATCCACTTCCAAACCAAAACTGGCAACGGGACTAAGAACTTAGAACAAAAGTTCCATGAGTAGTGGGTGGATTTCTGGCAGATCCCCAGACCCTTTCAGGGAATCTCTGAAGTCAAAATCCATTTCGTAATAATGCCAACACGTTATTTGTCTTTTTCACTGCATTGTCATTCACACTGATGGTAGGAGATCAATGATAGATAAAACTACTGTATCAGCACAATCCAAGCAGAGGCACTATACTATATTAGCAGTTATTACATTCTTTATTGCCATGCACTTGCAGTAAAATGTCCTTGATAAAGCAGTAAAAATTAATACATCTTGACACTTGAGCCCACATCTTTTTAATATTTTGTGTGATGGAAGTATATGCATGAATTATTTCTGCTGCACATAAAGTACATTTATCACCAGAAAAAAAAAAATCACATGTGCAACTGTTTCAATTGCAAGCTCAAACAGTTTTTCAGTGGAATACTATTTTTTTTTTTAACAAAACCAAAAATGACAAATCGTAATTATTCAGACTTAGGTATTTAGCAGAGATTCTCTTTGGGAATGAAGCAATCCTGCCACTTGAGAGAAAGAGGGTGGGCAGAAGGGAGGGAAGAAAAAACAATTACTAACTGTATTAGTTGCCAATGAAAATTTTAAGTTTTCAGGGGGAAAAATAGTATTATGGAAAACTTGTTTCTGCTACCATGAGCTTGACACCTTCCTGATACTGAAGACTTTTCTTATGAGATGTTGGGGGGAGATTACTGCATATGATTTTTGTGATTTTTTTTATATTAACATTTGAAGAAGAGCTGCATAACTGTAAACCAACATTTTTTTATGTGTTTATTCATTTTTGAGAAAAAGAGACAGAGAGCAAGCGGGGGAGGGGCAGAAAAGGAGGGAGATACAGAATTCAAAGCAGGCCCCAGGCTCTGTGCTGTCAGCACAGACTCGACACAGGGCTCGAGCTCTCAAACCGTGAGATCATGACCTGAGCCGAAGTCCAACTCTTAACTAAGCCACCCAGGTGTCCCGAACCAACATTCTTCTGACAACCAGAGCCTAATGTGAACTTAGGTATGGCTGGAAGTTCCATTTAATGTGTAAGATAGGTCAGTGAATTGTTACATGACAGGCAAAAAGTCCATTAACATGGTTTTAGTTTCATCAATTAACCTTTGAAAAACTGCCACTTTTCAAGTTTTAGTATAATATCAAGGAGGAACATCCATAATTAGCTGAAAACTTTTCTTATTAAAATATTTCTCCCTTTTCCAGCTTCATATATGTCAAAGAAATATTTTTATACTTTAATGAAAACATATTGCAATAGGTTGAATGCAGAAGCTAATATGAGAATCTCTTGCACCAAATAATAAAGATACTTGCAAAATTGCAAAACCGTTCTCTCACTACTCATTTCATTTGTTTAGAAGAATATAGTCATTTTCCTCAAAAATGGTACTCCTGTAAACATGTAGATTTATTTTAAAATACATTTGTAAGTATTTAAAAATATTCCAAAGTTTTAGTTTCTACAATGATAAATGTTGATAGATATAAACCACAAAAGCAGCTCACTGCAGTCCTCAATTCTTTGAACATCAATGGCTAAGGCTAATCAGGACCCATCATCAGAAGTCATCAGATGCATTTCTGGTGTATAAGAGGATGCATGGACAGATGTTGAGTTTCTGTTGGCAAAGAAAATGGGAGCATCTAATACAGTTATAGTGGAAACTTTCACTTTTCTCCAATATGGCTGCCAGTGCAGTAATTAATAAGAATGGCTTTGTGACATGGCAGCTCAGTCTCTCTCATTACCAGGCTCTGCAGCTGTGTTCTCTCTGCCAGGTTCGGCCCCTCTAGCTCTAACTCTGCTGTCTGATTTGTGGGAACACACTAAGGGGTTGTTTCCTCTTACAGCACTAGCAGGGCTCATATGGCCATGATCACAGATGATGATACTTGTCTCAGTGCAGCCAGAGGGGAGAAGTGTGGAAAAAGGAATTGAAACATATTAATAAACAGTTACCTACAAGCAGTGGAACCTTTGTATTCTCTTTATAGCAGCAGCATAGGAGCAGTAACCTGGTTGGAAAGGAGAGTCTATAGGAGTTGTTTAGAAACTGTATTTGCTGAGCAAGCATGCAGTTGTTTTTAATCCATGCTTTATATTACAGATATGTAAAAGCAGCAAACCTTGGTAAAGATGCTTTTTTTCAGCATTTAGAATTCATGTCAGATTTAGAAAATGACAACTATCCATCTCAATAAATGTGGAATGACCTAGGGACGGGGCAGATGATGGGTATTTAAGAGTACGGAAATTAAAAGGGGACTCCCCTATTCCTAACATACTCTTTAAATATTGCCTCTTTGGAGGAGGAAAAAAGTCAAGGGGTCATGGAGTAAGGTGCAAAATCCATTGCTAAGTCAAGGACACTAAATAAATAGCAATACTCAAGAGTAACATAGGGTGAACAATTTCTGGTACTTTCGGTACTTGAGCAATAGACAAAGTGTAACAGGTGTCAAAGAGAATGAACTTTTGCTGGTGACGTAGCTAAAAAATATTTTCCCCTGCCTCCAAGATTCAGCACACATAACACATTTAATAGAGTCCTAGCAAATATTGAGATGTTGATCACAGAGGTAATAGCATCTGCAAGACTCTGCACGCTTGAGAAAATGATTGAACAGTAGGATTTGGGGTAAGGGAAAGACATTGGGAGGCCTAAGTCTACTCAGGAGTTATTACCAATAGAACAGTCTCGCTCATGTAATATCTGATACGTCTATTAGATAAACTCATTAATTAACCTGTCTAATGTAACATTGTACTGAAAGCTCTCGCTTCAGGTCTCAAATATCCCCAAGAGTTTCCTGAGAAGTCACTGGAAGGTGGTATGGCATCTAACAATATTCCAGGAAATTGATTAACTAGGGGAACTCATAAATCTCACGGATGGATGAACTACAACTTACTAATTTAACAACAATTACACCACATGTAGGTATAGCATTTAACTCTTTACAAAGCAACCTTATTCTGTCATCCTCAGAGCATCTAACCTGGAATTACTTCACCTTATCCTACAAACAATATGCTTTATCTCCTTTTGACAGATAGGGAAATTAAGGCTTTAACTATTTGCCCCTGATTCATGAGCAAGTTGGAGCACAAAGAAAATTTAAACCCAGGTATTCCAAATTCCACATCACAGCTGCCTGCTGTTTACAAACTTGCCCTGCTACATCCAGAAATAGGAACATAGCTTCCAAAGTCATTTGACTTGTTGTTCACGTCATGACATTTATGTTTCAATATGGAGAGGCTCCCGCCCCCCCCCCTTCCTCTAGCACTTGGTTGGGCCTGACTGGCAGCACTTACTACTGTCTTGTAGCACTGGTGTTGTGTAACATGCTTGCATCTCCCGACAACTCCTGAGAGAGGATGGTGACTAGCCTCAGTGATCTGAGGCCCCCTACCGCAGCTCAGTCCCTGGCCTATGATAAGAGCTCAGGTAAATACTCATCCCTGGTTGATGAAATGCTCACCATTCTGCTCTGAGGGCTGAATGGTTCCAAGAGAAACTCATCCTCATGACAAGTCAATTATCCCATGAAATTCCTTTTGTCACCTGAATCCAGATTTGATCCTTCAGAAGCAGCCTGAATTCAGCCAGGTCAGCCAGCACTCCCAGCCCACTGGGAAGACAACGAGATGTACTTCCTAGGTCCTCTTCGATGGACTTGGTGCCCCAGCTGCTGGCAAGTACTGTCATCAGACCATACTCAGCATCAGCCCCTTCGGGAATTACTGTGACTGCCCCTCCCCCACTTCCAGGAACACTCCTATCCATGACAGATCTGTGTGGGGGTTATAAAGGCCTGGCTATCTCAATTCAACATGGGACAAACTCCGAAGGGCTATTACAGCTGGAGGACTCCCTGTGGGGTCATTGGTCATTCATTTCATCACTAAACCAATATGACAGCTCAACATCACCCTCTGCCCAGCTTTTCCTCCTCTCCCTTCCCTGAAAGTGGCTCTCAAGCACTCCCCCAATAAGCATTCTGCATATCATGTGCATCTTAGAGTTCCCATTCTGAAACACCTTCACTTCTCCCAGGATTAGAAACAAATTCAAAAAGGGTTCTAAAGGTCTTCCTTATTTCTGGATTCGCCTTGTAGAATTAGAGCCAGCCACAGCACTGCTGCCTCGCCCCTTTTGTATAGTGAAAATAGCTTTCCTGTGATTATAAAAGTAACATAGGCTCAATAAAAAGTATTCTAACAAAACAAGAGTACAAGTCATGTGAGTATTAGAATACTGCCTTCAATACTTTGGCGATGATCCTTTCATCTCTATGTACACATACACACATATACAGTTTTACAAAAATCTGCCAAACTCTATCAATGCACAGTTTGTAATCATGGACACCATATATTATGCACAGTCCCACAATATATATTATACAGCTTTCTGGTTTCACCTAGCTTTCCCTTCTCGCTGCTCCCCTTTTTCTTTACAACACCTACACATAACACAGGTAGGAAGTAGTATTCAGTAGGTCTCCTTATGTTGACTTCCCCATGATGTTATCTCAAATATATGCAGAGACACCACAGGTATTTTTGCCACTGTTTTTCAAAAACAAAATTATTCCTTTGTATCTTGCTATTTTCACTTACTACATTATGGTCATCTCTCCAAGCCAAGTGGTATAGCCTCATCTTGTTGCATTGTATTCCATCAAAGGAATGTGCAAGTCAACTAAATATATGAACTGTTTTTTATGCATGTTGGCATTGTTTCTAGGTTTTACTACTCCAGTGTTGAATTAAACATCTATTATACTAGTGGTTCTATTTCCAAGAACGTAGTGGTTCTACGTTCCCAGAAATGGGACATGGGAATACTGTGGCAAAAGATGTGTACAAGTTTATGTGTGTGTATACATATATATAGAGATACCTATAGAGAGATCTACTGGTTTCCTTCCAAAAGAGATAGAAAGACTCATGATTTATCAAGCAATATTTGGGTGGGTGTACTCCTTGTGCTGCCTAAGTATTATCACTTCTTAATCTGATGATTATATATCGATATCTTGCATTAATTTGTATTTCTCTGCACACTAGGAGTAATTTTCAATACACGCAGTGGCCACTGGATTTACACATTTTCATCCTTTCTACTTTTTCTGTTTTTGACTTCGATCTCTATTCAGAAATTGTTCAGAACTAGCCTTCTCAAATTCAAAAAAATGTTTTTAATGTTTATTTTTGAGAGAGAAAGAGAGATACAGAGTGCGAGCAGGGGAGGGGCATAGAGAGAGGGAGATACAAAATTGGAAGCAGGCTCCAGGTCCTGAGCCGTCAGCACAGAGCCCGAAGAGGGGCTTGACCTCACAAACTGCAAGATCATGACCTGAGCCCAAGTCGGATGCTCAACCGACTGAGCCACCCAGGCACCCCTAGCCTTCTCAGATTTTAAAATGTAAGTAGGAAGATGGAAGTCAGACATGAACTGTACTGATAACAGTGAAGCAGGGATGGGGAACGTTGTTCTAAAGGACAAGTTAGGGCTGATTAGAGGCAACTAGAAGGGAAAGAAAATAACATTGTTGAGCTACGCTACTCTGCTGTAGGTGCTTCACCTATCTTCACTTCTCATTTTCTCAACATCTCTGTAAAGTTGGTAGTATCATCCCTCTTACACAGGAGGAAACTGAAGCTCAGAGATTTTCAGGAGTGTTTCAAAGTCACTTAGCTCCTGATTCATAGCTGGAACTTTGTGAGCCAGAATCCCTGTCCTACCATCACTCCACACTGCTTCGCAGCATGCTAGACTTTTTATAGTCTTTTATCTGTCCCCTCTCCACATAAGGCATCAGGTCCTCTGTGAGCTTCTCATGCTCCCTTTACAGGATTAGGAAAGTGAGTCCCACCAGGGCCACAGGGGTAACAGCTAGGGCAAGAGACAGTCTAATATTTTAAAGGATTGGAGGGATGTGGAAAATAATTTATCTGCTAAAAATATCTATGGCACAAAGGTGCTACAATGTTAGAAATCCCATCATCGAATACTTTCTCAGGAAACTATTAAATCACCAAAGCTCTTTGCAGAGTACTAACAGATGTTGGTATTTTAAGAATTGATTTTTCCCCTGAATTTACTGTTCTCTTATAGCTCAACGAGCTTCCTTACGACAGATATTTTCAATAAATTAAAAAAAAATTAATGTTTATATTCCCTTGAGAGAGACACAGAGTGAGAGCAGGGCAAGAGCAGAAAGAGAGACAGACAGAATCTGAAGCTGGCTCAAGGGTCTCAGCTGTCAGGACAGAGCCCAATGCGGGGCTCGAACCCACAAACCGTGAGATCGTGACCTGAGCTGAAGTCAGACACTTAACCACCTGAACCACCCAGGCATCCCTGAATTCTTTGTCAGATAATTTCTTGATCTCCATGTATTTAGGGTCAGTTACTAGAGATTTATTAATTTCCTTCGGTAATGGCATCTTTGCCTGATTTTTCAAGATCCATGTAGCCTTTCATTTGTGTGCATTTGAAAGAACACACACCTCTTCCTGTCCTTACAGACTTACTTCAGCAGGTAAAGACCCTCTCCTGCCAGGTCTCCTGACTGATGGGATTGCCTCCAGAGTATCAGTCAAGGGAGACTGGCTCCAGGTCACATGGCTTCTGGTTGGCAAGCCTACTATTTCCAGGGGCATGGTGGATGTCTCCTGTGCAGTTCTTGGGACATCAGGACTAACTGTGAACTGGCAGTAAAGAGGGGCTGGAGGTGGGTCACCAGACTGCTGCAGGGGCCTGCAGTTCCACCTACAGTGGGGTGGAGGGCGAGCCACATGCCAAAGAATGAAACTGGACCTTTATGTTACACCATACACAAAAATCAACTAAAAATGGATTAAAGACTGAAAAGTAAGACCTGAAATCCTACAACTCCTAGAGGAAAATGCAGGGAAAAATCTCCTTGACATTGGTCTTGAAAATGATTATTTGGATATGACACCGAAAGCAAACCCCAACAAACAAAAATACAAGAACTAAAAAGTTTTTGCCCAGAAAACCACCAACAAAATGAAAAGGCAACCTATAGAAGGGGAGAAAATATTTGCAAACTATATATTCAATAATGGGTTAATAGCCAAAATATATAAGGAACTCCTACAACTCAATAGCAAAACAAACCAGCAACAAAAACCAAGACAGACCAAATCAAAACAAAAACGCAATTAAAAATGGGCAATTGACTTAAATAGACATGTTTCCAAAGAGAACATGCAAGTACCCAACAAGTATATGAAAAGATTTTCTACATCACTAATAATTAAGAAAATGAAAATCAAAACCACAATAAGGTATCACCTCATACCAATTAGAATGGTTATTTTGAAAAAGACAGATAACAAGTGTAGGTGCGAATGTAAAAAAAAAAAAAAAAAAAAAAAAGACACGTGTGTACTGTTGGTGAGAATGTAAATTGGTACAGCCACTATGGTAACAGTATGGAGTTTCTACAAAAATAGAGCTACCACATGATGCAGCAATCCCACTTCTTTTTCAAAGCAAACACAATCAGTCTCTCAAAGACAGATCTGCATTCCCATGTTCGTTGCAGCATTATTCACAATAGCCAAGATATGTAAACAATTTCCATGTCCGTTGACAGATGAAGAAATTACATATTTAGAATACTGTACAGCCATAAAGAAGGAAATCCTACCATTTACAGCAATATGGATGCTATTGTAAGGATATCATGCTAAGCGTGTGACCACGGTTGTATATGGAATCCAAAAAACTGAACACAGAAACAGAGGAGTGGTCCCTGAGGGTTGTGTGGCAGGGGAAATAGGAGATACTGATAAAAGGGTAAAACTTTGTTATAAGATGAACAAGTTCTGGAGACCTAATATATGGTATGGTGACTATAGCTAGTATATTATACACATGAAATTTGATACGTAGATCTTAAGTGGTCTAACCACATACACACATACACACACACAGTAACTATATGAGGTGATGGATAGGTTAATTAGCTTGATTATAGTAATCATCTCAATATATACTTGGGTCAAAACATCATGGTATACTTGTATACATTTTTTGTCTATTATACTTCAATAAAGCAGGAAAAAATGAATAGATTATTATACAGTCAGTCCCTTTTCATCTTGGACATGTCAGCCTTCTTCTTTGTACCACATTGTGATTTCTTATTCAACAAACCTGACAATAATGATAATTTTTATTATAATAGCAGTATTAACCCTCATTCTTTTCCTACCAGATTTTGTCAACTGTGATTTTATTATAGCAGGGCTTCAAGGGGGCAGGCACTTTCTTATTTGCTTTTTACGAGCATGGTCTCATTTAAACCTAAGTGTAGATAAAGTCTCATCCGTTAGTCATACTAACCTAAGGTAAAAGAGGACATATATGGTACATTTAAATTATCCTCTTTGCTGTCAGCTGTAACCCCTCAAGCTTTCTGTCATGTTCTGTGAGTCACTGTTGGATAGTTTTACTAATGGCTGGTTCCACTTGCCAAGTAAAGAGAGATGGTGACACTTGAAAAAAAAAAAAAAAAAAGCCTGCTCTAAGTAGGTTGCCTGCATACACTATCTTGGAAAACCTCATGTTCTGTTCATCAATCTCTGCACTGTAGGGAGGGTAAAAGTGAAACGTGCTTGGCTCTCGCTCCCAGCACTTGCATTAGCAAATTATTGTCTGGTTGCTTAGAAGTCCATCTGCTCCTGCTGGGTGTTTCGGTACTTGGAGGTCTAAGCCCCGTAAGTCATACCCAGTTACTGCCAAGGACCCAGATTCACTGCAGAAGAGGTGATTAAGGCTTCCGTGTGGGAAAAGGGCCACAGGAATAGATGACTTTCCAGAGCTCTGATTGTATCTAGATGACCTATGGCACATTGAAAAGAAAGGATGCACAATTTACAACGAACTTTTTTTCTTTTTACAGCTCATATACTTGTCCACTGCGGTGCAGTTTTAGGTCTTTACACTCTGATCCCTGCATCACAAAGGGAAATTGGGGCTTTTAGTGGAATGGTTAGTGGTGTCAGTCTTTTGTATGTCTTTCCGAACCAGCAAACACACAGGGCAGCATTCTCCTAGGGCTTCTCTGTCGGGCTGGGCAGACTGGTGTGTATAGGATTGCACTCATGGATCAGCTGCTGACCTGGGGAGACAGAGTAGAAGCCAGGAAAGAACTCTGGGGTGGAGACTCTTCTCCTGGCCTCTCCAATGATTTGCTGCTGTCTGGTGCGCACTTAGTGGCTTCCTTTTTCTGGAAGCAGAAAGTCCGAAGTATACTGTTAACGGGCTGTTAACCTTCAAAATCAACCGCTTAGATTCTCCCTAATGTGGCAGTTCCATTTTTCTTGTCCTTACTGCATGTCCTTCACTGGTTGCTGAAAACATCCATTCCAAACATCTCATCTGCAGCAACATTCTCCCTTTCCTTATCAAGGAACTCCTACCATATGCCAGTTCTTTGCTAGAGTATGGACACTGAAGCTACAATCAGCTCAGGAGAGCTACAGATGGAAACAGAACTCTTGCCCCCACTTTTCATGAACCACACTGTGCACCCCTTAGGCTCATGGGTATCCAGGAGGTGACATACTACGTAAAATATGGACTGGAAAATTAGCAGGTACCATTATTGAAGTACAGAAACAATCCGGTATCTAACTGCAGAGTGGCAAGCTGTTCCTGGAAAAGTAGTGCTGAGTGAGACTGTTTCCCTGATTTAGGCACTATCTGGGCAATGACACAATGCCCATTTTAGCTGTCCATTTCCCCATGAAAGAGGAGCTATCGGACCCTGACCAATTCCAAAGCTCCCAATAATGCTCTTGGGTGTCAGCCAGCTTACAGTTTCAACATTTTCCTACGTTCTGTTTCTCCTTCAGAGATCCTACTACTGATCATTGAAGATGGGACCTGGGGTTCTAAAGGGAAAATTCTGGGGAGCTCCTGGGTAGGGGGAAGTCAGTCGGTTAAGCATCCAACTTCAGCTCAGGTCATGATCTCACAGTCCATGAGTTTGAGCCCCGCGTCGGGCTCTGTGCTGACAGCCTGCTTCAAATTCTGTGTCTCCCTCTCTCTCTCTGCACCTCACCAACTCACACACGGTCTCTCAAAAATGAACATTAAAAAAAATTTTTTTTAGAAAGGAAAATTCTGCCTGTCCTGAACCTCACAACTTCCAGATACCTTCAAAGCATGCAAGAGGTTGGGTTTAAACATTTTCTGAGGCAAAGGTATATAGCTGCTTCTTCTAGCCATCCAAACCACTAAGTAGTAATTTTTTACTTCGGGCACACCACATGCACCTCTTTCACTGTTAGGAGGTAAGACCTGCCTTACTAGACCATGGTAAGGATGAAATGAGATGACGCTAGGAAAGCAGGGGGACAAAAATGAATAATGAATGCTTTATAAGTTGTAAATGGCGGCACCAGTATTGTCATTGTCATTACTCCAAGTAATAATTAGTTTACACATAAATGAAACTTTTGATGCATTTCCAATGTAAGTAATTTTTAGAGCTATTGTTGAGTGATTCTTAGCATTCCTTGGAATATGTGAAACATAAGAGTTCTCGGCCAAGTTATATTAAGAGGTTAATTTAGTAGAAATCAGTGTGTGTACGTACGTACGTGGGGGAGTGTCAAACATTAAGTGGGTAGATGGCGTATACACATTAAACTCAGTGTGAAAACCTGACATTAAAAAAACTCCCCTAATGCAAAATCCTTATAGAATCATCCTCTCAAATATCTGTATAATTTCCTAGGGGTACCTTGCTTCCATTTTCAGCTTATAAGCATTTTCTAGAATTCAATTAAACAAGTCAAATATTGGATGCAGACAAATTAATTCCCTTTGAGTTGGGCCTCCAGAAAAAAACTATTTCTCCTCTTGAGGCCACTTCAACTCCATTCGTGCACCTGTGCCACCATTCAGTTGGCAGTTAGTCTCTTTGCTCATCTGATTTACCATCTCCCCAAGACCTTGAATTTGCCACGGAGAGAGAAATTATTCTTTGAATTTTTGTAATTATTTTTCATTTGTTGTATCATCTATCCTGCCTCAAGAGATTCCCTTTTTCCCCTGTTGCTCTTCAGTTGCTCTCAGTGACCACTGAATTCCCACAACTTTTTGCTGTAATCATGCTGCAGAATAGCATCAGTGTATCAAGTTGGACCCATAACTGGAAGAAATTACTGCAGCTTCCCAAAATACATGGGCTACTCCCCCAAAGTTACATATTTGAAGAATCTGAGTCATGAACTATGTGATCTATATAAGCAGAAACATTTCCTAAGAGAAATTACCCTACACCACAGTTTTGCTTTTCTGAGACACAAAGCGTGAGAAATAATGGAATTTAATACAGTGTCATGCAAAGAATAAACCATTACTCATAACAAATAGCACATTACTTAGGAGCTGACAAGAATTACTAGGGCACTTCCTGCAACAGGAATCTACATGAGCAATAACTAAAGAATATGGCGCTCTCTCTCTCACCAGATGGCCAATATATGCTATTGCAGTTACCTAGCAGAATTCAGAATCACAGAAGATCATGTAATACAAGCCCCTCACCATTGTTTCTCAGACTTCAGTCTGCTTAAGAATTACTGGTAGAGTTTGTTAAAAATTTAGGTCCCAAGACTCAGAGATTTTAGGGAAGTGCAAATTCAGGTAGAGACCAAAAAAAAAAAAAAAAAACCAACAAAAACATTCACCTGCATGTTTACTGTGCACCCTAGGGAGTTATGATGCACTTACTCCATACTTGAAATAACATTACTTTGACACTGCTGACAGAGAAAGTAAAATTCAGAAATACGTATCTGTATACCCAAGGTCAAAGACCCACTTATCAGCAGAGCCAGGACAAGGAATGATTCATCATAATCATAAGTTAAATGTTTCATGGGACATTAGAAACCAATCTCCTGCCTCCCATGCAAAAGTGTCCATCGTTTGCCTCATCCTTACCTATGCCCCCCATCATGCAGGCATCTTTAAAATATTAAGCATCTACTATGGTTAAGACAGTAAGAGTAAAAGGTTTAGAGACAGACATCTGGTCTCTTCCCTCAGGAAGCTCAGAGTGTAGCAGACAATTGTTTATAGATAGAAGAACGTAGTATAAAAACAATGAAAGAAATGACTTTATTGGAACAATTCTTAAGGATCCACTCAATATTTATGGAGTTAATGTGGTAAGAATGAAGACTGGCATTTCAATATAGTAACTTCTCCATTTTTTCTTTCTCCATAAATATTATTTATTATGTGCCATGCACTATGCTAGGTACCAGGGATACACAAGAAAATATAAAAGACAAGGTCTCTGAATTCTGGAAGGGTAACTTCTAATGGGATGACAAACAGATAATCAACAAAAATCACATAATTAAACAACATTACAGATGAAGATAAGTGTTCCAGAGCAAATAGGGAAATGCAATAGAGTCAGAGGAGGAAAAAGAGGCGTTTCGGTGTGATGGCCAGAGAAAGCCACTCTGGGGAAATAACATTTTATCTGATACATAAAACCACACAGAGACCAAGTATGTATGCAAAGAGCTGATAAAAACAGCGTTCCAGGTAAAGGGAACAGCAAGTGCAAAGGCACAGATAAAGGAATAAGCTCATTACATTAAAGGGATAGAGGTGAGAAGAGTTTGATATTTGAATAGAATGTCGAGCATGACAAGCAAAGTGGTATAACAGAGTAAGTCCAGGATGTAGTCAGGAGCCAGAGTCTTTGGGATTTTGTAGGCACAAGACAGAAACTCAATTTCAAACCAAGTGGAGCAGTTGGTCATGAAAAGCACAGAGATTACTCAATTTGCATTTCTAAAGCTCACTGGATCATCTGTGAAGAATGGATTAAAGGGGAGGATGAATGTAACAAGGAGAACAAGAGACTACTATTTATCGTTCAAGATGTTTCATGCTCTGAGAGTAAGGAAGGATATTCACCAGGAACAAGAAAGAGAGGAGGGTGTCCATCAAGACATCATTGGCCATTTTAAGTAGCAGTGCACACAGTGAGGCACAGGCTGTCCGGTCTGGCACCCAAGACCATACACCCCATGACCCGGCTCACATCACTGGATTTGTCCTCCCACCTGTGTACCAAGCAGAGCAGACTCCTGGTCTCCAAGCGTCCTTACCATGTCCGGTGCCATACTGATTCCTACCCAGTTTGTTCATGCCAAAACTCTTATCTTACATGTAAGGGCTTACACATGTTTCTCCCTCCACAAAAACTTTTCTGTCACATACTACCTCTTTTTCCTTGGAGAATGCATCTCAATTCACACAGTTATGCCCAGCAGTATTGCCATTTATTTCTTTATCTTTCCTTCCCCAAGAGACTGTGAGCTGCTTAGGGGAGAAATGGAGTCTCACTTTTTGTTACCCATGATGCTTTTGCACAGGACCTCAGAACGGAGGCAGCCTTCTAGCACCTGAACTTAACTAGCTCCGGAGCTTCATTCCTAGCTCTCACCCACTGCCTGACCACATGCCGTTCCAGCTTGCAGTTCTGTGGAAAAGACCATGCTACATTATGGCCTGGCCGTTCATTCCTTTTCTATCATATGCATAGTATGCTTTACAGCCTCTCGTCTGGCCACAAATGCCTCTTCATCTCTCAATACTTAGCCAAGGACCAATCTCTTTATAGAGTATTTAATAGCATCCTCACCCTCAAGTAGAACTGACAGCTCCCTGTTAGAGGTCCTCCTCCATACCATATAAACTTCAAATATAACATCCGGTACATATTATTTAAAACACAGTATCTTGCAAGGTATTGCTAATTTATGGAAATAAGTAAATGTAAATGCTAAGTTGACAATAATAAAAAGCTCAAGAGAAAAACTACACCCGACAAAAACTACCAGTTTTTTATATGTTGGAAATCCCTGAGTTAGCAGAGAAAGCAGAGTCTGAAAAGACTGGATGCTCACCTAAACCATTGACAGTGAAGCTCACCAGTTCCAAAGTCCTGCATATATGCACAATACACCAGCTTTGTTCGTGTACCCTACTCTTAAACCTATACATATTCACAGATGAAGTATTAGTAAAAAGCCTCTACTGAAGAGAAAAGGAAATCAGAAGCTACAGAGATAAACAGAAGGATAAACAGAGATTCCTGTTTAACTATAATTAATTTCTCCAGAAAGGAAAAAATGCTATAAAAAGGAACATTCATAGCATTTCAAAAATAGCTCTTAAAAATTAAACACATGTGAAAGCAGAAATACACATGCCTACACACACATACACGAAAATACAACTGGTAAGATCTCAAAGATCTCCATCAAGAAGAACAATACACCTGAGAAAAAGTAATATTAAAAAAAAAAGAAAATTAGAGGATTAATCGGGGTAATTTAAGTACCAGAAAGAAAGTATAGGAAAAAATGGAGGGTAGAGCAATACTGAAGAAATACAAAAAAATCTCAAAGCCTGGGCTTAGTAGTTGAAAACCCTAAGGTACATAATTGTCAAATTTCAGAGTTTTGGGTTTAAAGAGATCTGGAGAGATCCCAGAGGAAAAAAATAGATAATTTACACATAATCAGAAATAAGAATACTATCAGCTTTCTCATCAGGAATACTGGAAACCAGAGAACAATGGAGTCATGTGCTTAAACTTCTCGGGAAAATAATTTTCAGTGTGGAAGTCCATCCTCAATGAAACCATGATGGAAGCTTAAGATAAAGACATGTTCAAGGACACCAGGTCAGAAAGCTACCAGAGAATGTTTTCCTTAACAAAGGGTAACAATCAGGAAGCAAGGGATTTAATCTAGGCAGAGGAAAAAACAGAAGTGAAAGATATTTCTAGAATGATAGTAGAGGGAAATCCTGGGATGAAACCTGCACAGCAGACCTAGAAATAAAGTATCTCAAGTGGGCCAGGAAAAGACTGCTCTCAAAGGAGAAAAAAATATAACTGATCAAGATTATCTAGTATATCTGATCACGGTAAAAAACCAAAAAAGTTCTGCAAAACTGTCAGATTATGGTGATGAGCACTTAAAAAACAATGAAAAGCACCAATTATTAACTCTAGGAAGGCGGCAAGAAAATATGATCACAGCGTTATCAGGTGATGCACATGGAAACAGCATTTTCATTGTCAAGGTGATGTAAATACTAAATACTGATAGAACCAAGTTCAGATGTAATTGTACTGAGTGAAGAGGGGAAAGGAAGTATGTTGGAGGTGGTTGTAAAATGGAAGTTACGTATTAGATCTTTCTACATCAAGAGGTAATCTAGAAAATGTTTTGTTTCAAAAGTCAACAAAGATCAGTGTAGTATCAACTGCACAGAAATAGCTTAAAGATCAGCTGAAAAAAACAGGTTGCTGCTGGGGAACAGAGAAGGAACAAAAACAGGAATGAATTTAAGAAAAAAAAAAAAAAAAAAAAAAAGGAGTAACAGCATGTTTTATTACTCTTGCCAGAAACATTTAAACAGACTTTTGATGTAGGAACTATTGAGACCATTCTTCTACTCTCCCCTAGATAAGAGGGTAACATACAGAACAATAGGTTTCACTCTCTGAAGAACAGTACACTTTGCAAAATGATGATTTGTCGCTATACAGGACTCAGAAATGTAATACTTTTGAAGGTGTTTGGGCAGTTTTTATATAGTTTAGAGCCAGAATGTCCTTCTTGGGTACACGAAATCTTCCTTTTTCAAAATCTCTTAAAAAAAAAATTCATGGTATTTATCTACACCACAAAACAGGATCAAAATAGGTTCATTCATTGATTATTTTACTGGTCACTAAGCATCAGGCACACCAATGTTGACCCTAAAAACAAAGAAACAGTACTGGTATGATCAGATTTGCATTTTAGAAGATCCTGGGCTGTTCTATGGACTAGACTGAACTATAGTATCACCTTACTGAATACCAGAAATTTGATGAGAGAGATTTCAGATGCTCTGGTCTCACACACCCACACACACACACACACACACACACACACCGCCACACACAGTAACTACAGGAGAAAATTGTTAATTGACTTGACTATGGTAATCATTTCACTATGTATATCAAATCATTTTCCATACCTTCAACCTTTTTTATCAAAAATAAATTTTCAAAATCGGTAGTGAAGACTTAAGGACACCACAACCGTTCAATTAAAAGTTGAGAGACAAAAACCAGAGTGTTAACAGTGGAAATGAAGAGAAATGTATTCATTTTAAATACATTTTGGGGTGATATCAAAATTTCTTGGTGGCTAACTGGGTTTAAGGATTGACAGAGGGAGGCACCAAGGATAGTTTCTAGTTTGGGTCAATTGAGCAACCAGGAGCATGGTGGTGCCATTAATTGATATGGGCAACAGTTATATTGCTGAACCACATGGTCTCATTTATGCCCTCTTCTTTAAAACAACTGGGATTTCAGTGAGCTGAAGTCTATGGAATGAGGCCTTTAGGAATTTCAAAGAACATCAAGTCTCGCTTCTTGACATTTTGGTTTTGATCCTAAAGGAAAGGCTCTCTATTCCTACTTTTACTCAAACCTTGAATAAATGAAGTTAGTTTAGGGCCAGGATTTTTTGTACTAAAACTAAAAGCTGTTCTTTTAGTTTTATTGCTTTCTTAGGACTTTAGCAGGATTTGGGGCACCTGGGTAGCTCAGTAAGTTGAGTGTCCGATTTTGGCTTAGGCCATGATCTCGCTGTTCATGATTTTGAGCCCCGTGTTGGGCTCTGTGCTGACAGAACCTGGAGCCCACTTTGGATTCTGTGTCTCCCTGTCTCTGCCCCTCTCCCACGTGGGCTCACTCATGCACTCTCTTTCAAAAACGAATAAACATTAAAAAAATTTTTTTATAAAGGGCTTTACCAGGGTCCTCTAGGCCTTACAAAGCATATCACTAGTGGGCTGGCTGAGTGACTGTTTCCTAATCTCAGAAAACACATCAAGAATTCAGGTGGCACTAACCAGAGCAAACCTAGAGGTCATCTGAGTGGTACAAAAAGCATATAGATTTCCTTTAGAGTTTTATTAAGAAATGCTATGTTCTATGGTCAGGAAGATGTACAATGCATAATCTGCAGGCGGGGTAGACCGGATAGGGTTGGAACAGCCAATCAAATGGAACCTCAGGACTCCACAAGACTGAAGATGCGCACAGACCTGCTTTGCCACCTTGAGACTGTTTAACTGGACAGAGAAGAACTGATTAATCATCTCCAATTGCACCAATTCTGTGAGGCCACTACTTCCAGGTGAGATTTGAATCCAATTTCTGATGACAGACTATTGTGAAGAGGCAGATGATCAACATGATGGAGAAGGACAAGAGGGGTTGGACGAGAGCACCATCTGATGGAGCAGCAAGCATTCTCTTTCAACTGCAACCAGTCAGCATCTGAGAGTCTGTCCAGAAAACTGGAGAAAACATCAGGCCACTAACTAAATATGCTACTCTTGGGCAGAAAATAAAAATCAAGTGTGCTTTGAAACTGATAGAGAGGTAAAAGTTGCTTTCCCTATCAGCAAACTAAAACCATTAGCTTCCTAAGGGGTAAATTAACGTGTCAGTGCCAAGCCAGAAATCCACATTCAGACTCAAGATGGCCTCATTCTTTCTACTATGAGCGTTAAATAGTCATTAACACACTAGGTCCTTTTCGCTGTCTCCATTGTGCTTGCCTGGACCAAGCTAAGGAAATTATTAGTATTTCTCTTCTCTACTTCATGTAAGGTAAGACCTTTTCTCTCAGCTTGTGTAAGGATGTGTGTGTCTCTCAATGAGCTTGTATGACAAAAAAGCTTCCGGGGACTTCCAAAGAGGCAAGAGAAGAAAAAAAAAAAAAAATCAAAAAGTATTTCCCTTATGTGGAAATGTTTCTGATGTTGAATAAAATAGAGTATTTTAATAAAAATAAAGGCCTGTTCCCGTCATGATGAGAAATCTCATGGGGGACAGGGAGCTCATGACAATATTCATGTTTACAGTTAGCAGAATTTAACAGGACAGAACATAAATACTGCTGAAACTTCAAACATCTCACACATTTTATAATTTTCTGAATTTTTTAAGTATGAGAATGTGCAAGCTCCTATCACAATCAATTCTTCATGAACCAATGAGTAACCCAATAAGGAGCAAGTATAATCTGAGTTAAAAACAGACACGCATGCACACACATTTACTTTTTCTCCACATAATGTCCATGCACATACCCTAAATAGCCTGTTAAAGTCATTTAAATTCTAATATAGTCTTCAAATTAGACATTAAAAAATAGGATACACAAACCTCAACTACATAAACATTTTCTTAGCATTGTTCATGCTTCATCTGTAAGTACAACCTCAGCAGTCCTCAGGCATATCTCACAGAAAGCTCATTTTTATTTAAATTCTTAAAGAATGACAAAAAACTTCCTTTCAGACTTTCCAAACTATGGCATTTGGTTATGCAAAGTAGATTCTCACCCATGAAAAGAAACATGCCTGAACTTTGAGTGGTCTACGAACGGGCCTTATAAACAAGGAGTTTCTTTCAATTTAGTTTTCTTTGTTCAAGTTTCTCGCTCTTGGATCACAGGCCAATATTCATTAGAGACCTGTTGGAACCCCACTGGGATTCTCATTTCAACGGTGCTCCAGGGCCTGCGTGTTGATGAGCACTGGGTTTGTCAGTCTTCTGAGGATATTTCGGTATCAATCTTTGGAATAACAGCAATTCCTCAGAGCCACTCAATCCTTCTAACACATGTAAGAGCTGTACTGGATCTTTCCGGGGCTACATCACTTGCACTCCTAAGTTCTTAAGTTTCCCCCGAGTTGGGACTCACATCAGGTAAATCGTGCAATGTAATAAAATGGTCTTTCTTGGGGCACCCGGGTGGCTCACTTGGTGAGTGTCTGACTTCAGCTCAGGTCATGATCTTGTGGTTCATGGGTTTGAGCCCCACGTAGAGCTCTGTGCTGACAGCTTGGAGCCTGGAGCCTGTTTCAGATTCTGTGTCTCCCTCTCTCTCTGCCTCTCCCCCTATCACACTCAGTCTCTCTGTCTCGCTCTCTCGCTCTCTCTCTCAAAAACTATCATTTAAAAAAATTTTTTTAGAAAGAAAACGGTCTTACTTTTTCTCTCCACTCTTTTTCATGGTCTCTGTCTCTGCTCTGGAGCTTCCCCAGGAAGCACTAATAGCCCTGGGCGGCTTTCGGCCACCCAGAACTTTGTCCCAGATCTTGCCTGCCTCCTCAAACCATACAATCAGTATTCATCAGGACAAAGATACAAATCAGGACCTACACAAACCAATGTGACTAATGACTACCTCATGATATTAATGATAGTGGAATAACAGGTCCTATTAACACAAGGGTGTTTCCCTGAACCCCCAGATGATTTTACTCTGTTGGCTACTATTCTGCTCATCATGTAAAAGAGCACACTCATTACCATTCTTCCCACCCTGAATCCATAGCAGACAATTCTAACTGATGGATTAGACTTCCCAAAGGAATAAGGTCTCAAACTCTTTTGCAGAACCCTGCTTCAAGTAAGCAGCATTAATTGGTATTATTTACTGCTGTGTTCAAGTTACCCTAAAATGTTGTGACCTAGGTCGACAAATATTTATTATCTCACAATTTCTAGGGGTCAGGAGTATGGCTTAACTAGGTGCCTCTGATTCAAGATCAAAGTTCAACTAGGTTAAGATCTGTTTCCAAGCTAACACATTATTGAGCACACAGCCATAGGTCTTCCTTGACTGTTGGCCAGAGATCTTTATCACATGGTCCTCTACATAGGAGGGTTCACAACATGGTTCTTGACATCTCATAGAGCTAGCTATTAACAGGGAAGGGGGAGGGAGAGGAAACCACAGCCTTATTCTAATATAGCTTCAGAAGTGACACTATCAATCACTACTGCTGTATTTTGTTTGTTAGAAGTGAGTCTCTAGGTCCTGTTGGTGATGAAGGGGAGGGGATTACACTAAGACATGAAAACCAGGAGGCAGTGATCATTGGAGGCTATCTTAGATATGGCGTACCCTATTTATCAATCAGTTTGGACATACAATATAGACCTTACTCTACAAATTACTGTTAAATAATTTCAAATGAAGGCATGAAAACTTGAATTTAGTAAATGATCAAAATCTAAAATATTAGTCTTTCTTCAAACTTGTTTTTAATGGAAAAATTTCTTTAGCTTCTCTTAAAAATGAACTACTTGGGGCACCTGGGTGGCTCAGTTGGTTAAGTGCCTGACTCTTGATTCCAGCTCAGGTCATGATCTTGCAATTCGTGACACCGAGCCCGGCATCGAGCTCTATGCTGACAGTGCAGAGCCTGCCTGGGATTCTCTCACCCCCTGTGTCCCTCCCCCTGCATATTCTCTGTTTCATTAAAAATGAACTGATTTTGGAAAACAGTGATTTCATTCAGAATTCCAAAAGAACAATATTAGCTAGGTCTGCAATGAGATTTCCTCCTGTAGATGGTATTTTTAGTTTTTTATTTAAAAATGTAATTAGCCATTGAGATAATAAAACCTAGACAGGTGAAAGGAAAACAAATTATGATTTTACCCTTCACAAATAAACAATAGTTTAGACTTTTTCCCCCCACAATTAGTACATTAGTATATGTATTAAACATTTTAAAGCTTCACACTTGATTGTGAACATTGTTAGCACTTACCCAAAGGGAAACAAAATTGGAATTGTTACTTGATCAAGTACATGTCAAGATGACTCATTCACTTGCAGGCAGACATAGACTTGAAGGGAATAGCTGTAAAAACCAATTGGGTCATAGCATAGTGTGGCCCTGTGGTGAATTTTTCATTTCTTACAAAATCTCTCACTGCCACAATAATGGTTTAGGAATAAATAGAAACCCCAAGAGAGAAAGGCATAGTATATTTTCTCTGCATACCTGGATTGAATGATTATGACAATAGCTATGAGCCTTTTTAAGGAAGAACATACAACAAATCAATTTTTCTTGTATGTTTAGCCTGTTTTGTTCAGTACTTTTTTTTTTTTTTTAACTATTCTATTTACCATGTTTCACTAATATCACTATTCCCACTACTGATTCTAACCCATCTGAATACCCTTGGCCCCTTCACAGTGTTTTAGGTTTGGGTTTACTAGCAGAGTCTAAGAAGACCATTTTATAATACCTATAATTTATCTTTAAAACTTGTATTAATATTAAAGCTAAAATATGTACCTCATTAGGTCATTGGGAGGACTGAGTGGGACAAGATTAATAAACCACTGGGACATAGCAAGCATGCAATGATGGTAACAATTGGAAAGGAGAGCAGGGGCCAATCAACTTCCCTGAGCAAACTATGCTTAGCAGTATTTGTGTACAGCGATGGAAAAAGAGAGGACTCTGAAAAATCTTTAACCCCCATGGAAACATGTCAAGAGGGGCTGAAAGAAGACACACCTGTCAGGTCAAGATAAATGAAAGAAGGGAAAGAATTTTTTGAATTCTCACATTTGGTCCACATTTACTCCTTTAATGGTTCAAAGGACATTTTCAGAAATTTCAGATATCGAAAAAATCTTATTGCAATCATCTAAACTCTGACCTGGGAAATTCCTACAGACCCTCCTGTTTCCTCCTTGTCCATCTCTCCTGCATCTTGGTTCCCTTTTGGACTCAACCTTACTCAATCTCTTATTGTGGCAGAGATGGCTAACTATCTATTAGACATTCGAGTTCTCCCTCTGCATGTTGAACTTTGGCTAGGAGAAGATGGTTTAGCCAGTGACTAGATTTCCCAGCTTCCTGCACAACCCTGTAACTAGTTCTTTGCAGTGGATCGTGAAAGGAAGTGGTGTCACTACCAGGGTGGGATAGTTCTCTTTCCCCACATGCTGGCTGAAAGAAAAGGGAAAGCCCAAAACAGAGGACAGAATTAGCCTGGGTCCCTGAGTAACTGCACGCAAGGCCACCTGTGAAACACAGACACTAGGCTGTTATTCGAGTAAGAAATAAACTTTATATTGTGTTAAGCCACTGCAATTTGGGAGCTTCTTACATACCAGCTGGCATTCTCTTAACTAATAGTTACCCAGCTCCAGACTAACCCTTTTGCTGCTGACCAGGGAACTCAACAGAACTCTGTCTCAGCCCATTACTAATCAGCTGCACATACCCTCCATGGGTGCTTAGGACTGTATCCAGTTCCCCAGCAAGGGTGCCAACCTGCCTAACAAACCCATCTACTCCTCTAGACCTCAAGAACCCAGGAAGAGAGAGGAGATAATGTGTTTGCAAACAGCTAGCTCTGGTCTCTGCATCTCCTTGAAATTTCATTGTCTTGTCCCCAAAGTTCAATCAGAAAAACACTGCCATAAAATAACAATTAATGGGGGTGCCTGGGAGGTGTAGGACTTTCGCTCAAGTCATGATCTTGTGGTCTGTGGGTTCCAGCCCTCCATCGGGCTCTGTGCTGACAGGTCAGAGCCTGGAGCCTTCTTCAGATTCTGTGTCTCCCTGTCTCTCTGCCCCTCCCCACTCACACTGACTGACTGTCTTTCTGAAAAACATTAAAAAAATCTTTTTAAATAACATAACTACTGGATTTTGAAAAGTGAGGCACAATTTAATGGATATAAGATATAGTAAAGCTAATTATGGCATCAGGTGATATTAAAGAAATACTTCAATTGCTAAGTCAGAAGAAAAAAAGCAGGGGTATAAAATCCAAGTTAGTTGCCAAGCACCAACAGTTTGGGTATCTGCTTTAAAGAATCAGGAGCCAGTATCCATTGATCTCAGTTTCAAGGCATTGCTGACTTTCTAGGATATAGTGAAGTCCCAAATAACAAACACACCGCACAAGTACTAGTCGGCAGCAGAGAAAGGTCAATCTCCAACATCTCTTTGACAGAAGGCAATTGTCAATTCCACTCTATCCATGTGATACTGACGGACTCCCTATAGAGTTCCAGGGTCCAGCAATTCACCCCCAGGGCTGCTGAGACAGTCCATTTGAACACATGCACAGCTGTGTTATTGTATCTGCTACAAAAGGCCAGCAAAATTAGCTGCAGCTGTTGTCCTAGTCACCCAAGACCTCTGGTGGTCTACACACAACTGAATGGAGTTTTTTTTTGTTTTTTTGTTTTTTTTTACCAAAAACAACTTCAAATGGAGTATGTACTAAAATGAGGCAGAATGCAGTTGATTTGGGATACACAGAAGACATGGAGGTAATTACAAATAGCCATCTCTAGCTTTAATTTTGTTAGTTTAAATTATTAAAGATTAAAGCTCATGAAGTTTATGGCTTTTTTATATGTTAGGCTAAATAACAAAGCATCTTTCTACCGTCATTCTTACAGCAAGTGTAACTCATAAAGCATGCAAACCATACTTATTTAAGAGGGTGCTGGCTCTTACCGCAGCTTTTAAACAAATACTCTTTTACTACTGCTAAAACCCAAGTCACTAAAGTGTAAATTGTTTAGATTCTGGTGAATCACTATGGAAGCACAAATCTTGCATTATAATAGCAACAGAGAAAGGTTGCTGTTAGAATGGAGTCAGTGGCAGTAGAGACTGTTTCCTCCCTCATGTCCCTCTTTACTCTCAGGAATGGCTATTAATGAATAAACTTTATGGAGAAAGTATGTGACCACTCTGATGGAGATAATATAGTCATAAAATCCATGTGCTTCCTAAGTAAGCCATAAACAGTAAACTCAAATTATACCTAATTATAAATTATCCAATCAATTAAACCATGAGAACTGCATATGCCCCAGTGAAAACGAAAAATAATTGTTCTGGGATATTTTTACTAAAAACACATTCACCTAAAATATTCAGGCAGTAAACCACACATTCTGGTCCCTGACAAGAACACGTACACGTTTTCAATTCTGCAGCTCAATGTACACATGTGAAATACAGCCCTAAATTACCAATGTATAGAATGTGACTTGTACCATACCATCAGCTGACCTGGACTTCATGACTTGATCTGCCTAGTGGCTGAAATGAAGACTCTGAACTTTGTTAAGGTTAACAAAAGGGCTTTGGTGACGGCCACTGTACTATCCCGAGCTAGATAAACAAACTTTCACCAACAACTATTTCACATAATATTTACCACCTCAAGAGTGAATTTCTATATTCTAAAATCTTAGTAATTCAACAGGCCTGATAGAAGGGCTTGATAAAGGGGTTGAGGGGCCTGGGTGGCTCAGTTGGTTAGGTGTCTGACTACAGCTCAGGTCATGATCTCATGGGTTCAAGCCCCGCATCATCGGGCTCTTTGCTGACAGCTCAGAGCCTAGAGCCTGCTTCAGATTCTCTATCTCCCGTTCTCTCTGACTCTCCCCAACTGGCACTCTGTCTCTCTCAAGAATAAACATCTAAAAATTTTTTTTCGAAGGGGGATAAAGTGAAGAAATAAGGTAATGAAAATGTCAACATCTGTGGCCAATACTGGGGAGGAGCTTCACATACATGATTGCATTTAGACCTTAACAGTACTACCATGTGGTAGGAACTATAATTGTTACTTTATAGATCCAGACTTGGGCTTCATTTTACCCAAACACCTAATGAGTGCTGGGCTGGAATTAGAATTTGTTTGCTTCTAAAAGCCTTTGTCCGTACTGCTACATAATCCTCCTTTGCAATACCTCTGAGTTACTGTCCTTATTGGTGAAACTGTAGACAAGCTTGTTAGTACAGGATCAAAGGATACAAATTTGATTATGTTCCTACAAAACATGCCAAGATCTAGGCAAAAAGCGTGGGGTAAATCATAATTTACTACAAATTAAAATTATGTATAAAATCATCATTTCATCAAATCTTCCTTTCTGACCATCAAACTGAATACATCCCCCAAAATAAAGATGACAATAAAACTTGGTAACTATTTCTCAAAATATTGAAGGGGTGACAATAAATCAAAGAAATAAGACCTAACAAAAAAAAGAAAGATAACTTTAAGGTGTTGCTGGTGCTTTCTGAAAGATTTTCAGTGTTGCCCAGATGTAGGGTGACCTCTCTTAGTCAAGAGTATATGAGAACATCACCTAACCAAGGTTTTGGCAAAGCAAGGAGGAAAAATGTCAGAATCAACTTTATCCAAGCTGTAGCTTTCAATTTTAAGTCATCAGTAGGCGGGACAGCTCTCAAGATAGTTTAGGCCAGGGATTAAAAAACTTTTCCTGTAAAGGGCCAGATAGTAAATATTTTAGGCTTTGTAGGCCCTTTGGCCTCTATTGTAACTATTCTGTTCTAGTATTATAGCACGAGAGCCTAGACAATAAACACATGAGTGGTTACATCCCAAAAAAAATTTTACTTACAAAAAGTATGTGGTAGGCCAAGTTGGCCCACAGGTTGTTGTTTGCCAATTCTGGTTTAAGCTCTATTTTTTCCCCCATGTTGGGAGTGGAGGAGGTTTGCTTAAGTTATTATCACTTACAAGACAATGGGTTCTTAATGGGGAGGAAAGAAAACAGGAGGTAGAAGACAGTTGTCTTGATGCAAAAGCAAACAGGGAGGTCTATGTCTTCAGAGAAACTAAAAGGAACTATATAGGGGACACCTTTAACTTCAGGAATTTCCTCATTAGCAAAAAGAAAGGCTGAAGTGGATCAGAGTTTGAGAATACTCTGTTCAATGAAGTCTTGTGAAGTCCCAATGTGTAAAACACATTAATCCACTCACACTTTAGTTACAACTCGAATGAGCAAGCCTCATCTCTCTCTCAGATCTTGAGCCATCTAAAATGCCCATGACTCTTTCCTAAATATCTGAACTCCAAGTGTAGGTTGAAAGCCACCATAGGAGACAAACATAAAGGCTCTATTTGTGACATTTTGTGATTGTGTGATTTAATTTGTATTTATTCCTGCTCTTAAGGTAGATCTACATAACACTACAACTATTCTCATTTTAAGATGTCATCTATGGCATCTTTCAAGTAAATATCTATTAGTCATTAGATCTCTAAAAGAGCAACATGGTTGGTTTAACACAGTGTTGCTGTTTCTTTCTGCACAACAAATTGCTCAAATTTGTTCAGCTGTTAAAAACTTTTAAATGAAAAATTAAAAAATTTAAAAAAAGTAAATAACACAGTCCAATAGGTCTGGTCTTAGGGTCCATGTGAACTAAATTTCAGATTTATCCCAATTTTAGTCTTGTCTTCACATGCTCAGGCTGCCATAACAAAACACCATAGATTCGTGGCTTCACCAATAGGGATTCATTTTCTCAGAATTCTGTTATGATGCCAAGATCAAAACACAAGCATGGTCAGCCCCTAGTGAGACTCGTCTTTGCTACCTCCCTCTCTTCCTCCATCTCCACTACGTAAGGACACCGGGAGACAGAATCTATTGACAAGCCAAACTATGGACAGGTTCTGCCTAGATAACCTTATTCTCAATAGATTTTCACGTCTTTGACATTTTTAATCTAACCCCATCGTTCTAGTCAGACTTTTTATGATGAGCTGTTTTTAGGTAGTATCATTTGGAGGGCAAAGAGAAAAGCTAGAAATGTTGCTGTATGCTTGGAATGCGTGCATTTACAGGAAGTGTCATCTTCATTTTTTTTTTCTTTTGATTAAACGCAGGAAGCACTACAAGAGCATTTTTTCCTCCAAACACTAAACAGATTTGAATTTTGGGCTTTAACCGTCTGTTTCAAGCAACAAGTATCTTGATTAGGAAGGTGTTTACAGAAGTGGCCTTTCTGTAGTCACTGGAATTGAGTTACTTCTGTGAGACTGGCCAACAGACTGACTGCAGGTTTCCTATGAGGAAAGCACTGCCTGGCTAGTAATTGAGTTTGGGTTTTCATCCGAGGTGGCAATTGTCTGGTGATAAGGTTTCATCTCCTGCAAGCGCCTTTCTCTAGTGCCTAGCACAATGCTGGGTGCCAAAGAAGCATGCCGTGGAGGTTTTCCAGGTGTTTTAAGCTCAGGATGCAGCCTCCCACCCGAGATTCAGGACCCCTGGGAAAGATAATACATAGAAACGCCGAAGGAGGCTGTCACTGCTATTATCTTTTTGGGAGCAGAGTAAGTCTGCTCCTCCAAGGATAGTTGTAGTTGTTTTTCCGAAAGAAATGTGGGCCCTTTTTAAGCACATTTGGTCCTAGCAGCTGTGGTATTTTATGTAGCATTTTCTTTTATTTTTCTCTCCTTTAAGACCAACAATAAACAAAGCTTACTTTTTCTTCTTTTATAACTTCACAATACATGATGCACAGTCACTGTAATTATTCCAAGAGGCAGCATGGTCTTGCATTTATCCCATTTTATCACCCACCGGAGGATACCATGTTTCCTATTACTGCTGGTGAACTTGATGCCATTATGTGTAATTTCTTCCAGATGAGCTGTAGCACTTAACTTTCTACTTCAAAATACTGAGTTATGTTTAAAACAAGCCTCGCTTCTATCAAGTGATTTCCCAAGGCAGCAGAGAATTCAAATCTAATTAAACACATTGCTTCCCCATCAACGTCTTCTCTGTGCCCAAATTGTTTCTTAAGAAGTACACAGGTGTCAAATCAAGCCTGGAAACAATTTTTAGGTTCTGGGTGGACATTAACGAAGATCGTTTACTAAACTACTAATGATAGAACAATAACCATAAGAGAACTAAAGATAATTTATAGAATGAGGTTTTTCAAGCCGCAATGCAGGGCTTCTTGTCTCGCTCTGCTGTCCCACACGTGCATAATACCTTTTGGGTTTTTCCTCCTACAAATACAAATTTAAAAGAGACTTTTTGGAATTAAGTGCCTACAGTGTGACAATGTCTTTAACAAGGTATATGGTTTATTTCTAACGGTCACAGCCCTAACAGTAAAGTATTACAGATATGCAATCCCTCACCCAAAATTCTGATAGCCATAGGTATTCCAGAATTTAGAATTGTTTGGATTTTAAAAAATAAGGTACATGTATATATTACATATTCTATAACCAAACAGGATCAGGTAAAGTATTTGGGAGGCAAATTATCTGCAGTGAAACGTAAATCATTATATTAAGTGAAATTAAAACACACACACACACACACAAAAAATGGTTCATTAATAATCACCAAGGTACTTGCCATACATTCATTTGATTTTTTTTCTCCAGAGGCTTTTGAATTGTGCACTTGCACATTAGCTGTTGTAGATGTTTAGGCAAGTTAAAAGAGGTTAAATACAAAGCTATACTGCTAAAATATAGCTGGATTGGGATTTGAACCCAGGACTGTTTGCCTCCAAAGGCTATATTCCAATAAATGGAGAGTGATACAGATTTAAAAAAAAAAAAAAAAAAAAAAAAAAAAAAAAAAAAGATCTCGGTAAGACAAAGCAGAACAAAATAGAGGTCAGGCAGGGGGAGGAACAGGGCAGAAAAATAAAAGGACATTTAACCTAAGTAAAGAAAGAAATAGCCATGACATCCTCTGCCCAAGGGTAGCCAGAGAGACAATGAGAACAGTGATCAGAGAAAGCAAGGGTTGGGGCGCCTGGGTGCCTCAATCGGTTACATGTCCGACTTTGGCTCAGGTCAGGATCTCCTGGTTCTGTGAGTTCTAGCCTGGTGTCAGGCTCTATACTGACAGCTCAGAGCCTGGAGCCTGCTTCGGATTCTGTGTCTCCCTCTCTTTGCCCCTCCCCTGCTCGCGGTCTGTCCCTCTCTCAAAAATGAAAAAAGAAAAACAGAAAGAAAGAAAAAGAGCAAGGGGATGAGCAGAGTGGGAAGAGAATAGTGTGTCAAGGGTCCCTGGAGAAAAGATGGATTCTGCACAGACTGACGGAGGCGGCTATGGGGATGACAAGAACCTTCTCATTGTACCAAAAGTGTCTCCAATTTCCATAGCTCCTGTTTATTAAGATGTATTCAAGCAATACCTACCATGTGCCAACACTAGGGAGAAAGCTATGAAAAACATGGGCATATCTCTGCACTCTTGGTCCCACCACTTATTAGCTGTGTGGCAAAGTTACACTCCTCGGGGTTGCAATCTATTCACTTGTAAAATAAGGATAATATCTTCTACCCAAAAGATAGTAAATGGTGAGAATTAATATATTACACGTGAAGAACCAAGCACGGTGCCTAGAACAAAGCAAATGAAATATTTGCCAATACTATTAAAGGAATTTTATCCTTTGAGACAACTGATTTCTCTAACCAAAGAACTGTCCACCTTCTGTAAGTATTTGCAGAAAGCAAACCAGACTACAAAGTACCAACTTCTGGTCAAATATAATTGTTATTCCATCAGCAATCCTGGTGAGTTTGCTCTATTTTCAACTCCAACCCTAACTTGTTGTGTTATCCTGAATGAGTCATTTAACAGCATCTGCTCCCCTCTCTGTGAATTGACTTCTGCTCTTTAACTCAAGGGTATTGGAAGACGCTTTAGGGATAAATGAAGGAGAAATCACTGCTTCAGCTAATATGCTGCTCCAAAACATGGGTTTTTAGATAACTCTCAGGAACTCGTTGTAACATTAGGAAAGATACACACTGAGATAAAGCAAGCTTCTCTTGCATGCTCGTCCCTGAGAGGAATCTGTATGGGTGACCACAGCATAAGCAGAGAGAGTCTGAATTAACATTGCTTTTCTCAATCCTGTAGTAATATTCCCAATAAAAAATACAGTGCTCATTTGAATACAAACATTATTTCCTCCCAAGTTAGAAAATTGAGAATTGCTAAAAGAATTGATCCATTTCAACTGCTTTTATAGTACAAGTTGATAATCCAAATGGCAGTCATTTGTTTTTGACAACATCAGTAATATATTTTGTGGGCAATCACTTTCATTGAAAACCACCTATGCTGCTTTGCCTACCTGTAAGACGGCATCCTGCAAGGGAAAAGAGTAAAGATCTTGGGTATATCCAATGCCTTGGGCGCACAATTGGGAAAGGAACTGCTAGGAGATAATTAACTCCAAGTGTTTACTTACTATTTGCTCTCAATGCAATGTGGAGAATCCATGCAAAATAGAAAGCTACCATCTTGAATACAGGAAATATACGTGGAAAAGCTGGAGCCATAGGACCATGGCACCCTATTATCTATGGGATAAAGTTCCTAATGTTTGAGGACAGTATCCGAGAGGCATAAAATAGTCTCTTTTGTCTGTGATGGACAACTAAAGACATGAGACAGAACCTTACAGAACAGATTGTCTCCCCACCAAATTAGATCCCATTGGTCTGAATTTTTTCCCTTTTATCATCCTCCAGTCCTATTCAACCACATTCCCAACCCTGCTGTGAATTCATTTTTAGTCTTTGTACACTGTGTTCCCTTTGCCTGGAATCCTTTCCCATTCTCTAACCTCTTGGTTAACTCATGTTTCATATTATGACTAGGACTCTTCCCCTGACCTCCTAATGTCCTGGTTAGCTATCCCTTTCTGTGCTCACGTAGCCCTTGACCTTCTGCATGATAAAAGTTTCTCTCCTGATCTGTCTCTTCCACTTGACAATAAGCAAATCGAAGGCAGAGGCTGTGTCATATTCACAAGTGAATTCTCAGGGCCCAGCACAGCACTAGCACGGTCACGTAGTAGGCACTCAGAAACTATCTGTGGAATGTTGACTGAATGAATGAGGCTACTTCCATGAATTAATCAAAGGATGACTGTAGTTCACTGTACCAGTGCCTCTATCAACAGCGCAACAAAAACTTATATGCAGCTTAGCAATGAATGTTTCAGGGGTGTTTATAGCCATCTACAGGACTGGCCACCATTTACTATCTTTAATTCTAGTTCAGACTTTAAGGTTTGGTTCTAACTTCAGTGAAGGAAAAGAACACGGCTTGACAATCTCTTAGTTCTGTTGATGAAAATGAACCAGAGTGAGAAATGCAGATCTCATTAGACTTGAAAGTCTTTTTAGTTGGAGAACATTGGCTTTAGACGGCCAGCAAACCAAATGGAAGAGCATTGTGATGAACTGCATACATGTTAGTGAAAATGGTCAAGTGGGATCAGGATTCAAAGAACTGCCTACTATTTCTACCAAATCAGTCTGGTTGCCCAGCAACTACTCCATATGGGAATTGCACATGACGACATAATAGATCCCCATCTCACAAGTGGACCGACAAGCCAAAATCATTAAGATGTGCAGTCTGACTTACATTAACCCTACGACCTTGGTCAACTGCGAATGAGTCTCATCCTTTGCCTACACAAAAGGTGAGGTCAGAAGAACACACAAATACTCTGGGTGCCCTGAGATACCGTGGATGTGTTTAAGGAGAGCTGAATTCATAACACATGCAGATTTGATTACCTCTGCATCCCGAACTCTTCCCATCGCACTAGTTTAGTATACCAGTGATAAAAGGTGACGTCTTGGCTGGCCTTGGCAGAGAGAGAAGACCTGTGTTTTTCTATGCCATTTCTGAGTCTCACATTCCTTCTGATCTGTCACTGTTACTACCCACTCTTTTTCCACAAGAGGGAAAATAGCAAACTGTAAAGCTAATAAAACAGCAAACTATAAAGCTACTGTTCTAACATTTTTTTTTTTTTACTTAAAAATGGAAGAAAATAACACTGTAAAAAAACTAGCAAAAAGGACATCAAGGGATTTATATACAAAATGAACAAATGAATAAATAAAATCAAGTTACCGTTTGTTAAAAATCGCTATACAGTTCTTATATATATTACGTATGCCAAACATTATTATCTGGGTTGATATGCCAAGTACTCAGAACACTTAATTTTATGAGATACGTGTTATGAACATCACCCCTAAAAGATACAAAGTTTAAGTAACTTGCTACAGGCCAAGTATCTACTAAGTATCAGACCCTGGATTCACAACAGGCTGAGTGACTCCAAAGATGACCCTCTCACCTCTGCACAATGCTCTTTCAAGAAAGGCCCATAAGTATATGAAAAACGCTTCTATCACTAGTCATAAAAGAAATACGAATGAAACCTAATAGCAATGTGCTATTCACCAATCCAGCTATGATTTAACACAATGCTAAAATTTAACATAGACACTGTTGTATATAGTGTGTAACATGGTGAATCCCAACTCTTTTGCCAATTTTTTCAATTATCATCATAGTGGAATGGCAAAAGATTGTGAGTATAATAGTGATCCTCCCTATTAGTCACTATATGCATACTTTCAGTGAATTATGGGCAGTATTTGTAATTTTTATCTCCTGTTGTTTGTTCTGATTTATTGAAATATAACTTCATGTCTATTTAATGTGATTAAAAGATTGGGTGTGCAAAAATATTCAGTGTAAGCAAGGATAAAGTAAAACTCCTTTCAGAGACTGCTGGTGAGAATATTTAGTATAACCTTTCTAGAGTGAACCTAGGCATTATGCATCAAGAGCCTTTGAAAGCTGTCCTTTGACCTACTCCAAGAAATCTGTCCTAAAGACATCATCAGAATTTTTAGCAATTACAAACATTAAATATTGACTAATAATTTAGAGTTGTAAAAACCAAAGTGTTCTAATGTTCAAAATTAGATGACTGTTGTGTAGTTATGAAAGACAAAACAATCACAGCATAGAACTCACTTTAACATGAAGTGAAATTACCAGAATATCACATACATACACACACACACACACACACACACACACACACACCCCTCCCTGCCAGAGAGAGAGAGAAAAGGAAAGGGATAAAGAGAAGGCTTCTCTGGAATACAATACCCAAAAATAAGTAGTGGTAAGTTTATTTAACAATCATCAGTGTTTTTAATTCCAAACTTCTAAGGTTTCGTCAATATTCTTAATGTAAAAATACTAAAAAATTAATTAAAACCTATAATAAAACCTACTAATACTCTGAGCTTGAATTAGAGGACCAGAAATCATTTAACATTTTAGTTTAAATGTCTACAGTGCCTTAAAGCACTTAAAGCAAAGGAAGAAATATGAAGCTCTCAGATTTTAAAGAACAACCCTTACAGCAACAAAGTGCCTTACAGTTTACAAATTCCTTTCCCAGAGAAGACAAGGCCAGTTTAATCCTGAAATGACCTTTCAGGAGAAAAGTCCTAATATTAAAACTTAAGAAAAAGAGCAGACAGACCTCACTGTTAGATGCATGAGGCCAGTATGTTGACTGATCTCACCCCATCTCTAACCCCAGCACTGAACTAAGCAGATGAGAAGTCCTACTCGGCCAGAATCGTGGGTTAGGTCATTAAGGTCAAGGCCTACACACAGACTAAGTTCCTTTGATTCTAAATCTGGCACACTTTCCCTTAAGCCATCAAAATAATCAGGTCATTCTGTGCGGGACACAGTACGGAGAGGAATTCCCTTTTTTCTGAGTTTTGTTAGGAGCAGCATGGAACACAGGTTTCCAAGTAGACTAAATTCGGGATTAAATACATAGCTATGTGTTTGCTACGTCATCTTTCCAGGCAACTCATGTTGAGCCATTAGTGTTCCTGTCCCTAAAATGAGAATAGTAATGCCAACACCTGTAAGCCTATCATGAAGATTAAATAAGATATGTATTATGTGCTTGGTGCCATGTGACTTTAGGCAGCTATTTCTTGCTCCTGCCAGGCATCACCCCCTGCCTCATCCCACTGATGCACAGGCACAGACTTGTTTTAAGCCTGAATATCTTCCTTTTGTAGTCAAGAAGACCGAGTTGGATGCCTGGGTGGCTCAGTTGGGTAAGTGTCCAACTCTTGATTTCAGCTCACAGTTCATGAGAGCAAGCCCCACAGCGGGCTCTGCACTGCTTGGGATTCTGTCTTCCTTTCCCTCTGCCCCTCACACTCTCTTCCCAAATAAATCAACTTTATAAAAAATAACAAGAGTTAAGCACCATCCTGCAGAGAACAAATATATACAAGTAGGAGTATAAATCTTAAAAATGCCCACTTTACCTAGATATTTTCTTCATACTCTGTACATTTGCTACAAAGTGCTCAATACAGACCACTGAATCTCTTTTGATGCTAAATATAAGAAACTACTTGGGTAACAGCATTCAGTCACATGTTCAGCTTCGAGAATATTAACAGGGTAAAATGCTGTTTTGCCTGCATGTGACCAGGGCCTGATGGAAGTCTTTTTTATTATTTCCTTTTTAAACATGGAAAATCTGGCTTGAAGATATGCAATGGGAAAAAGCACGTACATTTTATTTTGTCACTCTGAAGGCTTTACACTAAGCCTAAAAGCTCTTGGCTAAAGTGAAAAAACACTAGAGACCCATTTTGAATAGCAAGAGAACCTGAAAAGATTTCAGCTCATCTGCAGTTGTGGTGGCTGGCAGGAGGTACCTTTTTTTAAATTGATTTTTCAAATGCCTGATCGTCATCAAGCTTGCAGATTTCAACCTTGTCTATAGAGTATAAGCAAACGTTCACAAAGAATGAGAATTTTGAAAAATTCTAAGTTATTTGGACTCTAAATTTGAAAATGGGGAGATTGGAGACATTGACAGTAATCCTAATGGAACGAAGGTTCCCAAGTAAACCTCAGATAGAAGGCCAACTCTTAACTACTTGAACGAATATAGAGGTTAGGCCAAGGAAAGGCCTCATTTGAACAGCTGCCTGACACAAAACTCTTGCTAGAAATTTCCAAACTGGGCTTGGTTTCCTCCTCTTTGTCCACATCTGCTAGCTTTACAGTGGGAATGATTGAATGAAATGTCAAGTACAAGGAAAGCTCTTGAAATTGTCCCTAAGTCAGAGTAACCAATCCTTTAATAGTTACACTGCCAGTAAATCAGGGTATCTGCAGTCAGCCTGGCTGGGTGAAGACTTTGGGTGCCCCCACCATCCGTCATTCAAAGTCAAAAGATTCTTGGGGCATCTGGGTGGCTCAGTTAAGCATCCAACCTCAGCTCAGCTTAGGTCATGATCTGTTTGTGGGTTTGAGCCCTGTGTCAGGCTCTGTGCTGACAGCCTGAAGCCTGCTTTGGATTCTCTCTCTGTCCCTCTCCCACTCACACACACAGTCTCTCTCTCAAAAATAAACATGAAAATAAATTAAAAATAAAGTAAAAAAAAATTCTAAATCATAAGATTAAATATGATAAGTCCAACAAAATTCTCATTTTATCATTTATTATTACTTTTTCCCTTTGAGATATCTAATATTAAGTAATGGCCAGATACTTTTTCTCATTTCGAGATTCCCCTTGCTGTGCTGGTTCCCTGAACATAAACAGTCTACAGGTTAGATCGTCAAGCACCAAGTGAGAGCTAAAAAAATAAATTCAGTAACACTAACCCATTTGCTTTAGAAAAATTTAATTCATTAACAGTTACTGGTTTTCTTGCTCATCTACAATTCTTTGTTCACATCTCAATTAGGGCATTGAATACTACTGCTGTGAAATCATGCTAAATATCTCATATGAAGCACGTAATTTAGATTCTATTTAAAATGAGTTTCATAGTATATTCCAATTCCCTGTATGTCTGTATGCCCTGAAGGCAGAGCAGCTGTTACTTTCTTTCCTGTAGCTTCTGTGCTTAAAACAGTGCCCAGCATAGCAGGCACTCAATCAGTATCTGGGAAGTGACATGACAGATTCCGAGCAATCGGAGTTGATTTTCTCCTGTTGGTGTTACTGGTTACATCTTTCACATAAGGAAAGTTTTGAGAAGTTCCATGACTGTCTAAGGGCAATCAGTGGCAGAAATGGAAGGAGATCTTAGACGACCTTTCTGATGTCCTGAGAGAACATCCTTTCCACCGCACCACCCCATCTCCCAGCAACCACCTTCTTTAACTTCATGACGGCTGAGTTAAATAGTGGCAGTGGTTGTAAACAACAGAACAAGTTTCTGACATGTGTTTATGGTGAAGATACTAATAACAGAGCTGCTTCTCGTAAACTTAGCTACCAAGTTAGTTACATTTGCTCATAAATATGGATATAAACATTTGTTTGTCAAATTAAATATTGCTAATTCCCCCAGACAGAAGAATCACTTTTTGGTCTAGGAGAAAACTCTTTCCTTCCCACTTCTCCTAGGCTCTCAGCCAGTCTTCTCAAACCCTGAGCTCCTCAATGAGCCTAAGGATTTTGAGGTAGAGGAGATGGAAGGGAAACTTGAATCTCTTGCAGGCTACTTCTGTTTTCTACACCTATCTCCCCCCTAAGGCAAGAGAGCAACAGAGTCATACACCTACTTGAAATGGAGAAAGGAAAGAATGGGAGGTGTATGTCAAAGGGTAATAAGAAAACCTAAGTATAATAGTAAAATGAAGTTTATATCTCAAAAAGTCACATGTATTTTTTTTCCAAGTCAGGAAAAAGTATTACAGCAAAAACCACAAAAATTAACAGAATAAAAATATATATCCCATCTCTGTTTTCAAAATAATAAACTTTACTACTAATACACAAAAACTCAACCATTCTTTTGGACTCTCATAAAAAGATTAAGTAGTTTGATAATAAGCTATATGCAAGAGAATAGACACTCCTGTTAAGATGCCAAAACATTTTTTAAAAATGTTTGAAAAGCTTTCAACATTTCTTTTAACCCAGAAATTACATTTCTATGAATTTATCTATTGAAAGTAATCATAAATTGACAAAGATGTTTGTATGAAGACGTTCATTACAACAAACTGAATGCCAACCAGTGGGGAAATGGTTTTAAATATGGGCTTCAACATGCAATGGCATCTCCTGCAACTGTTACAACTGATGGTAATAAATTAAAAAGTTAATAAAACAGTATTACCTTCTACCCTGCATAGGCTTATGTACATGTAAAAAGTCTGAAAATCTACATAATACGAAAGGTTATTTCTGAAGACTTTTTTTTAATGTGTATTTTTCAGAGAGCAAGACAGAGCATGAGCAGGGGAGGGGATGAGAGAGAGGGAAACACAGAATTGGAAGCAGCCTCCAGGCTCCGAACCGTCAGCACAGGGCACAACATGGGGCTTGAACTCACGAACCAAACTGTGAGATCATGATCTGAGCCTAAGTCGGACACTTAACCGACTGAGCCACCCAGGCGCAACTGAAGAGATTTTATTTGACTCTTTAATTTGGTTGTATTTTCTGTGATTTCTGAATATTTATTATTTTTATGATTAGATATACCTTAAAGGTTACAGTCATTTTCATTCTAGAAAGGAAAAGAGGGAAGGAAAGGGGGAGTATAGGAGGGAAGGGAGTCATCTCTTTCGGTAAAACCAGAGTGACATCCCATAACTCAAAGATTTGGCAGCCAAGAGTGTTCTTGGGGAGAAAGTAACAAGGTCAGCATCATTAACAAGATCCTCAAAGGAACTTTGTCCTTTTGTTCCCCTGAAATTCTTCTCTATACTTTAAGGTCTACGGACCAGATGGTAATGTGCTGAAAGGTGTACTGCCTCAGATACCTTCTTACCATTGGCCTGGTCTTTCTTTTTCAGGGGTTCCTCCAGGAGCCCAACCTCAGGTCCCATTATAAATTTAAGTCCAAAACTCCAAGAACTTCTTTCTCTCCATGTTCCCTGCTTTGGATTTATACCTCTCTTACCTGTCAAAATGCATATATCATGGTCTCTGCTAAGTAGCAACTGACACTAGTGAGCTATTATGATTTAATTACAACTATTTTAGCATTCTATTTTTTTTTTTTTAATAAAGGAGCATGTTAGATGTTTTGGGAAAAATAAAGAAATATCAAGCATGGTTGTTATACTCAAGCTTGGGAGACCACAAATAACTAAGTAATGCCAGAGATTTATAAAACTAACAACAGCAATGTGAGCTATATAACAGTGAAGTATTTACGTCAACAGTGGGGTCAGATGAGTTGGAGGTTTGGAGATCATATGACCAGAGTTTGAGACCCAGATCCTTCCCCTTCCTTGTTCAGATAAGGGGTCTTAATTCCTCTGGGTCTCCATTTGTTTTTCAAGAAATTAGATATTGTAATATTAATAGCTTCTTTATGGGATTGAGAGAGATTATTTGTAAAATACTGCATCCATGGGTGTACAGGCATAATATCCTTCAAAGCACTGGTTTACTTTATTATGCCCTATGTGATCAGTTTCCTGATGTATCTCCATGTTAGACCAACCCTGTTCACTTCTCCCTGCCTTGGCAAGAACACTTGTGTTCAAATCAGCAAGAAAAAGAAACCTGAGTCACAGAAGCAGCTGCACATCGAGTTTATCACTTCGAGTTAGACATCATCAGTGGCCCCTGGGAGATACTCGTCATTTCTGAGTGATAAAGAATAGAAGACTAAAGATTTCAGTTGAGTGACATGGATAAGGCAAACATGATGTGAACCCTTTTCATTTTTTAAATGTTCTGTTTAACCCAGTGTCTCTCAGTACCAAGTTTTCAGAATTCACAGAGAGGGAGACCAGTCTGTTTTATTTGTTTCAATATAGAAGAAAAAGTTTCAGATGAACACTGAAATTAGGAATTTATGCCCTCTCTTGTACTCTCCCCACCTACTTGAACTGTGGCTTTAACATGATTCTGAAATCCCAAACTTACAAAATAAAAGGTCTGATACTTTTAAAAGTGTTCAGTCTCTCAAGTAGTGGACATAATAGAGCTACTCCCCCTGCCGGCTTTACTGAGATATAATTGATCAATAAAAATTATGTATGTTTAGCATCTAAATATGATCATTTAATATACACATTGTGAAATGGTTACCACAATCAAGCTATTATTTAACACCTCCCTCAGCTCACATAGGTGTGTGCAGTGAGAACCCCTAAGATCTACTGCCTTAGCAAGTCTCAGGGACACAATGCAAGATTGTTAACCAGAATCACCATGCTGGATATTAGGCTATCACATCTTGTTCATCTTACAATTCCAAGTTTATACCCGTAACTTTGAGAGGTCATAGAGAACAGGGGCACTGCCAGGTGAATACAGACTGGCAAATACATTAAAGAGAAAAAAGCCAAAATTCTGCAAATTACAGATTTTGTGAGCTTGTAATTAAACCATAGCAGAATCCTAACCTGCTTATGTATCAGGCAATTCATGAGCCTTTAGAACATAATGTTATGATCACTGGCTTACTAAAAGCCAGTCACATTGTGAACGTGAAAGAGATTGTAGGCTTAATTTACGTAAGTCTGTTAGAATGAGCAAGAATACTTTTTTTGTGCTTAACATTTGCGGATTTTCAAGCCACTTTCATGGTTTTTCTTAAAACCTCATAACCTCTCCCTAGGCTAAAAATGGGTTTTTGTTCCAATTCGAATTCAGGAGGAAACACACAAAAGATAATTAAGGGTTACAAGGGAGCAAAGCTAGTGAATGGAAGAGCTAGGATGTTAGCTTGACTTGTGAAGGGTGATCCAGTGTCCTGGTCACCACAATCCCAATCTCTTTTCAATGGCTGAATTTACAGATGTGAAGGTATTAGGAGGTTCGTCTACTTTGTCTGTTTTTAAGCTTTCTAACACTGGGATGATTCATTTCACAAACAAATACTATTTGCTTCAGTTCAAGAGTCAAACAGCTAAGTGGCTTAGAAGTAGGACAAATCATTCTTATATTGGTAACCATTCAAATCCCCGCATCTCTGAAATCCTGAATTAGAAATTTCTGTAATGCTTCATTCAATCAAAAAGACCATATTTTTCCCCCTGGACATTGGCTATATACTATAAATTGCTTAATTTATGAACTATTGTTAAAGGAATTGACATTGGAACTTCAACCTAAGTAATCACTGACAATTTCTATTGAAGTTTTAATTTTTTTTCTGGGTTAATTACTTCTTTTCTGGTTTTTATCATACAGGAGGTCATGATTTTGAAAATTAGCCATTATATTTCTGCATATTTTCATGCAATGAATCAGGATGTAAAGGTAGATATTTTAAGTGGATCACAGCCTAGCCATCTGACCATTATATCACCTCATAATTAAACAAACCTTTGAAAAACTATTACTTTCTGAATTGATATGAACCCCTTTTCTCAATGCAGATAATCATCCAGCACCTCAAATATCTCCGTTTCTTTCGAATCCGGCTGAAAAACCCAGTTGAAATCAAGTTCCTTTGATGTTATTTTTTCACCCAGTCTTGTATCTCCATTACTACCATGGCACTCCTCCACAACCTGCACACATGCATGTGAAGCATGTTGCATATACCTGTGTGCACACAGAGCTATATAGTTACATGTGGAGAAGTTTGGAAGACTTCTTCAGGAACACATTTAAAGTCATCCAGGATTTAGTCCTGGGCATTTAAATCAGGCTAAATCACAAACCATCAGTGGAAAACAAATATTGTCCTTGCACTTCCAGTCCTATGAATTTTCTTGACTTTTCCCCCTTTTTTCCTCTCTACCCAATTACAATGTAAAACTCACTCTGAATGTTCTTGGTTTTGCTCCTCATGTGTTAAGAAGTCCACTTATCTGTTTCTGAATTTCAGTGCTTCCCAGGACACTGTTGGTTGTTTTCCAAGCTTCTATGTATCTAGCCTGTCACCAGCAACATCAGCTTCCCCAAACCAACCTTGTCAGTGTCTGGCTCATCCCTTTGGAGAAAGGGAAGAGGGCCAACAGAGAGAGGACAACAGAGTGAGACCAAGCAGGAATGAAGATTTGTCAAATCTTTTGTTTCCTAGGCACAGCCCAATCCTCCAGAAGATTAGAGGAGGCATTTTCCTTCGAAGTTTTTAAACTCTGCCACATTCATTAGTTACTGGTTATCACTGTGGAAAATTCATCTGGGACAAGGTTTGCCACAGGCATTACCGTTTCAGTCATTTTTTAGGGCCTAATTTTCCCTGACAAAGCAAGTAAGGGAGAAAAGTTGCTAATGTTCAGCTAATATGTCTATTTAATAGCCAGTGAAATGCAGTCATGTCCATTTCCAAGAGTCATAAAGTGTTCAGTAGAAATGCTGGTTTATAACTATTCCGGGGCAATATTAGTTCAAGTATTTGGAGCGCGCGCGCGCACACACACAAACACACACACAAAATGTGACAGTGTTTGAAAAAGGAGGTTATGGGGCTAGTAGGGAAGAGCTCCCAATTTGGGCATAGATTTAATTCTGAAACTAAGAATCTCACTTCTATTACAAAGCTACCTTACCTATAAATTTGGCCCCAACAGAAAATGACTCAGGCTATCAAAAGAAGAGATCTCTGACCACAAGTCCAACATCAAAAGGCCTGCCACAGGGCCACTTCTTCCAGCACTTGAGACTAACTTACTTGGCTTTAGAAATTCTGATCTGCTCAAATCAGACTACACTTGGTTGTATATAGCCTATTAATACAGATTCATCATTAATATTATAGCATGAATCAACCTATCAGATCTTTTCTTAAATACAGGATTTTGTGGGACTAAAGGCTGTTCTAATTCTGTTAAGGAAAGTCAAAGTATAGAGAGGTGTGGTACTGCAAGGGAGGGCTACGGATGGTAGCGCCTTACAGAAGGGTACAGAGGGAAAAACAAAATTAAAGGAGTTTGAACTGTATGGATCCGTTTAGAATACGTGAATTCTTTCCCCAATAAGTAAATACAGGTCTATAAATGTATTTTCTTTACGATTTTCTTAGTGACACGATCTTCTCTGTAGCTTACTTTATTGTAAGAATACAGTATATAATACATAGAACATAGCAAATAGGTGTTAACTGTGTATGTTACTGGTGAGGCTTCCAGTCAACAGTGGGCTATTAGCTGTTGTTAACCTTTTGGGGAATCAGAAGTTATACAAGGATTTGTGACTATGTGGGGGGTTGGCACCACTCAAGCCCACATCGTTCAAGGTCCACCTATACTCAACTGTCAGTGGAGCACAAAAACAGCTATAGACAACATGTAACAGTCTGCTCTACAATTAAACCTCATTTACAAAAACAGACACAAACCAAATTTGACCTATGGTCTATAGTTGGCTGACTCTTGCCAGAAAGACCCACACAAGACTTATTTTTACATCGAGATCCCTTATCTCATGTAGATAGTAAAGCAGAACAAACATTAGATTTAGGAGCACCACCTTCCATTTCCGTCTCTAGCACTAAAGGCTGTGTGGTCTCGACTACCTTCCTTACCTCACTGGCCTCCCTGAGTTGTAACAAGGAAAAGGTAAACACCAACCTGTTTTAAGGTCTGAAATGTTTAAATCTCCTTAAGTGCACAGATAATTCTCATGAATCCTGTTTTCTCAAGTTTCGAGCCTCAGAAACAATTTCATTGCTGCAAATTATTAAAGGCTACACTTATCACATAAATCACTGGCATGGACCACTGACCAACGAACATGACTTCTTTATTAGAACACAGTATGCCAAAAGAAAAAACTGTTGAAAGAACTTTAATGGCACACCGAATCTACTTTTAGAGTTTTCATATTGTATCAAGCTCCCATGTCAAGTTCATTATAAACCCAAGTTTGAGGGTCGCACTGGCTTTAGTAAATCATTCATAAATTGGGCAGCAACCCATCCAGCAAATGGAACCTCCATAAAGCTGCAGAAAAGGAAAGGTTTTTAAAAGACCAAGAAGGAGTTGAAAAGGAAATTGTTAGCCAAGAAAACATTCTCTTAGGCAAGGCTTTCCTCCTAGTATTGACCAGAACATTCCAGTTAGCAGTTAGACTAAAGTTTACAACCCAGCAGGGAGGAGAGGAGGGTGGCATTGAAACTGTGGTTAGGTTATGTATTAAGTCTTAGTTTACGGACATGGGGCCTTAACATAACTGATTCCATTTTGGGCTTGTGGTTTGCTTTTTAACATGTTGTCTATCTCAATGGAAAAGTATTCAAACCTTTTAATACACGGTTCTTTTGAAACTAATTTTCTTAAGATTTGATTGAACTCTATTTTATTAATGTGGCATGATTGTTTTAAAGTTACTCTAGTTAACATTAAACATTGTTTTGGAAAAGGAGTTCAAATACATTATTGAAAACAAACCTATCAATTGTCAGACAATCGAATGAGCTGTCATCAGGCATAAACTGCATTAGACACAAATGGTTGTTACAATGCTTAAAAATAGAAGAGCTAATATGTTAACTTAAAATTTATGATAATTAAACTTAGAAATGTTTCTTCATGACGAAAAGAAAAAAGTTATAATGAGTTTTCTATCAGAGTATTCAAGCACCTGATCAATGTTAAACATGTTATTGAAAATGTGTACAAATTAAGCCAAACGTGAGCATAAAGAAAGAAATAATAGACATTAGAGCAGAAATAGAAAGACTAACAACAGAAAAAGCTCAGTGATACTAAGAGTTGATTATCTGAGAAGACGGGCAAAAGTGACAAACTCTAGGCTAGGCCAAGTAAAAAATCAGAAATGAAAGAGAAGACATTACAACGAATGGCACAGAAATCAAGTGGATCATAAGAGACTATTCTGAACAATTGTATGCCAACAAATTAGATAATCTAGAAGAATGGATAAATTCTTAGAAAGATACAACCTATTAAGACTGAATCATGAGGAAATGGAAAATCTGAACAGACCCATAACAAACAAGTAGATTGAACCAATAATCAAAAGCCTTCCAACAAAATAAAATCCAGGACCAGGTGGTTATAAAACCCATCCTACCAAACCGAATTCTAGCAAACATTTCAAGAATGAACGCCCATCCTTTTCAAACTCAAAGAGTTTAAGAAAAAGGAACACTTCTAAATTCATCTTACAAGGTCAGCATTACCTTAGCAAAGCCAGACAGAAACACTACAAGCAAACTACAGGACCATACCCCTGAGGAACACAGATACAAAAATGTATGAGCAGACTGAATTTCAGAGCACATTAAAAGGAAAAGATATGTATACATTGCATGAGAGTTTGGATTCACCAACCCTGAGATAATTTCTATTTTTATAAATTTGTAAAAGCCAAGAAAACTATAAATTCTGTTTCTTGAATATATAACAGAAGTATTTTTAAAATGTTCATTGTGGGATGAGTACAGTAGAGAATGCTCAACAGACGCTGAGACATGAATGAGAGAACTAAGAAGATACAGACCTTTTAATAAAGTGAGAAGACATTGTTACCTATTTTCACAGATGGGGTAAGGATCATGTCCAGAGTCCGGAAGCACAGCTGGTTACTGGCCAAGCTCAAACTACAGCCTGTACTTCTTAGTTCTTACTCTAGTCTTCTTTCCACTTTACCGCTATGAACTCACATAAATAGACAAAGGTGATTTAATAATAATATAGAGGCATCTGGGTGGCTCTGTCGGTTTAGAGTCCAACTCTTGATTTCAACTCAGGTCATGATCTCTCGGTTTATGGGATCAAACCCCGCACCTTGGGATTCTCTCTCTCCCTCTCCCTCCCCCACAAGCACGCACTCACTCACGTGCTCTCTCTCAAAATAAATAAACTTTACAAAAGAATAATAATGCTATAGATAAGGCCTAAATTTGATGCTGTAAGTGGAAAATTAGGGATTTCTTAGAGACATGCACAGAACAAGTCAAACCATGCTGACAGAGGTAGGTATAAAGGGAGGAAGGGATAATGGGAGAGGTAAATCCTCCTAGGCAAAGGCAAAGGCAAAGGCAGTGCGAGGCACTGAGGCTTCAAAACAACAAAAAATCAACTGTGGAACAGGAGAGGACAGTTTTATATATTCTCTTGACTTGGAAACTAGAGAAAAATGTAAGAAGTCTGGTTCATTCACTTATTCATTCAGCAAACATTCCTTAGCACCTACTATGTGGCACTGGCCGCGCTCAGTCCTGTAAACATGATCAACGAGCAATGTGTGGCACTGGCCCTCCAGGAGAATACTGTTTGACAAAGGAGACAGATGTTTGGCCTAGCAATAGCCTGCATGGAAGAGCAATTTTCGAGTAAGCAGAGTGTACAGGGAGAGACTGACCTAGTGAAGGAGGAGTAACTGAAGACTTGCTAGAGGAAGTAGTATTCATCAGTCAAGAGGATGAATCAGGCAGCCATGCAAAGGAGGAGGACAAGAGTTGCAGATGAGGAAACGCTTGTACTACCATTTCTCTTGACTTCTCTGCAGACTTAACAGAACTGGCACATTTTCCTGCTGGGGTTTCATGACATCACCAGCTACCCTTTTTCAATCTTCTATGCAGGCTTGTCCTCTTTTCAACATCTTAATGTTGCTCAGCCCCAAAATCTTCTGTCTACATTCTCACATTTGGTGACTTTTATCCAGATCACTAGCCTGATATCTAGGCCTGGTCTCACCACTGAGCTACAGGTCAATGAGTCCAAAAACGTTTCAAATCTATTGTTTATCAGACATTTCAAAAACAATATGGCTTACCTGGGGCAGCCCTCCATTTTTTTGTGTTGAGTGGATGAGCTCTCTTGGAACACACTCATGTTAATAAGAGGAGCCAAAGTTGGTTTAAGCACAGAAAAAGAAATGCATTTAAGCTCAGCTACTACTGAGGATGAGTAGTATTTAGCAATGCATTGAAAGAGAAAAACACTATTTCAAGCCAATTACACTCTTCTCTATTTTTACCTTATTTCATCTCTTAACAATCATCCCTAAGAAGGCATAGATGTTTTTTTAAAATTCTTTCATATGTAGCCTAAATTTTCATAAAAATTTAACAATATACATTCTCAGTAATGACGTAATTTTGCCAAGAAACATACATGAACCTGGGTCACTGGGAGAATGTCAGTGATGCCAGTCATCCATGCATAGGCGTTAATTCTTAGATACTAGACTTGGTTTTGCATGGTTCCTCCACTATCTAGCTGAACATGTATAACCAATGAACTCTTGCAGCCATCTGAGTGAGTCATTATGAAAGCCAAAGACAACAAAATGGCTTGCTAACTTTTTTGAATTCCTAGGTATATGGCCTTGCCCTTCAATTAAAAAAAAAATTTTTTTTTAACCTAACCACATCCCCTCACCGACAGCTTTTTGTTGCAAATACATAATCATGAGAAGAGTGAATAGTTCAACTCTCAGCCTGATTTATAATGACAGTTTTCTGATACAAGGGAAATGAAGAATTGAGCAGATTCTGTGAAGTGAAAATTCCCAATTATGTTGTTCCCTTGTATTAATTAAACAGGTGCTAGGTAGCTTTCAGAGTAGCGCTTCTGAGACCTCTGTTGTACAGAATTACTTACAGTTGTTAAATGCTGTGCTCTTCTCAATGCAAGCAGGGATACAAATCCTGATTGAACATCTACAAGGTACAATGTACCATTTTGCTTGGACTCCCTTGAGGAGTCACTACTAACCCTGAGGCACTTCTTATATTTTACCAAATTGTTTTTTTTTTAATTTTTTTAACGTTTATTTATTTTTGAGACAGACACAGAGCATGAACAGGGGAGGGTCAGAGAGAGAGGGAGACACAGAATCCGAAACAGGCTCCAGGCTCTGAGCTGTCATCACAGAGCCCGACGCGGGGCTCAAACTCACAGACCATGAGATCATGACCTGAGCCGAAGTCGGATGTTTAACCGACTGAGCCACCCAAGGTGCCCCCAAATTGGTTTTTTTTAATAAAGCAAAATAGTCTGCTTTAGAAGGATTCCAATATTTGTCAAACACGCTAATGAAAAAAATTAAAGATCTTAACCCACTTCACTATCACCCTATTCCGTGATTTGCAAAAGCAAAGTATTTTCACTGGGTTCTGTATGCATAAATGATCCCTATTTTTAGAGTAGAATTTAAGGTCTCTCAGAAACTAGACCATCTCATCCATTCCCAAGAGTTAAACTAATCTAAGTCTGTGACTTCAAAACCTGCAACTTTTGACAAAACTTCATTCTGATTTCCAGAATAGAATTCTAAGAAACTAATCAGTATTTTTTCTTAGTCATCTTTCAAATGCCTCAAATATCAACCTATGTGCAACAAAACTTGTCATCTTCAACAAAACCATTCTTCCATTTATATTCTCTGCATCTTTGGCTGAATATCCAGTATCTCAAACCAGAAGCCAAGAAGTTATCCTAGAGTCTTTTTCCTTACCCCTCATATTCAGTCCACTACAAAGATCTTTGAGTTTCTCTACCTAAGTATGTCTAGAACCCTTCCTGCCTCTCCATTACCAATTCTACAACTCCAGTTCAGGCCTACATCATATCTAAACAATTTACAGTAGCTTCACTAAGTTGTTTTTCTTCTATCCATGTCCCTTCTTCCCCATCAGTCACACAGTCATGGAAGCCTGTGCTCATGGTCATGAGATTTATCTTTCTAAGTCAGAAGTGTGATCACATCACTACCTTTTCAAAGTTCTTCAATGGCTTCCTGCCCCCCTCCAGAACATTATCTCAACTCCTTTACCTGGCCTACAAGACCCTTTTTCATATAGCATCCTGCGTCTTCTGTTAGCAATCTTCACCTACATGTCCCGAACCACTTTATTTTCCAATTTGTAGAGAACGCCTTCACTCACTTAGGTCTCCAGGCCTATACACATTAAGGTTATTCTTTGCATAGAATCCTGACGTATTCTTGCTTATCCATTAAATTCTCATTTACAATTCAAGTCTAAACTCAAGTAGTTTCCACTGTTTAAGCTTTCCTGGACTCCTGAAATCTTAGAATCTCATTTCAGTCTCTCTGTTGAACATATTAAAGATATAATAACCTTCCTTTCATAACACATTTTATATATCTCCCTATGAGATTATGCATTCTTTGAACTTAAGATCCTTGCAGCTTATCACTTACAATATGCCTGACATGTGGTCAATATGCAGTATTTTTAAGAAATTGATTTGAATCAATTAGTGTGTGAAAACACAAGGTTGACCTGAAAATATAAGGCATTCTTTTTGCTTCAACTGCTTTCCAACTTGATCAACTGTTACTCTAGGATCCTGAGTCACCTGAGAAATTTGACATCTGAATCCTGCCTCTGAAGTTCTTTAAAGCCTGTTTTATGACATTTCCTGCAGAAAGAGGAAGTAGTAAATGTGAAGAAGAGATACGTGAATGCATAGATGAATTTTTGCCTAGGTCACCTCCAGAGTCCCTTTCAGTTCTGTCCTGTGCCTCTTGGCCAAGCACCAAAGCAAATATATGTTATTAATGAGTTATTTCAGGCCATTTATCAGACCGACCAAGTGACTGGCTTTCCTAAACACTGCAAGGCAGGTTAAAAACTGAGAGAGGAAAAGTACATGAAGCAAATCTGTATCCTCCTGTGAAGAACCAACCCAGGGTTTGGTTACAAAATTGGAATGTTCCTTTTGCTGCCTTTACACTGGAGATTTGCCCACTGCTTAGGTTCAGTGGGCAAATAGGGAATGTGCCCAGCATATGGAGGCTTCCAAAACTCACATGAACACCAAAAATTTAAATAGGACGTGAAATAAAATCAAAGAGAAAATGAACCAAACCTTTTGTTTCACCTGGCCAGAGGATCTGTATTACATATGTTACTATTTATTCAAATTCCTAAATTTTTTCTAAAATGTCACGTACAGAGTCAGATACTTTTGGAGTTGGACAAGACCTCGGACACCCGGTGGTCAGGTGCTTCCCAGACACTGATCCTTAGTGCCCTGGGATTGTGATGTGATACCTCAGGAACCAAACAGGAGAGCAAGATCCAGCCCCCTTCCCTTGCTTCAACTCAAGCAGCAAGTCTCTTGTCTATTGCATTTCCTGTTCAATAATAGAACCCCACACATGATTTCATTTGGTGGGGATGAAAGGATTCTGTGTAAAAGTTTAAAATATTCTGTTATTCCAAATTCCTTTGATTTACACAGAAGGAATCTGAGGCTTAGAAAGGTTGATTCCTCACTAAGTGGCTGATGACCAGGACCTGCCCAGGTATTCTAATGCCCATTAAAATGGAAGCGATAGACCTGAGAATACGTTTTAGAGCACAACTGCCTGAAATCAAACTCTGCCACTGTCACCTGACTTTAAGCAATTCATTTGTCCTTTATCATCAGACCTCATCTAAAAAATGGGATTCATATTGGCACATGCCTCATAGAATTGTTTCGAGAAATCAGTGGGTTAATACATACCAAGTGTCTGGTACATAGATAATAAGCACTGAAAATACTACCTGTTACTACAACTCTTTAGTTTTCTCAAACTCAAAAACTTCAGGATTAGGGAACAGGGTAGTTTCCTATTGGTGCTTTAACAGATGGTCACAAATTCAGTGGCTTAACACAAATTGGGGCACCTGAGTGGCTCAGCTGGTTAAGTGTCCAACTCAATCTTGGTTTAGGTCATGATCTCATGGTTCCAGGCTTGAGTCCAACATTGGGCCCTGCCCTGGGCGCAGAGCCTACTTGGGATTCTCTCCCTCTCCCTTGCTCTTATGTACACATGGGCTCTCTCAAAGCAACAACAAAAAACCCCACAACAATGGACATTTAATATCTTAAAGAGTTATTGGGATCAGAAATCCAAAAAGGAACTCAGTGGGATGAAATCGAGGTTTCAGCAGGGCTAATGTCTAGGGTAAAATCTGTTCTCTTGACTTTCCCAGCTTCCAGAGGCTGCCTGCATTCCTGGGTTTCTAGTCCCTTCTTCCATCTTCAAAGTCAGTAGGGCAACATTATCCACTCACTCTCTGGTTCTGATTCTCCAGCCTCCCTCTTTCACCTATTTTACTTGTGATTATATTAGGCTCACTCAGCTAACCCAGGATAACTGCCCTAAGTCAAGACCCTGAACTTAAATCACACCTACAAAGGCCCTTTTTCCCCTGTAAGGAGATATATTCACAGCCCCTAGGGATTTGTACATGGACATACTGAAGAGACTGTTACTCTGTGTATCATAGGCAAGTTATGTAAATAAGCAAAACAGTTTTGTGTAAGAGGGAATGGGGTGGACTGTTTATGCCTTACCCAAAGGAAATCCTATTTTTTAAATATTAGACAAACCAATACATCCCAAACCTGGCATGGCATGAGTCCACTGGTGTGGGATCCCTGCTCTATGACATTTCATTGTTTGGTTGGCCCGCATCTACATGAAGCAAAGAAAGGTGGTAATTTCCAGAGTCTGTGTTACCTAAGAAACCTACATAATTCAAGATATTTTGTTCATAATGAAACAACGTAAGTTTCTATTGAAATTCGTACAGTCTGCTTCTTACATGTGTTAAATACCTGGCCATGGGAAATGACCCAGTTTTTCTGTTGACTATTTCAAATTAAACCCTTTAGCAGCCAATAACCACAGGAGTCATTCCAACAGGTGCTTCATCCTACACTCCCGTTTTATGTCTCTTTTTTAGCAATTACACCTGGTTGACTTGGAGATCCTCCAGGGATGGCATCTGTTAGCACTGTCTCCCTTGAAATACAGGCCCACGGTAGTTGATTTGCAAATGTTGATGAAAACCCGAACCGTATTTGTCTGTTCTCATGTCTTTGCCACCATATGCTAAGTCCAATTCATCTCACAGTTGGCAGTTGAAAGAAATGAAATAGTCAATGCAAAGAATCTTCCTTACCACTGGGGAAGTCAAATATTAAACGTATCTCCTTTATTGAGTCTGATTGTTATCATTGTTAACACGCAAAGTGGCTTTTTAAAGTGAGCACTAGAGAGAATCCAAGCTGGTACAGCCATTGTGAAAAACAGAGTGGAGGTCCTTCAAAAAATTTATTTACCCAAAGAAAATGAAGAGTAATTCAAAAAGATAGATGCACCCTCATATTTATAACAGCATTATTTACAATATCCAAGACATAGAAGCAATCCAAGTGTCCATCCATAGATGGATGAGTAAAGATATGGTGTGTGTACACACACACACACACACACACACACACACTGCAATGGTACTCAGCCTAAAAAATTAAATCTTGTCATTTGTAACATGGATGTACATAGAAAGCATAATGTTAAGTGAAGTAAGTTAGAGAAAGACAAATAACCAGATGATTTCACCCATACATGGAATTTAAGAAACAAACGAAGAAAAAAAGACAAACCAAAAACCAGACTCTTAAATGTAGATAACTGATGGTTACAGAGGGGAGGTGGGTGGGGGTTGGGTGAAACAAATGAAGGTGACCAAGAGCACTTATGATGAATCATTGAATCATTATATTGTACATCTGAAACTAATATAACACTCTGTTAATTATACTTGATTTTTTTTTAAAAAAATGAGCACTAGAGGATCCTTCTGAGTATACACATCTGTCACTACTATGTAGATTTGTCCTCATAAAGCAGGAGTTTCAAGCATGAAAACTAAGGGTCTTTGAGGCAAAGACATTGAAGGACATTAGTAGGAAGAAGAGAGGTAAACAATAGATGATGAAGTTATCATGTGTCCCTACGCATGACAATGGGCATGTGGGAAAAAAACTAAGGGTGATCGTCAAAAATCTTAGAAGGAAAAGGCTGGTCTTTGTCCATCTCTGGCTGCTAAGTGGATGCAAGAGTGCTAATGCTAAGAGTTACAAGCCTGTGGAGACCTTTATTTATTGAACTTTAGTTTATGAGTCATTATTTACTCAACATATGGAAGGAAACAATTACTGTCATATGCCTGATTTTCAGAAAGGAAGCAAACTCCTCAACATGGAGACTTGCTCCACTGAATCAGTTCATTTGTCACTAAATCTCCATCTATCATGGCCACTATGACCAAGTAGAGAAGATGCTGGTATGAGAGTCAGGCAGTTGCTTTTTAATTCTTGGCATATAGATTTCCTACTGCTGTTTCAATAAGTTACCATAAACCTAATGGTGTAAAACAATGAAATCTGTGATCTTACAGTCTTGGAGACTAGGAGTCTGAACGGAGTCTTATGAGGCTAAAATCAACAGGTGTTTAAGGCTGTGTTCCTTCTGGAGACTCTAGGGGAGAATCTGGGTTCCCCCCCCCCATTTCTAGCTTTCAGTGACCACCTGCATTCCTAGACTTGCGGCTCCTTCTGTCTTTAAAGGGCAACACTCCAACCTCTGCTCTTGTGGTCACATTTCCCTTTTCTAACTTAGACCTTCTGATCTAAGGACCCTTGTGATTACATGGGGCCCACCTAAATAATCCCCGATAATCTACCCATCTCAAAATCCTTAATTTAATTCCATCTGCAAAGTCCCTTTTTCTAGGTGAGGTGATATTGCCACTGATTCTGAGGATTAGGATGTGGGTGATTATTTTGTCTAGCACAGATTTGTCAAGGAAGACTTTATTCCAGAAGCTACAGAACCAAATGTCCACAGAGGACAGACAATATAAATGAATGAAACAGACCAAGAAATGGTGGAAAGGGAAGTAAGCTGGAGCATGAGTAGCAGCCTAAAGCATTCAAATCTGAAAAACCGTATGTAATTACCGTGTGGTTGGGGGAAGAAAAAAAAAAAAGGTCTCTGCTTTATGCCCGCTGACTTGCAGTCACTGTTTGAAACCAAATATTTGCCGTTTTCAAAGAGCCTCATTTGCCATAGAGGAGGTACTTTGTTAAAACAGCCACATGCACTCTGCAACCAAAGACACACTGACATGAATCTATAAAAGCCTAAAAAGAATATGCTGAAAAGAAGAATGAGGTTTAGAGCATCACGTTAGTGGAGAGACCCACCACCAACTAATGGGAACAGGCCACAAAGGAAGCTGACACTTGTAAGAAACAGAGGAAAAATAAAAAAGGATGGTGACCCTGTTCCCAGCAGGCTCAGAAAGAGCTCTCTGGCTTGGAGGCAGATGAGAGCCTGCTACGTAGCCTGCAAGGACTGATGGCCCATAAATTTCTCAAAGTACCAACTGACATTGTAGCCCATGTTCCAAGGACACAGGAAGAGACAGCAGCAATGTCATGTTCATGCTGGACTTGAACTTAGAGAAGCTCTGCCCACTCCTGAGGTTTGGTGTGTGTTATAAGGGAGATAGGGATGGGGCATCACACTGAAGATGTTGAGTATCTGGCCATGGTAAGAAATGAATTCATCATCAGTTATGAGATTCCGTGCTTGCAGACACTATGAAACTTAGATCAAAATCAGGATTTATACCAAAGGTTTCTAGAGGTCTGGAACAGAATTTAATACATGGTAGCAGGGAGGAACAAGATGGACAGTCAGCAGAAGAAGACAATTAGGGCAGCTCATGCATGGGTGGGTGGGGGATTCAATTAGAATTCATATGGGGAGAGACATCCTGTACTATTTTAAAACCAGAGCAAACAAGCACATGGATGTCTGGTTATTAAAGCAAAAGGCCCTATGATTGTCTAGAAGGGAGAAGTTGACCCAAAGGAAATTTTTCTTTTACACAGAAACCATAACAAATCTAAGTGTCTATGTAGGAGAGAAAAGAGGAAAAGAGACAGCAGGAAAGAGAAGACACAGAGGGAGGAAGACGGACAAAATGCTTTACTGAATGATTTGTACTCAGTAAGGGTGAAATTATGAATTAGCTTTTTCTGTTGTTATATGCTATCGCCTTCCAACAAGTTTTGTCAATCATTTTCCTGCCTCTGGATGAAATCCCAAAAACATAAAATGGCTTCTCCTTTCATTCACACATACAAGTGAATGTCTTCTGATATGAAATTCTCAGTTTAGTCCTATCTAACACCAAAGCCTTATTCTCTCGTGTCAGTCAAACCCTCTTCCCTGTCCTTCTGTATCTTGGGCTGGCAGAGGTATAGAGAGCTGCAGCGGTGAGGGGGGAGCTCAGTCAGCTTCTGACTTTCTCTCTGTTCCCCTCTTCAACTCACTAGGCTGTCTGGTTTTCCAGGGCTCAAGAGGAGGAAGAGGGGAGAGAGAAGGCAGAAAAGATTCTGCTTGATGGGTAGTGGTAGCCACCAGAAACTCTTTCCTCGTTCCCCTCTCTCCCCATGTCCTGGTCTCTCATGGGACACTTCTGTGGAGTCTTCAGAAACCATCACTGTGCATTTCTCATCCACCGTCCCCGTGGCACAGGATGTAACACCTCTACCACTTCTAGGTGGTTGCCCATGACTCTCCGCTCAGCCCTAACATCTAGTGGTTCACCCCATACATGCTTCCCCTCATGGACTCACACACACTCCAGGAGATCCTTTCAGGCACCATCTAAGTAATGTAATTTCAGCTCCTACATCAATGTGTATCTGGTCCATATCTAGTAGAGTAGACCCTTTTGAATGCAGCCCTGTGTCTGCTCTCCCACCAGAAACAATCTCCTTGAAGCACTTTCCTTGATAAATCCCAAGTGTATATATCAGGTTCCTCATTATCAGCAGGCACAGGTCAAGTCTGCAGGTGATTTCCTAAAGCGTCCCTGAGGAGACAGGAGATCAGAGTTCAACACCTCTCTACTTGTCTTCTGTGCCTTCCTGAAGTTACCCACAATCTTAACATGGCTTATATAGATGACTGAACACCTACCATTCTCAGCCTTTTGAATCCCTCCTGTAACTCCCAGGTACAGGGAAAAGCCACAGTTAATATCCTGTTACACAGATGATACACATATATATTTGTGTGTGTGCACGCGTGTGTATGTGTCTCTAGGTAGTGGCTAGCTGCCTAAGAAATATGGAATTGGAGCCCTAGAATTCAAAGGAAAGACATGAGGTTTGAGCAGTCGCTTCCTGCAAGAAAACAGATTCTAAGACAAAAGCTGATTAACAACAGTGGGGAAGTAAGAGATTTTAGAACAGTAATGACTGGCATTGGATTTTTAGTTGTTTCTGAATCTGGGCAGAAATGCCCTTCAGAGGGACGCCTGGGTGGCTCCGTCGTTTAAGCATCTGACTTCGGCTCAGGTCATGATCTCATGGTTTGTGGGTTCGAGCCCCGTGTCAGGCTCTGTGCTGACAGCTCAGAGCCTGGGGCCTGCTTCAGATTCTGTGTCTCCCTCTATCAAAAATAAACGTTAAAAAAAAAAAAAAAAAAAAAAAAAAAAAAAAAAAAAAAAAGAAATGCCCTTCACAACACCCAAATCTTCAGGACGATTCTGTCACCATATTATCACTGAATTAGTGCAGCATTGCTTTGGGTAACCAAGGAGAGGCGTTTTCATTCCCATTTAGGAGAGAAGGGACAGGACAGACTTGGAGCAGGCAGCATTTGTGGTGAAGTGATGGTGGGAGGTTCTTGATGATTTAGCCAAACAGGAAGTTACAGGCAATTTCAGGCAAGAGTTATCTCCACTTTGGGGCAACTTGCAGAATCTTTGAATTCTCCTTGGTATTTAGGTTGGAAGCTTGATGTATCTCAAGTGCAAGTCAAACAAGATGGTGCCTTCAGAAGGCTGGACAGCATGGAGGTATTCAAGATACATGTAACTAATAAAGAATTCTGTGTTTTAAAGCTTTCTAGTGTAAATTTGAGGTTGCAGAGTTTCATCAAACTTCAAAATGTTTCACCATTATTAAATAGCCATAGACCAAAACAAACATTACAAGGATATCAAATACCTACAAGAATCAAGTACAAACTATGTACCTACTAGCACAAATCGTTCATGTTTTGTTCAAGAGTACTTTGAGGATTAGACTGGGCAATCCCTAACTTTTTTGAGCCTTTATGATTTCAGTGTTTTATTGCTTGAGCTCTCACTTCTATGGGCTCCAAGTTCCCTTATTCAGACCATTTGCTTCCAAGTCTCACTTTGAGGTTGAGAATGGGATCGTGATGAGACAAAAGCAGAGGACAGGAAAATAATCGGTTTCCCTAGGACTCCAGACGTTTCTTGCAGAGGAGGTAAAGGGCAGGAGGCAGATCCAAGTTTGGTCTCTGCCAAACTCACCACGACACCCTGCATGCCATGTTAAGGTCAGCTGCGCTAGGCTGAGTTGCAGGTTTCCTCCCTATAGGCTAAGGTTTTGTAACTTATTATATTTCAGGACCTTGTAGGTTGACTCATTAAAGCCACAGGAGAGTGGCTCACACCACTCAGACTTGCCCAAGGCTCATTTGTAAACCAGAAAATCAATTTGCTAATTTCCAGTGATTCAGATTCAGCTACCATTTGTTTGGAACATGCTGCATGTCAAACATTGAGCTTAAGGCTTTCTTACTGGTGATCTCATTTAATCCCCCCGTCAATGGATGTCCCCAGAAGCAAGCCTATTTAGAAAAATGCCTAAGGTTTAAAGAGTTTCTTGAAAATACTGAATGAAGGCAAAGAGAAATAGATGATCTGTAGAGGTAATCTTACAATATAACGATGTTCTGGAGTCTTTCTCTTATAATATATACCTGTTTATGATACAAATCTCAGTAAGGAAACCCAAACCGTCCCCCCACTGGCAGTGGCGGACCCTGACTGATCAAAACTTTCTCCTAACCCTTTTCAGTATTTTATGCTGACACTTTGTGCCTCCCACAACATCTTATTCCCTTACAACCAGAATGCCTTTGAAGAAAATCCATGTGTAGTACATTTTTCTGAATACAGGAGAATGTCCCCCATTTCTTAAATAGATGCAAACTCTTTCCTGAACCTGACTGATCTCATTTTCCACAGTAGTATATATAGCAATTTGCCTCCAGAGTAAATCTCTGGGACCTTCTAGACCTAGGCTGAGAGCAGAGGGTAACCTGTGCCCTCTGTGGCTTTAGGCATGACATAAGGATAAGAGGGAGGAGGAACACAGATGGTAAAGATTCCAACTTTTTTTGTTTAAAAAAAATTTTTTTTAATGTTTATTTTTGAGAGAGAGAGGGAGACACAGAATCTAAAGCAGGCTCCAGGCTCTGAGCTGTCAGCACACAGCCTGATGCGGGGCTCAAAGTCACAGACCACGAGATCATGACCTGAGCTGAAGTTGGATGCCCAGCCGACTGAGCCACCTAGGTGCCCTAAGAGATTCAAACTTTTAAAGTTTACCATCACATGGAAAAACTATCTCAGCTGTATCAATGAGATTTTTTTTTAAATGATTTGACAAGTTTATTTTTTTAATTTGTTTTTTTTGAGTACATTATTTAAATTCAAGTCAGTTAACATACAGTGTAGTATTGGTTTCAGGAGTAGAACCCACTGATTCATCACTTATATGCAACACCCAGTGCTCATCCCAACAAGTGCCCTCCTTAACACCCATCACCCATTTAGCCCATCCTCCCCCCAGTCCAGCAACCCTCAGTTTGTTCTCTGTATTTAGGAGTCTCTCATGGTTTGCCCCTCTTCCTATTTTTCCTTCCCTTCCCCTATGTTTAAATGCCACATATGAGTGCCATCATTTTGCCTATTTTTTTTTAATTTATTTAAGCATTTATGCAGTGTCATGCACTTGGTATATAGAGATGAATAAGTCATTTTACTTTCAAAGAACTCGTCCAATGGGGAACACAAACACTTAAGGAGATGTTTCTAATACAGTGAGCTAAAGGTTAATGGAGGTACAAATATGGTACCACCAGAGAATTGAGGTTTGGAAAATTGTGACTATGTGGCCAAAGTCTCATAGCTAAAGTGACATTTGAGTGGTTTTAAATTAAGGGCAAATTCACTGGACAGGAAAAGGAGGGGTAGTGAAAGAAGGGGTGAGGAGAAATGTTTAGGGAAGGCTTTCCAAGTGGAAGAAACAAAGCCCTAAGACACCATAGGACTTTTTAGAAAATGTATGACCCTTGATATACTTACAGCAATTCATGTGAGTAGAAATGAGGTGAGAATTGGCAGGATCAAATCAAAATTGACTAACTGTTAAGATTAGAAGCTTGAATTGCAGTTGGTAGCCATTAAGTGTGTAATTTAAGCAATGTCATGTCAAGAATGTATTGGCCTTTTTAAAAGAATACTATTACGATTTGTAAATGTTACTTTGTTTTGTAACTGCTAACTAAAAATAACATGTGAATGACAGTATTTGTTTTAGGGAAGTATATTACTCTATCCTAATGTGTTTTATAATATTACTTTGATAATATTCTAAATATTTTGCAATGTGTTCTCTTATCTAGTATTTCCTGATATACCAACAGCTTAATATATAGTATATAGTCTGGTATAGTGGGGAAGAAAGCTAAGCTTAGAGACAGAAAACTTAGCTAGAAAGAGCAAGAATAGCAACTCAGAGCCATGCAACCTTGTTGAGTAACTTAACTTTTCTGAGATTCAATTTTCTCATCAGTGAAATGGGGATATTGATATTCACCTTCCGATTGACCATGAGGATTAAATTAACAAACAAGGGAGATAGCCCTTGGGCCTAAGGATTCCAATTCATGAAACCTAGGGTGCTGTTAGGTGATATTTAACAAACCTTGCTGATCTTGAGTGGTCAACTTCAATCTCCCTTTCTTTACTATAAAACAGCATTTGGGGTCATCCTAACAGAAACTAGGGAAGGGGCTAAAGTCCGGACCCCCAGAACAATGCACCTGCATTATTCAGAAGTGGTCTAGCATAGCTTCATCAATAGCATGCCAAAGCCTCAAAATGAGAATTTATTTAAACAGTGTGTTAATATACATGGGAAGAGGTTCTGATTCCTTGACCCAAATGTGACTGGTTTGCTGCTTAATTAAAAAAAAAAAATCTAATAGTTGAGAGAAAACCTATTCCAACCTCTTCCCCTCTTAATGAAAAAATAGAGCTTTTCCTTACCACAAACTGTATTCTACACTCCTAACCAGATAGAGTGCTATCTACTGATTTAAGGTTGATTTCCTGACATGAAAGTAAAATCCTGATTGAACAACAATCCCACTGAAAAGAAATAGGTGGATTCCCATTTCAACCCATATGTTCTATGTAATGAAGTTCTCAGGAGCAGGGCTCTTACTAAAGCTGTCAAAATACAAGCCAAAATATAACAGGAAACAAGATTTTTCCAAAAAAGTGAACACAGCCTCATTTATTAAAAATAGATTGTGTTTCTTATGATTCCAAGACCAAACTGAGCAGAATAAATGAATTTAAATAAAGCCATTCAAGTAGAAAGGAGGAAATTTGTTAGAATTCTAATAAAAATCCAAGAAATTCCATTTCAGAGAAAATGCTGGGCTAGATTAACCAATATTCCTGCTGGGGAAAAAAAATAAAAATTCTGGATAAAATGTGTTTTAAAAAAAACTTCAAGTTCATAGAAGAGTTGAAAATATAGTAAGATATCAACTAATTCTAAGTCCTGTGTGTAACTGAATCACTGAAGGTGCTTTGACTCATTGGCATTTACCAAACCTCCTGAAGATAAACTCCAGATATGACTGTTTTGTACAGAAAAAAAAGTAAAAATCTAGAGCTTATGAAGTATAAAAACCAGCAGCAGATGCTCTTCACATTAAAACAGAACCTCAAAGGACTAACCCCTCAAGCAAAGATGAAACAATTAACTATGTGTCCCAACTACTCCCCACAAAGACAACTGCACACCCACCCTCAAAGAAAATTGCATGGAGAGTTGCACTGTGGAGAAGTGTAAAACAAAACAAAAATGCTAAGAAAAAAAAAAAACTAAAACTTGGTCATCGAAAAAACAAAATAAAAAGTCTCTCAAAAAAATGGTCCCGGAGTATGACTGCCTTCAAGGACCTACCACAAGTAAAAAACAAATCTTGTCTGGAGATACTGGTCTTCAAACTAAACCTCAAAGTATCATTACAAATAGGTACCTTCAAGGACAAAAAGTAAAATAAAGCTGAGGACATATGGGAACCACGTATGTTAAGCAAGCACCACTACAAAGAAAAGACAACAGAAAAAGATTCCAAAGCCTTCTGGCATTAGAACTGGAACAACAGATTATAAATTAACTGTGCTTCAAATACTGAAAACCAAGACAAAATTGAAAATACATAGGTAATAGGAAAATGTTAATAGTGAATAGATTTCAATAATTTTTAAACCTAATAACTAAAATGGAAAACTCCGCGGTGGTGTTTGACAGCAGATGCAACAGAGCTTAAGAGAATCAATAGGGGACTTCCAAGATGGCAGAGTAAGAGAATCCTAAACTCACCTTGTCCCAGAAATACAGTTAGGTAACACCCACGTCAGGGTAAATAACCCAGAAAATGACCCCAAGACTGACAAAACAGCCTCCCACAGCTAAATGTAGAGAAGAGCATGGAACAAAGAGGGTAAGAAGGACACAGATGTGGTCAGGAGCTAAACTGACCCATGGGACTGTCCACAGCAGGAAGGGACACCATGGATGCAGTGAGATACTAGGCACCTCAAGCATGGGGGGCCTGCATGGGGAAAATAAATCCCCCTAACATCTGCCTTTGAAAACCAAAGGAGACTTACCATCAGTGGGGCTTAACATCTGGAACTTTTAAAGTCAGCAGCCTTACCTCTGGGAGATCCTGGACAGTCATCGGAGTCCCCAACCCTAAAGGAACAGCACAAGAAACAGCCCTACTGAGATACTGCACACAGGCAGCCGTCCGAAAAACGGCTGGGGTATACAGGAGGGAGATTCATTTACAAATCTCAGACCATGTGCTGGAGGGGCAGGGATCTTTGCAAGACTTCTCCAACAGAAGAGCTGGTGGTTGCCGTTTCTTTTCTTCGCACCATTCCCACTTATATGCCCCGACACGTAAGGAACCAGTACAGCAGGAACACTCTTCACCTACCTTGCTAACAGCATGCTCCACCCACACATTCTCCTGAGGAAAGTCCCCGTCCATCATAGCCTCCGCTGGAGTTTTCCCAGGCAGCTGTAGGTCCCCTCCTGTAGCAGACCAACAGTGGACCTGGCTAGTACTACATGCCCTGCCTCCATGCTTTTCCTGCCAACAAGCCTTCTCCAGCCCAGCCTGCCTCAGCAAGAGTTTTCCAAGGCAGCTGCAGGCTTCTTCCCGCAGCAGACCTGCCTCCTCCAACATCCCTTGATAGAAGTCCATCCAAGTGGTGTCACAAGCCTCCCAGGGTACAAGCAGCTCCAACAAGGGCTAGTAGTACCACACCATAGTGACTTGTGCCCTGGAGAGAGGGGGAGATAACCACACATCCTAATTTGTTTGTGGCCCCAGAAGTGGACTGGGGGCAAATTGCTGGTTGGACTATAGGCCTCACTCACCAAAAGCTTCTCAGGGTACAAGAAATGTAAAGTGCCCTGCAATTTGTTGCTACAGTCCTTCTGACCAATGACTAGTATGACTCAAGACCAAGGAGGCCCCAGACTGGCCCACTAACTCCACACAGACCAAACCTTGCCCATAACAAATAGAGTCATTGCAAATGAATAGATTGAAGGCAAGTGTGACTGTGCTACTGAGTAGGGCACACACAACACACATAGGAGGTGCCCCTGAAGCGCCAGGATGTAATGACAAGGGGACACTGCACTGCAGGAGATCATCATAAGGCCCCTACTTTCAAAAACAGGAGATGTAGCTGACTTTCCTAACATAGAGAAACAGACACAGAGCTACACAAAATGAGACAGAGAATTATGTCCCAAATTGAAACAGAACAAAATCACAAGAGAGCTAACAAACAGAGATGAATAAGCTTGATAGAGAATTTAAAGTAATAGCCATAAAGATACTCACTGGACTTGATAAAAAAAAAAAAAGTGGGGAACCTGAGACCCTTAAAGAGACAAAAACAAATAATAACTAGAAATGAGAACATCAATAGCTAAAATTAAAAATACACTAGAGGGAATAATTAACTAAAGGAAGCAGAAGAACAGATCACCAACCTGGAGGACAGAAAAATAGAAAGTATTCAAGCTGAACAGAAAAGAGAAAAAAAATGGTAAATGAAAACAGACTTAGGGAACTCAGCAACACCATCAATTGTAATAACATCACATTATAGTACTCCAGAAGGAGAAGAGAGAGAAAGGCAGTTAGAAAATTTGAGGAAATAGTAGGTGAAAACTTCCCAAACCTGGACACAAAAATAAATCCAGATCCAGGAGGCACAGAAAGTTCTCAACAAAATCAACCCAAGGAGATCCAACAACAAGACACATAGTAATTAAAATGGCAAAATGTAGTGGTGATAAAGAGAATTTTAAAAGCAACAAGAAAAAAGAAAACAGTTACATACAAGGGAAAAAACCCATAAAGCTATAGCTTATTTTTTGGCAGAAATTTTGTAGGCCTGAAGCAAGTGGTAGGATATATTGAAAGTGCTGGGGAAAAACAAAACAATAAACACCTGCAGTCAAGAATACTCTAACCACCATAGCTATCATTCAGAATATAAGTAAAGAGTTTCCAAGACAAAAAAAAACAAAAGGTTAAAGGAATTTATTACCACTAAAGCAGCCTTAACAAGTTGAAAGGCAAGACTGTAAGTAGGAATAAGCAAAGTAGGAAGCAGAAAAGCACTAAAATTAGGTATATCCATAAAAATCAGTCATGAGATTCACAAAATAAAAGGATCTAAAGGATGACACCATATACCTAAAATGTAGGCAGGACAGGAGTAAAGGAATATATTTAAACTTAAGAAACCATCCGCTTAGTATACAATACTTGATGCATAAGATGTTTTATATAAACCTAATGGTAACCACAAATCAAAAACTAGTAATAGAAATGCCAAGAAAAAAAAAAGGAATCCAAGTAGAGCAGTAAAAAAAAAAAAAAAAAAAAAAAAAAGCCAGTAAACCCTAAGAGAGCAAGAAAGGAAGGCAAGAACTACAAATACCACCACAAAACAACAAAATGGTATTAAATACGTACTTACCAATCATTTTGAATGTGAATGGGCTAAACACTCTAAGCAAAAGACACAGGTGACAGAACAGATTAAAAAAAAAAAACAAAGACCCAAATCCTGAGCAAGATGGTGGCAGAGTAGGAGGAACCTAGGCTTGCCTTATCCCATGACTCTTAGATACTATCAAATCATTCTAATTACCCCAGAAATTGACCTGAAGAATGACAGAACAAACTCCAAAACTAAAGGGGGAGAAGGGGACACCTCAAATAAGGTAGTAAATGTGGAGACACGGTTTAGGGGAGAAACAGACCCTGGCTGCTGCAGAGAAGAGGGAGCCATGGTCTCAGAGGAGAGAGGGAGGGAGAGAGGGAGAGGAGCACACAAGAGAACACACAAAGAGAACATTACCCCATAGAAAATGAGGGGGGCTGAATTTGAATTCTTGCCACCAGCAGAACTTAAAGCTAAGAGCTGTAAATTCAGCAGGCTTGGCTGGGATAGAGCCTGGAGAGCACTATGCTGCTCTTGGAGAGAAGGCAGGCAAACAACTTTGGGCATACGGTATGGAAACATATCTGAAAAGTGCCTGGAACACATGGTGAGATTATCACTCTTCTCAAAGTGCTTCCCTCAGAGGCAGCATTCACTCGCACAACTTTCCACGAACAAAAGAGCTGGCTGGTGCCATTTCCTTCTGCATCCCTAAGCACCAACCCAGAGCCACAGGTATGAGTCAGCACAGGGCCAACACTGGCTAACTTGCTTACACTAAGCCCCACCCCCTGTGCTCTGGTAGGACTGCCCTTCTCAGTCACATTTATCTCACTCCCAGTGCAATAGGCAGCTTCCCCAGAAGACCGGCACAAACCCTGCCCACACCATGTCTCCTAGCTAGAGTTTTGCAGGGCTTCATTTCCAGTGTAAGTGGTGACAGGTCTCACTTCACAAGCAGACCAGGGCACAACTAGTTAAAATTCCCCATATTCAGACCAGGGACCAAACACTGCCCACAGCAGGCAAGGAGAGATTCTGCAGACAACTGGCCCAAAGGCTCCAGCAGCCAGAACACAAAACCGGAGTGTAAGCAGCACACACTGGAGATACTTCCTAAAGCACCAGGCTCTGGGCACTACATGCCTTCTTCAAAAGGCTATTACTTTCAGGAATAGGAGACATAACTGGCTTTTCTAACACAGAGAAGCAGGCAGACTCAGACAAAATAAGACAGAGGAATTTATCCTCAATTAAAGAGCAAGAAAGTGTCATGGCCACACATCTAATTTTAACTGTAACATGCCTGAAGGAGAATTTAAAGCAACAATCATATAATAAGACCCTTACCAAAGAGACAGAAGAGTTAATAAACAATCAGAGATGGGGTGTCTGGGTGGCTCAGTCAATTGAACATCTGACTCTTGATTTTTGGCTGAGGTCATAATCCCAAGGTTGTGGAATCGAGCCCCCTATCAGGCTCTGCACTGAGCATGGAGCCTGCTAGAGATTCTCTCCCTCTGCCCCTCTCCCCCATTTGCACATGCTCTAATTTAAAAAAAATAATCAGATCAACACTGCAATAAATGACATTACAAACACTCTTGATAAAATGAACAGCAGGCTTGAAGAAGCAGAGGAACAAAGGAATGACTTAGAAGACAAAGTAATGGAAAACAATGAAGTTGAACAAAAGATAAAGAAAAATGACGTAAAACAAGAACCAACTTAAGGAACTCTAAATACAAACATAGTAAAATTTCTATTATAGGAGTCCCAGACAAAGAGAGAAAAGGGGGCAGAAAATTCGAAAAATAGCTGAAAATTTCCCCAATATGGGGAAACAGACATTCAGATCCAGGAGGCACAGATAACTCCAATCAAAATCAACAAAAGCAGGCCAATACCTAGACAGTGTAATTAAATTTGCAAAACCTAGTGATAAAAAAGAAGTCCTAAAAGCAGCAAGGCAAAAGAAGTCATTAACTACAAGGGAAAAACCCATAAAGCAAGCTGGCAATCTTTCAACAGAAATTTGGCAGATCAGAAGGGAGGAGCATGATACATTCAAAGTGCTGAATGGAAAAAAATCTGCAGCCAAGAATACTCAATCCCGCAGGCTATCTTTCAGAACAGAAGGCAAGAGTTTCCCCAGACAAAAAACAAAGTTCGTGACCACTAAACCTGCCCTGTAAGAAGTATTAAAGAGGACTCTTTGAGGGGCAAAGACTAAAAGTGACAGTATAAAGACAGGAAACACAAAAGCACTAAAAATGAAAATTTATGTGAAAAAAATATCAGTCAAGGAACTCCCAACAAAAAGGATATGGAATACAATAACATGTACCTAAAATGTAGGGAAAAGAAAACAATGGGTTCAAACTTAAACAACTATCATCTTAATATATACTGCTATATGCACAAGAAATTATATACAAACCTAATGGCAACCATGTATCAAAAAGTACTAACAAACATGCAAAGAACACAGAAATCTAAATATATCACTTAAGAAAATCAGCAAAACATAGAAGAAATCCAATAAAGGGATCAGAGAAAATCTCCACAAACCATAAAACAAGTAATAAAATGGCAATAAGTACAGATCAATCAGTACTCTGTGAATGAACACTCTAATCAAAAGACACAGGGTGACAGAATGGGTAAAAAAAAAAAAAAAAAAAAAAGACCCATCCATATGGTGCCTCCAAGAGACTTATTTTAGACCTTAAGACACACACAAATTAAAAGTGAAGGGTTGGAGAAACATTATCATGTAAATAGATGTCAAAAGAAACCTGGAGTATCAACTTACATTGGACAAAGTAGACTTCAAAACAAAGACTAACAAGTGACAAAGGACACTACATCAAGAGGACAATCCAAGAAAATGTAACAATTGTAAATATTTACGCACCCAACATGATAGAACCCAAGTATGTAAAATAACATAAAAAAAGAATCCATAGTTAATACAGTAACAGTTGTGGATTTTAACACCCCACTTATATCAATGAGCAAATCATCTAAACAGACAAATCAACACGGAAACAAAGGCTCTGACACACTGAACCAGATGGCTTTAGCCAAGATATTCAGAACATCCTAAAACAGAAGAAATGGTCTTTTCAAGCACACATGGAACTCTCTCCAGAATATATCACAAACTAGGCCACAAAACAGGACTCAACAAGTAAAGATTGACATCATACCATGCACCTTTTCTAACTACCCTATCAAACTAGGAGTCAACAACAAGAAAAATCTGTAATCATCACAAATATATGGAGATTAAACAACATGCTACTAAACAATGAATGGGTCAACCAGGAAGCAGAGGAAGAAATTTAAAAAATACATGGAAACAGGGGCGCCTGGGTGGCGCAGTCGGTTAAGCGTCCGACTTCAGCCAGGTCACGATCTCGCGGTCCGTGAGTTCGAGCCCCGCGTCAGGCTCTGGGCTGATGGCTCGGAGCCTGGAGCCTGCTTCCAATTCTGTGTCTCCCTCTCTCTCTGCCCCTCCCCCGTTCATGCTCTGTCTCTCTCTGTCCCAAAAATAAATAAAAAACGTTGAAAAAAAAATTAAAAAAAAAAAATACATGGAAACAAAGATGAAAGCAAGTCAGTTCAAAACCTTAGGGATGTAGCAAAAGCAATCTGAAGAGGCAAGTAGACAGCAATCCTCAAGAAACATGAATCATCTCAAACAACCTAACCTTTTACTTAAAGGGCTAAAAAAGAACAAGTGAAGCCCTAAATCAGAAGGAAGGACCCAAGATTAGAGCAGAAATAAATGATATAGAAACTAAAAAACATAATAAAATCAATGAAACCAAGAGCTTATTTTTCAAAAAAAAAAAAAAAAAAACCAAATTGATAAACTTCTCGCCAGACTTAACAAAAAGAGAAAGGACCCAAAAAAGTAAAATCACAAACATGAGAGGAGAAATAACCACCACGAGAGAAGTACAAGAGTTTTATGAAAAACTATATGGCCCAAAACTAGACAACCTAGGGAAAAAAAAGGATAAATTCCTACTAACAGGTAAATTACCAAAACTATAACAGGAAGAAATGGAAAACTTGAACATACCAATAACCAGCAAAGAAATTGAATCAGTAATCAAATTCCCAACAAACCAAAGTCCTGGACCAGACAGCTTCACAGGCAAATTCTACCAAACATTTTAAGAGTTAATACCTATTCTTCTCAAACTATTCCAAAAAGAGGAAGGAAAACTTCCAAATTCATTCTATGATACCAGCATTATGCTGATACCAAAACCAAATAAAGATATCACAAAAAAAGATAACCACAGATCAGTAACTCCAGTAACTCTAGTGAAAATAGATGTAAAAATCCTCAACAAAATACTAGCAAATCAAATCCAACAGTACATTGAAAAAAGGGAAAAAAAAAAAACATTCACCACAATCAGGTGGGATTCATTCTTGAGTTGAAAGTGTGATTCACTATTCACAAAAACAGGGTACATGACATTAATAAAATAAGTGATAAGAACCATATGATCCTTTCAATAGATCCAGAAAAAAAGGATTTGACAAGGTACAATACCCATATATGATGGTAAACCTTCCACACAGGTTTAGAGGGAACAAGTCTTAATAAAGGCCATATATGAAAAACCCACAGCTAATATTGCAATGGGAAAAACTGCAGGCTCTTTCTCTATGGTCATGATAAAGACAGGAATGTTCAATCTCACCACTTTTATTCATCACACTACTGTACGTCAAATCCACAGCAGACAACAAAAAGAAATCAGACACATCCAAATAATCAAGAATTAAGTGCAGCTTTCACTATTTGCAAACCACATGATAGTATATAGAAATCCCCAAGACTCCACCAATAAACTGCTAGAACTGTTAAATGAGTTCAGTAAAGTTGCAGGATACAAAATCAACATACAGAAATATGTTGCCTTTCCATATACCAATAATGAAGTAGGAGAAAGAAATTAAGAAATCCATCCCATTTACAATGGATTTTTCACCAAAGGAAAAAAAAAAAAAAAGATACCTAGGAATAAACCTCAAAGAGGTTTAAGACCTGTACTCTGAAAACTAAAAAAATACTGAACAAAGAAATTGAAAAGGACACAAAGAAATGGAAAGACATTCCATATTCATGGATTGGATGAACAAAAATTCTTAAGAAATCTACAGATTTAATGCACTCTCCATCAAAACACCACCAGCATTTTTCACAGAACTAGAACAATTCTAAAATCGTATGGAGCTACCAAAGACCCTGAATAGCCAAAGCAATCTTGAAAAAGAACAGAACTAAAAATATCACAATTTCAGGTTTCAAGATATACTATAAAGCTGTAGTAATCCCAACAGAATGGTACTGACCTAAAAACAGAAACAAAGATCAATGGAACCAAGAGCCCAAAGAAGACATCCAGATGGTTAAAAGACACATGAAAAGATACTCAACATCACTTATCAGGGACATGTAAATAAAACCGCAATGAGATGCCACCACACACCCGTCCTAATGGCTAAACTCAAAAACAAGTATTGGCAAGAATGTGGAAAGAAATGAACTCTCTCGCACTGTTGGTGGGAATGTAAACTTGTGCAGGCACTCTGGGAAACAGTATGGAAGTCCATCAAGAAGTTAAAAATAGAATTGCTATATGATCCAGTAATTCCACTACTGGGTATTTACCCTCAAAATACAAAAACACAAATTAAGATATAGGCACCCTATGTTTATTCAAGTATTGTTTACTATAGTCAAATTATTGAAGCAACCCAAATGTCCATCAATAAAGTGGCACGCATGTATGTATCAATATATATGTACATATGTATACACACACACGCACCACACATACACACAATGAAATATTACTCAGCCATAATAACATAGATGGATCTAGAGAGTATAATGCTAAGCGAAGTCAGTGAAAGATATACCACATGATCTCACCCATATGTGGGATTTAAGAAAAAATGAAAAAGTGACAAACCAAAAAACAGATCCACAATTATAGAAAACCAATGGTTACCAGAGAGGAGGTGGGAGGGAGGGGATGGGTGAAATGGGTGAAGGGGATTTAAGAGTACACTTATGATGAGCACTGAGTAATGTATAGAACTGTTGAATCGCTATATTGTACACGTGAAACTAATAACATCTGTTAACTCTACTGGAATTAAAATTAAAAAAGAATGAATGAAGCTCAGAGGATCACAAAATTGCAAAATATATGAAAGCAAGTTGAAGAGACATGGAGAACTGAGTGAGAAGGTCTAATATGTATTTAATCAGAGTTCCAGAATGTAAGAAAAAGTGAAGCAAAACTTCTGAAAAAGCTGCTGAAAAATTTCCCAAACTAATGAATGACCCAAACTACAGATTCAGAAAGCCAGAGAAATCCAGGGCAAGGTAAGTTAAAAGAAATCCATGTTGGGGCGCCTGGGTGGCGCAGTCGGTTAAGCGTCCGACTTCAGCCAGGTCACGATCTCGCGGTCCGTGAGTTCGAGCCCCGCGTCAGGCTCTGGGCTGATGGCTCGGAGCCTGGAGCCTGCTTCCAATTCTATGTCTCCCTCTCTCTCTGCCCCTCCCCCGTTCATGCTCTGTCTCTCTCTGTCCCAAAAATAAATAAAAAACGTTGAAAAAAAATTAAAAAAAAAAAAAGAAATCCATGTTATGGTAAAACTGTAGAATCCTTATAACATCGCTAGGATGTTAAGCCAGACATAAAAGATTACGGTTTACAAAGAGGTTGTAGACTGTAAGATAACCTCTCACCAGCAACAATGTAAGTCAGAAGACAACCCAACAATATCTAAAAATTATTTTGGCCAGAAAGAAATTGTTTAATATTCTAAACCCAGAAAAACCTATTTCAAGATTGATGACAAAATTCATTTTTCAGGTAAACAAGTGGTACCCCTTCATTAAGACAAATCCATCAATTATACATGCCCTATGGAAGTAAAGCGATCTCCAGATGGAAGGTCTGAGATGCAAGAAGGAACCAAGGACAAATATAAAGTGGTAATTATGCAAAGTTGTCATTACCCTGGTTCTCTTCCTTCTGTTTTTTACTGTTAAGAAATTGCTGTCTTTTGAAGTCTTTGTTCTTTGGGTAATTTTAAGATGTATCTTTTTCTCTGTTGTTATGCTGTGTCATTACAACGGAACTCAGCTACTAAACATGAATTTCTTTTTTTTTTTTTTTTTATTATACATCTGGCTTCTTGAATTTGTGAATTAGTGTGTCTCACACTCGTTTCCAGGCAATTTTCTTGAAAATTTCCTCTGCAAGTATTCACATTTTGTGTTCTCTTCTCAGAAAAATCTATGTATCAACATATATGAAGAACTCTTAAAACTATGTGTGGGGGGGAAAAACCACCTGAAAAATGGGGAAGCAGCTTGAGCAGACACTTCACCAGTGAAGATGTATGAGTTGTCAGTATGTATAACAGTATCATTTTTAGTCACTACAGAAATGAGAATGACAGATACCACTACCTCATCGTCAAAAAGCTAATCATAGAAAGCAGTAGTGAGGATACAGAGCCAATGGAATCCTCAAATACAGCTGAAATGAATGTCAAGTGTTATCAGTTTAAAAACAGCTTTTCAGTTTTTTAAATTAAGCATAAACTTATGATACAGGCATTTCTTTCCTTCATATCTACCCAAAATAAAAGCATATATCCATGAAAATTCGTGTGAATACTCAGAGCACTTTTTGTAACAGCCAAAAAAAAAAAAAAAAAAAAAAGTTATTCCAAATGTCCACTAGTAGGGAAACGAATTAAGGCATTCCCCTACAATGAAATATTATTCAGAAGTGAGAAGAATGAACTTATACACAAATTTCAAAGTTATGTAGAATCAAACCAGATGAGAAAAAGAGCAATAATGTGTGATTTTTATCAAGTTTTTATCACCATCTAGAAAATACAAGCTCATCAACATGGCAAAAATCAGATGAGTGACTGCCTGGGGGTGGAGATGGAAGAAAAAATGGATTATGAAGGGGCATGAGCAAACACCTGGGGTGATAGCAGGCTTGGACATGTCGACTAATAACCACTTTACAGGTGTGTATATGTGTCAGAATTTATCAACTGTATTTTTTAACCTGTGCTATTTACTGTACATCAATTAAAACTCAGATTTTTTTTTTAATAGCAAAAACCAAAAATGGTTATAGGAGATAAAGTGGTTGAGGAGACCTATGAAATAAGTATTTGGTCACACTATGTGGACCACTCCTAGAAAGGTTTTAAGTGTGAAAGTCAAGCATTTTGAAGGGAATTATTTCCTTAAGATTGAACTGAATGACAGGTCTGTCCCTTTCACCTCTGTGATTTGCAATCAATAGCCTTTACCAATACAGATATTGACACATTCCAGACTTTCCATACACCAGGTACTTCTCATGAATCCTAATTTTTTAACATCAGCTATTTATGGTTCCATTTTACCTATTAACATAACTGTGTGTGGCTTTCTTTTTTTTTTTTTTTTTTTAAAGATAGTGGTCTAGTTGTTTGAGATACTCAGACTATTAGTAACTTTAGTTTTGTTTTTAAATGCTACTTTTATAAAGCACAGTGGGGGGGGATAATGTTTATTAATTCAGTTGAACAATAAATTGCAAAAGCCACTTGTATGTTTTCTTTTTAGAATGTTTGAATTCAGAAAAGGCATCATACGAAATACCTCTAATGGTTCTTTTGAGTTTGTGCATTTTAGTAAGACAGTAATTACAAGTCTATGTATTCGACACTAAATTCTGTGGTTATAATTTGTTAAATGTTTATTCATATAACCAATGTTTTAAAACTTGTTTAAATATGTAATATTATAATGTAGTAGTGATATATTGTAAATGTTAAAAAGAAATCCTATTGCAATGTTCTCAAAACCTATGCATAGATCACAGTTCAGGTCTCTTCAGTGACAGAAAAATTGTAAATAAACATACTCTAACTTCGTATGCAAAGATGTAATTCCAACGCCTTATTCTCTTTTGCAACTGCAAATAAATGTTAGAACTTCCCACTCTGTCTTCCCTGACTCTTAACGTCTTTTGGTATTCTCCATCTTTTTATGCCTAAGTGTTACATTTCCAGTCATTTCTCAACTGTCTTCCCATTTCCTATAAATTAGATAAAATCTAAGAGATAATTTCATTTTGGTATCATTTTATAGAGTTTCTTGTGGGTTGCTTGAAATCAATTAGGTCCTGTTTTACTGTTTACCTTTGGCTGTACATATTTTCAAGCCTTCCCTGTATTTATACAGGCATAGGAACATAAGTGTTTTGTAATGTGTCTACTAATTTTTTATCTGAGTATTTGCCGATCTGTATATTTCTGCTGGTGCTCACTCATGGTGCCTCACTTTGTGTGCTTGGTTATTTTTGACTAGCATTGCTTAATGTTCTTGAAAAATTATCTGTAACAATTTGAAGCCTAGAATGATTGTGTATTACTCCAGAGAAGTTCTGCAGTTGTGTCTGCATCTCGAAAGGCTTATCAGTCTGAGTACAATAAGCTTAGTGAGTTCTGAACTAATCAGGCAATGTGAATCTGGCCTAAAATATACATACAAGGGCACATCTCTGGCCACAAGTTTTCAGGAATATTCCGCCCCCACCCCCACTCTACTCCATTACAAAACAAGACTTGGAGTTGGGTGGAAGCTAGGCTTACTTTCAGGTCACTTTTATTCTGTGTATATGACTGATTAGGACTAGTTTAATGTAAATAGGGTCTTCTGTTAGACTCCGTGTGTCCTCGAGTTTAATTTCTGTTCACTTTACTCTTTGATACGGTCTACATAAAAATTGAAATTGAAAACTTCACTCTAAGCAAGAGCAGCTTTGGGTCAGTTTACCTTTCTGGGTTTTCACTGTTCCTTCCATTTTAACTAGGTAATTTGTTAGTTTCATCAACTTTTTGATCATTTAAAAAAAATTTAATGTTTATTTTTGAAGGAGACAGAAAGAGGGAGTGTGGGCCAGGGAGAGGCAGAGAGAGACAGACACAGAATCCAAACCAGGCTCCAGGCTCTGAGCTGTCAGCACAGAGCCTGATGTGGGGCTTGAACCCACAAACCGTGAGATCATGACCTGAGCCGAAGTTGGAGGCTTAACCAACTGTGCCACCCAGGAGCCCCTGATCATGTTAATTATATTTTCCAAAAATATTTTCTCCAGCCACTTTTCTTTAGGGTGTGTGTGATACAGGTGTATGGCAGTTGACAGGAGGGGACAAGGCTGAAAGCTTGGCCCATCACTATAGGAAACTGAAGTCTGCACAATGAACAGTTTTAAAAATGTAATACATGAACACACAAAGTTTATACGGTTGGATTCTTTTGGCTATAGATCAAATAATCCACGTGATTTGTGATCGGATCCATCATTCCATTATAAAAATATTAGAATAATCTTTTTCAATCTTTTTGTTTTAGAGGGTGGTCAAACATACAATATTTACAAATGGAGAGTGAAACTACACAAAAGAAACATCCAAGCAAATTGATTCTCTTTTTAGGTTTATCTACAAACCCTGTCCCCATAGCAACACAAGTACTTCTCTAGATTTCTTCCTTTATACTTTGCTCAGTCATGAATTTTCACAGCAATACCTTAGGCATCTATTTTGCAATTAAATCAATTGCTTCATTGTTAACCCAACATTCGCTCTCTGTCCTTTCAGAGAATGTTTAAACACACTGATGAATATAATAAAAACAGATGCAGACTATTTATAGGAAAATAAAATGGGTGTCTTCTGAAATGTCAATATAATGTACAACTAAGTTTCTAAATTCAATTTTTAGCTTTTACAAAATAATGGCAAATCTTCACTAGTGGTAACAACAGTGTGATTTTTAATTCTTCCTGAGTTAAACTAAAGACTGAACTTGAAACTACATCAGTTCCATGTGCATAATATTCACATTACATAAGAAATATTGGCAATGACTAGAACTGAGTATTTCAACCATGTCCACACGTACATACAGATATAGGAATACTTGACTATAACTGGATCAACAGTCCTATCGCCTCAAATTACAATAAATTTCTTCATTTCTATTTTACTAGTCTCTACCTTCCTTTTTTAAGCCATGGCTGTGAAAAGTAATGAAGGGAAGAACGTGAATCTTCAAATAATTCTTCCCTTTCCTTTTGTAGTTCTATTTTTACCCTGAGTCTTCCAAGCGGACCTAAGAAAGATATGAAGTATTATCTTGAAAATACATAAGCTCATCCTCCCAGAAAGCTCTTAACATAATATTCACCATTGATGAATGTAGAGCATCCCATGAGAGTCTAAAAAAAGATTTAGAACTCATCAATGTACGTGTTGTCAAAAGTGGGACAGATATGGGTTCAAATCCTAATTAACCGTGGGACCTAGGGCAAGTTATGGAAACTGTTTCAGTTTGGTCAGGAAAGCAGAAATCGCTTGAGATAGTTCAAATAGAAAAAGATGTAACACAGAAGTTGGAGAGTGAGAAAAAGCATTGGGTTGACAAGTGAGCCAAGTATCAGGGAAGTCATTGCTGTGCTCAAAATTTCAAGAATAGGAATTACAGCAAACTGCCACTGCTGATTCACCAGCTCACAAAAAGAAGGCATTCTCCTAACCTCACATCTGTCACCTCTGCAGTCCCTGAGCCTATGCCACCACATCAGGAGCAATAGTGGCCTCTCTTCTCGCAAGTGCCCTTGTGGCAAAGTTTAACATGGTGCCTTGCTGTTAGCAGTTCCGGGGAATCTAGTGCCCAGGCTTTCTGCCTGTGAAACAGGAGAATCAGGGAGGGGGAGAGGAAGGGGAGGGTAGGTAACCTGCCAACCAAAAATCTAGCACATTCTATATTTCTCCGTGATTTCAAATGTAAATTTTTTTAATTTATTTTTAAAGAGACAGTCTAAGGGGGGGAAGAGGGAGACACAGAATGCCAAGCAGGCTCTGCACTGTCAGCTTAGAGCCCGAGCCCAATGTGGGGCTTGAACTCCCAAAACCATGAGATCATGACCTAAGCTGAAACCAAGAGTTGGACACTTAACTGAATGAGCCACACAGACACCCCTCAAATGTAAAAATGATTTTTTATTTTTATTTTTTGAGTAAATCAAGATTGCAGATGGATTACCTGCTCCAATATTCTCTTGCATCAAATCCCCTAAAAGTGAGAGAAAAGACGTACACATGTAAATATGTATACACATTTTTTCAGATAAGCTTTATATCTTCTAGAAACTACTTATAGCTTCAAGTACAGGAACAAAAATTGTTAATCATTGAAGGAGAATGCAAGCGGGATCAAACTGATACCTCAAACAGCTCAAAAAATTCAGGACCATGTCACTGTAAAGGCTAAAATCAGGATCTAAATTGGATTGAATTAAAAAGCAGAAAAGTGTTCCAAAAAATCAGTGAATTAAGAACTGAATTTAGGAAAGTAAGACAAGGACTTTTCACCCTTGCAAAATGGAACAGAACCAAGTTTCTGCATGGTTGATTCATTTTTATTAGTGGCATAAAGTTGGTTTTTCATTATCACTTTTAAACTTTCATCTAATTTAAATTTTGATTCAAATAGGTTTTGCATCACTATCCAAGTTCTTTAATTCAGCATTTAGTAACAGAGGACTTAAAGAAAATTGGTAAAGTTGTATTTTTCATTCTATTACCTCTGATAGTGATAATACCATTACACAAATACATGTGGGAAAATGCACCCTACTCTATACCCATCTTTAGAATCAGCCCTTGATTTATGTAAATATTTCTTTCATATCTCAAGGAAATGGTGTAAAGCAAGTCATATGCTGAATCCCAAGTAGCTGTGCCTCTCTTCCCAGGAAGTGTTTGGGGGTGTTACAGATTTAATTGTGTCCCTAAAAAAGTATATATGCTAGAGTCCTAATGCCCAATAACTCAAGATGTGACATTACTTGTAAATAAGGCCTTTACAGAGGTCATCAAGATGACATCACTATGGTGGGCCCTAATCCAAAAGTGACTGGAGTCCTTATAGCAAGCGATTTGGACAAAGGGACAGACACACCCAAGAGGAAAATGATGTTGAAGACACACAGTGAGAAAGCCACGTGAATGTGGAGGGTTGGAGTGGTGCATTGACAAGCCAAAGAATATTAAGGGTAACTAGCAAACCTCAGGAGCTAGAAGAGGCACAGACCAGATTCTCCTTCATAGCCCTCAGAAGGGACCAACACTGCTTACGACTTGAATTTAGACTTCTAGCCTTTAGAAGGTTAAGACATTACATTTCTGTCCTTTTAAGCCACATCATTTATGGTATTTAGTTTGATAGGGGGGCTACACTGGACAGAATGGAATAAAATACCTTAAATTCAATGTTAGTGCAGAATGCAACCTTAGAACAACCCAGCCCAAAGCTTAGTTCATAACCCACTAATGTGCTAAAAGAATTTCCCTGCATCAGCAGCAAGCTGACTGAAAATTCTCATCTTTACAATGATGGGCATATCCATACAATCTACTAATAGTAATTCTAGAAAACTTTAAACTAAAATTAGTGCATTAAGATTCAACAGGCTCCTACCTGCTTGGTAATTTTGTCAATAAATATTTTTAAACTCCCAAAATTTTTAGGGAGAGCTTATATTGTCAGCTCATCATAAATCACTGTACACGGAGTCAGAGGACTTTCAACTGTTGCTCTTTTGTATTAATCAAGAAATTTGGAGAACCGCCAATACAAGTTAAAAAAAAATTCTTGATCACTTGTTCTTTAGGGGTTAGACTTTCTCTCCAGTTCTTTTTATAAATCACTATGTTCTTTTTCTGCTGGAGACTAGGATCAAGTCAGAGAGGTGGTTCATGGGACATTGTGTCCCTTCTAAATCGGCCATTTTTTAAAATTTGGTAACCATTGCCAGAACCTCATTCCACCCCTTCGCTGATTTTATCTTTTTTTGTTAATGAGGATCAGTATCTGCTTTTGACATGTGAAGGGTTAGTTGCCCTATCTTACTATTAAAACATTTTTGATTTTAATCAAGATTCGTTGAGTGATTTAAAATGATAGGCGTCTTGAGATTTCTAACACAAAGTCTTATTTAACTCACCAAAAAATTCATTGGATACGGTCATCTCATTTTCACAAATAAGGAAACAGATTCAGAAACATTAAGCCAGTTACCTGATTTTAACATTGTTAAAACAGACAGAGCTGAGATTTGACCACTGCAAGTTTTCAAAGCTCATATGTTTACTCTTTGTGCTAGTGTTTCTTAAATTGGGTATCTGATATGGCCTGAAAGGTTGTGTTCCCCCCATATTCATGTTAAAATTCTGACCCCCAAAGGGGATAGTATATGGGGACTTTAGGAGGTATTTAAGTCATGGAGGTAGAACTCTTATGAATGGGATTAATGTCCTTATAGAAGAGGCTCCAGAGAGATTCCTACCCCTTTGCCACAGAGGGATGTAGGGATGTAAGGTTAAGTCTTCAACCTGAAGAGAGCTGTCACTCAACTATGTTGGCATTCTAGTCTCAGACTTCCAGTCTCTAGAGCTATGAGAAACAAATTTCTGTTCTTTTTATGTCACCCAGTCTGTGGTATTTTGTTATAGCAGCTCAAATGAACTAAGACAGCATCCATGGACCTCTGGGGTCAATTTGCTTTTTCCACAAGTCTAGGCCTATTTTTTTCTTTTAATTTCACAGAAGTATATCCTGAGGATTAGCTGGATGAGCCCTTTCCTGCTGACTGAGGACAGGTAGTTCAAGCAGGGACAGGTGCATTAGCATTTACAACTAAATACTTGCCAAGTAAAGGCCAAATCAAGTAGGAACTTGCTAGCACATGAAGAGTTTCTAACAGTTTTCAAAAACACATTCAAGACCTGAGTCCTGTAATGACGTACATTGGTAGAGGCATGCCAATTGTCAAGAATCTGCACAGCAGCTGTGTCTCATGAAAGTTACCTTCAACCTGTAAAAATCTGCAATTCTGATAGAATGCCATGTCACTCAGGGGCTAGGCAGGAAAAAGAGGTCATATTCAAGGGGATAATGCAGGAGAGAATTTAATGAACAGACTACAGATAAAGGTGTAGGCAAGGTTAAGTTAAATTCAGGAGAGATGGGGTAGTGATTCAGGGTAAATCATAGGGAGAAACTTTCAGAGCTTGGGGAAGGAGCTAGGACTCCAACTTGGAGAGTCAGCAAGCTGTGACCTTTAGTATAGAGAAACAACTGTACTTTGGTAGAAGTAGCAAGTGTGCCAGAAGAATTAACCTGTCCTGACTCTTATCCCCATGTATCACCAATTTCCTGATAATCCCAACCCCCTGAAGCTAAACAGAAGCCAAAAAGCCTAGTACCCTTAGTAGAGTCATACACACCAGCCTACCCGAGTACAAATCAAGGTAGGGAGGACTCAAGAGTACAGCTGGTGGGGTAAATAAAGGTACACAGCCTTGTCGTATTACCTAAAGATGTACTGCCTAGCCATGATAATATTTGAATTAATGTCTTATTTGCTGGCAAGTATCTATTAATCTGAATTACTGGGTGAGAACAACATCCCAAGCACCTGTTTCTTCCACTAATTGCAAGGAGATAAGTTAAAAGGACTCCAGCAAGTTTCTTAATTCAACCAAGACTTTGAGAGACTTCTGGGGAAGGTGGCAGAGTAGAAGGCTAAGCTCACTTGGTCCCAGGGATACAACTATATAATACCCACAGACGATGGTTATAAATAACCCAGACAATGACCTGAAGACTACAACAGACTCCACAGCTGAATGTAGAGAAGAGGTTGCATTAAAGAAGGTAGGAAGGGCAGACACATGATGGGGAGCTAAATGGATATGTGGGACTGTCCAAAGGAGGGAGGTAAGGAGAGGGAGGTTGTGGGCATGAAGACAGGAAACAAACAGTAAAATCAGAAAGACAAACCCCCATAACATGTGGCTTTGAAAACTAGAGTGGCTGAATTTCACAAGTTCTTACAATCAGTGAGTCTTAATACATGGAACTTTAAAAATCATCAGGCAGGGACTCTGGGAAAGCTGGAGGGTGAGAGGACCTGAGTCCCAACCCTTAAAGAGACAGCAAAACAAACAGCCCTGCTAAAACGCAGTAAAGAAGCAAAAGGTTGGAAAAACATGGGGGATAGAGGCAAAAGTGATTCATTTACTAATAATCTCAGCATGTGCTGAGGGGCAGGGATGGTCGAGAGACTTCTTCAAGAACAAAGGAGCTGGCAGGCACATTTTTCTTCCCCTGTGGGTCACCCCTGTGACCCCATCCTAGATATATGGACACCTGTGGGAACCAGGATGGTGAAAACACTTTCCAACTAACTTGACAGCACCACTATCCCACCTGTTCATGCTTCTGAGGATCCACTCCCTCCAATCCAACATGCCTCAGTACCGGGGGGGGGGGGGGGGGGGGGGCTGCAGGTCCCCTGCTCGAGCAGACTGGTGTGACCTTGCTGGCACCACCCCCCATTCCCACATTCTGCTGAACTGCCCTCTCCGATACACCCTTGGATGGAGCCCATCCAAAGCAGTGTCACAAGACTGGCAGCATGCAAGCAGCTCCAACAAGAGCCAGCACCATTCCAAAGTGACTGCTGCCCTGGAGGGAGAGGAAGGTAACTACACACACCAGTCAGACTGTGGCCCAAGCAGTGGACTGGGGACTGGTCTGAATACAGACTCCACTCACCAACAAAAGCTTCTCAGGGTACAACACTGTGAAAGAACCCCACAGTTCAGTGGTACTCAATCTCTGGCAAATGCCTGGTCTGACTCAACTCAAGACCAAGGTAGCCCCAGACTGGCCAACTACCACCACATGGACCAAACCCTGCCCACAGCAAGCAAAGAGCAGAGGACTAGAATGAAGAAAAATATAACTCTGTCACAACTGTAGGGCACATACAACACACATGATCAATACCCCTGAAGCGTTCTCGTGAACAGAGGACACTGAACTACAGGACCTCGTCTTTCCTAAGGCTGTTACTTTCAAGAGCAGGAGACTGAATTTCCTAACACAGATACACAGAATTAGACAAAAGGAGGAGACAGAGAAATAGGTCCCAAATTGAAGAACAGAACAAAACCACAGTAAGAGAACTAAACAAAATGTAGTTAAGTAGAGAATTTGATGTAATGGTCATAAAGATACTCACTGGACTTGTGAGTGGAGAGCCTCAGTGAGACCTTAACAAAGAGACAGAAAACAAAAAATAACCAGAGATGAAGACCTCAATAACAAATTAAAAATACACTGGAAAAAATTAGTGACCTGGAGAACAAAGTAATGGAAAGTCATTAAGGTGAACAATTGAGAGAAAAAATAGTAAATAAAGACTTAGGGAATCCAGCAACACCATTAAGCAGAACATCACTTGCATTATAAGATTCCAGAAGATGAAGGGGGTAGAAAATTTATTTGAAGAAATAGTAGGTGAAAACTTCCCAAATCTGGGCAAAGAAATAGAAATCTAGATCCAGAAGGCACAAAGAGTCCCCAATAAAATTGGCCTAGGGAGGTCCACACCAAGACACATAGTAATTCAAAAGGTGAAAAGTAGGGTTGAGGGTTTTAAAAGCAGCAAGAGGAAAAAATAAAAAACAGTTACATACAAGATTAACTTCATAAAGCTATCAGCTTATTTTTCAGCAGAAATTTTGCAGGCCAGTAGGGAGTGGTATCATTTATTCAAGTGCTCAAAGAAAAAAGACAAACCTGCCGTCAAGAATACTCTAACTACCAAAGCTATCTTTCAGGATACAAGAAAAGGTAAAGGGATTCCCCAAGGGAATTCATCACTACAGAAGCCCTATCAGAAATGTTAAAGGATGTTCTTTGAATGGAAAGACCCTAAATAGAAGTATGAAGCAGAAAAGCAGTAAAATTAGTTCTATCCATAAAAATCAGTCAAGGGATTCATAAAATAGAAAGATGTAAAGTAGGACATCATATACCTAAAACATAGAGGGGAGCAGAGTACAGAATAAATTCATACTTAAGCAAATACCAGCTTAATATAAAATGCTATATGCATTAGATGTTATATACAAACTTAATGGTAACCACAAATCAAAAACCTGTAATAGATGTGCAAATAAAGAAAAAGGAATCCACTAAAGAAACCCAGCAAACCATGTAAGACCAAAGAAACAGAAGAACTACAAAAACAAGCACAAAACAACAAAGTGGTCATAAGTACATGCCTAATAATAATCACTTTAAATGTAAATGGACTAAATACTCCAATCTAAAGACACAGGGTGGCAAAATAGATCAAAAACCGAGACCTGCCTAGAAGGGACTCATTTCAGATCTGAATACACATGCAGATTGAAAATGCAAGGGACAGAAAAAGATCTATCATGGAAATGGTAGTAAAAAGAAATCCAGGGTAGCAGTACTTTTTTCCAACAAAACAGACTTTAAAAACAAAGAGTGTAACAAAATAACATAAATAAAACAAAGGCTGTAACAAGAGACAAAGAATACTAAATAATCATAAAGGGAACAAACCTAGAAAATATAACAGTTATTTAAATTTTAACACCCAACAGGAAACCACCGAAATACATAATGCAGCTAATAACATGAATGAACTAATAAAATAATAGTAAAGGACTTTCAACACCCCCACTTACATCAATGGATAGATCACCCAAACAGAAAAAACAGGCAAACAGTGGCTTTGACACATTGGGCCAGATGGTTCTAACAGATATATTCAAAATATTCCCTCCTAAAACAGCAGCACACACATTCTTTTCAAATGTACATGGAACACCTCCAGAACAAATTACATATTGGACCACGAAACAAGTCTCAACAAAATCAAAATGATCAAAGTCATACCATGCATCTTTTCTGAGCACAATGCTATGAAACTAGAAATCAACCACAAGAAAAACTCTGGCAACACCACAAATACAAGGTTAAATCACATGCTATTAAGCAATAAATGAGCCAAGAAATCAAAGACGAAATCAAAAAAATACATGGAGACAAATGAAAATGAAAACACAATGGTTCAAGATCTTCAGGATGCAGCAAAAGCTCTTCTAATAGGAAAGTTTATAGCAATACAGGTGTAACTGGAGAACCAAGAAAAATCTCAAACAACTTCACCTTATACCTAAAGGAGCTAGAAAAAGAACAAACCCCCATACCAGTAGAAGGAAAGAAATATTAGGACATCAATATAGAAACTACAAACAACCACCAAAAAATAAAACCAATAGAATGAATCAATGAAACCAGGAGCTGTTCTTTGAAATGACTGACAAAAGTGATAAGCCTTTAATAGACTCAAGAGAGGGGCAACTGGCTGGCTCAGTCTGTAGGACATGCAACTCTTGATCTTGGGGGTCACGGGTTTGGGCACCATGTTGGGTACAGAAATTAAAGAAAAAAAAGAAAAAAAAAAGACTAAACCAAATCATAAATGAAAGAGAAACAACTGACACCACAGGAATACAAACATTAGAATATTTTGAAAAAATTACATGGCAACAAAATTGGACAACCTAGAAAAAGTGGATAAATTCTTAAAACCTATTAACTCCCAAACTGAGTCAGGAAGAAATAGAAAATCTAAAGAGACTCATTGTCACCAATTCTCCCAACAAACCTAAGTCCAGGATGGACCAGATGGCTTCACAGGTGAATTCTACCACACATTTAAATTTTTCATTAAAATTTATTTATTATTGAGAGACAGAGCACAAACATAGGAGAGGCAGAGAGAGGGGGAGACACAGAACCCAAAGCAGGCTCCAGGCTCTAAGCTGTCAGTACAGAGCCCAACAAGGGGCCCTACACTCACAAATCTCGATATCATGACCTAAGCCAAAGTCGGACGCTTTAGCAACTGAGCCCCCAGGGTCCCCTCTACCACACATTTAAAGAGCAGTTAATACCTATTCTTCTCAAACTATTCCAAAAAATAGAAAAGGGAAGCTTCCACGTTGATTCTATGAGGCCAGCATTACCCTTATATCAAAACCAAAGACCCCCACCCACACCCCCCACACACACACTACAGACCAATATCTCTGATGAACATAGATGCAAAAATCCTCAAAATACTCAAAGTGAACCTAATGATATATTAAAAGAATCAGTCACCATTATCAAGTGTGATTTATTCCCAGGATGCAAAGGTAGTTCAATATTCATAAATAATCAACATGATACATTGCATCAACAAGAGAAAGGATTAAAAACCATTTACTATCTCAACAGATACAGTAAAAGCATTTGACAAAGTACAACATCCACATGTGATAAAAATCCGCAACACAGGTTTAGAAGGAACAGACCTCAAATATAATAAAGATCATGTATGAAAAGCCCACAGCTAATATCATGCTCAATGTGAAAAACAGAGCTTTTCCTCCTGATCATGGAGGATGGTCTGTTATGTGGTGAGATGTCCACTCTCACCTTCAGCACAATAATGCAAGTCCTCTTCACAGCAGTGAGACAACAATTACTGTATATAGAAATCCCAAGAGTCCACCAACAAACTGTTAGAACTGATAAATACAATAAAGTCACAGGATACAAAAGTCTATACCATTTCCATACACCAATATTGAAGCAGCAGAAAGAGGAAATTAAGGAATCCATCTGTTGAGAACTTCACCAAGAATAGTATAACATCAAGGAATAACCTTAATGAAGGAGGTGAAAGAGTTGTACTCTGAAAACTTTAAAACACAGATGAAATAAAATGAAGTTGACACAAAAGGAAAATTTTTCCATGCTCATGGATTGGAGGAACATTAAAATGACCATAGTATCCAAAACATTCTATCGATTTAATGCAAAGCCTATCAAAATACCAACAGCATTTTTCACAGAACTGGAAGAAATAGTCCTAAAATTTGTAATCAACTATGAAAGACCCTGAATCACCAGAGCAATCTTGTTGAAAAAGAAAACTGCAATCCCAGATTTCAAAATCTACAACAAAGCTGTAGTCAGAACAGTATGGTATTGGCACAAAAACAGATACATAGATCAACAGACTAGAGACCCCAGAAATAAACCCACAACTACACAGTCAATTAATCTTCAACAAAGGAGGCAAGAATATGCAATGGGAAATAGTCTTCAACAAATGGTGCTTGGAAACCTGGACAGCTATAAGCCTAAGAATGAAACTGGATCCCTTTCTTACACCATACACAAAAATAAACTAAAATGGATTTAAAGGCCTAAATAAAAGACTTTAAACCCTAAAAATCCAAGTGGAGAGCACAGGCAATAAGTAATTTCTCTGCTTTTGTTGTAACAACACTTTTCTATATATGTTTCCTCAGACAATGTAACAAAAGCAGTAAATACTGGGACTACATCAAAATAAACTTCTGCACAGCCAATCAAACAATCAATGAAACTAAAACACAACCTACTGAATGAGAGAAGATATTTGCAAATGGCTTGTCTGATAAAAAGTTAGTATCCAAAATATATGAAGAACTTACATGGGGCCCTTGCGGGGCTCAGTCGGTTAAGCATCTGAGTTGACCTCAAGTCATGATCTCACTGTTGGTGTTTTCAAGCTCCGTATCAGGCTCTGTCCTGACAGCTCAGAGCCTGGAGCCTGCTTCAGATTCTCTGTCTCCTTCTCTCTTTTTCCCTCCCCCAACTCATGCTGGCTCACTCTCTCTCCTTCAAAAACATTAAAAAAATTTTTTTTGAATACACAATATAAGGAAACCACATCTAGAAGTCATTCTTGAGAAAAAGATCTAGTGGCTTTTCAAGGAATACAGGGTTTCTCTAAATTATGTCGTGACAAAATTGATAGGCATTTTAATGTAACCTTAGCTCAAAGGCAGATTAAGGAACTTCAGATCAACAGAATTCCCTGAAGCTTCACACAGATTGATAAATACCTGGAATACTGAACCTTATTTAGAAGAATATTGGCCAAATAAGGACCAAGCAACCAAGATCTCAAAACTAAGTTATAAAAACAATTGAGAGACACCATGGATACAAAGCCTGGAGATTTAAGGAAGGTTTAATATGGCAAACATCTGAAGCTTTATGGGAGAGGAATTAGACTGGTTCTGTGTGGCTCCAGATGGCTAGACTAGGAGGAAGAGGGTAAGTGACAGGCAAAAAGATCTGGACTCGAAATAAAGAATTTAGGAGAAACTAGAGGTGTCCAAGGGTAGAAAGCCTTGGCCCTTGAAGTAGAAGGGCTGAGGAAGAGAATGGATCTTTAAGCTATTGAAAGATTTTTGCAATGAAGATATATTGTATTGAATGATCTGAGGATCTGTGATTGGATAATAAGAGCTTATTAAAACTGATGCCAGATGGAAATAGCTAGCATGGGGTGAGGAAGGAATCCAAGGAGTTTTAAATGTAGCAGACAGGTAGACAGAACTCCAACCATGAGTGTATCTTGTGGTTAATAAGAAAAAGGAATGAGGGGAAGGTAGCAAAGTCCACACAGGATAAGAAAATGTATTCTAATAAAGACAAAATGTCAATAGGAATATGTGGGTTTAACTTTTTAGACATTTTTCTCAAGAAAAATAATTATAAAAATTACAATAAAAATAGTGAAAATTCTTTATACCACTCACCATCATAGTTTGAGATCAGATCAACTCAGTAGAGAATGTTATAATTTTTCCTACATTTTTGATGCCAATATACTTAAAACAGGATTCAGAAATAGAAAAAAAAGCAGGAATAATTACTTTTGCCGGTGTCTCAGAAATTGCATCACTACATAAAAACTTTCAAAGACTTAACTGTCAAAGTTAGGAAGTAGGACTTTAAACCAAATACTTCGGTTGTTCAATAGCTTTCTCTCTCCAAGTGTGTAACAGCTGTTATATTGTAAAACTTACTAAATTAGTAAAACCTTGTCCTTAATTTTTTTTGGTTTTTTTCTTTTTTGAATTTTTGAAATTAGCAGTTCAGAAGTTGACCAACAGGAAATTGTTTTGTTATACTTATTTACGGGTAATATTTAGAATCAAGTAACTAAGTTTCAAGAAAATTAGTATATAATTTGACTACAATTAGGCCCAATAGCAAGAGTTTTTAGCACATTTTTAAGTAACGGGCTTGAAAATTGGTTCTTCATTGTGCTTTCATCTTCAAGGTCATGACCTAAGGGGTTGGCATCTCTTCCCTGACCCCCAAGATGAAAATATCTTCAACCAGAAAATTAAAAGATGTTAGTTCTTTGGGTTTCTGTGACAAGATTCTTTATCCATCCCTGGAACTCTATAAAGAACATGAGCAGGACAACGAACAATGAGAAGGGCACAACTCCACACCTTCTCAGCACCCAAAAGCTGCCAAAAATAATAGCTATTTCTTCTCAGGCTGTGGGAATCCAGTTAGCGCAGTCTGAAGAAAACCTTCATGTAGTTAAAGACAACTAAGGCCCATGAAGCCACAAAGAGACGAAGCAAATCCATGAATAAGGATTCCAATAGTTGGAACTGTGTGCGGCTGAGTTAGACAGTTTTCCTCCCCTCAAGGAGCATCGAGGGCATAAAAGTGATATGGACTCTCCCACATAAGGATTATAGAAGAGGTATACACAGGGTGTATGAAACTCAGCAAAATGAGAGAAGTTCATCAAAGGGCAATGAAGAAAAGATGTAGTGCTGACTCTGAGCCTTGAACGAGGAGAATTACATCCTATGAAAATAGTACAAAGAGCAAAAGAGATTGCACAAGGTACAAGAGTATGAAATGCCCATTAGACCAGCCACTGGCTCAGCATACCTGGAAGCCTCCTGATACCCCTGCCATGTCTCATTACCTAATATCACTGTCCCTCCATGGATCTTGTAATAACATTGAGTTGGAATTCATTTCTTTCCAAAGGGAACAAAAGAAATTTCCTTACGCCAGCTGACTTAGCAGGAACCTGCTTCTCCTTGCAAGTGTTTAAGGCTGCAGGGAGGTCGAAGAGTATTAAGGTCTGAATTGCCACAAATATTTCCACGTGTCTTGGGGATCAAGGCACAGAAGGAAGTGCCACAACTGCACTGAGAATGCAGCGTGAGCAGGTAAGGAAACCAAAACGATTCTAAGTGGGAGAATTCAGTGGCAGAATACAGCTTCACCGCAACAAAGGCAACTGTGTCACTGAAACAACCAATCTATCCTCTGTATCCTTTCACTCAAACTTCAAGTTCTAGCTAAAAGCACCTGAATGCACTCATTTAATCGAATAGGATATACTAAGTTTTAGCAATCAGAGGAGTTGGCTGTGACAAGTCTCTGGCCTACAAGGCCAGATGTCAAATTGGAATTTTTGTTCCTTGAAACTCAGTGGGCTCCCAAGACCAGCTGTCTATTGGAGGTGGTTTGGAAATAAGACTTCTTATGCCTTAGCTCTCACCCAAAGGCTAATACAAGTGTGGTTGTATTTCTTTTAAGAGTCTTTAAATATAGGGTCTCACCTAAGGAGACAATGCTGCTGGATCCAGCTCCAGGAGGATCTGGAATTGTCTCACAGAATTGGTAATTACTGTACACAGCAAGTCACCTGTGTAACTGGGACCCTTCTGTCAATTACACCAGGTTATTAGGACACCATTGCCTGCCGTTATGCGACTTGCAACCACAATTGAGTCCATACAAAGTACTGGGCCAAGTACTTTACATGTACACTATCACTCAATACTCCCAACACCTGTATGAGGTCTTCAGGAGATTTTACAGATGAGAAAACAGACTTAGAGAAGTTGAGCCACCTGTGATGTTTAGTAGTTGCTAAGCTGGAGCTTCCACTCTAACAGGAATAGACAAACAACTAATGTGCAAATAAATGTGAAATATGTCAGATGGGGGGGGGGGGCCCTGGGTGGCTCACTCGGTTAAGCATCTGACTTCAGCTCAGGTCATGATCTTGTGGTTTGTGAGCTCTAGCCCCGCATCGGGCTCTGTGCTGACAGCTTGGAGCCTGCTTCGAATTCTGTCTCTCTTTCTCTCTCTCTGCCCCTTCCCCACTTGTGCTCTGTCTCTATCAAAAATAAATAAACGTAAAAAAAATTTTTTTAAAGACATGAGTAAGGAGACCAGTGTTGCAGTTATCTAGGGAAATTTCACTCTAGGAGAAAGGAAAACAAATGCAAATGCTCTGAGTAGAAATTGCTGATATGTTGAGAGAACAAAGACCCAATGTAGCTAGAACACAGTGAGCAAGAGAGAAAGGCTAGGAGGGGCTTTTAGAGCTGAAACAGGGCACAGACAATACAGGCCTTGGAAATCACAGAAACAAATTTGTATTCTACTCTAACTAGGGAGGCCATTGGAGGTCTGTTAGTCGAGAGAGAATAATCTGGTTCTTACTGTTATGTTAGGGATTTCAATGAAGGAGCAGGAAGAGCATTTAGGAGGCTACTGTAATGTAGCAGAGAAATGATGGTGGCACACACGAAGATGGCAGTGGCAGAATGGGGGACAGCAGGTCACATTCTGGATAGATCATGAAGGTGGAGATGAGAAGGCTTAATGGTTGTTCAGAAGTGAGAAGACAGGAGTCAAGGCTAACTTTAAGGTATCTGGAGAACTAGGAGGACAAAATCTCTACTTGCTGGCATAGGGAAATTGGTACAAGGACCAAGTGGGAGGGTACTGGAAATCATGAATTTGATTTTGGACATGAGTTAACTCCTGGTAACCTGGAGTTACCTCCTGAGCAAGGTAAGTAGATAAAGGATTTTGGAGTTCAGGTACATACAGTTTGTGAGCATAATTTATTCCAGAAATATGCTTGTAATCCAAAGCACTCGTATATCAAAGCAAATTTCAGGAACCATTAGTTCCATTGTGATCATGTGACATTCAATGTCATGTGCTACTTGTATTGCAAGACATCATTTATCAAGTTAAAATTTATTAGAAATGTTTGCCCATCTTGCAGAACACTTGCAGAGTATATTACTTGCAATCCAAGGTTTTACTATATATGGATTGAATTCTAGGCTCATGTGTATATAGAGAAAATATAAAATCACATAGCTAATGGAGATCTTGGGAGTACAGACTAAAAACAGATGTGAGAACCAAGTCCATTGACATAAAATTGCATTAAGTTGTTTATCACTGGGCTCAGCTCTTTAAACGTACGAGTACCTGGGGCACCTGGGTGGCACAGTCGGTTAAGCATCTGACTTCAGCCAGGTCACGATCTCACGGTCCGTGAGTTCGAGCCCCGCGTCAGGCTCTGGGCTGATGGCTCAGAGCCTGGAGCCTGTTTCCGATTCTGTGTCTCCCTCTCTCTCTGTCCCTCCCCCATTCATGCTCTGTCTCTCTCTGTCCCAAAAATAAATAAACGTTGAAAAAATAAATAAATAAAATAAATAAACATACAAGTACCTACTTCCCCAATGTACCTGTAACTTACCCACCTCACTGGAATAACTACATAGTTTCCAACTATCCTTTGGCTACAAGAACCCTCATCTAACATTTTAGAACTTTGAGACATCATTAGAGCACGTGCACACACATGGTAGCTTTCTGGTAAGGACTGCTTGGCATTTCTCTCATTCTGTACTTGGGGCAAGATAAGGGAGAGGAAAAATCAGTGGAGGAGACTGAATCACATCAGTCTCCTGAGAAGAATGAGCTTAGAGAAGTTTAGAGAAGAACGAGTGTGCTAGAAGCCAAGAAGTAAAGGTGCTTTAAAAGGAGAGAATAAACAACTGTATCAAAAGCTGATAAACTAGGAATAGGATTAAGAAAATCTGATTGGGGGCACCTGGGTGGCTCAGTCGGTTAAGCGTCTGACTTCAGCTCAGGTCAGGATCTCATGGTTCATGTGTTCAAGCCCCACGTTGGGCTCTGTGCTGACAGCTCAGAGCCTGGAGCCTGCTTCAGATTCTGTGTCTCCCTCGCTCTCTGCCCCTCCCCCACTCATGCTCTGTCTCTCTCAAAAATAAGCATTAAAAAAAATCTGATTGGAATGTACCCAAGAGGGAATGGGAATAACAAAAAAATCATGATGGTTGCAATGGCACACACTCCTATCAGTCTTGAAGTCCCTGCCAAGCTCACATGGCAAAAGAAAAAACCCTCACTGAAAGGCAACCCTGAATATGGCTCTACTCCCAACGATCCACATGTCCCCAAATTCCGACTTATCTGTACTCTCCACCTGGAGTGCTATCTTCAACTTGAAATAATGCCCTGCTTTCCTCCAAATCTTCAGCCATTAATTACTTGTACCCTATTCCTCCCTAGCAGTAATCACATCCCTTCAAGTCATTTATCTTGTAAGAGTTGGCTCTTCTCTTTACACTGATTATATTCATCTTTAACAATAAGAAACTGCTTCACTCTGAGATTATCTAGATTAAAATGTTACCTACTGCATCTTTCGGTCTTGTCTGGCTACACATATTATATCCACCAAATCACATTCATTTGTTAAAAATGAGAGCATTTTTCTTTCTCGTGTTTCACGGCAAGTCACAATTCTTGATGAACATATTCCTAGCCAGGCACAACCATAAAGCCCATTCGAATGACTAATAGTGTTTTAACCTGCGAGTTGATTCTTCTTATAGCAGTGAAATCCTTACTTAACGTCTAGTACACTGATTTTTTTAAAAAACATTATGCCTGTGGGAGATAGAGACTAACTAGGACATCATCCCAGTTATTTAGCCCAGACTTTGGTTTGCACAACAGGAAGTTGAGCTCCAAACTGTGTCGAGAAATCTATACAACGGTGGGTAAGAACGTGGCTCATCAAGACTAACCGCCTAAATTAGAATTTGGCCTCCAAAATTCCTAGCCAGATGACTTTGATCCATTGAATGGGCACACAGAGTTAGCTCTTGGAGTTCTGGTGAAATTAAATGAAAGGACAAATGAAAAAATCATCTGGTGAAGTACCTGCTATCTAAGTAAGTACTTGCTCAATGTCCTCTATTTTAAGCAGCCTACCTAAAAGCACCATCTCTTTAGCAGACTTCTGCTTTGCTGCTCCTTCACTTGGGCCAGGACCCCTTTTAAACCAGACACAATTTGTGCCATAGCAGCCAGATCACGTCAGAGGATGAACACGGAACTCAGAACACAATCAAGTCTGTGTTCAACCTAGTCGTCATTTTGGTCCCACCAAACCAACATTCCTTTCACCACAAAGTCATTCACTCGTTCAGCAGCCCTGGGAAGACCCTCACAAGGCAAACGTCCCAATGCACTAGTGTCTCTGACGAGGAGTACAGCTGCTGGAAACAAAGTGACAGTGTTTGTCACCAATGATTGTGGTATTCTTCCTGGGCATAGGAGACACTGGGGGCACATCGGCAGGGACACAAAGTCAAAGGCAGAGTGAAGAGTGCCAACTTAAAGACTCTTAACTTCTGTAATGGGGTCATCAGCCTCACTGACTACTTTGCAACAAACCTTCCCTTAAGGGATTCTTCACCACAGAGATCCTCAGACTTGCTCTTGCAGAGCTTTGTACTGGCCTTAACTATTTTTAATTCACACCAAGCACCTCCTCTGGGAGGTGGGGGGGGGGGGGTAATGCTAGCCAGACTTGTAAGATTTTACTGTACACGCTTGTTCTACTTTTACTTGATTTTTTACTGGATGTCATTTTTTTACATGGAAAAAAGAGCCAAGTACCAGAACAAGGGGGAATGGTTTAGAGAAAAGCTCTTGACACAAATACAGGAAAAAAATATGATTTAGGTCCCCAGTTATCATCGCATGGGCCATTCTTATTTGTAAACACAGATGTTCCAGACACAGCTTCAATAAATCCTAAACTGAGCTGGGAAAAGCGGAGCACCGTATTTCTGAGCTTCCTCCTGTGAGGATCGTGGAACACTGCCTCAGTACAGAGACTCCTTGGAGAAAACATGCAATATAAAACCTGCTTTGACTTTCCCCTTTTTTTAATAGGTTTTTCTTACAGTTCTAGATTTACAGAAGATTTGGTCTCTAGTTGATCTCAGCTGACTACCATTTCCAAGTTACTTAGGGTCAGCCCTTCCCCTATCCCTTTCAGGGAAGCTGTTTCCTTCATTTCATCACAATCTATCGTCACCATCTGCATTCCTTTCCAGGATCCTCTACCTCCTAGAGGATTGTTGGTGGTTTGAATATATCAAGGTCCACCCTTTGCGCTATTAAGTTTCATGGGTTTTGACAAACGTATAATGGGAGGTCTATCATTACAACATGCTAGAGCACAACCTCACCACAGCAAAAAATGCCCTGGGTTTCACCTCCTAAACTCTCCTCTCCCTCTTCCTCACCCTCTGATAACCAGTGATGTCTTTAGCAGCTCTATAGTTTTGGGCTTTCTAGAATGTCATAACTGGAATCATACAGTATGTAGCCTTTTCAGATTGTTTTCCACCTAGAAATAGGAATTTGATGTCCATATTTTTTTAGTTTGATGGCTTATGTTTTTATCACTGAATATTCCATTGCATGGATGTACTACAGTGTGTTTATACATTCACCATTGAATGACATCTTGGTTGGTTCCAATTTTAACAAGTGTGAAAGGAAGCGGCTATAAACATCCATGTGAAGGTTTTGGTGCAGGCACACATTTTGAAACCAGGAGCATGATTAGTGGCTTGATAAAGCTAGGTTTGATTTCTTAATAAATCGCCAAAACATTTTCCTAAGTAGCTGTGCCATTTTGCATTTCCACCAGCACTGAGTTTTCTTTGCGTCCTTTCCAGCCATCAGTACAGTCAAGGGTTTTATTCTGTATTTTTGCCATTCTGATAGATACGTAGTCCTATCTCATCATAACTTGAAATTTCTACAAATGATGTTGGGCATCTTTACAGATGCCATCTGTAAGTTGTGTTCAGTTACAAGTCCGAGATCTTTTGCCAATTTTTACATTGGGTTGTTTTCTTATTGAATGATAAGGGTTCTTCATATATTTTGGACACAATTTATCAGATGTGCACTTGCAAATATTTTCTTCTAATGTGTGCTTATGTTTCACTCATACAGTGCCATTCAAAACAAAGGTTTTTAAGTCTAACGAAATTCAACTCAGTCTCTTTTTCTGGGTCCTGCTTTTGGTGCTCTAAATACTCATCACCAAAACAGATCGTCTAGATTTTCACCTGGGTTACCTTCTAGTTTTGCATTTTATATTTATCTCTAGGACCATTTTGAGTTAATTTTGTAGCATATATGAGATTGTACCCAGATTCGTTTTTTTTAATGTGAACCCCCAATTTTTCCACTACCTTTTGCTGAAAAGACCATCCTCTCTCTACTGAATACCATGCCTTTGTTCCTTTGTCAAAGATCAGTTCACTGTTTTTTGTGATCTTTATGAGTCTGTTTCTGGCCTATTCTGTCCATGGGTCTATATGTCTATTCTTGTACCAATACCACTATCTTATTACTGTAACTTTACAATAAGTCTGAAAATTGGGTAGTGTTAGATCTCCAATTTTTTTTTCTTCAATGTCTTGGCTATTCAATGTCTTCACCTCTAACTTTTGAAACTTTTTCAATATTTACAAAATAGATTGCTGGAATTTTGATGGGGATTGCATTAAATCTATAGCTCCAGTTGGAAAGAACTGACATATTGAGCCTTGCAATCTGTCTACGAATATAGAGTAACTTACCACTTTTTTAGATCTTTGAGGTCTTTCACCAGAGGTCTTGTAGTTTTCTACACAGAAATCTTGTACATATTTTTTTGAATTTAATTATTCATTGTTGCTATGACAGATGGTTTTTTTAAATTTGCAATCAAGTGTTCATTGCTGGTATATAGGAAAACAATGGACTTCTGCACATTTACCTTATAACCTGTGGCCCCACTATGCTCACTTTATTCCAAAAAGATTTTTGTTGCTTTTTAGAGTTTTCTGTACATAATCATGTCCTCTACTATCAGTTTTATTTCTTCCACCCCAATAGACTTAGCTTTTTCTTTTGCCATATTGCACCAGCTAGTATTTGCACAATGTTAGATAAATCACAGGGATGAAAAGTACTTATTTATAACTGGAAGTTTGCATCTCTTAATCCCCTTCACCTATTTTTCTCATCCCCTATACCTTTCCCTTTTGCCAACTACCAGTTTATTTTGAGTCTGTTTCTTCTTTTTTTTTTGTTTTGTTTTGTTTTGTTTTGTTTTTTAGGTATAAGTGAAATCATGGTATTTGTCTTTCTCTGTTGGACTTAATTCACTTAGCATAAAGCCCTCTAGGTCTGTCCATGTTGTGGCAAATAGCAAGATTTCCTTTGGGGGGTGGGCGCATGCTGAGTAATATGTATGTGTGTGTTTTTAAGTTCTTTTTTTAATGTTTTTTATTTATTTTTGAGACAGAGCATGAGCAGGGGAGAGGCAGAGAAAGAGAGGGAGACACAGAATCTGAAGCAGGCTCCAGGCTCTGAGCTGTCAGCACAGAGCCTGATGCAGGGCTCAAACTCATGGAGTGTGAGATCATGACCTGAGCTGAAATCGGACACTCAACCAACTGAGCCACCCAGGCGCCCTTATATGTTTTTTAACGTTTATTCATTTTTGAGAGACAGACACAGCACGAGCAGGGAAAGGGCAGAAACAGGGAGGAAGACAGAATCCTAAGCAGGCTCCAAGCTATCAGCACAGAGCCCAACATGGGGCCCAAACCCATGACCTGTGCCAAAGTCAGATGCTCAACTGACTGAGCCACCCAGGTGCCCCTAAGCAATATTCTTTTATGTGTGTGGGTATATACGTATATACACACACACACACCCACACACACATCTTTATCCATTCATGTATCCATAGACATTCAGGATGCTTTCCTATCTTAGCTATTGTAAATAATGCTACAACAAACATATGGGTGCATCCATCTTTTCAAATTAATGTTGTTTTCTTTGGATCAATACCCCGAAGTAGAATCAATGGATCGTATGGCATTTCTAGTTTTTATTTCTGAGGAACTGCCATACTGTTCTCCATAGTGGCTGCACCAGTTTACATTACCATCAACAGCACACAATGGTTCCCCTTTCTCTACCTACTCACCAACATTTGCTCTTTCTGTGCAGCCAGATCAAATCATTGTTCTATACCTGAAACTACTCTATTTCCATTAAAAAAAAAAAAGAAAAAAGAAAAAAAGACATCATGCCTTGTTTTCAGTTGTATCCTTGTTTCCAAAGCATCTGATTTCTGTCAAGGATTACGTTAGCAGTAGGGTTTGTTTTCTTGTGTATCATTTTCCCTTTTTAAATTCTGTGTTTTCTAAACTTATTTGACCACAAGGCCCTTCGAATAAAGTACATCTATTAGTTTTTCACTTAACAATGGTGTTCCATGGAGCACAGGAGAAAATTCATCATGGTAATAAAATTGTTCAATGTAACAGGTCAAATTTACCTTAAGATCAATTCTAGAGAGAGATAAAACATTGAGATGGTTTTACCTGGTTGCCAAAACATTTTGAGCTGGTACATTTGTATCTGGGGTTTTAGTCCCATGGTTGCTAACCTTGATACCTATCAGATGCATTTATTCATAAGATGTTTGTTTTACATCGTCAGGATTAGTGTGAATTACAAGAATAGAAAGATGAATAAGGCATAATTCTTGCAATGGAGGAATTCAGTCCAGTGGACACAAAGAAACTAATTCCCAAGAAGCCCACCTGCTCATATGAACAAAAAACACCTCAAGATTTCCCCTCAGGCCTCTTGTGGGTAAATAACTATGAGTTTAAGATTTCAGAGACCCTTAGATTTGCTGGGGATTCTGCCACTTTAAGAAATACAACATGACCAATATTCTTGAAGCCCATGCGTACCTCCCCCACACTGTATTTAAAATTTATCTTCCTTGCTTCAGGTAACTATTATTTCCAATTAGGTATTTATCTTCTCTGTGAAGGTCTCTACATTCTATTACATGAATAGGTATTCCCCAATAATATGTACTATTTTGGCAGTTTAGATTTTATATATAGGACATCATAATGGATAAAACCTTCTGCAACTTGCTTTCTTCATTCCATATTTATGAGCCATATCCATATTGACAGCTCTAATTCACTTTCACTACCAGATAATGTTCCATTGTATTAATGTAGCACAATAAATGCATCCATTCTCCATTTGATGACATTTAGGCTGTTTCCAAGTCATTGATAATTCAAAAAATATGACCATGAACATCATCCCACATGTCTCCTAGGCATATATGCCAGAGTTTCATTCAGGTACCCACAGCTGCTGCCTGGAAGAGGCCATGCAACCTGACCTTTACTACCTTTTGTTAAATTGCTCTCTGGAACAGTCGTTTTTTATTTTGGTTTTGTTTTGTTTTTTTTAAATCATAGAGGAGTTCCTGTTTCTTCACGTTTTTGCCAACACTTCATCAGTCCAATAGCCATGAAGTGGTATCTGTTGTATTTCTTATTTGAGAAATGAACATTCTTACATGTGTAAGCCATGTAATTGTCTTCTGTCAACTTCGAGTTCATAACCCTTACCAATTTCTTTTGATGTTCTTTACCAAGTATTCTAGATACAAAGTTTTAAATATTTTTCCCAGTCACTACTTGCCTTTGTTTTATTTGTTCTGATACACAGTATTTTAGTTTTACATAATCAATATACTACTCTTTTTCCTTATTCTTTATGCTGTCTTAAATACTTTCTTGGACTTGGGTCATAAAATAGTCCCATATTGTCACTCAAAGCTGTTAAATGACACTGTCACTTAAGATTCTGTTCTATCTAGAATTTTTGTATGACTTATGTCGGGATAAAATCAGATTTCTTTCTACAAACCAACTTGTTTTCTTAGGGCTTTTAAGATGCTCATCTGGTATTAAATCAATTTACCAAAGGAACTAGGTCATTTACCAATTTTTCCATATAGGTGTGTATTTTGGAACTTTCAGTATGTCCAACAAACCTATGTCCCGTCTTTTAACCCTGCTTACCTAAACCACACTGTCTTATTTACTGAAGCTTTGTAATAAGTCTTGCTTTCTGGAAACATCAATTTCCCTACCAATTTCCTTTTCTACAAGTTGTCTTAGCAACTCTTGGCCCTTTTCTTGTATCTGTTAAATCAAATGGATAAAGATTTGCTCATTTTATTATTGTAGAACTAGATAATGCATAGATTCATCTTGGAAGAACTGATATATTAATGGTATTAATTTTCCATGCACACAGAATACATTTTCATGTATATAGGCCTTTTAAAGCTATTGTTAAGTTTTAAAAATCTCTCCCTATTGTTCTCATACTTCATTTTTCTTCTTCATTTTTGAAGATTTGTAGGTATGTTATACATGTGACTATAGTATAGAGTATATATTTTGTATTTAAGTTTGTTGCTGGTATATATGAAACCAAATTATTTTTGTTTATTGATTTATGTTCAGTAACTTTGCTGAACTTTTATTAATTCCAAAAACTTTTATGAACTCTTTTTTCTACAGAGACAATACTATCCAATTACTAACAGTGTGTTTCTTCCTTTCCATCTTTCTTATAATCTTGTCTTTTCTTACCATACTAGTAGGACCATTATAATATTAAATACAGATGGAATAATAATATATTTAATTTTCACCTTATTCTGAAGGAAATATTTCTTAAGTTTTTTTTCAATTAATTTGAGCTTCCTTCAAGTTTTTGGTATATGCCATTGGTCAGGCTAAGGAAATTCGATTTTTGAGAATATTAGAGGTTCAATATTTTTTTTTATTAATGAAAGGATGTTGAAGGTTATTAAATATTTTTCTACACTAAAAGGAGTTATTTTAATCTATTTTCTAAAGCTAAGCCGAACTGGCAATTTTGTTAAAAACTCATTTTTGACCCAGTGTTTTATCAATTAGTATTATTGCACAATAATGCTACATTAATAAGCCACAATGAAACTGAGGTACTTACAAGAGTAATCATTTATACTCATGGATCATCATCAGTCAGCTGGGGTGGCAGAGGCAACTTTGGTTCATCTCTGGCATCTAGAAAAGCTCTGTACAAGTCTGTAGTTCAAGTGGTATAAACTAGGCTGGGCCAGGCATCCCTGACAGGTGCCAGTCTAACTTAGGCCACTAGCTCTGCTCCACAAAACTCCTCCTCCTCCTCAGGCCAGCAGGTTAACCCCTACATGTTCTTCCCATGACAATGGCAGAGGGACAAGAAACTGCTTTATTGTACGAGCTCATTCCAAGCCTTTACGCATCATCTCTACCAAATTGCTATTGACCAAAAGTAACAGCACATGGCAGAATCCCAAGTTAAACGTAAGGAAGTATACTCGACCTTCTGTTACAGAAATTGCTCAGTTACATGGCAAAGAATGTGAGTATTGTGAACAATGAAGAATTAGGGTCAATAATGCATTCCACCACAATGTATTATTTTTTGAATACACTGCTTGGTTTTAGAAGATGCAAAAATCTTGACATAATTTCAGAGTTGGCCTTTTGTGGCCTTGATGAAACACATTCAAATAACATTCTCTTTTATCATGTAAAGTATGAACCAAGTGACTAGTGGCAACATCTCCATACACTGAGGACATGAATTGCCCCAGAGATTCACCCAAGCCAGGAAACTTACTTCTTTCTTATCTCCATTAATTCTCCTACTTTGGTAAAGAATTTTCTATGTTCTAGGAACCAAGTTGAAACCTCTCAAGAATTTCCTCACATGTTCAAATACAGGACATCACTATAGGTATATTGGTCTGTATCAGCCTAACTTCAGTCAGGGAAATAACGTCTAATGCAGAATTAAGGGGTTTAATACATGAATTGGGACAAGCATGAGTGTGGTAAAGGGACAACTCCTTCTTGCCAGGACATTCCCCACATAGAAGATACCATTAACAATAGTGATGACCAATCTGAAGTATTATACAGAAATGAACCCAACAATGAAGGCATAAAGCCTTTCAGAGAAAATGTTTTTAACTATATTATTAAAGGACACAACAGGAAATTAGAATGGAGTGATATACCATGTTTATGCAAGAGATAATTAAATATGGCATAGGGGTCAATTATCTCCCAAATTAATCTCTAAGTTCAACACATCAGCAATAGATACAGCAATGGAATAGAGCTGGAGGGATTACAAAAACTCATTCTAATGTTTATGTGAAAGAAGAGCCAAAGTCAACTTTGAAAAAAGAGCAAGGAAGACTGGCCTATGAGACGTTGACATGTATTAAGCCATAGTAATTAAAAAATATCGATGTAGGACACTGATACAGAAAGTCGATTATTTCACCTAGCTGACTAATGACCCCTAAGAAACAGATATAGGCCCTGCACATATGAAAGCTTGATGTATGGCAATGATACCACAAAACATGAATGGATAAGTTGTCTAGTTGATGAGATCTTAAAAAAAAAAAAAAAAAACTAGTTCACCATATGGAGAAAAATGGAGCTTTATCCTTATTCTTTAAGCACATGCCAAATATGCAGTAAATGAAAAACCAAAATGTGAAGAGAAATCCATAGATCAAAGAAAAAAATGGGAGAACGTATTTTTGACCAACTTTGTAGAGAAAGCTGAAATATCTTCAAAATACTATAAAATTTAAAAAAATGTATTTGACTACATGAAAACCAGATTTCCTCAAGATTATAATATCATGAGCAGACAGATGGCTTTGAGAAGATACCTGCAACCTTACAACTGATGAGGAAATTATACTTTGAATATAAAAAAAGACCTCTTGACAAAGAGACAGGAGACACAGAAGAACATCAGAGGAAGTCCATCTAATAGATCGAAGAAAGCTACTCCAATTCAGAATGGAAAAGTACTAACTAAAGAAATAATGAAACATCAATGTACACCCATCAGAACGCAATGATTCAAAAGGTCATGCCTGATGCTGGGAGTCGTGGAGCTGAACACTTGTGCGCTGCAAGTGAAAATAATGAAGTGACCCAGCCATGCTCAAAAGCAGGATGACAGTGTCCCAGAAAATTAAGTACCTATATGTTTTATGACTCTGATGCCCCTCCTGGATTTCTGCATCAAAGGAAATTCTGCATGCTCAGAGATTAAGGGTATGAGTTCAAGCATGCTCATTGTGCCATTGTGCATAATGAGAGGAACTGAAGGTATAACTCAATGTCTATCATTAGGGTGAAGTTCATAACATGGCATAATTATATAGCATGGAATACTGTGAAGCTGTAAGCAGCAAACTATGTGTGCATATGGTGTGGACCAACCCATAACACATTACAAGCGATGAGCATATTAGATCAGGATTTATAGTGCAGTCCCATTTAGCTACATTAAAACCAAACAAGTCCACATGCTTTACAAGGATGTGTGTACTTCCATGTACGTTCACTGAAATATGAAAGGGGAAAAATAAGAAACAGAAGTCTTGCATAAATCGATTCTGATCATGTGATATGGACGCAAGATTATGATGAGGTCCACTCTATGCCTGAGTTCCAGTGGTCAGAAGAGTAAGGTGCCTATGTATTCCTTCACCCTAAGGGCTCTTGAACATACCACACAATGACAAAAATCCTCTGTTGCAAGGTTAGAAACCAGAACATAAGAGGCTGAATCTAACAAACTTTTTCTGGATTTTGCAGCATTTGTTTACTAGAGACGAAGATTTTAGAGAATTTCCCCCACAGTCAAGGTATTAGGCTGTTTTAGTCTCGCCACATCTCTTTGTAGTATGGCTGAGGCAAAGATGGGTTTGCTAATACCATCTCATTGAACGGTATTGCTTAGCACTCTTCCATGCCAACACAGGCAGGCAAAGGACAGTGACTGGTTATAAACTGGTTTCAGGTTTAAGAAAGTTCTATTCTATCATTAGCTAGTCAGAAGACACCTGCCAGGAACCGTGCTTAGTTCTAGAAGTCCGTTTCTAAAATCAATTTACATAAACTCATTCCTATACAAAGAAAAAAGAACTTGACAGTCTGTAATCTGGAAACCACATCCAATCAGGAACTAAGGTGTTGGTACCAGAGAAGAGCAGTTGAGGAAGAACACTTTAAAGGCAGGTGCTTGGGTTCTATTCCTATCACAGTCTCCAAAGATCTGCTGTGTTAAACAAGCTCACATGTTCTCCAATAGCAAAGGGTTTCCATCTGAATGACAGATTGCAATGAAGATCAAGTATCAGATTACACGTACTAAGTAACAGTTTATGGACCCCTCCAGCCCTGACGCTCAATTCATCAATGACAAGGTTTTCAATGTATGAAGGAAAATGAAGACGCTCTCTTCGTAAATGGCATACGTACTAGATTTTCAAGTCAGTTTTTCCTGGTTCCAGATGAAATAAGAATTTGCCCATTATTCTGGATTTTACGGCTAGCTTGACTCTGTTGGACACAAAGCTGAGACTTTAATACCTGCAAAAACCCAAGAATGCAATCTTGGGATGAGTCGCCTTTTTTGTTTTTTTAGGACAGAGGCTGCCAGTGAAGTTCCCCATCAAAAGTGGTACTTGCAAAGTGGGGGCTATAGTTGGCACAATGTACAGTGTGTTTCTCAATTGTCTGTTTTCCCCCTTTTTCTAAACCATCTGAGACTCTTGACAGGACATTAGGACTAGGGCTTAAGTGCTTTTGTATCAAAACCATCTCAAAGCCTGATGGAAAAGCCATGCAATTTTTTACTATTCAGTAGTACATCAAGATGGAAATTAGATTTATGTTGGTACAAAACCAAAGAGAGAAAAAAGAAGCTCTCTTTCTAGATCCCTGTCAAGAGGAGGTCACTCTGGACAGCAAAGCCGATATCGACAGCAGTCACTAAAAACAGAAGCTCTGGGGGCATTTTTCTAAACCAGAAAGGAGAGTAGAGGCTGGCACGGTTAACTCAAAGCCCAATGGGACAGACTCAGGGGTCCAGCCTGCAACATCTTTCCATCTATGCCAAGCCATTTCCAAGGACCAGCTTTTAATATGGTACCTCTCTCAATGTATTTCATTCACTGTCAAGGTTCAAAGTATTCAATTATCAGCTTTCATAGGCAACAAAGGAGGTGACTGGTAACTTCTTTATTACATGCCAGGCAACAATTTATCAGAGATGATCCCCCATCCTTTTGCTAGATGAACATCCTTATCTCTCAAATATTTTCAAACCCAGAAACCGGTAGGCCTTTCTTTATGTGTTTATCTGTGAAAAATAAGGCACTGCGAACAAAGGAATCCCCATTCAGGTATTGCCTGAGCCAGGAAATCTTGGGTTTTTCCCCTTGGTTGTATTACTAGAACAGTGTTTCCCTTCAGGGGTATTACCACCCCCTAGGGGACATTTTAGGAATCTGTTGGGTCAGGGTTTTTTTTTTATTGTTAGGATTGTAACACTACCAGTCTGCTGCTTTCTAGGAGTTACTTCCGTTAGGTAAAGCAGTTTCTCAGGGGGGACAAAAAAAAACCCCACAAAAACATAACCTAGGATACACCTCTAAAGGCAGCACTTTGTGAAGTAGTTTAGAACCTTTAAAAGGCTTTTTAGTGGCAGAAAGTCAACTAAGTAGGTAGAGCCTTAATTTAACCAAATTTTAATTTATTTTTTAAACCGATAGATTCACACTATCAATTTCCCTTTACTATTTACATACTTCTGTGAAAACTGAACAGGACTGAACTTCTATATCATCCTTAATATAAATCTTTCCAAATGTAAATTTAAGTACATAAACTATTTTCAGACAGTTGTGTTCCCTCTTGAACACAGCTATGGAAATTCAAGATTAACAAAACCAGAGTGTAATTTCCTCGCAGCCCATGGGATGCCCTTTTCATGCTTGCATTCCTACAATTTCAGAACTTTAAACATGTCAGAATCCAAAATCATCCATTCTACATGCCACATAGCAGGAAGCAGAGGCCTTCTCGTTATCACTCAGGTAACTAACAGCAAAATGGAGACCAGAAATTGGGACTTTGGCTTCATACCTCCAATGCTTGTTCACCATCCAGCCCTCTCTCAAGCATCAGGTACTGGCCTAATTTTGAGTCCTGAGTATTATCATTGTACAAGGATACCACAGACCAGAGAGCATGCTCTGGATTTAGCTCAAAGTTCTTCAGAAACCTGAAGATGTATAACCTTCACTCAGGACATTAGCTATAGTAGCAATGGAATTGTTCCCTTTTGAAAAACAGGACCTAATCCAGACTGCATTTGTGATAAAAACACGCTTTCAGATAGATCAAGATTCATTACTTTGCACAAGATTCATTTTATCCACGAAGAGTATTAAAAAATCCACGGAAACTGACCTTACATTAACCTCATGGCTCTTGATACAGAAACATTTTGAGTTTTAGGATGGTTATTACATACTATACAGCTCCTTCATTATAGAAGAACATCTGATATCCGAGTAGCATTTTGAATGGGCCTTGAAATTTTTGTCAGCAAGGTCATCATCTGGATTCTATATCCAAACATTAATTTCACATGCTCTCCCACAAGAGCTCTTGAAGACATCCTCTCATCTGAGTTTTAAGAAGCAGGACAAGAATGGCTATTCTAGCCCAGCGAAAAGTAAATCCCAAATGGTAGTTCTGGCCCACAACACAACTAGTTTCAGTGGCACATGTAATTTCTCTCTCATTTCAAGCAGGAATGAGTTTTTCTTCTACAGAATTCTGGAAGCTCAGCCTTCTAGCACCATTAATTACCCTTGAAATTTATGATTATCTAAGGTTAAAATAACCGAGAGGATTCTTCTTACAGGTGATTAAAGCAACCAAGTTTTTTATTAAGGGAAATCAAAAATGAATGTAGTCAACACCTTTTGTAGGTATGGTTTGAAATTATGTTTGGGGATCCAAGAAATGGATAAAAACAGTTCTCACTTCCAAAGGAATCCAAATCTGGCTAAGGAGCAATGGTATGTAAATAACAAACGTTATATGGGCACCTGGGTGGCTCTGTCATTAAGTGTCTGATTCTAGATTTCAGCTCAGGTCATGGTCTTGCCGTTCATGAGTTTGAGCACTGCACTGGGCTCTGCACTGTGAGTGCAATCCCACTCTTTGGGTTTCTCTCTGCCCCTCCTCTGCTTGCATCACTCTCAAAATAAGCCAACATTAGAAAAGTTTTTAAGAAGGGCTATAATCTAGTGTAGCAACTTCAGGGTAGACTATCCCCCCAATCTGGTATTGAATCCAGCTTTGCCACTTTTTAGCTGAGAAGCCTCAAGTTACTTAGCCTCTCCTAGACTTTAATTTTCTCATTTATAAACCAGAATGCCTCCCTTTGGAGGTACTGTGAGGATTAAAAAGGATAATACATAGAAACGGCTTAGCACATCTCCAGGTATTAGTATGCAAGATTACCATCCTTATTACATAAGGTGCAAAAAAGCAAATGCTAATAGAAATACGAGCCAAGGGCCATGAAAGCCATTTATTCTTTCTGATGATTAGACCTCTGCTCTGAGCTACACATTCCCTTTACAGAAACAGCACAAATCGAACCGGTTTACTGCGTTATGTTTAGAAGATTTTCAGAGTAATAATCATGAGGTTATTACCCTTTCAGATCAAAGCCCATTGGCTAGGCAAGGGGTAGTCATTTGTCTGAAGCTGCCATCTCTGTGATGGACTGGTAAGAAAGGCAGATCTATTATCCCCATGTAAAAATTATCTAATAGAAGTAAATCACAAGGAAACCCAATTTACCTCATAGTAAAATTTGCCTTAAAATGAATGACTCCCATTAGGACAAGAATCTTCCAGCAACCTAAATGAGCTCTTCAAGAAGTCTCACTTGGAAGCTTTCCCTAGACCCCCATCTTAGGTTGCTCAGGCTGCTTTAACAAAATACCATAAACTGGGTGGCTTTGATAATTTCTCCCAGTTCTGGAATCGGGGAAGTTGTTAGTGAGGGTCCTCTTATATTGCAGACAACTGCCTTATTATTCTATGTTCTCACAGTGGAGAGCAGAAACTCTGGTCTCTCTTCCTTTTCTCACAATGTGAGTTCCACCCTCCTGACCTCATCTCAACCTAATCACCTTTCAAAGGCCCCACCTCCTATTACCACCCCATGGGGGTGGTGTTTGAACTACAACATATACATGTAGGGGGACCCAAACTTTCAGTTCATAATAGATTCCAGTTCTGTCATCTTGAACTATGGTACCAAGACTTTAAAAAGGCAGTCTTATTTTAGAGTAGTTTTACTTTTACATAAAAACTTCAGAGTTTCTACATATACCACACCCAATTTCCCCTATCGTTAACATCTTACATCAGTGCTGTAGTCCCCTCAGAAGAAACCAGATAGACCCCTATCCAAAATTTGGCTTGGATGTCAAGAATGATGGTGACACACACACACACACACACACACACACAAATATGTTACAGCTTATATACTTAGGGTTTCTGCAAACAGCAGGGCAGACTTTCCAAGGTGGTTCCACATGGCTTGAAAGCCCTAAGAAAGAACCATGGATAAGGGCTTTTATTGCTGGACCAGGTTGAGAGTTTGTGTGTGTAGTCAAGGGCTTTTATGATCCGAATCTTCCACCAGAGCTAAAGGAGGGAGCACCCATGCTTTCTCATTAGTTGCCCAGATGTGAGTCTGAATATGGAGGAAGGCAGACATCAAAATAGCAAGTCAGATTCTTTATTACATACAGTTCATTGGTTCATTTGTAATAATTTATCTACTACAAAATCTTTTTAACTAAATGTCAATATTTTATCCAGATTTCATTAGTGTGTATCATCTCTTCTATTCCAGGATCCCATCAAACACAGGACATTCTGTCTAGTTGTCCTGTCTCTTTAGGTTCCTCTTGGTCCTAACAGTTTCTCACACATTGTTTTGGAGGACCTTGACAATTTTAAGGAACGTAAGTCAAGCATGCTGTAACCTATCTCCAGAGTTCTCTGGTGTTTTCCTCATGAGACTGGAGTTATGGGTTTGGAGGAGGAAGACCACAGAGCTCAAGTATGTTTTTCTACATCACATAAATATACACATGGTTTGTAACTGTTAACATTAATGTTGATCACCTGGCTGAGGTAGTGGTCATGCTGTGTCTGCACTGTAACATTCTTTTCTTTTTCCTCCCCTTCCCATACTGTAGTCTTGGGGAGTACACACTCCTAAGCCTACACTTTGGGAATGCAGAGTTATGACCACCTCCTGCAGAACAAAAATCTACTTAAGTTATTTGGAATTCTCCCACAGGAGACATTTGTTTATGCTCCTCCATTTATTTCTTCAATCATTTATCTCATGGACTATTGCTTATTTATTTTATAGTTGGTATTACAATCCAAATTTTTTTTTTTTTTTTTTTTTTGCACTTCAATTGCTTTGGCCATTGGGAGCTTTTTCACTTAGTATGTCTCCTTGACATCCCTTTTTATTTTGATTACTTTCTTTTCTGGCACAAGATACTCCAGGCTTATCTGGTCTTTCTTGCACTAGTCCCAGAATTAGTCATTTTTCCAAAAATTTATGGTTACTTTCATACAGAATGGAATTATAAACACATCAAAAATATCTATGGTTTTTGGGCAGTGTTTTTTAAATCTCTGTACAACAATTTGGGCTGGAAAAGTATTGTGGGGACTGGCATGTCCATTTCAGGATGTACAGTAACATCTTTGGCCTCTACCTACCAGATGCCAATAGTACACTCCCTTCAAGTTCTGACAACCAACGTCTCCACACATTGTCAAGTATTACAATTACTTTAGTCCAAAGTTTGAAGAAAGCCTTTTTCTATCTAGATATTTAATGGAAAGTCAAAGACAACCTATCTTCTGAACGTCATTTTTCATATAAGATCTAAACTAAAATATAAGCCCATTGATCATTAAATTGAACTCATGAATTTTTCTTACTTTTTAAAAAATTCATCCTCGCTTTTGAACATTCCTTATTCCCTCTAGCTTTTATTTGCATTTAATAAAGATGTGATTTTCTTTTTAATAGTTTAAGTTTGCTAGTAATTTGTTGACAACCATATCCTAATTATTGACCCACCATTTTCATATCAGATTAGGGTTGGCTGTCTATGGAAGCCATTAGTTTGAGGTCTCAGGAGAAACCAAACCTACTAACACCTTGCTCTTGGACTTCCCAACTTCAATGACAGAGGTATAAGTTTGTTGTTTAAGACACCCCGTCTTTAAGTATTTTGTTTTGGTGACCCTAAAGCAGACCAGTGCATCCTCAATGTTGTTTCATTTTTTTGACACCAACCACATAGTACATTCTAGAACAACGTATGACATATTGGTTTACTGACATAGGTTGATGAGCTGTGTGAAGTCAAACAATTCATAGATAAAATATTTGGTGGTCCTTTGATTTTTTCTGTTGAATTATGAACTAGAAAGCAGCATCATATATATGGTCTTTATTCACAAATTGTAAGATAACAGTCTATTAGAAATGACCCTCGGTTGAAGATAAATCTCTTAATAAAGGCCTTTTTAAGATTCTCATAGAAGTGTGGCTTTCTTTCTCTAGTTCAAAACAACAACAACAACCAGTATTGAAACTTCCTACATGTCAGACACTGGTTTCTATGCTTGCCCATTGACGAAATCACATGCAACAATAGGCTTCTGTCCAGAAAAAACACCTTTCATCTGGCCACTGAGATGGCTCCCAATTGTCTGGCCAAAAATACTTACTGGGAATTTTAAGTAAACTTGAGATCACCGTTTTATTTTATAGTCTGAAATATAGAAGCAGTTGACATTATAACCTGAAAGTCCAGTATTTGGGGACTTGACAGTCAACATTAATAGGCCACAACTGTGAAAAGCCAACCTTAACAGAGCTGTGTTTTCTCCATCCCCGCTTTAAAGTGAGTTCATTCTTACTTCATTTATCCGTGATTTTTTTTTATTACTCTTTCTAAAACTTGGTAGGTGATAAATGCTACTTGATGCTTTCAACAAACATTCTGACATTTTCTAGGTCACTCTTTTAGAGCTTCAGATTCAGTACTCACACACCTGCTTCCAAGGTATTGCATTATTCATTTTACCAAGTATTAGTCACAGCATGCCAAGGATAACCAGCTTTGCAGACTACATTATCTGCTTGACCACTAAGTCAAAGCAGCTCCACTTCTAGGCAACAAACCCTGTCATGGCCATGGTTCAGCACAGGAGAAAGAAACCACTCTAGGCATTTTCAACTGGATGAGATTTTATACAAGCTGTTCTAACAAAGTTATTGTGTCACTTAGAGTAGCAGTATCAGGATCTCAGTAGACCTTAAGAGAACTGAGCTCTCTGGTGCCAGGGAAGCTGACTCAAGCAACAAGCCAAAACAGAAGGAACAAGCCTTCAACCACTTCCTGTGATAATATACGTAAGAGGCCACAACTGGAGAAAGTGCTGACTCTCTAATGCCATTCCATTTTCTCCCACAGAAAGGTGTAGTGGTAGTGAGTCAGCAAATAGGCCAGCATAGTACCTGGGGTATACCCAGGAGAAGGACTGAGGTGGGAGGAGGGTGCTCACTGTTGAGGGAACTCCCGAAAAAGTCTCAAACGTATAAATGTATATGCATAAACTCTGAGGTAGGGGAGTAGAGTGGAAAGGGGGGCAGGGGGGGACGGAATTAAAACAAAAAAAAAGTACTGGGTATGGAGTCAGAGGGTGGGGAAAGTGCCTCCGAGGCACCTGAAGAGGACCTCAGCAAGAAGATCCCAGGTAAGGCCTTCTGAATGAAGACAATGTGCTATGAATGCTATGTGTAAAAAGCAAGGTGGGCCAGGGGTGAGTCTTGACTGCAACTCCCCTTGGCTGTGCACCAAAGTCTTGAGTGTAGGAAGGTGGGTAGCAGTTTCCCCTGAAAGGTCTTACTGGTAAAGCCTTTGTAATTGCCTAGGGTAGGGCCGGAAAAATCAATACATGCATTTTTTGGTGAGTCATGCTCCTCAGCAGCACGTAGGGAGGGCCTTCAGGAATGAGACCTAGAACAATACAGAACTGACCCACCAGGAAAGACACTGCTGCCAAGGCACCACTTGGTGTCCGAAGGAACCAACATATCCAGTGGAACTGGGGTACTCCAACACCACTGCCATGATAACCACCACAATAGCCTCTAGACACTCAGGAGCCCAGAGAATGGTCCCTAGAGAATATTACAGGCAAACCTCTCTTCACAATCTAGCTTTCCACAGCCCATTAGAGGAAGATGAAAACAGAATGAGAATGAACAAGATGTCAAATAGGTCTTCTAGTTTTTAATATCTATTGTCAAACTGGCTAACATACAGTGTGTCAAGTGTGCTCTTGGTTTTTGGGGTCGATTCCTGTGGTTCATCGCTTACATACAACATCCAGTGCTCATCCCAGGAAGTGCCCTCCTCGGTGACCATCACCCATTTTCCTCTGTCTGGTCTTCTAGTTTTTAAAGGTTACCATTTTCAGCATTTAATGAGCACCTACGTTGGTCTCTGAAGACTACAACCATGCAGGAAACAGTTCTTGCCAATGAAGAAACTAGAAACCTTGATTTCCTGAAGACATTCATCACTTAAGCATCTATGATCTTAGACTGTCTTTATAGTCCTATTGCAGAATATATCTGCCACCCACTCATTCTTTGCTCTCCTCTCTCAAGATTGCTGATAGAGTTTGCAATTCTCCCATCACTAGGCACAGTAATTTCTCACCTGGATACCAAGTGAATCATAGTGTCGTAGAAGATAAAGTACCTTCCATATGCCCTTTTAATACAATCAGAACCATCAATGGCATTTTCTCTTACAAGACAGCATTACCATTATATACACCATCTTAATAATTAAGTAACTGGGGAAAAGTTTCTGTTACAATAATTATGGTAACAAACGACCTCTGAAGGAACCCCACTGAAATCTTTAATCAAGTCTGAGGAGAACTATTTTTCATGCAAAGAAACAGTTAAGGCAGATAGGAGCTTAGAATAAAAAGAGCACCAACAGTCCCCACCTTGATTATCACAGCCTCTCCTTTAGTAATCACTTAACCTTTTATGCCTTTGCTAAAACCTCATTAGTAAAAAGGAGACCTGCCTACCAAGCATAATGTTAAGGCTTTAATGCACTTTAGAGATCATTTCCATCTATGACTTAAAGCACTGAAATGCAAGTTCTTTTTATTTGAATATTTGAAAGCATTCATTAGGCATTTTTAATGGGATTCAATTGTCAGGATAAAATAAACAAAATTCTCCAGGGGAATCTGAATTTTATCCAATATTAAAGTCAAAGATGTTTAAGTAGGAAGAAAGTATTCTGGTAACACGCATTTTGGTTAGCCAAATTAGTTTTGTAAAACTTTTAATGTGTTTCATTAGCTTTAAAACTTTGAGTATCTATTCACATTGAAGGAAGTTGTTTCCTACAACTGTTTTTCACTGCCTTTGGAAACATGATTTTGGGGGCACCTGAGTGGTTCAGTTGGTTGAGCGTCCGACTCTTGATCTTGGCTCAGATCATGATCCCAGGCTTGTAGGATCGAGCCCCGGATCGGGTTCTGTGCTAGGTGTGGATCCTGCTTACAATTCTCTTCCCCTCTCTCTGTCCCTCCCCCTGCTTGTGTTAAATCTAAAAAACATGATTTTTGGCTTTGTTCTTTTCTTGTCAACTTTTGGTTTTGTTTTTTTGGTCTGAAGAAGTAGAAGGGAATCTTGGAAGCTAAATACCTTTCTGTAGTGATAACAGATAAAATGGGGCATGTTTACAATTGTAAGCATTTACCTCAGCACAAATCAATTTGGACAGTTGTCAAACCATAGCTGTGAAGAGTACTCCACTGACAGGAGCATCCAGGAGACCTTTATAGAGGAAAAAAGCAGTGGCAAGGCAAGGACATTATTGATAGACTATCACTTAAAGCCCCATTGGATTTTTGATTGGGTTGTCCTGGAGTTTCAAATTTGTAACCTTGAGGCCTTTACAGGCTTAGGTTTTGGTTTCCTTACCAAAGCTGTCACAGCATTAGAGCAACCTCAGTCTAATGAGCTTCTGGGTTCAAATAACTTAATGGACTTGTCTCAGTTTAGAATTTAATTGCATCTTATTTGGTTGACAGAATGGATAGCAGATAGTTATTCAAGATCATCTGCCATAAGATACTCTGACAAGGAAGCACAGGTGAAAATTTTTCAGGTTGCCTGTGACTAGGATTATATTCTCCCACCTCTTCACCTAATTGGTGTCTGTCCATTTATTCTTAATTATCCAGGTTACACTTCCCTTTGAGGAACTTCCTGGATGCCCCAAGCCAAGGTCAAAAGCTCCATGGAAGTGCTTCCTTAGCACTGGACGTCCACCATCAACCTTTCATTCCTGTTTGGCATTTACCTACTTGTTTCTTCCAGTAGAATACATATTCTGTGTATACACTGTTACATTGTTAAGGAGCACTAGCAGACTGCCTAGTACAGAATATGACGACATTAAACAGGGTTAACCATTTGATCAGCTGGTGACTGTGTTGTGAAGATCATAGACTGGCATCAAATTGGCTGGTATTGTTAAAGAAATGAATAAAGTACTGTGCCAAAAATGGCCGATGGGACTAAAACAAGCTCAGGGCTCTGGTGTAAAGACCCCTCTTCCAGGTTCTTCTTGCCCTCTTTGTCACACATGCAAACCCCACCCCCACGAATATGGAGGCTGACAACTATAAATCGCCATTCCTGCTTGCATTCAGCACTCAGGTCTTTGGAGAAATGGTCTCCTCTGAGCCTGCCAGTGTTAAATAAATCTCCTTTCTACCAACATCTCTGAGTGCCGTTTGGTTTTTTCTGCCAGCATTCCAGACTGGTTCTGTAATACTATCAGGTGGGAGGGAACCATCAAGGAGATTCCATGCCTGGACATTTTTTAACCTTTGGAAAGAATGAATATTCTCTATTTGGCCACAAGTGTGCAGCCTCAGGAGCTGCTAGTACCCATTTGGTTCCAGAATAGAACCAAAACAAGGAAGAAACAGGTTTTTTTAGTGATAGTTTGAACCTTGGATAAAAACTCACTAGATGCCAGAATCTGCCTCTGCATTCCTCTGTAAAACTTTCAAACAGATCAGAAACTGTGTTACTTCTCAAAAGTAATCACACGACACCGTACAAACCTGTTAAAGCAAGCAACACATCACAATGATTTGTTTAGATGTACATTCTCCCCTCCTGGCACCCCTCTGGTTTTCAGCCATGTTTGTCATAAAGGATAGTGCTTGGCACATAAAGGCTCTGTAAGTCTTTGCAGAATTAATAAGTGAATGAGTAAAAGCTGCAGTGGAGTTCTTGGGTGCTTGGGTGACCCCGTCAGTTTAGCATCTGACTTCAGCTCAGATTATGATCTCCTAGCTGGTGAGTTCAAACCCGCACTGGGTTCTGTGCTTAGCGCTCAGAGCCTGGAGGCTGCTTCGAATTCTGTGTCTGGGTCTCTGACCCTCCACCACTCATGCTCTCTCAAAATTAAACATTAAATTTTTTACAAGGGCTGCAATGGAGTTCAAAAGTAGGTTTTCAAATATTTTTATTCTAGATAAAATGTAACTAGAAAAAAAAATAGGACTAAAGTTTAGAAGGTCATTAGAGGTCAACTGTTTTTACTTTTTTTCTGAAGGTTTTATGAGGACAATGTGTGCAGTATATAAATTTATTCAAGACTGATGCCCATGTTAGAGGTCCTCAGCTGGTTTCTAGAGGTATAATCAAGTGAGCATGGAGACTAAAATTTCCAAAACCAATCTAGTGGTTTCATATTGGTCATAATTCCTTAACTTACTATCTTATCACCTTTCCTCTAGAGGCAATGTCTGCTCTGAGCATTCCTTATGGGCATGCAAAATTGGGAAATTAAACAGCATATTTAAATGCAACATTATGCTACAAAAACGTTGGCAAGGCCCCAGAATTGATGATGTGTGCTATTAGAGATTTCTGAGAATTTGCTTTGCCTGTGGTTAAGAATTTTGCATTACTGCCTTCTTGGATAAAATTAGGGCTTGAGCAGAGAAGTAAATTGCATCATACAAACCACAAGTTCCCATTTTTCACCATATTATGTTCCTAAAAAACCATGTGAGGAAGCAAGAGTATTAAGTATAGATCTGTTTTCGGGGACACCTTGGTGGCTCAGTCAGTTGAGCATCTGACTCTTGATCTCACAGTTGCGGGATTAAGCTCCTTGTCAGGCTCTGTGCTGAGCATGGAGCCTGCTTGGGATTCTCTTTCTGCACTACCCTTGCTCATGCACACACTCTCCAAATAAACTTAAAAAATCCATCTGTTTTGCTTTCATACATTTGTGTTCTGTGAATAGGTCACTGTGGTTTTATACTTAAATGATATTTATACACTGGTTAAGTAGACTGTGGCTCTCTTCTGAAGCCAAGAGAATAAAAACTGGACTCAAGCATTGGCTATGTCTCTCAGTAACTAATGCAGTAGGAAAAAAAAAAATCTAGCCCATAGTAAACCTATGGTATATATGGCACCACTTTCCCTTTCCAGAACATATGGAACATAGGACTACCTGCTGTTGTCATTTTTTCCTGTTTTACCTAAACTCAACCTTCGAATCCTGAACTCCATGTGGTCACTAGCATTCATATCAAATGGTTACCAATACGGACATATTTAAGTGTTGGCCTCATGTCCCAGACTTGGGTTGGGGTATTGGCCTGTATGGCTACCACCAGGGGATAAGCTTTCACCTGATGATGATACCTTGGATTACAGCCACAGCCCCAAGACAAAGAATCCAACATTTTAAGCATAAATCAGCAATTCAGGTCTAAGAAGAGTGGTAAACATAAGCTATTAAAAATAGTGGCTTAAGGGGCGCCTGGGTGGCTCGGTCCGTTAAGCATCCAACTTCGGCTCAGGTCATGATCTCACAGTCCATGAGTTAGAGCCCGGCGTCGGGCTCTGTGCTGACAGCTCAGAGTCTGGAGCCTGTTTCAGATTCTGTGTCTCCCTCTCTCTCTGCTCCTCCCCTGTTCATGCTGTCTCAAAAATAAATAAACATTTAAAAAAATTTAAAAAAACATTAAGAAATAGTGGCTTATATGAGCTTCTATTTCTACAATCCCCCAACTGAAGGTCCTCTTGGGATATTTTAATAGTTTAACCCAGTTGTTACATAGATGGGCCAAGTAATTCAGTTCAACCAGATCCATTGACTTCAGCAAGTATTTACTGATATCCCAATGTGTCTATAGCACATCCATGGATTGTTTCAGGACTTTAAATATTTGCTTCAATACTTGTACTCAAAAAGTTTATCTTTTCTGGTATCAAAAAGATTTGTTACAGATGACTCAGCAGACAAGGAATTTGAAGTAGCAATTATAAATATATTCAATTAAAGGAAATTTAGTCATAAGGAATGAAGGCATGTGGAAAATAAAAAATGAAAATAACCAAATCAGAGAGTTAGAATTAGAAGTAAAATATTGGAGATCAAAGATTTACTGGATGAACTTAACCCTAGATGGAAGACAAAGCTTATTTGGATAAATAATGGCCAAGAATTTTCCAAATCTGGTGAAGATATAAACTTAGATACTTGAAATTCAGTTGACCAGAATGGAAATTCAAAGAAAATCAGAGTCCAATAGGCAATACCAAAGATGAAATCTTTAAAGAATCCAGACAACACTTATGTGTTTGTAGAAAAAATTTAAATCAATGATGGTTTATGTTCTGCGAATAATGAAAATGATAGAAGCCAAAAATAAAGAAACAATACTATCAGTACAGAAATATATAGACAAATATCTTAAAATTGAAGGAAAATAAAAACAGAAGTGAACTCATTGATAACAGACTATATATAGTAACTTAAATCCTATAGGAATTTATTCAGGCTGAAAGAAATATATGTACAGAATCTCAGATCTACACGAAGGACTGAAGAGCATCAGAAATGCAAGTACATTGATAGGTTGTATTTTTTCCCACTGCATTTCTTTAAAGCCTTTGAACATTTACAGAAAACCTTCTACTGTAGGATTTAGTTGTATGTAACACACATGGTATTAGCACTAAGGACAGGGTAGAATGTACCTAGATTGGGATTCATTAGGGATGTATAGTGTTAGAGCAATCAAGAAGTAAATCCCTAAAAGTATATTTTAAAAGTCAATACAGGTAATTATGGGTTGAATTTTGTCCCTCTAGAATTCATGTATTAAAATTCGAATCCTCAGGACCTCATCATATGACCTCATTTGGAGGTAGGGTCTTGAGGGCTGCAATCAAGTTAAAATGAGATTAGAATGGGCCTAAATCCAAAATAATTGGTATCCTTACCAAAAGGAAATTTGGAGAAAGACTTGGATACCGCAAGAAAGCCATAACATGGAGATGGCCATCCATAGACCTTTACTAAGTAAATCAAAGACAAGCGTTTTATAGAAACTGAAGAGGTGATTTTGTAACTTCTATAAAAAATTCTAAGGACATAGAATAGACCCAACAATCTTGGAAGAACTAAAAGACTCCCATCTCATGACTTCATAGTAATAAAGTTGATATTGGCCCAGTAACAGGCAAATAGACCAATTCTTATATGGTTAAAAACCTTGGTGCCCTTGTGGGTAATTAACAACTTGGAGCAAACAAATTATTTCTAACAAAATGATGCTTTACCAACTGAGTATCCACATGAAAACTAAACTGTTAAACTCTATCCCGCAAAAATTATTGAGATGGACCATAAACCTCATTAGCAAAGTTAAAACAATAAAGCTTCTAGAATAAAGCACAGAACACTATTTGTGGCCTGGAGTTAAGCAAACATTCTTTAAACAAGACACAAAGCAATAATCTGAAGAAAATTGATACTTTATACTCAAAGTGAAAACTGCTCATCAAAACACATCATTAAAAAATGAAGACAAGGCTCAGACAGGGAGAAACTATTAGCAAAACAGTATTTCTGACCAAGAATTTACTTTCAGAAAACACAAATAACTGACAATAACCAGAGACAATCCTGTAAAACGAACAAAACTTCAACAGATACTTCACAAAGATCTACAAATGGTCAACAAGGTCCTAAATAAAGCCCTCGAAATCCTTAGCCTTCGGTAAAATGCAAATGGAAACCATGGGGAGACAGCAGTACACACTCTAAAGATGTAAAAAAGATAAGCAAAATTAAGTGTCCATCAAAAAAAGTGTTAGGACAGAGCAACCAGAACTCTCACACTTGGCTGGTCGAAATGCAAAATTGCACAACCACTTGGAAAAGTGTAACAGTTCCTCATAAAGTTAAACATATACCATCGCTTTTTGCGTAGGCAAATAAAAACCTATCCCTGAAAAGATTTGTTCAGGAATGTTCACAGCATCTAGCAAGTAGCTACAAAACCACCATGGGTTTGCAAACTGGGCTATAAACATGGAGGCAAGGTGATGGGAAAGGGTAGGGGCCACTTGAGTGAGATCATAAGGCAGCAGTTTGGGCTTAATTTTTTTTATATTTATTTCTGAGAACAGGAGCAGGTGAGGGGCAGAGAGAGAGGGAGATACAGAACCCAACGCAGGCTGCAGGCTCTGAGTTGTCAGCAGAGAACCAGACACAGGACTAAAACTCACAAACCATGAGATCATGACCTGAGCCGAAGTCAGACCCCCAAACCGACTGAGCCATCCAGATGCCCCAAGAAGGCAGCAATTTGAACAAGCGAATGCACATGAGGCTTATCCTCTACACCAAATCTTATCTCTGTACCACCTGCCAGAATCTTAAAAGTTTAGAGATCCGCCATTCCTGGACTCCATCAGGAGCCCAGTCCAACTTTTTGCTCTCAAGGCTGTATCCTCGAACAATGGCTCCAACCCTGGTGAAGGTGGGCAGATCATACATCCAAGGACAGAGGAGGAGCTGAAAAACCTCCAGTTTCCTCGATCTCTCAGGTCAGAGTCTCAATGACCTCTTCCAACAACAGACATGCAAATTGTGGTACTTTCATAAAAGGGATCCCATTCAACAATAAAAAGATATAGCGATGTATATAACATGCACATTATACACAGATGTTATATACACAGATGTTATGCTGAGCAAAAACAAGTAAACACTAAAGCACACAATTTTATGAATCTATATACACGGAATTCTAGAAGACTATGGTGGAAAAAAAAAAATCAGGAAAGGGGGGGCCTCAATGACAACGATTTTTCTGTAATGACAGAAAAGTTCTATCTCTTGATGGGGCTGGTTACAGTGGTTTATTTGTAAAAATTACAGGAGCAGTACACATATGATTTGTGCATTTCACTGTAAAGAAAAAGCTAGAAGCAAAAACAAAGTAAAACACACCTTCATAGAGAAGATGTATACACATACCATAGACAAAAATCAATGCAGTAAAGAATTTTAAATTTTACTTGTTATAATACTACCTTATTTAATTCATACACATGCTAGCAAATTTCTAATTTGGTTCTCTTGGGGACTCTGAGCAACACTCAAGTAGTAGATCAAGAAAATACATATGATGGCTTTGCCCAAAGCCCAAGAGCTCAAAATAAGATAAAGTTTTCTCAAATTCCATTTTTTTTAATGTATTCAATAATGAAGTATGTACTTAACAGCTTGCTTGAATGTGCCGACAAACATCACAATAAAGCCAGACTCAAATATTAACGGGAATATTTAGAAGTGTGATTTCTTAAGTCTAGGTCATTAGTTTGCCAGGGATTTTTGTATACTAGAAATCTATCTTCCTGTTACAATAGATTTTCTACTTATAGAGGTGCTAATTGTTATACTAGACTTAAATACACTAAGATCCCCTAGTGTTAACAAAGGGTATTGGAACCTCTAAGGGGTCACACCATCAGGTCTAGTTTGAGATCCAAGGTCACTGACACTCAGGACAGTTAAAGCATGGTTTTTTTTGTTTGTTTTTTACAGAGGAGACAATCTTCAAATTTAGACTTAGTTGAGCCTTAAGGGTGAAATTCCACAAGGTAAAAAAGACTAGGGAAATTCTGAGACTATGTAAGCATTGGGATTAAAGGCCCCAACTTGGGTGTGAGGTTGCCATTAGTTCAAACCCTGAAATTGGTACTTAAAAAGTATGCCCAAGATCACATAGCTTAGTCTCGTGTTCTCCATAACATCATACCCATTTTTCAGGGTTGTGATGAAATAGTATGTATATAATGCCTGGCACAAAAGTCATCAAAATCTGTTATTCAAGAATGTAATGAAGCTACCAATATTATAAATAAGCACACATCACTGAAGGATTCTTTATTTGAAGGGACTAGTTTGCTCTTTAAGATTTTTCAGGAGTGGGTGAGAGGTCAGGCTATGTAGCTTTATGGTGAAAAGAATACTTCATAAACATTAGGAATTATGGTAAGGAATAAAATTTAGACATGTGTCTAAAAAAAGCTTTAATTTATGACTAAGGACTCCATGTCATTTTAGTTGGAGAAATCTGTATCTCTTCATAGGTTTATGAAAACTTGTATATTAGAATGTATACATGGGAATAAATTCTAGCTATTTGCAGATGTGTAGTCACTGTACTAAGATATTTAGAGTAACAATTTATTCCAAATAGGTCTTGCTGTATGTCCAGAAAAATGACTCATTTTCCAAACTGGTACTTCAGAGAGAAGTCTCACTTGGCTGCAGTTTTTTGAATTGGTTTTATTATTCTGTTGGTTGTATGCTCCTGGACTTTAGTGTTCAAGATGTTTGCTCCCAAACACACAACATGAGAAAAATCTGGAGACAGGAGCCTAGTATGTTTTCACACATTTACCTATTATATCAAGAAATAGCATCTGCTTCAATTATGCTAATTGAAAGTGTTCTGTAACTCATAAGGGAGCCTGATACACTGTTTCCTGCATACTGAAAATAAAAACATAGAAAATTATGCTAATTTCAAATAAATTTACACTGAATGTTTCTCATTATGAAAAAGAGCAGTTAGCTGGCTTAGTGATACAAGCCATGTCTTTCTCAGTTGGTATTACTTTTCTAATAATCTCAGGCCAGGAAAAGCACTAGAATACTGCCTAGAAAATAGCCATTAGGATGTTGTTATACATAATGCATCTTGAAATTGCAAAATGACGTAAAATTGTCTATTACCAGGATGACCTACTTCATGACCAAACTGCTGCTTGACCTGATTTTACATGTTTGAGATGATCTTCTAATTTGCCATGTCCTTCATCTTTTTTCTAGACATCTGGTCACTTCAAAGGCTTGAAGACATTCTCTTTTGCCTTAGGAAATAGGTCAGAAATGTTTCTATGCACCAGCCCTTTTTCTCGTTGTTACACTTAATATATACATGTAGGTCTTTTGAGCTACACCAAGCATAAACCCAAAACCACGGATGCCATCGTAGATTTCACATGCCTCATGCTGACACTTATGGCCGCTGGGAATAGCAGAAAGACTCATGTGCTTGAGTTTTTGCTTTAAGGAAGAGCTTTTCTGCATTTCATGCAACAGGGCCTCCAGACACTTTTGAGTTGCAGTTCAATTGAGTTCAATTACTGACTCCTGGCTCCAGGGAAATCCTGGCCCCAATAATGGGTATTCTCAGGTTGCCTTATACCTCAAGCCTCAGTAGTCTCTTGGCTCAAAATTACAGGAGAATGGTGTTGTTCTATAAAATCAGTAACAGCCTTGAGCAAAACAAATTCAAGAAGCATTCCTGGGATGAAAAAAGTCAGCCTTAGAAAAAAAGAACTGGATGGGTTCATTACTGCCTCAGGGGGAAAAGGAAATTCCATGACATTCCCATTTTAGTACCAGTCTAATGTCTGCAAGGTCAACTCATAGGATTCCCCTTTTCTCAAATTCTAGCCAAGCTGAGAATCTCTCGGTTACAAAGTATAAGGCCTTTCTTGTCTCTGATCTTGTTACGGTATTTTCTGACACCTTACAACATACACATTCCCTTACTTTACTGAAATCCTGCCTCTCAGGCATCAGCTTAGTTACCTTCTTTCAATGAATCCTTCCTTGATGCTCCCAGATTCTCCTTAAAGTACATTCCTAGGCACTGCCTTAGTACCCTTTAAGAATAAATGAGGTTTTAGGCAGGGAAAATGAGAATACAGAAAATAGTGCCTGTCTACAGTTAAAAAGAAAAAAATAGTAATATTAGAAGCCAAGGTCTTGTCCCCCATAGGCTGAATTTGTTCTGGAGAAGTTAGGTGTGGCCTATGGTATTTAGAAATTGGGCAATACAACATTTGTCAATTATACTCAAAACACAATTTTAGTAAAAACAAACAAGTTTAAAAAAAGTGAATGATACTCAAGATTTCTGGCTTCTCCTTAAAATCAGAACATCTAAAAACACTACCCATAGATGTTTCAACATGCCAAAAATTGACTAGGGCTGGGGAGCATATGCCTTTGAGAAGGCAAAATGGGCTCCAGTTCACCACAATCCCCACCACTCATTAGGCCTATCACACTTCCCTTCTGTTGACTGCTGGACCATGATGAGCATATGAATTTGCAACTCTGGGGAAACCAGTTGAGACTGCGAAGACAATGTCCACGTTTATGTTGGTCATGTGAGACCAAAAGGGAGGAAAAAAAAAAAAAAGCAAAACAACTTGTGTTAGGGGACTGAGAAATTAGGAGAAATGTGGAAATATTTATCCAGCTCTTCTGCTTCAGTAACTGTAGTTCAACTAGCCTGCATATGGCTGTTGCACCATCAGTCAGGAAACTATCATAGGATTGTCCATACCATACATTGCTAAAATTTCCTGCACATCTAGGCATGCCCAGTTAGCTCAGTTAAGTGCCCAACTTTGGCTCAAGTCATGATCTCATGGTTTGTGGATTGGAGACCCATGTAGGGCTCCACTCTGACAGCACAGAGACTGCTTGGGATTCTCTACCCCCACTTGCACACTTGCACTCCAACTTTCAAAGAAAAAAACCTTTCTGCTTATCTAGGTGGACTAGTACCTGGATACAGGTAGCTAAGATATCACAGTATGCTAGAGTCAAATTTCTAGGACAAAAGCCATCATTCAATAATTTGCTTCAGATGCTACATTTTGATGGCTCATACTGCCCTGGCCAACAAAATGGGTGGCTCATTTGCACTCAGACATTGAGGAAAGCAGGAGGCCAGTGAGGATATCCAAAAGGAGTTCATGAGAAATTCTGTACTTCATCATAGACTCCTGCTCCTTTCAAAAGCTAGGGTATTCTTGTGTGTGATCTCCTCTCTGGAGGCTAATGAAAATATACTATTTCTAGGAGATGCAAATTTTACTTTAGTGTTATGGGAAAATAGAGACACTTTAGACCATAAAATGTGCATTTTATGCTTCAAGGAGAAAGAGTTCTAAACATGCCCTGTCATCCAAAAAATAAGTAGCTTCATAAAACTGCCCTAGACAAGATGAAACAGTTGTAAATGTAGGAACAAAGTCTTCTGAGACATTAAACGGGCTGCAGAATGCAATTATTGTCCATAATATTATGTTCTTCATGATACTTAGGGACCATCCCCAATACCCCTTTCCATACAGGTGAGAAGAGTGGCTATCACATTGTACTGGTTGCCTACTGATGTCAGAAACATCAGTAGCTTAAACGAAATAAGATCATCTTGCATCTTGAAGTCAGAAGTCCTCAAAGTGTTTGCAGGGCTGCTGTCCTTTTGGATGCTGTAAGGGAAAATCCATTCGGTTCCATTTTCCAGCTGTTAGAGGAAAAATGCCTTATTTTGTGGATTCTTTTCTTCAGGTTTAGAAGCCAGTAATGTAGCATCATCCAATCCCTCTAGGACTCTGGCCATCACCTCCCATGGATGCTTGTAATTTCATTGGCCCACCCAGATAATCCAAAAATAACTGTGTATCTCAAAGTTCTTAATCTCATTGCAAAGTCCCTTTTGCCATCTAAGGTAACATATTAATGACTTACGGTAATTAGGATGGAGACCTCTTTTGGGGGGGGGGGTGTCATTATTCAGCCTATGAGACATGTTGGAGTCATGAGATACAAACAATGACAGGAGGGTCATGGGAGTAAACAACTGTTCAGGGAGCTCTCAAGGTGTTTCAGACACAATCACCTAAGGAACACTATTTGCTAGAATTTCATACCTTTAGTCTACTAATATGTATTTGAAATAAGATTTTAGAAACATTTTTATTTGAATATTGTAAACATAAATGAATTTTTTAAAAAAAATGGGTAATAGGGGTGCCTGGGTGGCTCAGTTGGTTAAGTGACTTCAGCTCAGGTCATGATCTCATGCTTCAGGAGTTCGAGCCCCACATCAGGCTGTGTGCTGACAGCTCAGAGCCTGGAGCCTGCTTCAGATTCTGTGTCTTCCTCTCTCTGCCCTTCCCCTACTTGATTTGTCTCTCACAAATAACGTTCAAAATTTTTTTTAATTACAAAGAATGGTTAAGTATTTTGTGAGTATTGTTCTAAGCTTTTTGACCAGAATTCTCTCATTAAATATTTATTTTAAACATAAAAAACATGGGGCTATGGGTCAAAAGATAGTGACTGGATTTAGTATACTACATTGTTAAAGGAGAACATGATCTTCTAGCCCCTGCAAAGAGACCAGGACCTTCAGGATACTCAAGGTGTGTGGTATGGCGTGTACCAACAGTAACAACCTTTCTTAAGGTCTTACTATGTTCCCCATGGGGTGATTCCTACAATTACCTTTATTTTACAGATAAGCAAACAGACACAGGAAAGTAACCCATTCCAAATTTCAAACCTAGGTAGAGGGCTGAGGTTTGAACCCAGGTGTTCTCTATTCAGAGCCACAAGTTAGGTCTAGAAGATTTTTGTTTTGTTTTGGGTTTTGTTTTTTAACTGTTTTCAAGGTAACAGATCTCAGAGTTGAGCTAGAGAACAGAATATGCACAGAATATGTGATTAAGATACACTATGTGTACAGTTATCTCCAGATTAACACAGAACCTCCAAAACAGGCATTTGAATTTGAAGCTGTTCCTATTTATAATGGACTGTGCACAGATTTTAAGAAAATGGCACATTAGTTGATGAAACAGAAGGAACAGGGAGAGCACTTTAACACATTCTCACATACACACACATTCAAAAACATAGTAAAAACTTTTTGTCGAGAACAAATTCACTGAAGCAATGCTTTTCATGAAAGTGTTTCAAATTTTCCCCACTTTGAAGATCCCATGACCAAGACATCCTACATCTTCCTGAGCCTGATGGTTAAAGCTCGACCAGGCTCAAAGAATGGGAAATACAGGTGAATCGGCATCAGGGCTCCCAACTCTTTTAGCCTCATGTGCTTGCTCTATTTGCCCACATCTCGATTTGTACTCCCCAAGCCCCGGAGAGATCAGGTTTCATTAGCAGCCTTTCTTTATAGATGAAGAAACAGCAACATACAAACTCCTTGAGGTTAAGTGTATAGGGGGTGGTAAGCTGAGTTTGAAAGGCAAACTGACAGCCCAGCCAAGCTCTTAACTCGTTAACCCTCTGTATAAACAAGCTGTAGAGATGCTCATGCCTGCCTACACACACACACACACCCACCCACCATTAATAGCCAGTCGTTCTTGGTTACTCTGCTCTGATTTTTTTTCCCCCCAAATGTAGCTCCATCAGGACATATAGTTTCTCTTAATTCTTGTCTCTTTGTAATCTTAACTAAGCCTGTAAAACAAGAACCTTTCCAGCTCAGCAATTAGGACAGTTATCAAATACATGTCAGGCAATAAACCTTTGGAAGTCATATTGATACACTACCATCAAGAGGAAAATCAGGGGCACCTGGGTGGCTCAGTCATTTAAGTGTCTGACTCTGGATTTCAGCTCAGGTCATGATCTCATGTTTTGTGAGATTGAGCCTCTGCACTGTCAGTGCAGAGCCTGCTTGGGATTCTTCCTCTCTCCCTCTCCCTCTCTCTCTCTCTGCCCCTACCCAGTACTCCCTCCTGCTCTTTCACAAAATTGAAAAAAAAAAAATCAGATGTTTTGGTGTAGATCCAAAGTGATAGGTACTTTTTCTAGAAAAAAAGAAAACTTTTCAATCTTGTATACCTTCACATCTTATGCTTAGGTCTCCTGAGTCAGATTTGTCAGAATAGGAAGGAAACTGCTATGAGTCAGGGCTTTGCCCAGTTGGGTTTTATTCTTCCAATAGTATTTCCAAGTAAGTATTACCCACGTTTTCCAGGCAACGTAGAAGAAATGGGGGCTCAGAGAGATCAAGCAGTTTGCCAACACGATAAATGGAAAGTCTAGGTTTGTATCCATGTCTGACCCAAAGGCTCATCCCACTAACTCACCAGAGCCAGGAAGGAACCTGGTTTTGCACGCATGTTGCATTCTTCCTATTCAAAGCAGAGTGGACAGTGGGGGTAGGCCTTCTATTGAGTCTATATAAACGCTACTACTTCCCCTGTCAATTTCCAAATCAACAGGTTAACTCCAAGGAGATTAAGGTAGTAGAGGTGGGAGGAGGCAGAGGTCATGCTTGCAATGCCAAAAAGCCTTTAAGGCAACTTTACATATAAACCTCAGAACTAAGAACAGCTTTATTCTTAAAGGCACTTTCAAAAGGTCAGTTGTAACACGTTCATATCTGTCAGTTTCCTGTTTGTCAGGTCCTCAGGTAAGAATCCATTAATAGTGACCTTGACAATGAGTTTTCTCTACACCTAGGCCTTCTCTCTGTTCAGTGGGAATCCCAGGTCGTAGGGAAGGATACTGAGACCCACTATTTTTCTGAAAAGCACTCTGTCAGAATAGCTTTGGCTTCCATTTTTAAGATCAATTTTTTATTATAGGCTAAGTTATTCTTAAGGCTTAAAGACTTTCAATTCAGACTCTTTATGGCAAAGGAATTTCAGAATAATAAAAAGAAAATAAAGCTAAGTATGTTTGAAATTATATTTGCTTAAGATAAACAGTTTAATTCAAGTGAGGAAGTATAATATGGAGATTTTGTCCTTCGGGTATATGCATCCATAGTTATAAGCATGTAAATTAGCTACAGAAACCATTTCCAGATCCTAAAACTCCAAAAAATACTCACATAGGCAGACCTGTCCCTGCTGACAATGAGAGGACACAACATAAATAGAACTACTAGTCCCTCCCTAACCTCTGTTATTTGCCAGAGCCCCCTTAGCTACATACACTTGGACCCTCAGCTTCTAGTTGCCCCCTCTACTAACGGGAAAAACTGAGGTTCATGTTCACTGCGAAAGGGAGCCCACATGCAACTCCAGCCCGAGGCATCAATGTGTCACCGAGGCTACACCTAACCAGCATCCTCCACCTTTGGGCTCTTTCATCTCTGGAGGAGTGATAGTTAAGCACATTTCAGCTGTTAAGAATTGCCTCAGTTCTATTCTAGCAATTTCTGCCAAGAAACTTTTTAGTGATGAAGACCCTTCAGAGATAGTTACAAGGTTGCTTTCTCTGAAGGTTTTTGGTTTTTTGTTTTTTTTAGTGTCCAATAGGGGGTTGCTTAATTTAGTCCTTCAAAACGATGTGGTAGGTGTCCATGGCATAAGGTCAGTCAACAACACTGGTTAGGATACATTTTAATCCCAGTTTTACCTACGTTCACATGGACACCAGTGGACACACTCATCAGTCAACAGTGGGAGTCTAGGTATTTTCAGTTTCTTTATATGGATTTTCTATGGTTTTCTACACTAAAAACAAATCCTTCTTTATTACAAAGTCTTATGTACACAAGGTTTAAGAGACAGCCTAGAAACCAGAATGAAAATCAGAATCACGTACCTCACCCTCTGTCAGGCCATCTTGAAATGTCACCTCATCAATGCCAGCCTCTGTGGCCCTCTGTTTAAAATGCAGCCCCCAACCCCTGACACTCCATATCTCCCTGCCCATACTTTATCTGCGTAACACTGTTTGCTAGGTCATCTAACAGGTCATATCTTCGTTTTTAGTTGGTTTGGTTTTTTTGTGTGTCTTCTTTCTCTGTACTGCATTAGCTCCTTGAGGGCAGGGACTTGATTCACTGCTGCACTGCTGGTGGTCCCTAGGATAGTGACTGACCCTACACCATGGACTCAAAAACTAGCTATAGAATGCTTGACTATAAAGGAAGGACTCAGACCACATCAAGAGTCAGCAAAGTTAGAGTCTCTAGTGTACAAGGCATATAAAAAAAAAAAAGGAAAAGAAAAAGCTTAGAGCAACTAGATAGGGGAGCCGGGAGAGTTGAACTCGATCCAGAGCAAGAAGATACAAATTTGGTAGTCCACTGAGTAAGACAGTACAGGGTTAGAGGAGGAGGGAATCCATCACACTTCTCATTGGTTACTCAGGCTTCTCTTTTATGAGACGTCAGCCAGAGAGGTAGAAGGGACACTGAAATAAGCACTGAACTACTCTAAAGCAAGCAGAATGTAAAAGCTCTTCAGCTACTCTGCAAGATGTCTGGCCTAGAGGACCACAACCGTTTCTGGAAGGACTTGCATCTGCTTTAGGCACCCAACATACCCTGGGTTACCTTGTTGGAACACCACGATTAAAATTACTGCTCCTTTAGAAAGTCAGATCTTTGAACATAAGCATTGTATTCCATTCACTGCTGAAGCCTCTGAGCCCATCTTAGTACAAGTCCCCAACCAATACACGTTTTATTCATTAACCACAAGTCAGGGTAGTAAGAAAACTTGCAGATTAGTTTGACTCACCCTAAGGGAACTTTAATTATCAGGATTAGAAAAATAACAAAAGATAGAGAACAGATGATTGTCTGATTTTACAAAAGTAGAACAATTATTTTGGCAAATCATTAATTGATGGGGTTTCTTGTTGATCTCAGGCCACATTCTATACTGAATAATTCAACAGAAACTGCGTAAGTACTTCAGAAAATAAGGCATAATCAATAGGGACTGTCATGAGTTCATCTAGAAATATTTGTGCCTGGCCAGCCAGATTTTCTTCCTGGGGACAGTAAACATTTTAGAAAACTGCCAGGAACTTTTTATTTCTGCAAGGCATTGAACAAGAGCTAATATATTATCTTTGTTGACAATGTCTTGCATGTAAGTGGTACCTAATAAAAGGAGATTGGGCCAATGCTTTCTAGGGGTATTGAGGAGTTCTTTCCATCAAATCCCGGGCAACATGGCAGCTTGAGATCATCGATCACTTTTCCCTCAGAAAATACTCAGGTTAAGGGAAGCAATGAAGTAGATGCTAGAGGGTCAAGATGGATCGACAGCTTTGTCTTTTCCTGGATTTTTCTTTCAGAATCAAACCAAAATTGTATTCCCATTACCCTTTTACTACCCTGGTTATCTACATAAAAAGGATATTAATATGATAAGTTTATTATACTTACATATAGAGGATTGAATGCTGTATCACCATGGAATTTTTTTTCACCATTGGACTTTTAAAGGAAGATGACAGAGGTCAATCATTTACATGTAGTAACTGACAAAGGCATAGACAACAATATGCATTCACAAAACTCAAGCACACTTCCTCCTGCTCTGATACACATGGATGCTCTGGAAACAAGTCTATACCAACATGTGCCTGTGTGCACACACACACACACCACTCACACTGCTAAAGTTAATGAATTCCTTCTCCACTGGATATATATTTTTGAATAGAAAAACATGCTAAAGGAAGTTAGGAGGCTTGAGTTCTTGTTTTCTATCTTCTAACTAGCCAAATTGTGTACCCTGAGCAACTCACTTGCCTCCCTAAACTCTTGTAAATGGAAAGGTATTTAGTACAGTACCTCTAGTCTGTATAAAGCTGTTAGAAGGGCTGAAGAAGTGGGCTCTTAGGCCAGTCTGTTGAAATGTCTCCAGAACAACACAGAACATTCTGCCTAAGGCCACCAGTAAGTCACACTGCAACTTCTAAGGCCACCAATAGCATCATGCAGGCTTGTGTCTGGAGCTGTCCACTCACCACTCACCACACTGCAGTCTATCAGTACTGCCACACAGGAGAACAGGCACCCAGATCACCAATGCCGAGATTAGAGTCAGGTCAAGAAGTGGTCCCTATGGTTAACCATGGACAGCCAGAAGACTGGCAAGTGAATACCGGAATATGGGGGGGGGGAAAGCACATCTTGGTTGGCTATCTTACAACCAGGAGCCACAGTTAAGAGGTCTCACCCTCAAGTGAGACCTTCAAGTTTCTATCCCTTCAAGTTTCATGCAAATACACCTTATCAGGAAGATTTAAGTCCAGATCCTTAACTGTAAGTAAATTCGGGGAATACGATTTTTACCTTTCTAGTTTCTGTGAGACAAATGAGCACATAGAGACCAAGACTGAATGTGGAAAGTGGAGCAAGAATATCCAGCACGGTTACGTTCTGAAAAGGCAAGAAGGTGTTTCAGAAGCCAGTGAGTTCCTACTACTGGAGGTGTACAAACAGGAACCAGATGAACGTTTGCTAGGAATGCCATAAAGATGGATTTTGACCAGTAAATTTGCACATCTTGCTACCTATTTTAATCCACTGGCCCCATTTCCAAATATCCAGGCTCAGTGGGGTCTATGGTTGATCCCAGGGTTTTGTTTTTGTTTTGTTTTGTTTTGGGGGGGGGGGGGGGGGGAGTTCTTTTTTTTTTTTTTTTTACTTCCTCCCAAGTGATTGTGGGGCATGACTGGATTTACGAACCACTTGACTACAACATTCAAGACCATTTGCAGTCCTGTATACTTTCACATCCTTGAATCTAGACCTTTAAGTTTTTAGGTCTAGACCTTTAGACCTCACATATACCATCCATTTTTAGTACAAGTCAAATGTTACCTTCAGGGATTCGAATACAGATCTTTGAGAAACCAGAGGCTGTCAACTGGGATACTACTCTATTTGGTATGTGATTTGAAGGGATCTGCTTATCAACTGTTTTGTCGTAATAAAAATGAGTCCCAAGGACACACTAACTTAAGGCATTCTTTCACACAAAGAATACGTTACTATAGAACAGGGAGAAGAACGCTGAGCTGTTGCTCTGTCAACAGCATTTGAGGCTGGGGACGGACACACACACACACACACACACACACACACACACACACATTAGCAGCCCACATTGGCAGCTGGGGATTTATCCTCTGCACAAATACCAAACCCAGTGCTTTTGTATACTTGGCCTTGAAGAGTTAAGGAAATGTTTGAGCAGAAGCACAAATACAAACCAGTTTTACCACTAGTATTATAATCAGTGACTCAAAAATGATTATTCCATCCAATATGTAGTTGAAATCCAGACTTGTCACAGTCAGTAAGCACCAGGAATTTTGCTGCAACTGCAGGTCCTGGTGTAGAGGACGCATGTACCTTGTAAGGCCTGGGGTACTTTCTGTCCGTCAGCAAGATTGCTCTAAAACTTAAGAAAACCTGTTGTTTGGCCCCATGCTACAAGGACATGAGCTAGGAGGTCAGAGCCACCCAGACATAGAACAGTTGGCATTGACCCCCCAACAGCATTCATACTGAACTTGGACACAGAAGGGAAACAGGCATGCAGCTGCACTTTTGTAGCTCAGCTCACTGTGCTGGTCTTCATCGTTAATGTGCCTGAACCAAAAATCCGTGCTCCCAAAATAAAAATCCACTACAACCAAAGAAAGCCTCGGTGCATTGTTTGATACTGGTGAATATCAAGTTCTACACACTGAAATTTATGAGCACACCTGAGTCTACTCATCAGGCTACCGACTTTTTTATGCTAAGAAGGTATTCTAATAATGACTACCTCATTACCCTACCTGTTCTTTTACAATTTTTTTGTAGTCTATAAACTCAGTACTCCTTTTCATGCCCATTTTTAGGTGGTAATTACCAAAATATTAAGGAAATAAGTTAGAAGGAAAAGAGTTTTTCCAATGTGGTGAGAAGAACAGCCCCCAAATATGCCCACTCACTTGTCCCTGAAACCTTAGAAGGGTCTCATGATATAATTAAGGGTGTGGGCCTGAGATGGGGAAATAAATGATCCTGAATAATCTGATGGGCCCATGTCTTCACAGGAGTCCTGAAAATACCCAACTTCTCCCCCAGCTGAACTGATCAGCACAAAGTTCTAGGAGTTCTTCAATTGGCCCCTGCTAGCCAGGGAGGAAAGGCCCCAAGTCAACAATGCAGACCACCCTTTAATAAACTGTGAAGGCAAGGATGGGGGGAGTCTTCCTTAGAGCCTTCAGAAAGGAAGGCAGCCTGGCCAGCATCTTGATTTTAGTTGAGGGAGATCTGTGTTGGATTTCTGTCCTGCAGAACAGTGTGATCATGACTTTATTTAGGTCACCAAGGCCATTCAATTTGTTATAGCTACAGTAGCAAACTACAACATCCTGTATGTTTCCTGTAGATTGTTCCCATCTCATCACAAAAGGGCAGAGGCTGATAATTTCCCAGTAATAGTCAACATAGTTTGGAATTGAAGGCAGGTGTCAACCAACAATGTGACCCTGAGAAAAATGTCAATCTTTCTGACATCTAATATTATCTTTTATATACAGAGAATTATAATCCTTGCTTTTTGTGGGGTTTTTTTTTTTTTTTTTTGAAGAGTTGAAAATAGATTTAAAAAGGGACATGTGTGTGCCTGGGTGGCTCAGTCAATTACGTGTCCGACACTTGATATCGGCTCAGGTCATAATCTCACAGTTTGGGAGTTCAAGCCCCAAATGGGGCCTTGCACTGACAGTGCAGACCCTGCGTGGAATTCTCTCTGCCCCTCCTGTGCATTCTCAAGATTACAAACTTTTTTGTATCCTACTCTGTAAAGAACCATACTAATTTCTTTTCCTCCAAGGAGAAATGCATTTGTATTATAGCATTTGTCAAACTTACAGCAAAAAGTAGTTGTCTCCTAAATATCCATTCCTCTTTTCTACTCTTGTAAAACCATCTCCTCAGTTCTAGTTGGGAACATGGCCATTGATCCCTTGCCGCCAGGCATGGATGTATGACTACGTTCTCAACAATGGGGCATGAGTGACAACTTAAGTATGCAAATCCTAGATGATCCTTAAAGAAAACAAGGATGTTTCCCTGTCTTCCTCGTGTTCCCATGGACTGACATCACTGGAGTAACAGATTCCCAAGTAAGAGCATTATGCTGGAGCAGGGTGGTCAACAATTCAAACATACCTATTCATTCATAGATCATAGCAACAGCAAAGGTGAGGAATTCCAATTTAAAAAAAGAAAAACAAACGCGACCTTAAAGGTATTTATCATGAGCCCTTTACAGATACCTAGGGCAGGGGCCAGTAAACTGTATAAGTTCAGCAATATAGATAGAAACTGGGTCTTGGAACAACCTCCCAGAGCAGAGATGCTCTTAGCCCTCTGACTGCCTACCAGCTTGTAGGTTTAGGCTAGCCGAAAATAAACCTATGTTGTCGAATCCACTATTGTTTTATCAGTATATTTTGTTAGTCATAAACTAGACCTAGTAATAGCAAACAATGATGAAGCTAAGAGGGTTGTGAACACATATGGTGCTTCCTACATTCTAGGACCCTTCCAGATATGTTATACATATGCACACATTTAATGCTTATGTAGTATTTTCTATTCCCACTTGACAGTTGGGGAAACTGAGGGCCAGCAGTTCAGCAACTTCAAGATCATACCAGAAAACTGACAGAATCAGGTTTTGGACTCCAGTCACTGGACACCAGCATCTCTGCTCTTAACCATACATTAAGTTGCCTCTTAGTAGGTCCCCGCTATTTCATTCTGACAGAGCAAGCCTTCTAGTCCAACCTCCTGAAATTAATTTTAACAAGAGACCTATTAGAAACAGCTTAATCAAAAACTGATATATATATCTCAAGTGGGGAGTTAGGGCTGGGAATACAAACAGCAATTTATTTTCTTTTAAGTAAAATGTCCTTATTATATATCCCATCTTCAGACTCAGAGATAGCCTAAATTAAAGATTTTTAATTAAGTTTAGCAATCTTGTTTGAATTGGGTAATCTCTTTGGAAATAAGGTAAAAGTTCAGAGGCAGAAAATAAAGGAGGATAAGAGGGAAAATAAGTGAGCAAACAAATCCTGATGTCCTTACCAGGCACTAAGAAACAAGGCAGAATACTTGACTTCCTAACTGCCTACAGGAGTTTATATTGAAAACAGATTCAGGAAAATTGAGCTAGTTGCTCAAGGTCACAGAAATAGTCAATGAACCCCAGATCTTTGTTACCACAAGCCAAGCTTCTTTATGCTACAGTGTCTTTAAAAAAAACAAACAAAAAAAAAAAAAACAAAAAAAAAACACTGATTTCAGGAAAGAAAAAGTTGTATGAGACTGGTGCTTATTTCGAGCTTTTACGAATGATCAGACAGGGATTTCAGAAGGCCATGAAGCACAGGACTGACCCAAGGTTGATCAGTGTCTGTAGGGAAAAAGAAAATTCCCCAGTGCTGATGTAAGGAACAAAGTAAAGTCAGTTAAAGGTCAGAGCCACCCTCCCCCCACCTTGTAACAAGTACCAGGTCATGAAAAAGAGGTTCCATCTGTGAGGAAATTAAGCATTAAAGATATGTGGCTGGCCTATTTTCACTTCCATAGAGGAGATTAGTTACTGATAAGCTATTTATTATTGATTTCTCTGAGCCTTGAAGTTCCCCTAAAGATGGAGACTATGATTAGGAGGAGCTCCATTACAACTGCGAGGTTAAATGCAAGGCATTGTGGTTGCCTCAATCGATTCATTAGAAAGAAAGGACCTGTAGAATTAACTCACTGTGTAATATTATCCCTCCATTCCATACTGCCTAGAATTGAGAAATGAAACCTTTCTCAAAATGAATTTGAATCATGGACTCAGAGTTGCAAAGTCCTTTTGGAAATTATTCATTTTATAGGTGAGAAACCAAAATTTTCAGCAAAGACATAGGTCACATTGTGCTTTTTTGGTCCTAAAGCATGAAATCATCTGCTGCCAAACACATCCAAAACTTGTGAATGGTACCGTGTTCTGTCTGGAGCTATAACAAAAACCATAATCACAAAAATGATCTTTGCCTACGTGAACAGAGATATCTGCCTGGTATGGTCAAAACCGGGAATTGATGTAGAGGATGTGGGGCAAGATGTGGCTAGAAAGATCAGCTATGACCCAGCTGCTTTGTAGACCACAATTGGAAGGTTGGGTTTTTTTGCTGTTTAGGTTTTATGAAGCGCAATTTGGGTTATTAGATGTGTTTTGGCAAGAACAGGACATGGCTATTTTTGACCACTCATCTGCTTCTTCCTTTTATAATCAAGATAGTTCTGGGCTCTGGGAAACCAGTAAGATATGTTGATACATTCTGCCCACAAGAACCTTAGTCTACTGGAAAAGACAGGGCTGTAAAATAGAATACAAGGTAACAAGAAGGGAGCAACAAAGAATAGAGACTGAGGCAGGCGACAGTCTGAGACAGAAATGGTTCAGTATGTTCTCTAGCCAAACAACGAAGTCTTTAGTTGTCAATTTCATATAGGGACTCACTTGATCCTTACAGTAAAACTGGGCTATACAGGTCTACCCTCACCATTTAGGAGACAGATACTCAAGGAAGCTGCTAGACTGCGGGAGACCATACCTCAAGGATGACAGAGTCTAGGGTCAAACCTAGACTGACAGCCACTTCTGGTTACATATGGAGAATTGTATTATGCATTATGGAAACCCGGTAGGAAAGAATTTAGTAGTTTATTAGGATGTGTAGAACAGAATGATGGCACATTTCTACTTTTTACTACCAAGGAGAAAAAGAGCACCAAGGACTGACTTCTGGTTAGAACACCTCCACAGAGCATTCAGAGCTCCATCAACTACTTCGAAGTTTCATGATCTTTTCAGAAATAAACACGATTTTACCTTCTATTTGAATGGCAGATCATGGCAGCACTTCAATTCAGCTTCTGAATCAAGAAATGTCCTTTGTCACTACTATTCTTTCTTGCTTTAGTATTTATTTTGATTTTGCTTCTGAAGATTCATAAACAATTAACTGAATTAGCGATAAAACTGTCTCATGGCATTGTACTAAGGAGTAAGCAAGAAAACAGTCTCCCGTATCTTAGGGAGGTGGAGTTGGTGGATTCTGGGAATTCTGGCGACTTGGAGAGTCCCATTTTTCCCAGGGTAACTCCAATGACTTGCTTGTCCTGAGGCAGCCAGCTGGAGTGGGAATGGAGTACAGCTTGCAGGAGATGAGCAAGGTCTAGGACCCAGACAGACCTGTGTGCTTCTCTTCCACCTGTGCGCTGCAGGAGAGCCTGAAGAGATACCTGGGGTAATTGTCAGGAGCTTCCTGAAAAAAACGTGTCCTACTAACTCCAAGGACTCTACAGAGAAAGGGCAGAGCTGGCCCACTTTGACATTCTGGGAGGAAATCTGGTGTTGGCAGCCCTTCAAAGCACACAGGAGATCAATCCTTGAATCTCTTAGATCCATACCACTGGGAGATTTCAGGCCTTCACAGCTGATGAGAAGGAAAGCAAAGGAGCATATAATGTATGCCCTGTGGGGAGACAAAACAGAATGCTTGCTAGTATGGCTGGGATCTTCTAAGCAGGCAGTCAGGCCTGAGGTGCAGATTCTTCAGGGCTTAGGAAGCATCATTAATTAGTGTGACTGACAGAACTGTTTTCACCTGAGCTTCAAATGGGTGACACAAAAAAGTGACCCAACTCAGGATCCCCACTTGAGAGTAGAAAAGAGACCATTTAGAACTCCTTGAAAAATACAGCTACTCATATGGGTAACAGCTAGTTAAAATAAATTTGATGACAATCACAGCATGAACACCTTTTGAACTTACAGGATTTTTCATTATCAAAGTTTCGTAGAGGAAACTGAAGAACGAGTTTATAGTATTTTCAGATAGTGATAAAATCAGTATTTCCCCATTTATGTAAAATTGTGGGTGTATGTACCCAAGAAAAAAAAAGTTCTCATCAACATGTTAATGGTAATTATCTCAAGGTGATTCGCAAAGATTTTGTGCTTCCTTTAGATTTGTGTACCATACAAGTTGTATCAAGCAATCAGAAAAGCTATGTAATCAAAGATTTTAGTTTTTTGTAATGTTTAGTGGGAGAGTGGCAAAGAGAGAGGGAGACACAGCTAGCACAGAGCCCGACATGGGGCCTGAACCCACAAACCAAGACATGACCTGAGCTTAAGTCTGATGCCTGACTGAGCTACCAAGGCCCCCAGATCCTATTTTTAACGAGAAGACCAGTATTATTAAATTACAAGCGTTCTGTAGCCCACAGGATAAAAGACCTGAACAGATAAGCAGTAAGATAGGTGGGCTTCACTGGGAAATTAATCTTATCTCAAGGATTGGATCTTCTATCACTCACTGATGAGCAGCTGAACACGAAGGCTAGGGAAGCAACAGGCAAGGTAGCATCACTGATAGGATCCCCCCCTAGTGTGAGCAACAGGTCTCAACCCTCCACTGCAACATGAGCATGTCCTCACTGTCACAGGTATTGTGGACACATTCTTCAGTCATCTTAAAAGAGAAGCCACTGTCTTTCTAAATTAAGAATCACTGCATAGATCGTTAGAGGAATTTTCTTTTTTAGTAAACATTTTTAAAACATACCACTTGTTAATGTGTATCACTGAATTCCGGACTAGGAAGGAGTAGGACCAATCAGAAACTAGCAATGCCCTCACTTTGCACAGCTCATACACGGGGAGCCTTGTTTACAATGCTCAGAATTGGGAGACTCAAGTCTAGTGGTACTTAACAAGGCACTTTATAAGCAACAGAAATCAAGTGAAAAAGTGAATTTCCAGTAATTACTGTGACTAATACTAATTAAAAATATCCCTAAATGGAGACATGACAAGGACAGAAAATTTGAAGATTATGCAAAAAGCCAACCCAGTGAAGTTGAGAAGATCACAGTTGCCTCGGGTCACTTGTTGGCCAAGAGGCCACTGGTCCTCTGACTGCAGAGGGGTCCCTCCTCTGCCTTCAATCAACCACCTGAGAAACCTGGGCAGCCCGCATGCTGCACCCCTCCCCCTCAAGTAGAGAGAGAAGAAGAAGGGCCAGTCCCAATCATTGTGGGCTGTTTGTTCTGCCAAGCACTGTAGAGGAGAGATACCCTTCTCAGCTTCAATGCAGAGACATACTTAGGGAGCTCAACATTGCTGAAAATATTAATGAAGATATAGGTATTTATAATTTGAACTTTAATTACAGACCCACGTGCCAAACTGAGTATTTAAGAGCCTAGATATGAAGGCTATACCAGCACAGAACATCATCAGACATGAAGAATTGTGTAGGTTTACGGATGCCCGTGTTTTTGATCTAGCACCACTTTCTACCTCCTCATCCTAAGAGATTTCCACTTGGGTGTGGGAAACCCTTGCCCCGTGGTTTGGGTAGGGGTGATTTTGCCTGCCACCTTTCCACAGTAATGCTCATTAGCCCCAGCTTGGCCAAGAAAAGCACTTCACAGATCTGACCAGTGATTGGATCGCTGGGGCCCAGTCAGATCATCTCTAAGGCTTGAGAGGTAAGTGAAGAAGAGCACAGTCTTATTCTAGAGTCAAGAGCACAAAGTACCATCTGCACCTTGAGTTTGGGTCACTAGCATTCCTGCCACGAAGGGAAAAAGAGCTCATGAAAACCAAGTCCTTTTTGAGGGTAAGAGTAAAGATATGAAGGGGGAGGAGAGAGAGAGAGAGAGATGAAGGCAGACACGTGGAGGAAGAGAAGAATTGTTGGGACAACCTTATCCGACCACTCTGATCCAGCGACGCCTGAGTGTGGTTTATTCACGTACTTCCCAGGTGCGTGAAAATTTGAGAATTTAGTTTAAGATCTATTATTTGAGATGGAAACGAACTGCTCTGAATTACACAGCAGTATCTGAATAGCAACAGGGGGGAAAGTACTATTCACATCAGGAAAGAGTTCATTTGCCCGGGGATTTTACCTATTGTTTACATTAATGTAAATTATCACTCAGCATTTTACCCTTTACAACAAGAGACCTGAAGTCAGTCTAGAACTATTTATAGTCATGCTTTTTTATATAATTATAGCTAATAGAACTGTATAGAATGCTAGATAAAGCCCCATAGCTCTTCTCTTAGATTGAATTTCCAATCTTACAGGAATCCTCAATTTGCTTAACTTGTAATACAAAAGCATCAAATGTACAGTGGCTATTCAAGACAGGGGTGGATGAAGCATCACAAGTGACTTCAACCCCCATAAAACCTCTAGTTGCTAGACATGTTGTGCTTATAAGCTAGGCTCTCCCCAAATGCAAGAAATTCCTGCTATTCCACTACCATCTTTTACTCAGCTCTAACAAAATAGACACCCAAACACCAAGTATCTACGTATTGTTTCCGAGAATTATACCAGGCTCCCTTTGTTCTGAATTCAGCATCCTCAAGCTATGCCCTCGTCCGAACCCAGAAATTGGAATCCTCCTCCAAATGTCCATGATTAATATCTCTGCCTTCAGATTTCCAGCATTCTGGAAAGCTCATTCACCCCCACCTCTATTCATGTCTTGACTGATTTAATACCCTTTTAATACAGAGTTTGGTCCAAAGGTGAAAGTCACAAATCAATTTCCCTAATGTTTTAAATCCAAAATGCAGGTTTCCATCACTCTAAATCAATTTTCTATGCCTGTATTTTGAAGTCTCAAATTAGAGAATTGCTTCAGATATTTTTAAAGGTGGAAATTTGAGTTGGACATACTTCAAGTCATAGTTTCAATTAAGTTTTTGGTTCCCAAAAAAGCCAGACTATTTTGAAAACACTCCGTATAAATACGGTCTTTAATGCAATTGTCAGGAGGTGTCATAACCACAAAATAGAGTTATAGATTTGTAAATTTGGTATGAAAGCAGATGAAAAGGATTTATTTGGCTTGCTTGGAGAAATTAAGTTACCAGAATCATCTTTATCCTTGAAATGTTTATTGAATGTTTATAAACACTTATGTAGGTATTATCCTTACATTCATCTTCTAGATAAGAATGTTCCAAGCCATTTTAGAATCTATTTCCTCATACCAACACCTAGAAATCTCGGACAAGATACAAGAATGTAAGAAGTGAATATAAGATTGACAGGGTGCCTGGGGCATCTGCTGACATGAAAAAACTATTTGGTTTTAACAGTGGAAGAATGATCTTAGACCCTCACAAGTTGGAGAATTAGATGGCAACTTCTGCACATGTCCAGGACTAGCTGAGGAGGAGATGCAAAATTAATCCCAACCTCTGCTCGGGCTTGATGGGCAGCAGGGTGGGGTGAGTCTCCCAGATAATTTGTAATCACAAACTACCTGTCTTGGTTTATTGCTTCACTATTTCCATTTATTTTGTGGCTTAACACAAATTTCTTCTCCTAGCACTCTGGAAGTTTGAAGTACAAAATGGGTTTCAGGAGACTAAAACCAAAGAGTAGGGATGGGTTTCTTCCGGAGGCTCCAGGGGACAACCCACTCCTTGCTACTTCTAGCTTCCAGATGCTGGTCATGTCCACTCCCTCCACCTTTCAGGACAGCTTCAAAGCATCTTTTCTCTATGGCCACCTGCCTCACTCTTTTGAGATTTCTGATTATTTACAGCTGACAACCAGATAATCCAGGATTCTCTCCCCAACTCAAGATCCATAATCACATGTGCCTGATCAAATTTGCCATCTAAGGAGCATACTCACAAGTTCTAGGCACTGGGATGTGGCCATATTTGGAGGCCATTATGCAACCAGCATAGTAGCCCTAACTTGAATCTGGGGCTTGAATTTAGACTGGCCCAGGGAACACGGGCCAAGTGACACAAATTCTCTGGAAGAACCCACCTTCAGCTTAAGTCCCTTGATACACAGAGTAAGCTTTAGTATCAGGTAAACATGAGCTCACCATCGGGGTGCCTGGGTGGCTCAGTCAGTTAAGTGTCCGGCTTCGGCTCAGGTCATGATCTCATGGTCCGTGAGTTCGAGCCCCACGTCAGGCTCTGGGCTGATGGCTCAGAGCCTGGAGCCTGCTTCCGATTCTGTGTCTCCCTCTCTCTCTCTGCGCCTCCACCGTTCATGCTCTCTGTCTCAAAAATATGTAAAACGTTAAAAAAAAAAAATTAAAAAAAAAACAAAACATGAGCTCACCATCAAGTTTACCCCTTCCAAGAGAAAACAAGAAATCAGTAGCAGTGAGCTGGAGTAACAATGAAACCTCTAAGAACTTCAGCTAATGAAATTATTGGGTACAGCACAACAAAGTAGTAATTGTTGAAATATTCAGAGAAAATAAAGGAACTAAGAATCTGGAGTCTATAAAGTAATCACCAGATAAATTTGATAAAGATCATGTAAAAATTCCAATTAGAAGCTCAATCGGTAGAAATAACTTGCAGTTGACCAGGGTGGTCTGTGTAAACAAAACTGTTGTGTATACTTTTAAAAACCATTAAAGGGATTAGCAGCTGCTAACAGATTCAGACAAAGGAGTAAACATTCTGGAAAAGGGACAAATGAGTGCCAACATCATTTTTATTGAGCTTATTGATGGTATTGTACATACTATGTAAAACTGGCTAAGCTTGGTACAAGGCAAACAGGAAGAGCTTTCAGCAGTTTGAAGGTCCCTGGAGACAGAACTCCTGCTTCAGGTACAGGTGATTTTGCCCTCCAGACGTCTGTCCAATTCTTAAGATGGGGAATCGAAGTTTTCACCAGAAGCAGCCCCTAGCATCAACACCATTTCAGGATTTGAAAACACTGGATTATTATACCCCAAGGATGGGAGATGAAACAAACAGACTGATCCTGTCAAAACTCCAATCCAGGGTCAACTCAATCCAGACTTTGATAGTACTGAGGTACTCTGTCACCATTCTAAACACAGAGTGAACTCTTTACGGAGCTTACCCAAAGAAAGCTTTACCCAAGAAAATTATCCCACAGGGAAACCTGCATATGCATGAAAGTATGAAAAGCAACAGTATCAATGAGTTAACAACTTAGTACGGTCCTTACATAATCTCTTGTGTGGTTTGAATAGAATTAGAACAATTACAATACACCAACACAAGAATTCAGAAGAGGGGGGAGATAATTCTGCTTACTCATAATAAAGGACTTTGAAAATGCGTAGAAAAGAATATACAAATACAGTGTTAGATTTCAACACCTTTGTCTAATATAGAAAGTAAGGACATAGATTTGGTAACAATTTGACCCAAATGACAATTCTACAACACTTCAACAGTCTTTTTTTTTTTTTCCCCAGTTATATCTGGCACATTTACCAAGATATACCACCAAAAAAAAAAAAAAAAAAAAACAAACCACTCTGGATTAACTTTAAGAGATTTAAGTCATAGAAAGTGTTTTATATACCTATAACTCATTAAGTTAGCTAACATACAGTGTATACAGTGTGTTCTTGGTTTTGGGGGTAGATTCCCATGATCTGTCGCTTACATACAACACACAGTGCTCATCCCCAACAAGTGCCCTCCTCAATACCCATCATCCATTTCCCCCATCCCCCACGCCATACATCAACCCTCAGTTTCTTCTCTATGGAGTCTTAGAGGGAGGCAAACCCTATGTTTGAAACTGTATTTCCCCTTTCCTTCCCCCATGGTCTTCTGTTAAGTTTCTCAAGTTCCACGAGTGAAAACCTATGATGTCTTTTCTCTGACTTATTTCACTTAGCATAATACCCTCCAGTTCCATCCATGTTGTTGCTAATGGCAGGATTTATTTCTTTGATTGCCAAGTAGTATTCCATTGTACATATAAACCACATCTTTTTCCATTAAATCAGTTGATGGACATTTGGTCTCTTCCCATAATTTAGCTGTTTAAAGAGAGGCTATAAACACAAGAGTACATGTGCCCCTATGCATCATCAGCACTCCTGTATCCTTTGGATAAATTCCTAGTAGGGCTATTTACTAGGTCATAGGGCAGTCCTATTTTTGATTGAGGAACCTCCATACTGTTTTCCAGAGAGGCTGCACCAGTTTGCATTCCCACCAGCAGCGCAAAAGAAATCCCCTTTCTCCACATCCTCAGCAGTATCTGTTGTTTCCTGAGTTGCTAACATTAGCCACTCTGACCAGTGTTAGGTAGTAGCTCAATGTGGTTTTGATTTCCCTGATGAGTGATGTTGAGCATCTTTTTATGTGTCTGTTGGCCATCTGAATGTCTTCTTTGGAAAAGTGTATATTCCTGTCTTCTGCCCCTTTCTTCACATTTGCCACAATGAAACAAGATTTGAAATAGGTAACTGAAAGGTACCTGGAAAAGTTACAAATATTGGGAATTTCGGACAGTTTAATAACCCATAAGTCAAAGAATTAAAAAGGGAACTCGGAAGTCACATCAGACAGTGGAATTGGAATTTCCCATGATTGTGTCCCCTCCCAGACCTATCAGTTTGAACACCTGTCTGCACACAAAGAGGTCTTCTCAAGAAGGATTCCAAGTGAGGGATGACAGCGCCTGGGTGGAGCACAGAAATCAGACACATTGAAGACCATAGGAAAGAGTTCACATTACCCTGTCACACCTCCCCCAAATCCAGGCAGCCCAGTGCAGAGAGACACCCTCCTCATGGAGGGGAGACACGGAATGAGCAGACTTTCCCCTCAAACCCAGGCACATACCAGCCCAAGGGACTCCAAGAGCTCCAGGCTCCCAGGTCACACCAGTACTAGCTGGTTCCCGTGGTCCCCGACTCCCAGCTGACTCCAGTTAACTGAGACTTCAGGTGGACTCCCACAAACCCAAGCCCCCTAACTCCAGTCTCCCAGGCTCCTGAACCACCCAATGCCATACTGGCTCCTATAATCCCTGGCCCATACCTGCCCCAATACCAGGCTAGCTCCAATAACCCTAAGATCCCAGCCTGCTCTAGTGCCAGGCCAGTCTCCAGGAACCTACACTCCAAACAGGCCCTCATGGGCCCAGAATCTGGTTCTGCCCCAGCACCAGACTGGCAATGTTACAACTCCCTTTTAGATTGGATTCTTCAGACATAGGCTCCTGGCTTGCCACAGTGCCAGGCCAATCCCAGTCAGTAGTGCCAGCCTCCAGACCAGCTCCCATGGACTCAGGCTCCCAATCTTCCCCAAGACTGGGGCCAGTAACCAATGAGTCCAGATTCCAAGCCCACCCCAATGGTCCCTAGAGCCTGGTTAGCCCACTCAGACCCATGTTCCAGGCCCCATCCAGCAGACCCAAGCACCAGGTTGGCCCTGATGAGCCCAAACCACAGGTCTGTGTACCTTATCATTTAAGTACCAGACCCATCTGCCCAAGAACTTCAGCAGCAAGTCTACCTAGGGACACCACCAGAGAGCCCACCTAGAATCTCTGCACTGGAGGACTAGTGAAGGGCTCTCATGACCAAGCAAAGCTAAGAGGTGCCTACTTCCTCGAAGGGCACAGACACCAATGCAAGGGACAACCTGCAGTATATATACACAGGCAAAGGGAAGGGAATGAAAGTATACCACTAGGCAAAAATCAGTAATTCATAAAAGCAAGCACCAGGAGACCTAGAAAGGAACAAGGAACTACCAAACAGCCAGAAAACTGGTAAGATGGCATTAGGAAGTCATTATCAATAATTACTTTTATATATAAATGGATTATAAGTGGATTAAGTATAAATGGATTAGGTTCTTCAATCAAAGGTATAGGTCAGCTAAATGGATTTAAAACAATAAATACTCCATGTGACCTACAGAAGACTCACTTCAGCTTTGGGGACACATGTTGGCTCAAAGGGAATTAGAAATGGATGGAAACATATTCCATGTGAATGGAAGATCAAAGAAAATAGAGTTTACACAAAATAGACATCAAGTCAAAGTCATGACAAGAAAAAGTCATTTAATGATAAAATGTTACAATGTTTTGTAACATTACATTTTACTGGCATAAAAATGGAAAAGAATCAAGAGCTCAGAAATAAACCCATATATCTATGGTCAGTTAGCAGGCCAAGGATAGTCACTTCAATCAATGCTGGGTAAACTAGTTTTGTTCTTTTAAAAGTTTATTCTGAGAGAGACAGAGGGACACAGAGAAAACAGGAACAGGGTAGAGGCAGAGAAAGGGAGAGAGAATCCCAAGCAGGCTCCACACTGATAGCACAGAGCCCGAAATGGGCTTGAACTCACAAACCAGGAGATAGATCATGGCCTTAGCCAAAACCATGATTTCACACTTAACTGAGCCTCCCAGGCTTCTCGGGAAAAATAATGTTCATATGCAAAATGAAAAGTCTTACACCATACATACAAATTAGCTAAAGATTTAAATTTAAGACCTGAAACTGTAAAACTCCTTGAACATAGAAAAAGCTTTAGGACATTGATCTTGGCAATAATTTTTTGGATAGGACACACAGCCCAAGAAAAAAGCAACAATACTTGAGGCTCAAACTCAAAAGCTTCTATAGAGCAAAGGAAGTTAAAATTAAAATGCAGCCTTTTTTATTTGGAGAATGGGTAAGAAATATTTGTGAGCCAAGTTCAGTAAGGGGTTAATATCCAAAATATATAGAGGATCTCCTACAAATCCAGAGCAAAAACAAAAACCCAAAATGTCTGATTAGTAAGTGGGCAGAGAACCTGAGCAACATTTTTCCAAAAACCAAAGTGATCAATAAGTACATTAAAAGATACTAAACACCACTAACCAGAGATATGCAAATCAAAACCACACTAAGGTATCACTCAATACCTGGTAGGATGGCCCTTATTTAAGAAAAAAAAAAAAAAAGTTATTGGTTTGCAACCAGCCTCTGTACACAGAAGGCAAGGAGAAAGCAAATACTCCAGATTGATAGGTGGTGGTTTTAAAAGGGAACTTACAAATAAGGCTGGTCTTGGGTGGCTGAAAGACATCCTGTCAGAATCTTGAAAGATTTTAGCTGCCTTGAGTCCAGTCACGCATTAGTCCAGATGGTCTCCACAACACCTTACTCTAAAGGCTATGCCCTCGAGACATCTCCCAGCATGGGAATGGTAGATGGAATGTACATTCCAATGATAGTGAAGGGGTACAGTGCTCTACCTGGGTGCAGCTCTTCAGTCAACTGGCACTCATATCCTCTACAGGACCTCTTCCAACACTCCACACCTCCTAACTTGCTCTTACGATCTTACACAGCCCCCTCTTCAGCAACATGCCCCGAATGGATACCAATGAGTTTTGTTAGCATGAAGAGAGCTTGTTTGGCAAATAGCTGCCTGCACTACAGGCAGATATCACAGTAGCAAGACAAGTACATGCAAGAGAAAACACCTGAGGATAATGATACCCCCAAAAAGCATTTTTTTCATCCCATCAAGAGCCCCATGATCCAAACCATTCATTTACTAAGATCCCTAGGCTTGTGGTCAGATCAGCAAGGTGTTCACCATGCCTTCATGTGATTTCATAAGGAGAACATGTTAAGCAGGTTCATCAGGTATAAATACAACATTCTGTTTGGATAGTGGCATAGGTACTTCCTTGCAGGGCAGCAATAACATCCGAGGGTATTCTATTTTGGACAATAGTATCTCTCCTTAGAGACTTTTAATTTTTATTGTTGAGCAAGAACATGCAAGCAGGAGAGGGTCCGAGAGAGTGAGCACATGCAAAAGAGAATCTGAAGGGGGCTCTGGGCTCCAAGCTGTCAGCACAGAGCCTAACACAGGGCTCTAACTCAGTAAATGTGAGATCATGACCCAAGCTCAAGTTGGATGCTTAACCGAGCCACCCAGGCACCCCTCTCATTAGAGACATTTTAGTGTTAAGGACGACAGACTTTGTTAGCTATCCCTTAAGCTTTGCTGGGTGAATGTAGTAAGGGCTAAGTTTTTTAATGAAAGGACAAAAGACAAAGGATAGCTCTTTAGTATTTTTGAAGGAGGGAGACAAAGCATCAGTGGAGGAGGGGCAGAGATGGAGGGAGGGAGGGAGACAGAATCCAAAGCAGTGTCCAGGCTCAGAGCTGTCAGCACAAGAGCCCGACATGGGACTTGAACTCAGCAGCTGCGAGATCATGACTGAGCTGAAGTTGGACCTTTAACCAACTGAGCCACTGAGGCGCCCCAAAACACAATGGTTTTTAAATTTTTTTTTTTTAACGTTTATTTTTGGGACAGAGAGAGACAGAGCATGAACAGGGGAGGGGCAGAGAGAGAGGGAGACACAAAATCAGAAGCAGGCTCCAGGCTCTGAGCCATCAGCCCAGAGCCCGACGTGGGGCTCGAACTCACGGACCGCGAGATCGTGACCTGAGCCGAAGCCGGAGGCTTAACCGACTGAGCCACCCAGGTGCCCCCACAATGGTTTTTTAAGAACAATGTGAAGATTGCTTAAAAGTTGTAGCAATTAAGAAAAAAATTAATTTGACAATAAGAAGCTCTTGAAGCATGTATACAAAGTTTGTAACAAATCTAACATTTCAGGTCACTGGTAAATAGAAAACTAGTGTGCACTTGATTAGAATTATCACCTCGATGCACAGAAATCAGTTCCAGACGTATTGAATAATTGTATATAGCCGACTAACACTTAGGAAAAACCTAGGAGAAAGTCTTTATAGCCTGGAGTTGAAGGATTTCTAGATCAAGATTCAAATAACAAACATTGAGAAATATGGATTTATCTATTTGGCAGATTCTATTTACCAAAGATAGCCACAGCAATATTCCCCATTCCACGTGCTCTGCTTCTAATAGGGTGAATGTCAAAGTCACACAAGGAGTGGGCTTTCGTGACTGTTTTGCCCAAAAAATACAACAGAATTGACACTACAAAATTCCAAGGCTAATAAGTCCTTACAGGCTATGCAGCTTCCATCTTGCTTGTGAAACACACACACTGGCGTCTTCAACTTCCAAGTAAGTGGCTCAACTACCCCATGTGGCCATGCTGTGAAGGAAGTAAGACCCTACAGAGACATCATACAGCAAAGTTCTGACAGTACATGAACAGAGAGAAATGCCCAGTCAGCTTTCCACTGTTTCAGTTCCAACCACCATCCTACTGGACCCACCTGGGAGACCCTGAGTCAGAAGCATTCCACTGAGCCCTTCCCAAATTCTGACCCAAATAAACCATGGCATAAAATAACTTAACAGTTATTGTTACAAGCCACTAAGTTATAGGTTGCTCTTTACACAGCACTTAACACTGGATCTGGCCACATTAACACCGGAACACTTCTATTCAAAAATACCACGAAGAATGGAAAGATTACCCACAGATAACAATAGAATACTTGCAACCATACAACAAATGGAACCTATGCAGTGCATGCAAAGAACTTCTCCAGTCAATAAGATGACCAACAACCAAATAGGATAAGCAAACAGAAGCAGCCAATTCCAACACCACTTCGATAGCCAATAGTCTAAAAAGTTGCCTAAGGTAGCCAAGGAATGGGAAAATCTATCTAAAAATAAAAATGGTATAATTTAGGGGCGCCTGGGTGGCGCAGTCGGTTGAGCGTCCGACTTCAGCCAGGTCACGATCTCGCGGTCCGTGAGTTCGAGCCCCGCGTCAGGCTCTGGGCTGAGTTCGAGCCCCGCGTCGGGCTCTGGGCTGATGGCTCGGAGCCTGGAGCCTGTTTCCGATTCTGTGTCTCCCTCTCTCTCTGCCCCTCCCCCCTTCATGCTCTGTCTCTCTCTGTCCCAAAAATAAATAAAAAACGTTGAAAAAAAAAAAAAAAAAAAAATGGTATAATTTCATTTCATCCTAACAGAAACTTGAGAGTCCAACGACCACAAACAATGTTAGACTATGGAGACTGGGGAAGTTTCCTACATTGCTGATAGCTGGGTAAATTGATGTGATTGGTTTAAAAAAAGTTAGTTACAGACACACAGAGAAATTCTACTCCTACATGTAAATCCTAGAGAATTTCACCCACGTTTACAGTATGACAGGTGTATGCAAATTTTCATAGCAATATTTATGAAAGGGAAAAACATTAACAGCATGTCCAACACAGGCAAGTTACTAAGGGAGTAACAATAAAGGAATTGTTACCCAACAGGTGAACTGGAATTACATGCTTCAACACAGATGAATCCCAGAAATACGTTGAATATATACAAAGCTTTTCATGTGAAATACAAAACTGTTCAAAGCAACACAATGCATTGGTCCGTTATGTAAATATGCATTCAGTATTAATGTATGAGAAAACAAGAACCCAAATTCAGGATAACAGTTACCACTGGGTAGCACGCCCATAGGAGGATCAGACAGGGCTATGTAAGGGGAATTCTAAGTTGTTACTATCTTATTTTTAAGGAATAGTAGATATGCTAGTGTTAGCCATATTTTAGACTTTGGTGTGTCTTAAATATAGTACCATCCTTTTGATATTTTCAAGACCTAAGCAGGACATAACAGAGGGAGAAAGGTTAGCATTGAGAAGGATGCTCTGGCACAGAAGCATGTCTGCCTGGAAGCTTTATCCACAGCTTGTATCCACCAAGACTACAGGGTTTGAGGAGACTGCCAGTCAATGGGCAAAATCAAAGAAAATGACTGTTTCCTCATAGTCTTACATGGATCCCCTTCCAGGCTGCCATTATCTAAGCAACAGTTGCAACAACATGGGCTCTCACTCTCTTTGGAGGGCAAATTTTTGTCAAACGTTCACCCCTATCTGCTGCTTCCCATCCTTTGCCAGTTAAAAGTCTCACCCACAAGATTCCAGAAAGGTGATCATGTGTCTCATTCTTATACAGAGATTGACAAGATCACCAAGTCTGAAGTACTTTTCATATGCTCTCACTTCTCTCATAAGGAAGACAAAAAGCAAATCCTGACATCCAAGCACTGGTCTGAAGTTTGCAGACAGAGTGTTCTATGAAGTTGGCCTGGCACTTCTGAGAGGCCGGGTTATTCTCTTGTTGGACATAAACATTCTCACAGAATAGCAGATGTACTTACTCTGGGCCCATGATAATGGGCAGCAAACAAGGCTACTCCCCAACTTTGTGTAAACATAAAAAGAAAAAAAAAAAATCACCATTTAACCCACAAAAGACCTAACATGCCCCTCTCCTGGCTACTATGAGAGACTGCTCTTTACCAATTACAGAATTAGCCTTGCTCGGTTCTGCCCTTAAAAGTAGCTACACCCAATCATCGAATTGTTCTGCTTTAGACAGCACCAGATACACAGCAAATCTTTACTTACTTAGACCGGCCTAAAAACCACCTCACCAAAGCCCAAATCTTTTAAGTTTTAACACCCGTCTTACTGTGAAATCCCACCATTCCCTATGTGTGCTCACTGTCATGTGTAGTAAACCCAACTTCAAGTACAGACAGGCTCCTGATGATATTTGGCTGGGGGGCATGGACATTTGCTATCCCGTGTCTACAAGGAACACCAATTATAATTGACCTGTTGGACTGAAATTACATTGCTCAAGTAGTTCAAATAGTTGTGCCAGCCACTTTACAGTATGGAAATGTTGATTGGAATGCAAAATATTCCATACTAACTCACATCAAAACTAATGATCTCCAATGTCCCACAGTTTTCTCTTCCCTGACTGTGTACATGTGTAATCATCTACTTGTTTTTTTTCACCTGAGCATAACTCAAGAATTTTTCACGTGGTCAACAGGTAGGGGACAGTTCAACTAGAAGACAGCCCATGTGAAAACATGAAGAGACTATATCCCTAGGCTCTTGTCATGACAAGTGTTTAAGTGTGGCTCAAGAGTAAGCTTGGTGGAAACGGGGCTCCTGGATGGCTAAGCATCTCACCTTCGGCTCAGGTCATGTTCTCACAATTTGTGGGTTAGAGCCCTGCATGGGGCTCTTTGCCAACAGCTCAGAGCCTGGAGCCTGCTTCAGATTGGTCTCCCTCTCTCTGCCTCTCCCCTGCTTGTGTTCTTTCTGAAAAATATACAAAGATTTTAAAAACAGAAAAGAAAAAAAGGTTGATGGAGAGATTTCACAGTGAGGGCATATGTGAAAGAAATGGTTTGGGAAGTTTAGGCAAGGTCACACGTAGTAACTTTGGATTCTATTTTGTAGTTGGCATTTTAAGCCATGGGTGGAGGCAAAGTTGTATGAGGACCAGGACTAGGTTTTTAAGCATTAGCTGAACAGAGCAAAAGATGGAATCAAAAGGAGAAAGAATTGGCATCCAACAAAGCCCATTTCATCAAACCGGTCTCAACATTACCAAATATAGATTGTTCTCCATTTAAGTATCTCCACATCCAGGTGGGACAGCTTTGCTATTATTTCAACACCCATGGGTTTTTAAACAACTGCAGCAAGCATTTCATGGAACTCAGAGAACATTAATGCCATTCATAAATTATGAGTTCTAATTAGGGTTTCATTAGAAATAGAAAGCAGCTTAGTTAGAATGTGGCCTCCTATAGGTAGCTACAGAGTTTCATCTCTATCTCTGGTATGAATTTTTAAGATTCTATGTGCTACATTAACGAAGATGGTTATTATGACTGTATTCTGCAAAAATCGTGGGTTCCATGAATCACTACTAGGGAATATTGGAAAGAATGTCAGAGTGTCCCCAAATTCATATTCATGCTTCTCAAGCCATGTTTAAAACCTTCACCCAAAAGACCAAGGTGATGAGTAACAGAATTTCATCTTGATTGAACACTGATCAAATGACAGGAAGAATGGGACTCTGAGTCTCGACTCAACAGTACTGGTGAAGATGCTCGTAGAGGAGCTCCAAGAGGCTGAGTGACTGAACCCCTGGAAATGGTCTCTCCAAGCAGAAAACACAGCAATCAGAACAGGGGCTGCAACTTAGCCTTGCATACACTTCCCACAGTATCTTAAAATTGTTTTCTGTACTTCCTTATAGATGATCTCCCCACCGCAGTGTGTCAGAAGCATCTACATTGCCTCTCAAAGAATTAAATTCCTCAGAGCAATAAAAGGGAAACAGTATGGGTTTTTACTTCTAAAAAAATTTAAGCTATTAACAGAAGCCATCATTCTGAAAGCCACAAGTTTTGAATTGCAGGAGATGGACTTTGGTAAATGATGAAGAGGCTCTTGAGAATCAAAGGGAAAAAAAAGATTGGGACTCACAGTAGATTGGAAGGACAGGAGAAGATATACAATCACCCAGAGCAAGGGAGGGTGACAGGGGCTGAAAGAGGGGAGTATAGAAGAGATTGGTTGGGGCAACAAAGACAGCAGCCTCTTGGAGAGGAGCAAATGTGGCAGCCCATTGGCTTGGCAAGAAATGTCAATTGCCCAAGAGTAATTGTCCTATTAATATATGCATAAAATATAGTCCTCAAAAAGTTCATGTTGATTTCCATTGTTTATGTGTTTGAAAACATGTTGCACACTATGTAAAATTTAAATGTACGTAGACCATGTTTCAGAGTATGCCAGAATCACAATGATAGAGGAAGACACAAAAGAAGTAAGGCAGAAGGGTCTGTTCTGAATTCTGTCTTAACAGCCACCTGAGCAACCAACGCAGCTGATGATTAACCATGTAAGCAGAGATTCACAGCACCCCTCCAAGCTTGCCCTTCCCATCCCCACTTACATGGCATCTGCACTCCTATTATGAGTTTTGGGGAGGAACATAATAGTGGAGTAAAATCCTAAGGGAGGAAGATTAGCTGGTCAGAGAGAAGCCCCAAGACTGTGTGCCAACATCATTCTGGACACAGTTGCCTGTCATTACTCCCTCTGGCATGGTCACAAAATGAGTATGTATGAATTCACGGCATTCCTGGTCTGCCTACTGGCTCCACTGCTTAAAAAGAAAATCTAGAGCTTAGGTCATACCTTATAGTTATCATTACCATGATTTTTTCAAAAACATTTCTACATACCACAAGGTAATTCTTTAAAACTTAGTTTTATTAAAAGCTTACTATATATGTATTCGACTGATTTTCTACCTTTGGCCTCTAAGGAAAATGTGGTCTTCTATTTTGTGCAAAGGTGTTTTGGGGAATACCTTCAAGATACAACTATAGTAAAGTGAGGAAGGCAAGACTGAGCAGATGAAGTGGACTATGAAGGCTGTTGCAACTGAACTTTTTTCAATCCTACAAGGAGCTCTGAGCCTCAAACGGCCTCGGAGTTACCCCAAAATGATCCTTGGAGCTGAGACTTGCTGTCTTGTCTCAGTTACAGACCATAAACTATCTCCTCTAGGAGGGGTCACCATGGATTGGGAAGTTCATTGAAGCTGAGGGCAACATTAGTGAAGGGTGTAGCTGTGATCCACTGGAAAACAGTATTTCCTAAGTGGGTCAGCCCTGACAAGACAGCAAAGAATCTCAACATTCATATGAGTTTCCACATGAAACATGAACAGCCTAAGTATTATCAGAAACTATCATTTAATTCTTCCATCCTCCCCCTTTGCAAAGACTCAAACACAGGCAAAGTATCCCATTACCATTCCAGTAGCCTACCAGCTTTCACTTGTCACCTGTAGTCCTCGACTATTAACTACTGGAGAAATAAGGAATTTGGGTCTGCCTGAAAAGTGATGACTGACCACATTTCTTGGATACCAGCAAATCTTGAGACCAAGGGTTTTGGGGGGTGGGGGAGCAAAAGATTATAGAAATGCCATTTTTTCTTTTCCTCTGGGATTTTACATGCAATTAAAGATCAAGCCACTCTGATGTATTGTAGGTCAGCCTTGACAACTGTCACATGTGGCATGAACACTGAGGGGCTGCCTGGTGTCCCTGTGAATCAAAGCAGCAGGAATGTTGGAACCCAGCAGTGCTGGTGCATGCTGATGGGCACTTCCTTCCCATTTTGCATTCTTTTCACAGTCAATATAAATCAATCTGTTGGCCTCCAGTGACTTTCCTCAGTGCAATTCCAAACTTAGTGGGATAGACAGACACACAAGGATAGAAAAAGCTACCAAAGAAAAAAAGAATTTGAGTAAGGTTAAATATATAGGTTTTAAATGCTTTTTAAAATCTAGGATATCTAGGGGCTCCTGGGTGGCTCAGTCAGTTAAGCATCTGACTTTGGCTCAGGTCATGATCCAGTTTGTGGGCTCGAGGCCCACATTGGGTTCTGTGCTGACAGCTCAGAATCTGGAGCCTGCTTGGATTCTGCCTCCCTCTCTGCCCCTCCCTCCACTCATGCTCTTTGTCTCTGAAAAATGAACATTAAGAAAATTTTTCAATGTGAAACGTCTAGATGTGTACTCATGCATGCATGTATATATTTATGTGACTCATTGTGTAGTTTGATTTTTTTATTTTGCTTTAAAGTGAAGTCTCCCTCACTCAAACTCCCAACCCCAAGATCCCGAGTCACAGACTCTACCAACTCAACCAGTCAGGAACCTTTCTATCTGTTCTTTAACCTGAACAGGATCCTTTCAGGAACTCAGCGATCTTCTGATGACCTGTTAATGTTAAGTTTAGGATTTCCATTTTGCTTTCCCTCCTTTAGTTTACAAGACAAATTCAGTGCTCTTAAGTAGTCTATATAAACTAATGCCACTTTTAAGTTGCTTTCTAGTCTGAGTTCAGAGAGACATCTTGAGATATGTTCAATTTTTAAGGACATACTTCTGTTGGAATTTGTTTTTCCTTTCCCATTTTTTTCTGTTTGCCTTTTTATTAAGCATGTATTTTTACACATCCATAACCCAAATGGCTAATATTACAATTTAAGACAAAGTATAGAGCTTCAAACCTTATTTCAGTAGAAACAGATCATCTCCTTATTCCCATTTAAGCACTTCAACCTCAAGGTGAAGTGAAAACCACACTCAGAGGGGCCCCTGTCTTGAGAGTGAGAAAGGTCTGAAGCATGGTATCAGGAAGGAGGCTGCTGTTTAATTCCACTTAATTTGTGTATTTCCTCAAAAATCAGCCTCTTGGATGGAAAAGGGAGTAAGGAGAGGAAGACAACCTCAATCAAATGAGCCCCCTACTGGGGTCACACATGAAGTTTCAGATTAAGTAGAGCAAATGAGGAAGTTTTAATGAATAGGTAAGGGTCAACTTCTTTCATGTTTCTCGCTCTTTTTGGAGGAGTTCTGGCTTTACAAAGAATTTAACAAGGCAACATTTTACGGACAGGAGAACATACATACAAGGAAGAGTAAAGATCATTTGTAACTTCATTTCCCAACAGCAGCCACCATTAACATTTTAATTACAGGGTTTCTCCTAGGCATTCTGGTTGGCCCTGGAGCTCAAAGTAAAAGAAGACCATATAAGCATTTCTACCTAACAGGATACTGGAAAGTTTCTTATAAACTTTTATATTATGCAAATACAACATCCTTACAGGAGACCTTAGAAAACATGTATAAAAATCATCCTACCACCTAGATAGAATTTTTGTTACACCAACTGCCCAAAGTTTTTATAGGGTAAAATTAAGATCTTCTGGATAGTTTCTCTTACATAGATAGGTCATAAACATTCTAGGTGCCTCTAATTTTTTGCTATTAAACAACTAAGATTCAGATGTTTTAAGGTATATCCTATTTTACACTTGTCCAATTTTCTAAGAAAAGTCTAGAGATGAAGTTGCTGAGGCAAATGGTAGCATTTGTAACATTATTTCTAAGACTTTGGAAGGTTGTGCTTATGTGTAGTTTTACCAGAAGGGTCTATGTATGTACATTTCCTATTTTGGATATTACAAGTTTAGCCTTCTAATCCAATAGAAAAAACAAACCATTTTTAAAGATTTAATATTTGATAGAGCATGAGCAGTGTAGGAGTGCAAAGGGGGAGACAGCATCTGAAGCAGGCCCCAGGCTCTGAGTTCTAAGAGTGTGAAGCAGGGCTCACACGCACAAACCACAAGATCATGACCTGAGCCAAAGTTTAACACTTAGCCAACTGAGCCACCCAGGTGCCCCGAAAACAAGTCCTCTTAATTTGTATTCTTTGGACTTAGTATCAAGAGTAAGAAATTTCATAAGATTACTAGGGTCTTCTATTTTTAGACTTTCCTCATCTTTTAATTGACATGTTTTTCTGCTATTCGTGTTTTTTTTAGTTACAATATTAACACCTTTATCACCTGTTCAATATGTTCATAGGTTTTCTTAGATCATTAAGATGGCTACAATTAGAGTGAAGTTAAATACCTGATAACAGAACCTTTGTTATCTTGGTTTTGAGAATAAATCTAGTCTTCCAAAACATTAAGTTTATCTGTTCATTTGAGATTGACACCATAAGATTTTTCTAATGCTAATGTACTCAACTTTTTTTTTTTTTTTTTTTTTTTTTTTGGCTAGAGCACAAGTGGGGAAGGTGCAGAGAGGAGGACAGAGGATCTGTGCTGACAGCAGAGAGCCTGACATGGAGCTCAAAAGTCAGGAACTACAAGATCATGATCTGAGCCAAAGTCAGACGCTTAACCAAGTGAGCCACCCAAGTGCCCTCAACTTATGTTTAAGAGAATGTTTCTAATTTCATCACATGCATTTTAGCGCCAATATCCTTTATTTTTTTTTTTGTTTATCTGATAAGGGATATCTCATTTTTTCTAATAGTGAACTTTGCATTCTTAGAATTCATTCTCCTTGGCATTCAACATTTGGATCTGTTCCATCCATTCTCGTTTTCAACAATACCAGTTATGTATTAGACCTCCTTTATTGACTTTAAAAAGGAATAAAGGCATTCTGTAAGTCTTACTGTTATATTTTTGCAAGCCATCCACCCAATCTTTGCTCGAATTTTCGTTACTTTGTTTCTACTTTATTATTTTCATTATGTTTAGGTTTCATTTCCATTTCTGAGCTTTTCCAACATTTTTTCGCTGATCTTGATATTTTTAGAAGTATTACCTGTAGTTTTTGTGAGAATATAGGGAAGTAATGAACTGAGCCCTTCCTGGGTCCCTCTACACAGTTCCTTTTATGATGTATGACATTCATTTTAAGACTTTTCCTTATCTTTGAAGGATTCAGCTGTCAGATTCTAGATGAACATTCTATAGGGGAAGGGGGGCATGAGCTGGTCATCTGCAGCCTCCTCTTTATCATCTCCTTTACCTTCTCACTAAATCTTTTAGGGTCCCAGAAACAGTGGGGGGACTGGCAGAAGCCCAGAGGATCATAGCTAAACACAGGCTCTGAAGTCACCTACTTGTTCTTCCAATGCTGCTACTTACTAGTTCAAGGTCAGACAACTAGCGTTTTTTAGTATATATAATTAGGGTAGTAGTAATTCCTGTGTGCATGTTAATTTAATCTTGAACAGTTCCTGCGATATATTAATTCCAGCATGCAGGTATTATTTGCCCTGTGTCCTTTCTGTTGCCATCTGCAACTGCTACCTTCCTTTTCCTTCTGTCACTCTACCTCAAGTATCTACCTCAATTATGAGAGCTGGTTAGAGACAAGACAAAGGACAACACAAGGTATACCATTCAGTTATAGTTCCTGGACTTCCTGTGGTTTTGAAGAATCCATAGGGACATCCCCTATGTCCCATGATGATCCCCCTTCCTCTAGCTCAAAGCACAATTCCAGTGGATCTTCCCCCACCCCTTTTAGTACTACATCACTAAAGTGCACAGACATCTGGATCTTGCAGAAGGTCAAGAGCACCTCTCAGCAAAAGCACTTTTCAGTAGAAAACATGTATTTGGCCAGTGCTTTATAGTTTCAGGTTGCACTAGACATCGTTTTTTATCATTGCAGACAATGGTTTACTCTTTCCTACCATTTCTGGTAGATTTTAAGTAGGTGTGGAAGTAGGCCTTGGACCTTTCTACCAGACATCTGGAATGGTTTCAATAGCTTAATAGTGTGATAGAACTCACCTGTAAAGTACTCCAGGCTAAAGTTCATTAATGGTGAATCCTTGATAAATTATGAAATTAAACATGGCCAGGGGCACCTGGATGGTTCAGTCAGCTGAACACCCAATTCTTGATTTTTGGCTTAGGTTGCGATCTCGCAGTTGTTGAGATTGAGCCCTTGTGTGGGGCTCTGCACAACCTTAAGCCTGCTTGGAATTTTCTCTCCTCTCTCTGCCCCTCCCCCTGCCTTGTTCTCTCAAAAAGTAAACCTAAGAAAAAAATCCAGCGGTCACTTACATTTCCTACTTCTGAAGATTTGTTATTAGTTGATGTTTTCCCATTTTTACTAAGATTTCCTGTTTTTCTCATTTTTTTTAAATAGCTTTAATGTTTCTAATTACAACATCTTTCTCATTTCAGATACTACATGTCCTCTCTTCCATTCCCAGGAATTTGTCCATTTCTTGGTCTCTCCCAAAAAAAAAAACGTTTATCGTTTTATTTTTGTTTTTATCCTTTGATTTCATCTTCTATTTTCCTCAGCTTAGTATTGTTTTTGTTTTGTTTTTTGTTTTTTTTTTTGTTTTTTTTACACATTTATTTTGAGAGCACACATGCTGGAGAGCAAGTGCATAAAGGTCAAGGAGAGAAAAGCCCAAGCAGGCTCCACACTGCCAGCACAGAGGCCACTGTGGAGCTTGATCCCACCCACCACGACATCGCAACCTGAGCCAAACTCAAGAGTCTGGTGCTCAACCCAGGCGACCCTCCTTACTTTTTAACTTTAAGATTCTTTAATAGAATGCATCATTTTATTCTTTAATAGATTTGTAGTGAATTATTTTGCGCTGAATATATCAGTGATGCTTCAGTGTCATTTTTGTTTGCACAAAGATTTTTATGATCAAGCAATAGTCTATGGTCAAAGACTACAACCATACTCAGCTACTCATCTTCTGCTTGTTCAATTGTGTGGGTAATTAACAGTTCTGTAAAATTTTGTTAAAACTACTTTTTTCTGCATATAATACAGGTTACAAAAATGAAAGCTCAAAAGCTGCAACAAGGCTTTCCAGACTTCTGTGGAGTTAAACCTACTACACTGTTCTGAAAATCATTTATCAACTGCCAAAGAAAAACATCACCACCTGCTTATGTAGATGACTGACATTGTCCATCAGGGGCTAATGTTAATACTTTTGTTTATTGCCCCGAGACTGTCTTGGGTTTCCTTTGGCAGCAAGAGTGTCTTCTGTCATCTTTTCAAATCATGTTCATTTCACTGGTAGGTTAGGCAAAGATGTACTTGACACTATGTATCATTGTAAGCAAAGAATTCAACCATGTTCTCCATAAAACTGGGGGAGGGAGAAATGGTGAAATGGTAGGGAGAAGGTTCTGGACAAAGAGCAAGTAGTCACTGGAAATACCCAGTGTCAACAGAGGGTGTGGTAAGGAATCAAGGCCTTCCACGCAGAGTGCTAGGCACTTGATCGCTGAGTGATAGAAGTAATGAAATTTTAAGAAATACTGAAGGATATGGAGAATGGAAGGTGAGTGTTCAACGTAGGTCTATAACAATTCCTATAACATTTGAATTAAGAGCAATTTCTAAGGAGGCAATGGCTGTAAAGTTTCCACAATTTAAACACTTGAAATATGACTGAATAAGCAGAAGTCCTGAGCCAAGTATCTTCTACCTCTGGAAATAGCAGAATATCCGATACTAAAAAAGGTTTTTAAGTCACAGGAAGAGATTACCCAGAAAGAGGGGGGCAAAAAACTGATAGCACAGTTCTAAGTAACAGAATAGAGATCAGAAATAAGTGGAAACTGAGGCACAGAGGTCACATATACTCCATAATGAGTGGTTACCAGTGGTGGTACAGTCACCTTGACTAAGGTGGTCTCACTCTAAAAGCTCACATTATTCAACACTACAGTGCCCCTTCTTGGACAATATGCTGGACCATTTCTCATTAGAACTTTTGAACAAAGAACCTATTTCTCTCAATTCAGTAACAAACTGAGACAAGAACCATATGTGCCTTTGAATATGAAATCGATTTTTTTTAACGTTATTTTTGAGACAGAGACAGAGCATGAACAGAGGAGGAGCAGAGAGAGAGGGAGGCACAGAATCTGAGCTCCAGGCTCTGAGGTGTCAGCACAGAGCCTAACACAGGGCTCGAACTCAGACCATGAGATCATGACCTGAGCCCAAGTCAGACATTTAACTGAGCCACCCAGGCACCCCGAATATGAAATCGATTTAACTAGTAATTATGTTTATAAAAATTGAGGGTTTGGAAGACTCATCCTAAGTGGTAGTATGGGTTGTAGATTTCTACACCGAGTTGTTTTTTTTTTTTTTTTTTTTTTAAAACACATGCCTGAAGGTGAAATGCTCTCAACAAGGTCATCCAAAATGGAAACTGGGGGGAGTTTTAATGGATAAAAATATTTCCAATTTTTAATTAGGCATGCCATATGTAGTAATGGAGAAACTTTAATCAACAGATCTCTATTTCCCACATCATCCTTAAAGCATATGACCTTGAATATAAGTGAGCTGGGCAACATATCTTTAGTGAATGTTACACATGTATTAGGATTTTCAGTAATAGAAGTTATTTAAGATTGATTTACTTTCATAGCTTAACTAGTTCTGAAAATATTCCCAAATTGAGGGGCCAAAGAGGATGGAAGTAGATGACCTTCCATAGCGAATACTTTAAAGGACAATTGTTTTTAGCATATATACACATTAATTCACAGCTCAAGAAGTGTGAAAGACATTGAATTCTTGAAGTATTTCTACATTTCCCTGTTCAACCAATGTTTCAGGATTGCACAGTACAAAGGAAAAATGTTCATTTACCAGGCAAGTCCCAGAAAATTGCTATTCTGAAATTACCAACACTATTTCCTTTATTGACAAAAGCTATTAAATTATGGACACAGAACAAAGGACTGGGGTAGGCTCAATAGTCTAGTATTTAAGAAGTTATTTTCATGTAATACTGCAAACTCACTTTCTAATAAATAACAGGCCTACTGGAAGGTGAGTAGTATAGCAGGAGCTCAGAAAATTTGATTTAAATCCTTATCTTCTAACCTTGGAAAAGTTACTGTTCTTTCAATGTGTATGAAAGAATACTTTCAGGCTTTCAGTGAAGATTAAACAACATAGGTATAAAATAGGGACTCTACAACTGGGAGTCATCTTTATCTCCAATTAAATTGTGCCAGTATACGGCAGGAGGAGCTGTCTGGGAACTCCTGGGTTCTGGCCCTATGATAAAAGACAGTCACACATACCTGATATGTGTGGTACCTGGGTACCCCTAGAAAGGCAATCTCAAGAGTCCATTCTGATCCCAAATTCCCCAGTCCCACCCTACAGTCAATGGAGACTACCACAAAGACCCAAACCTTCATAGCAGAGATCCAGCATATCCAGTGTTCATGGCAATTCCTGCCAGGTCATTAGATATTACTCAACAAACAAAGTCACTTGAAACAAAAGGCACAAGTGTCATAGGAATGGATTGGGATGGGGAGCAGGAGTTAATCTGTTCTACTCCATTTCATAACTTGTTGATGGGACAGCACTTCCCCATCAAGGGGCCCAATGTCAGCTCAGTAGCCTTTGATATTTCCATGCTACTCCAAAGGAGGTTCAACCTCTGGCACATGCCTAGTAGGCTAGTCATTTGGGCTCTATCAAGACACACCCAAAACAAACCCTGACCTCTTCCAGGTAGCACAGTCCCAGCTCTTACTGATCAGGAAACCAACTGGCCTGGGACACCACCTTGGTCCCCTGTGCCAGTCATGAACTTCCTACAATAGACGTCTAGTCTCTAAGAGCATCCACCAAATTCAATGAGGTTATGAAGCATTCACCTAATAGTCCTGAGTGCTGTGCATTCAGCAGCAGTGCTAAATACTCTAAGCATATTCTTATTTAAGATCCCCAACAACTTCATTTTTTTTTTCTTTTTTTTTTTTTTTTTTTTTTTTCTTTTTTAATATATGAAATTTACTGTCAAATTGGTTTCCATACAACACCCAGTGCTCATCCCAAAAGGTGCCCTCCTCAATACCTATCACCCACCCTGCCCTCCCTCCCACCCTGCCCTCCCTCCCCCCCCCCATCAACCCTCAGTTTGTTCTCAGTTTTTAACAATCTCTAATGCTTTGGCTCTCTCCCACTCTAACCTTTTTTTTTTTTTTTTTCCTTCCCCTCCCCCATGGGTTTCTGTTATGTTTCTCAGGATCCACATAAGAGTGAAACCATATGGTATCTGTCTTTCTCTGTATGGCTTATTTCACTTAGCATCACACTCTCCAGTTCCATCCATGTTACTACAAAAGGCCATATTTCCTTCTTTCTCATTGCCACGTAATACTCCATTGTGTATATAAACCACAATTTCTTTATCCATTCATCCGTTGATGGACATTTAGGCTCTTTCCATAATTTGGCTATTGTTGAGAGTGCCGCTATAAACATTGGGGTACAGGTGCCCCTATGCATCAGTACTCCTGTATCCCTTGGATAAATTCCTAGCAGTGCTATTGCTGGGTCATAGGGTAGGTCTATTTTTAATTTTCTGAGGAACCTCCACACTGCTTTCCAGAGCGGCTGCACCAATTTGCATTCCCACCAACAGTGCAAGAGGGTTCCTGTTTCTCCACATCCTCTCCAGCATCTATAGTCTCCTGATTTCTTCATTTTGGCCACTCTGACTGGCATGAGGTGATATCTGAGTGTGGTTTTGATTTGTATTTCCCTGATAAGGAGCGACGTTGAACATCTTTTCATGTGCCTGTTGGCCATCCGGATGTCTTCTTTAGAGAAGTGTCTATTCATGTTTTCTGCCCATTTCTTCACTGGGTTATTTGTTTTTTGGGTGTGGAGTTTGATGAGCTCTTTATAGATTTTGGATACTAGCCCTTTGTCCGATGTGTCATTTGCAAATATCTTTTCCCATTCCGTTGGTTGCCTTTTAGTTTTGTTGGTTGTTTCCTTTGCTGTGCAGAAGCTTTTTATCTTCATAAGGTCCCAGTAATTCACTTTTGCTTTTAATTCCCTTGCCTTTGGGGATGTGCCGAGTAAGAGATTGCTACGGCTGAGGTCAGAGAGGTCTTTTCCTGCTTTCTCCTCTAAGGTTTTGATGGTTTCCTGTCTCACATTCGGGTCCTTTATCCATTTTGAGTTAATTTTTGTGAATGGTGTGAGAAAGTGGTCTAGTTTCAACCTTCTGCATGTGGCTGTCCAGTTCTCCCAGCACCATTTGTTAAAGAGACTGTCTTTTTTCCATTGGATGTTCTTTCCTGCTTTGTCAAAGATGAGTTGGCCATACGTTTGTGGGTCTAGTTCTGGGGTTTCTATTCTATTCCATTGGTCTATGTGTCTGTTTTTATGCCAATACCATGCTGACTTGATGATGACAGCTTTGTAGTAGAGGCTAAAGTCTGGGATTGTGATGCCTCCTGCTTTGGTCTTCTTCTTCAAAATTACTTTGGCTATTCGGGGCCTTTTGTGGTTCCATATGAATTTTAGGATTGCTTGTTCTAGTTTCGAGAAGAATGCTGGTGCAATTTTGATTGGGATTGCATTGAATGTGTAGATAGCTTTGGGTAGTATTGACATTTTGACAATATTTATTCTTCCAATCCATGAGCAGGGAATGTCTTTCCATTTCTTTATATCTTCTTCAATTACCTGCATAAGCTTTCTATAGTTTTCAGCATACAGATCTTTTACATCTTTGGTTAGATTTATTCCTAGGTATTTTATGCTTCTTGGTGCAATTGTGAATGGGATCAGTTTCTTCATTTGTCTTTCTGTTGCTTCATTGTTAGTGTATAAGAATGCAACTGATTTCTGCACATTGATTTTGTATCCTGCAACTTTGCTGAATTCATGTATCAGTTCTAGCAGACTTTTGGTGGAGTCTATCGGATTTTCCATGTATAATATCATGTCATCTGCAAAAAGCGAAAGCTTGACTTCGTCTTTGCCAATTTTGATGCCTTTGATTTCCTTTTGTTGTCTGATTGCTGATGCTAGAACTTCCAGCACTATATTAAACGGCAGCAGTGACAGTGGGCATCCCTGTCGTGTTCCTGATCTCAGGGAAAAAGCTCTCAGTTTTTCCCCGTTGAGGATGATGTTAGCTGTGGGCTTTTCATAAATGGCCTTTATGATCTTTAAGTATGTTCCTTCTATCCTGACTTTCTCAAGGGTTTTTATTAAGAAAGGTGCTGGATTTTGTCAAAGGCCTTTTCTGCATCGATTGACAGGATCATATGGTTCTTCTCTTTTTTTTTGTTAATGTGATGTATCACGTTGATCGATTTGCGAATGTTGAACCAGCCCTGCATCCCAGGAATGAATCCCACTTGATCATGGTGAATAATTCTTTTTATATGCTGTTGAATTCGATTTGCTAGTATCTTATTAAGAATTTTTGCATCCATATTCATCAGGGATATTGGCCTGTAGTTCTCTTTTTTTACTGGGTCTCTGTCTGGTTTAGGAATCAAAGTAATACTGGCTTCATAGAATGAGTCTGGAAGTTTTCCTTCCCTTTCTATTTCTTGGAATAGCTTGAGAAGGATAGGTATTATCTCTGCTTTAAATGTCTGGTAGAACTCCCCTGGGAAGCCATCTGGTCCTGGACTCTTATTTGTTGGGAGATTTTTGATAACCGATTCAATTTCTTCGCTGGTTATGGGTCTGTTCAAGCTTTCTATTTCCTCCTGATTGAGTTTTGGAAGAGTGTGGGTGTTTAGAAATTTGTCCATTTCTTCCAGGTTGTCCAATTTGCTGGCATATAATTTTTCATAGTATTCCCTGATAATTGTTTGTATCTCTGAGGGATTGGTTGTAATCATTCCATTTTCATTCATGATTTTATCTATTTGGGTCATCTCCCTTTTCTTTTTGAGAAGCCTGGCTAGAGGTTTGTCAATTTTGTTTATTTTTTCAAAAAACCAACTCTTGGTTTCGTTGATCTGCTCTACAGTTTTTTTAGATTCTATATTGTTTATTTCTGCTCTGATCTTTATTATTTCTCTTCTTCTGCTGGGTTTAGGCTGCCTTTGCTGTTCTGCTTCTATTTCCTTTAGGTGTGCTGTTAGATTTTGTATTTGGGATTTTTCTTGTTTCTTGAGATAGGCCTGGATTGCAATGTATTTTCCTCTCAGGACTGCCTTCGCTGCATCCCAAAGCGTTTGGATTGTTGTATTTTCATTTTCGTTTGTTTCCATGTATATTTTAATTTCTTCTCTAATTGCCTGGTTGACCCACTCATTCGTTAGTAGGGTGTTCTTTAACCTCCATGCTTTTGGAGGTTTTCCAGACTTTTTCCTGTGGTTGATTTCAAGCTTCATAGCATTGTGGTCTGAAAGTATGCATGGTATAATTTCAATTCTTGTAAACTTATGAAGGGCTGTTTTGTGACCCAGTATATGATCTATCTTGGAGAATGTTCCATGTGCACTCGAGAAGAAAGTATATTCTGTTGCTTTGGGATGCAGAGTTCTAAATATATCTGTCAAGTCCATCTGATCCAATGTATCATTCAGGGCCCTTGTTTCTTTATTGACTGTGTGTCTAGATGATCTATCCATTTCTGTAAGTGGGGTGTTAAAGTCCCCTGCAATGACCACATTCTTATCAATAAGGTTGCTTATGTTTATGAGTAATTGTTTTATATATCTGGGGGCTCGGGTATTTGGCGCATAGACATTTATAATAGTTAGCTCTTCCTGGTGGATAGACCCTGTGATTATTATATAATGCCCTTCTTCATCTCTTGTTACAGCCTTTAATTTAAAGTCTAGTTTGTCTGATATAAGTATGGCTACTCCAGCTTTCTTTTGGCTTCCAGGAGCATGATAAATAGTTCTCCATCCCCTCACTCTCAATCTAAAGGTGTCCTCAGATCTAAAATGAGTCTCTTGTAGACAGCAAATAGATGGGTCTTGTTTTTTTATCCATTCTGATACCCTATGTCTTTTAGTTGGCGCATTTAATCCATTTACATTCAGTGTTATTATAGAAAGATATGGGTTTAGAGTCATTGTGATGTCTGTATGTTTTATGCTTGTAGTGATGTCTCTGGTACTTTGTCTCACAGGATCCCCCTTAGGATCTCTTGTAGGGCTGGTTTCGTGGTGACAAATTCCTTCAGTTTTTGTTTGTTTGGGAAGACCTGTATCTCTCCTTCTATTCTAAATGACAGACTTGCTGGATAAAGGATTCTCGGCTGCATATTTTTTCTGTTTAGCACACTGTAGATATCGTGCCAAGCCTTTCTGGCCTGCCAAGTTTCAAAGGAGAGATCAGTCACGAGTCTTATAGGTCTCCCTTTATATGTGAGGGCACGTTTATCCCTTGCTGCTTTCAGAATTTTCTCTTTATCCTTGTATTTTGCCAGTTTCACTATGATATGTCATGCAGAAGATCGATTCAAGTTACGTCTGAAGGGAGTTCTCTGTGCCTCTTGGATTTCCATGCCTTTTTCCTTCCCCAGTTCAGGGAAGTTCTCAGCTATAATTTGTTCAAGTACCCCTTCAGCACCCTTCCCTCTCTTCCTCCTCTGGGATACCAATTATGCGTATATTATTTTTTTTTAGTGTATCACTTAGTTCTCTAATTTTCCCCTCATACTCCTGGATTTTTTTATCTCTCTTTCTTTCAGCTTCCTCTTTCTCCATAACTTTATCTTCTAGTTCACCTATTCTCTCCTCTGCCTCTTCAAGCCGAGCCATCGTGGATTCCATTTTGTTTTGCATTTCGTTTAAAGCGTTTTTCAACTCCTCGTGACTGTTCCTTAGTCCCTCGATCTTTGTGGCAAGAGATTCTCTGCTGTCCTGTATACTGTTTTCAAGCCCAGCAATTAATTTTATGACTATTATTCTAAATTCACTTTGTTATATTATTTAAATCCTTTTTGATCAGTTCATTAGCTGTTATTTCCTGGAGATTCTTCTGAGGGGAATTCTTCCATTTGGTCATTTTGGAGAGTCCCTGGCGTGGTGAGGACCTGCAGTGCACTTCCCCTGTGCTGTGGTATATAACTGGAGTTAGTGGGCAGGGCCGCAGTCCGACCTGATGTCTGCCCCCAGCCCACTGCTGGGGCCACAGTCAGACTGGTGTGTGCCTTCTCTTCCCCTCTCCTAGGGGCGGGATTCACTGTGGGGTGGCGTGGCCCGTCTGGGCTACTTGCACGCTGCCAGGCTTGTGGTGCTGGGGATCTGGCGTATTAGCTGGGGTGGGTAGGCAAGGTGCACGGGGGCTGGAGGGGCAGGCTTAGCTCGCTTCTCCTTAGGTGATCCACTTCAGGAGAGGCCCTGTGGCAGCAGGAGGGAGTCAGATCCGCTGCCGGAGGTTTGGCTCCGCAGAAGCACAGAGTTGGGTGTTTGCGCGGAGCGAGCAAGTTCCCTGGCAGGAACTGGTTCCCTTTGGGATTTTGGCTGGGGGATGGGCGGGGGAGATGGCGCTGGCGAGCGCCTTTGTTCCCCGCCAAGCTGAGCTCTGCCGTCCGGGGGCTCAGCAGCTCTCCCTCCCTTTGTCCTCCAGCCTTCCCGCTTTCCGCGCAGAGCTGTTAACTTCTGACCTCCCAGACGCTAAGTCGCGCTTGCTGTCGGAACACAGTCTGTCCGGCCCCTCCGCTTTTGCCAGCCAGACTCGGGGGCTCCGCTTGGCCGGCGAGCCGCCCCTCCGCCCCGGCTCCCTCCCGCCAGTCCGTGGAGCGCGCACCGCCTCGCCGCCCTTCCTACCCTCTTCCGTGGGCCTCTGGTCTGCGCTTGACTCCGGAGACTCCCTTCTGCTAATCCTCTGGCGGTTTTCTGGGTTCTTTAGGCAGGTGTAAGTGGAATCTAAGTGATCGGCAGGACGCGCTGTGAGCCCCGCGTCCTCCTACGCCGCCATCTTCCTTCTCCCTCAACAACTTCATAACCTACATAGGTTTCCCATTTCATCTCTAAAGCAACTAAGGCACAGAGGTTAACCTGACCAAGATTCTATTTGAAGCATGGTCTGGCTTATGACCATTCTAAGCCTGAAAGGGCCCGGTGGGGGGTGGGGGGTGTAGGAGGAGTAATCAATGCTCTGTCCTCTAGGAACTTAGAATCCAGTAGGGTCAACACATACACAACTCAACAAGATTAGTTGACAAGTGCTCTAAAGTCCATGCAAACAGTTTTCTAAAGAGTCTCTCAAAGCAATGTCAGCTATGGACACTTGATACAGCAACAGATTCATAATCCACATGAAACATATCAAACAAGTCTGCAGTAATTCTGCAGCAGTAGCTCTCCACCTTGACCACCTTCAGAAACTGAAGCCTTTTGTTAGGACGTTTGTACCCGCCTTACTAAAGGAATGCCTGATCACGATGAAGACCACCACCAAGTTCTGCAGTAGCCTGGGTGCTTCAGTCGGTTAAGCATCTAACTCTTGGTTTCGGCTTAGGTTATCTCAGTTTGTGAGATCGAGCCCCACACGTTGGGGTCTGTGCAGACAGCACAGAGCCTGCTTAGGATCCTCTCTCTGACCCTCCCCCGCTCTGTGAAAGTAACTGAATTTTTTAAGGACACACTCACAGAATTTACCTCAGTCTGAGAGGAGGAATACAGGAAATGCTCTTCCCTTGCAGGTCGGAAATCTCTAAGGCAGCCTACAGAGCAAGGTTAATAAAACCTTCTGTGGGCCCCAAGGCCCAAGCTTCACGGTTAGGGGATATCACAAGTTTCACGGTAACAAGTCTTAACAGAGTCTCTTGCTGCCCTGGCTTTGATGGGCAACAAATAACCTGGAGGCCTGAAGATTATGGCCACAGATCAAGAGAAACAGCCTTGGGTCTACATCCTAATTTAGCATGCAGTCTTTGTCAGAGATAAACTTCCTCTCCCCCTGCCTCTACAACTCAAAGATTACGCATTTATGCAATACATAAAAGGAGCCATAAAGGGAGTCAATAGCCAAAGGGAGAAAAGAGCAAGAAATCAGGAAATGGACCTTGAACAGACATCAACATTAAGTTGGAGAGTCTCCTTTAAAGGTGACATTCCTTGCCAGTTCCCTTATCGATCCAGGACTTTTGGTTCTCATCTCTAAGAAATGAACACTCCAAGCTCTGTTCCCCTAATGCATTTCTTAACCCTTTAGAGCCTTTCTTTCACCTTCCTCTGGTCACATGTCTTCTCCCATTGGATTAAGAGCTCCATGAGTGCAGTAAACATTTGACATGTATCTTAGTAATCTCAGCTTCCCACATACAGGACACAGCAATGCGTAAGAGCAGACACAGATTCCCAGTTAAACCCACCTAGAGAGGACACCCCTCAATGAAACGATCAAATAGACCAGAATGAAGGAAGAAGGTACAGAATGCGTGTACACAGGTTTACACCTCTTGACCATTCCCAGGGTCACGGCCAACTCCAAGCACACAGATCAGAGTGCTGGCTCAGCAAGAATGAGTGACCAGACCCAGAGAACCCCTCAACATCAAATTCACAAGCACTACTTCTAGTCTACCTTCAAAACAGGTGTAATTTATCCACTCCTCACCACTCAAGTCCACCAACATGCTTCACCTGGTTTTCTGTGGCAGCCTCCTAGTAACGAGTCTACCTCCATGGCCTCCACCCCATAGTCTTATCAGTACAGCTGACAGAGCCTTAAAAAAAAAAAAAAAATCAAAAAAAAAAAAACAAAACAAAAACAAACAACACAACACAGTACATCACATCCCAGTTCAAAACCATTCAATGGATTCCCACCACACTTAAAATCCCAAGCTTCTACTGAGTTCAAAATGCCTTATAGGGTTGTGTCTACTTCTCCCACATACCATTCCCATCTTGATTCTATTCCCCCCTCACCCACCCCAACACTTGCTATTATGTGAGCACCTCTAATATGTTTATACCTCAGGGCCTTTGCACTGCCCACTTCCTCTGGCAGTTTCATTCTTCATATCCTTGGGATTCACTGCTCATATTATTCACGTTTAACCTCGCATGCAACCTTTTGAGAGATCTCTCCTAGCCTCTCCATCTAACCTAGAATCCCCATTATCAGTGATTCTCAGTTTCTGCTTTATGCTAGCAGAATTATCAGAGAGAGGTTACTTCATTAGAGCACAGACTTGGTCTTTGTTTACTGCTCAATCCACAGTACAATGCTTGAGTAGATATGCAGTAAGATTGTTATTAAAGGACTTGTTAGAAGAATACCATTAAATGGGCCAGGGAACTGCAGCCTCCAGGAGCAGACCGTCTCAAGGGCACCTTATAGTCCAATGGTCCGTGAACAAGCCCTTAGAAGAGAACTTGGGTAGTAGCTCCAGAGCCCCCCCATTCTTGTCATGCCATGTACAACCCAAGCCCAAAGACCAATCATTCAGGTTTCCACCCCCGCCCCCCACCTTCCCACCCTGTTCTGAGCTCCATCACACAGGGGTCATTTGGAAACGTACTCCACATATTCATTGGCACTAGCTGGCTGATCAGCAGAGTCTTTAACATTTTCATTAATACTCCTAAGGAGAATGCTCTATTTGGTTTCTTGAATGTTTCATAGTGGCTCCTCCTATGGGGCCTTTGTACCCATCTTCCCAGTGCTGGAACTCCCTCTTTGCCTCATTAATGCCTCCTAGAAGTACCACATGTACTCTTATGATAGAGACTTTACAATTAGAGGACTGTTCACAAGCCAGAATTTTCTCATCTTCTAGATGGAGAGACTGGATTTCAGAAAGGTTAATGACTTGCTACATGTCACACCACTGAAGGACCAAGCTGGGCCCAAATGGTGAGTCTTCAATTTCAATTCCCAGCATTTTCCAAGACATCAATGAGCTTACCTAAAGGGCTAAAAAATGGCTTCAACCCAGTATGAGTAAGATCATTGTTGGCAGTTCATTTCCCTCAAGAGTAAAAGACCATCATTCTCAACAAGGTAAGTATGTGCACTGATTACTGAGGTGCTCTTCAAAATTTAAATTCGTTGTTACACCAACTCGACTTACTGCATTACATGAAGAATCCTAGCAAGAAACAAGAAGGGGTGGGATACAAGGAGAAACAAGGAATGATGAAGGAAAGTCAACAGCAAGACACGCCTCGCTCTGTTTAAAGAGGTTCCCCCCCCCCCCCCAGACACAAGTGCCATCTAGGTGGCCACAAGCTCCTGTAACCACAGGAGAGGAACAAAGGGCTGGTGCCACAGTGCCCAGTGTCTTATCACTTACAACATGTGATCTAACCTCTAAGGTTGAGCCTTGAGGTCTATAAGGATAGTAATCCTACTACATTATGGTATTTTATGGTACACTGAAGTTAGTTTTACATAGAGCCCTTAGAACACCATCTAAGTGATTTCAAATCCCCAAGTTAGTGACCTTTACTGTTATTCATGCTAGATAGCAATCCTGTAGTGAGGATTCTTTCCCCGTTTATGCCTCATCTCTCTGACCTTAGGCAGGTCAGTCAACCTCATTGGAGCTCCAGGTTCCTCTTCTCTAGACAGAGTATCATAGCAGACCTACCCACTTCACTAAGTCCTTAAAAGAGTCAGATGGGAGAGAGTAGTTTAGAATATTCTGTCAGTAGCTTTTGATCACCATCTTCATACTCTAGCCAGGTAACACATTAAAATGTAAACTGAACCACTGAAGACTTCAAGCAGGGAAATGGCGGAATCCTCTTTAGTCCAGATGGATAAAATAGTGTTTATGTAAGGATGGGGGAGTGGGGTATTATCCTATCACTTATTCCTTCATTTCTGTACTTACAAATACTTATGGATTACCTGATACATGCTTGTCCCTTGAGTTGTGATGGCAATACAGCATGGACAAAGCAGGCGGACACTCTGCCCTAACACTGCCCACTTGTAGCAGTTAGAAACCGTATGCAGGTAAGAGACTCAAATACAGAGAACAAACAGGATTACTGGAGGGGGTATGGGAGGGGGGTGGGCTGAATAGGTAAGAGGCATAAGGAATCTACTCCTGAAATCCTTGTTGCACTATATGCTATTTTGGATGTAGATTTTTAAGTTAAAAGAAGTTCTTCCACATTCTGAACCAAAACCTGCATCTCCCATAAATTGCACCCACTTCTAAAAGTGTGTGCAGAAAGGCAGGATTCACCACTGCAAGATTCAAGCTCATTTGGGGAGAAACAGGAAACTCATGTAATATTTGAGTGGGGATACAAATGAAATTAGTGAAGCCAAGGGGAGGGCATCCTAGAAGTGGGAAAATTGGTCCAAAGGCCCCAAAAGAACTACTATGAAACAGTGTGAAAGGGACCAAGAAAGTGAGGGGGATGAGAGCCAGTAAGGGGGGCAGGCACCCAGAGGTTTTTTTTTTTGTTTGTTTAAGAACCACCACCACCACTACCCCCACGATTAAAATAAAAGTTAACATTTTGAGATCACACATCGGGAAGAATGAGTGGGAGGGACATGCACACTGCAGGAAAAGCAGGGCTACCGCAATGGTCCAGACAGGTTATCATGGCCGTTAATGAGTACAACAGAGAAGACAGAAGTAGACAGGAAATACTGATGAGCAGAGAGCCCCAGACATCACTGCCTGATCAGCTACAGGATCAGAGAGGGAGATGCCACAGTGGACCCCTCCATTTCTGCTAGGAGCAGCTAGGCAGACAAGGGAGTTAGTCTGACACCAAGAAAGTGACAAGAATGTGTAGTCAACTCTGAGGCATCCAGCTGGAACTATCAAGCAAGCAGTAGGATGCAGAGAACACAGAGAACCTTGAAGCCCATCTAAGCTAGTTCTACTTTAGGCTAAAATGTGTAGAACTCAGGGAAAGTGTTCCCTTCTGATGTAGAGCAAGGGATAACCAATAGGAAATGGGTTTCTCTCCGCTTCCAAAGTCAGACATGCCCAGGACAAGGTCACCACCATTCGTTAACCTTCTGCTCTGACAATGTTGCCCTTCATCTGGTGGCATCTGTTTTCATAAATGGGGTCTATGGAGCTTTCAGAGCTCTTTACAATAAGATTTCCTTATGCAGACAACAAGGATTGATATCTGACAGAGCAGGGAAAACAGCTAGAATTAAAGCACTGGGGCTTCCTCATTTGCTCTAGCATGTTTGGCTTTTTCTTACAAGCAAAGCTGGCTGACCCATCATGTCCTCAGAATCTGCAGCACTGGGATAGCCTGTGGACCATCTCACTTCCCCAGGACCTCTCCCGGCCTGGGCCAACCTGGGGTAACCACTGCCTTTCTCTCTTCCAGTCATTTCCTCTTGCCCAACCTCTTTGAGCCATGACCTAATGATACCAGGGGATCAGCTAATGTGCCAACGGGTAGCTCAGTAAAGCTTAAGAAACTTATGATCCAAGCTTTTCTTGTCCTTAGCACTTCAACAAAGCATTCATGTTTGATGTCTGGTTTTGCTATTTGCTAGTCTGTTTTGGGACAAGTAATCTTATCTCCTTCACTTGAGTTGCTTTAACTGTATAATGGGATACTGAGCCTTTCCTCCTAGGATCGTCAGGAGGAGGACACAAAATGGTCTGGATGAACAATGGATGCACAGAAAGATGCTACTTTAGAGAATTTTCAGAGGGTTGATAGGTTTATAGAAAACCTGATTCTAAGAACTCCCCCCACCCCATGAGATACACAGTCCCAAGGTGTATAGTCCAAGACCACATTCTACAGAGTCTTTTCTGCCTGCATGCTGGAAACACTGAGAAGTGTGAAGACTTTTGGTCCTAGATCAGGGTTTCTCTTCAACTTTACCTATTTCCTAATACCAATGTTCAAGTCCTTTACCCACACTAGTAAAATCAGAACCCCTGAGCATGGGGCCCAGGCATCAGTATTTCAAGTACCACCACGTGATTCTGTACTGTAGCCAGAGAGAAGAACCACTGGTTTGTTTTGCTAAGCTACTAGGGAATTCTAGTATTCGATTCAAATTTCATTAGTATCTAGCTACCCATCTCCCTTCTTTCCCTAACAGTCAGCCTCCTTCCATCTTAGATGCTGGTGTTCTCTGGTACTAGTAACTTAACATAGAAACATCTAGCCTCTCCTGGAAGAGACACATCCAGTATTTACCAGTTACCAGCACTGCCTTGTTAGCATTCCCTTGCTTAGAAAGGCAGCACGGGCCAGGCCACTAGGAGGCAGGGCTGGAGACTGGAGTTGAGAAACAGTCTGAACCGCACAACCCCAGAAGACAGACTCTCCTCTCTGAGGACCAAGCAGATGGATGGGATGGCCCTGAGGAGCAGCTGGGCATGTAAACAGAAGCTCATTACCTTAAGAGGAGCAGCTATAGCACAGGCTTCGTTAGTGACCTAGTTTAGTATAGTCTATTAAACTGTTCACTTCCAATCTCCTGAAATAAAAAAACAAAAATAGTTCATTGCTAGGGGAGAAAAAGCTAAAATTTTAGACAGACCTCATTGGCATATGAAAGGCAGAAAAAGGGAGGTAGCTAACAACTTGAAATACAGAGACTTGAAAGTTCTATGGTTTTCTATTAAATGGCAACAGGGCGGGGCAGGTTGTTGGAGAGGCTGGGTGGGGACTAAGACTTTTAGCTTTAATATAAGTTTCTAGGCTTTTGGGAAGTAGGATTTATATGGATGGGGAAAGCAGAGACCTTCATGAACTTGGAGAAGCAGGCAGAAGATGACAGGGACATCGAGAGTACCTAAGGAAGCATGAAGTGGATACTTTTGGAAGACCGGTTTTATACGCTCACCTTAGCATGATCATACTGCAGCTTCGTTCATATCTGATCGAAACAAAAACTAGTTCAGCAGTAAGTGTTCAGGAATCTGAAGAGGTATATAGTCCATGCATCTTAAGCACTTCCATTAAGATCTGATACCTGATCTATAATCTTGCCTCCTGGCACCTGCCATCACTCTTCCTCCTTTGCAAGATGTTCTTGCTCACTGGGAGGTTTGCTTTTGACAACCGCATGCCTCTGTCCCTGCTTCAGGTACTAAAATATGTTGCAACTACAATTTTCTGCTTATGACAAACCTGGCCCAAGCTTTGTAGCCAACAGTCTGTCTCAAGAGTTTCTCATTTCCAACTATACGATAGTGCCCCACAAATTCCTCATGCAAGATCAATGGTTGGGGAATGGATACATTCACTTTGCCCAATAGGGCCTCACCTTCTGATGCATCTTGTGTGTGTTGTAAGGGTGGGTAACAGACCAAGTGGCAGAAGAGAGCATCCCAAGACAACGAAGACAAGTACCAGAGGAACTAAAGTATCACTTTGGTTACAGTTTACATAGGTTTTTTTTTTTTTTAATCTTATACTAATAATCCCCTTTTCACTCATGAAAGGAAGTAGGAAAACCCAGCTCAGATGGGCTAAGAGGATGAAATTAAAAATATATCACATTGGGTTTTTTAGAGGAAAAACCTAACAGGGAACTCTCTAGCCCTTTCAACAGCTGACAAACCAGAACATCCACTTCTTTCCTCATTTTCCTCGAGTCCCAAGGCAAAACCCTAGAGGAAGCCAACACTAAACAAGCAAATTGAGAAGACAGTTTTGGCGAAATTGGAATAGGACAGGAATGGTGACTTCCCTGAGGGCATGAACAATACTTTTCTGAATTTAACGTGTAATGTCTATAGACCCCTAAATGAAGCACAAGGATTCTAAAATAAGTTGTTTGCATAACAGACCGTTAAAAACTGAGAACAAACTGAGGGTTGATGGGGGGTGAGAGGGAGGGCAGGGTGGGTGATGGGTATTGAGGAGGGCACCTTTTGGGATGAGCACTGGGTGTTGTATGGAAACCAATTTGACAGTAAATTTCATATATTAAAAAAATAAATAAATAAAAATAAAAAAATAAAATAAAGTAAGTTGTTTGAAAGGCACTTCATAAACATAGGTAGAGATGAGAATATTCTGATGAAGATTCTTCATCCTTTCTTGTCCTCTGTGACCAGGAGAATACATTTGAAGATGGTTTGGTTGGGATTGGCATCTTTTCAGAGATACTTGTTTCTTAAAGGGCTTGAATGGGAGTTTTTTTCCTGACCCTGGGGACAGTAGACTTGGCCACACATGTTAGGTGAGCCCTGGAGTTGCCTGGGACTTTCTTTACTCTCCTGGCCTGAGGACTTTGCTACAGAAGACTTAGGTTTCTTTTATTTGATATTTGCTTTAGTCATTATCTCCACAAGCTGAACTGTGTCAAAAGGTTTTAGAAAAACAGGAGTATGTTGCTCTCACTGATGGTCAAATGAACAAAGACTGCTTCAAAGACTGCAGCAGGTACTAAAGCAGTGCATGTCCCCCCCTGCCCTTCTGAAGGGATACACAGGGCAATCTAAATCCACATCCTTGCTTAGACTAGTAAAGGAATCCAGGCCAGAAACTGCTACCAGTTCATAGTATAGTAATATATTCCAGGCAAATTAGAGGTTAAATCATACATGTTCTTACTGCAGAGAAGTAAAAGGGTACAAAGAAACTTTGAGGTGATAGGTTTACGGCCCAGTTTGCAACAATGATTCCATGGGTACATGCTTGTCTGTAAACTCAAAGTTGTAGATGTTAAGTAGGTTTTTTTTTGTTTTTTTTTTTTTGTTTTTTTGCATTTCAAGCATACCTCAATAAGGTTTAAAAACAAAAATAACCTGGGGGTGCCTGGGTGGCTCAGTCAGTTGAGCGTCCAACTTTGGCTCAGGTCATGATCTCAGTTCATGAGTTTGAGCCCGGTGTTGGGGTCTGTGCTGACATCTCAGGGCCTGGAGCCGGCTTTGGATTCTGTCTCCCCCTCTCTGCCCCTCCCCTGCTCACACTTTGTCTCTCAAAAATAGATAAAAAATAACCTCAATTCTTCAAGTTTTTCACCATCAGCCTTTTTCTAGTTTTTTACTCCTGGAAGTCTCTACCAAGGGAACAGTTAACTCTTATAAAAGCCAGTGATCACTGAGAACCTATGTTCAATTATCGGTTTTTCTCTAGTCCCTCTCAGGTCCTGCTCCCTCTCCCCTGATCAAGTTTCCATCCACTGACTGAAAGGACAGCTTTAGAAGTAGATGCCCAGGCCTTGAGATCTTTACACTGCTCCCACTAGAAGCCCACCCAGAAGAACAGACTTTTAAGAGGGGTTTGTTGTACAAGCCAGATCTCAAATCCTTTGTAATTGGTCCAGTCATAGATGAAAGTTCAAGTGCCAGGCAGTCTCTGCTGTGGTTTGAACGATTAAGAACTATCCATCCATCACCATGGGACAGTCCTATTCTTCCACGTAGGCAAAGCAACAGAGAAAGCAGATGAGCAAACAATGAAAAAACCATGTACAAAGAAGGCTGAAGAGGAAACTGACCATTCAGGCCACTGCTGTTCAAATATCCCAGTTTCGGTTGGGTTTTTTTTTGTGATGTTTGCTACAACTGTGGTCCCCTTCTTGTAAGTCACTTCCCTTGACTCCATGTGTTCCCCTTTTCCCCCCTTCCCTCACCATGGACCCTTTTATCTCCTATGCCCCCAAACTGCTAATTAGGCAGTATCCTATCATTGGCCCTAGAATGCACTGGTATTTTGTCATTTAGAGACTGAAGATGAAAGCGATCTATTGGTTTCCAAGTTCCTAGTGAGCCCTGAGGTGTTTTAGTTCTTGGAGAGATGAACCACAGCAAATATTTTTGAGGTGCCCTTAGGCAAAGTCACCTTATTTACCAGTCCTGCTCTACCCGAGAGGACCTAGAAGCTACAGAGAAGGTGCAGGCAGACAGGCAGTACTCAAACACTGAGGTCTTCCATAATCCATTACAGGTGTTCTCGGAAGTGTATCATCTGTTTTGGCCAAACACTCCAAGGTCCTACCTCCCTGGCAGTCTGCTGAATCCGGACATGGTTCGCAGGATGCTTCTAGACCCCCCCACCCCAGGAAGAAAGGTAGGGACGGGTCGATTCTAGAATACTAGAAAACTTTATGGATGTCCAGGCTATGTGTCATGTATACAGATCCCTGTAAAAATAAGTTAGGATTTTATTAGTAGATACCACAGAAGAGACCAAGGATTCTGTTCTCCCCAGCAGAAAGTGTTTCACCTGAGCTTAACCCCTCATGGAGCTAGGAGCTTCCTTCCCAGAAGAGCCTACTGTCATCTCCCCAGGGCTAAGAGGTCCTCAGAAACTGATCACCGGGGTCTCCCAGCAAACTCCTTTAAATAGCTAGCACTCCAACCCAAATTGCCCAGTGGAAAAATGATCTGGTTATCCCCCCCCCAAGAACTGCTCTCAATTTCGCCCTCTTAAAAGGGGAAGTGTTATCAATTTGTGTCCCAAGATTTCTATTAGCCCCATCAACCCATGAGATTAGGAGATTGGGCTTAAGGTAGTTAAGATTAGATGAGGTCATGAAAGGGACAAATGTCATTACAGCAGTCACAAGAAAGCTTGCCTCCTCTCCATTCTTCACCATGTGAGGGCAACAGGAAGTCAGTAGTCCACAAGGTAGGCAGGGACTCTGACAAGAACTGGACTATGCTGGTGTCCTGAGGTCAGATTCCTGGTCTCCAGAATTCTAAGAACTAAGTTTGTTGTTTGTAAGCCACTCAAGTCTAGGGTATTGTAGGGGCAGGAAAAAGTTCCCCTCAACCTTCCTAGGGTCCCAGTTGGGGCCTCAAAATTAAGCTGATCAAGAGGTTAACATGAAAATATTAAGGTAAATACACCCGTGGTTAATGTTTTTGAGAGCAAGAGCACCAGCACAAGCCACTTCCCCAAGTGGGGGACCACAGAAACAGAGGGAGACAGAATCTGAAGCAGGCTCCAAGCTCTGAGCTGCCAGCACAGAGCCTGATAGGGGACTCAAACTCACAAACTGAGATCATGACCTGAGCCCAAGTTGGATGCTCAACTAAGCCACCCCAGTGCCCCAACTGTAAGTTTTATGACACAAGGGGCACCTGGGTGGCTCAGTTGAGCATCCAACTTGGGCCCAGGTCATGATCTCACAGTTTGTGAGTTTGAACCCCCCATCCAGTTCTGTGCTCACAGCTCAGAGCCTGGAGCCTGCTTCAGGTTCTGTCCCTCTCCTCTCTGCCCCTCCCCCACTTGCAATCTGCCCCAGTCTCTTAAATGTAAAAATAAAGTTTCATGAGACACAAGAGCCTTCATAAGGAAATAAAGATCAAGGAATGGTTAAGCTGGGTTTTCTAGGTTAGGTTTGATTAGTAGACAGTTATGGAGAAATACAATAGGGCAAAACAAAAGGGAAGTTTGGTAAACTAAGGAAAACTTAGTACAGCCTATTTATCTTCAGAATCCCTTTTCTTTGGAGGTCAGGTTTCTTTCAGAGGAAAGCAGTCTTCACATAAGGGTTTTAGGACCTACCTCAGGGAAGGGGGGCAGGTGTGGGGGGGGGGGCAGGGAGAACAACTGTCCTGCTTCTGCCATTTTCTCAAACTTCTTCAGCTTAAGATATTTGCCAAGATGCCATATCCGGGGGTACTGTGTCCTTAACTGTATCAATACTTTGTTACATATTGCTCAGCCTTCATTAGCGTGGGCTGCTGGAATTTCAAAGAGCTCCTCTCCTGAAGCATAGACCTGTGTGTTTAGCAGTCCCCTGGCTCGACCACACTTGGTATAATGACTTAGGCTTTTTCTCACTATACCCTGGTCTTCGTTTTCCCTTATCCCTAATAAGGCTTGTTTCTTGATCCACGCTGTAGGACATAACTCAATTCTTTCCAACACTGGTGCCCATCCTATGAAGGCTTGGAAGGGACCCACCGTGAGGTCAGTTGGTGATTGGCCAGCCCCATACAAGGGGAGAGAAAAATATGAATGACCAATTGATAAGTACCATTGAGGTGGTATAGAGGATCCCATGATCTAATAAATGTAGAGACCAACTTAGGGAAAGTTTTAAGGGAAGGCATAACTAAGGAGGGAAAGAAAAAGCGACTCTTGATCAGTGAAAGGGCCAGCCAGCCACATGAGCTGAGGGCAGCATGCTCCAGATAGAGGGCAGGGTGCAGGGCATGTCCCTGGGCGAAGAGAGAACTTGTGGACTGAAGCAGCAGCAAGAGGGGCTAGATCAGAGATGCTCAAGTAACAACATGGTCCAAGACACAGCTGAGGAGGAGGCACTAACCAGAGCCCAACCCCGATCCCAAGTGCACCTACTGCTCTTGTCTGGCCCCTGGAAGGGAGAATAACAATCCTTCTGAGCCATTTCAACATTACTCCAAGGCAGTGCTACCAGAATTCCCCAGCTTCCTAGTCCAAGAGGTACTTTCATGGAGCAGTCTCCCAAGTTGGAAGCACCCCCTCCTCTATATACTTCCTAGGACACCAAGCATGGATTCAAGAAAACCCTTTTCTCCTCACCATGATCTTGTTGGCATGCCAGACTCACATCCAGAGGGTGGTGGTAGTAGCCAACCTTCTTTGTATCTATGAAGCACCAAGATCTAGGTGAAATCTTCTACAGATACAGGATTTCATCCTCAAGCATGTATACTTGTCAGAGCCAGGGGTCTTAAGAGAAGATCTGGGAGAGACCAGTCATGACATGGTCTTTCCAGACCATTTGTCAGTGGCAGGATAAACTGGGTGCCAAAACAGGTTTAGGTTACAGAATCATTGCTTTCAGAAACAGGGATGTTTAGGCAGGTCCTTGAATTCAGCTTGGGGACACAATTCACAAAGCTAACAGGCTACCTTCCAGCATGCACCAAGTAAGAACCTTAGAGTATGGCAGCTGATAGAAGTTGTCTAATAAAGTAGCTAGGGCTCTCTTAAAGGGAAGCTCTTAGGGTCCTTAAGTCTGGAAGGCAGAGGAAAAAGCAGTTGCATTTTCTTCCCTGCAAGGATTATGTAGGAGGGAGGTCCACTTTAGATACTTTCAGTCTTGTTCTCATCCCATCTATTTTCTGTGCTGCAGTCAGGGGATTTCTTCAGTTTTTAAATTTTTCTTCACTTCTTTGAAGGTATGAGCCTTCACCGGCTTTATTCTCAGGCATTTTTAATTTGTTGTCAAATTTGTTTCCATACCAACACCCAGTGCTCATCCCAACAAGTGCCCTCCTCCCTGCCATCACCCACTTTTCCCCTCTCCCTCACCCCCCCCATCTACCCTTAGTTTGTTCTCAGTACTTCAGTCTCTTGCTTGCACCCCCCCCCCCATCGTCTTTTACGTTTCTCAAGATCCACCTATGAGTGAGAAGATCTGGTATCGGTCTTTCATCTGCCTGGTTTATTTCACTTAGCATAATACCCTCCAGTTCCATCCCTATTGCTGCAAACAGCCAGACTGAATTCTTTACACCCAAGCCTTAGATTTAGACAGTGCAATTTCAATCCACTAGAGGCAGATCTTCTGGAAGCATCCCCGGTGCCTGCACAGACCCTCAGAACTTCCATGTCTTTAGGCAGAGTTCCCTCAGAATTACCCTTTATGATTATCAGTACTGCTAAAAGTTGGGCAAGTTTACTCTTAACTTGCACACTGGCCCCCTGTACTTTTGCTCTAACCTCATTTTCTTCCCCTTCCCATCTCACACCTTGTTGTCCATTTTCCAAGTATAGTGGGCATCTGCCAAGGACCACCTTTTTCCTTAGATGTTCTGATGTCAATCTATTCTTGATTAGGGCTGCCAGAAGAATCCTAGGTCCCTAAAGACCATGATCAGCCTAGACTAGGTGTGGGACTCTGAACACATCACTCAGACCACGGGAATGTAGGGTCATGATTGGGGAGACCTGTGTCATAGTGTATAACACCCACAAAGTCCTGGCCACAAGGCTCAATTCCCACAAAATATCAAGTAGCCTATTCATCAGAACCACCCAGATCCCTGTAGAGTTTAAATTCTAGTGTGTTTTTTATTTAAGGTCTCTAAACAAACAATGTAGAGAGACCTTCCTCAGCTACGGTCCACGAACCCCAGCCAGATGGAGTGGTCATCTCCGTTTGTTGACCTACCTGTTGCTTTTCAACATTGTCATTTGTTCATGCACACAGGGAAGTGTCCCACCACAGACAGCACAACTTTTCTCACTTCTTGTTAGCTCTTCATTACTCTGGGCAGGAGTGCAATCTACTTGCAACAGAAAAGGCCTGTTGCCTCAATCACTGGGCACAAAAACTAATGCTGACTTTCTGTTCTGGTCATCTTCAGGTCTTGGAAGGATAGAGCCTATGGTCTGGGCAAAAATTTAACATGCAGAAGGCAATACAAATGACCCAAAGCAATCTCACTTCCAACTATGTATTTCATTACAAGTAACTTTTAAGATTTTCCATCTAGGAAGTAACTCCCCATTTTCCACTACTTCAATAATTGGCTTTTTCAATAAGCAGTCCTGTAGGTCATAAGATCAGGGTTTACCACTGGATAAACTTCTAGATCATGTGGCTCAAAACCGGGTCTTTGAAGAGCTCAGGTAGCATTGTTAACCAAGTGCCCTCTGCTTCCTAGAAGCACATTTAACTGCACAGGATTCAAATATATGGCCTGTGTAGTACACATGAAGTTTCTACAGCTGATATCTTACCCCTGGGAACATGCTCCCCAATTTTCCAGCTGTCAATATACAGCATTAGACAAGGATGGCCAATAGATTTCTTAGAATAACACTCAGTACAGAGCCCTGGACTCCAACTCAAGACTGGTTTAAGTCAAAAACAGGAAAGCAAAAGGTGTTAAGACTATTAGTTTTTTTTTTTTTTAATTTTTTTTTATTTTTATTTTTTTTTAACTTTTTTTTTTTATTTTTGAGACACAGAGACACAGCATGAACAGGGGAGGGGCAGAGAGAGGGAGACACAGAACCGGAAGCAGGCTCCAGGCTCTGAGCCATCAGCCTAGAGCCCGACGCGAGGCTCGAACTCACGGACCGTGAGATCGTGACCTGAGCTGAAGTCGGACGCTTAACCGACTGAGCCACCCAGGCGCCCCAGTTTTATTTTTTTAAGAAACATCCAAGTCAAACCACCAGGTGCCTTTTCCTCTTCGAAAGGCAAAAAGTTCATCAGTAGATAACATTGTTTCCCCTAAGGAGGCAGGCATCACAATGGGAAACAAAGCCTGGCTCCACCTACCAACTCAGACTTCCAGTAAGTGACTTAATCCTCTTGACTTTTTTTTTTATGAGGGGAAATGCAGAACCTCAGGATACAGACAGGTTTGAGTAAACAAAATATACAGCTTGGGTGGGGGTTTGGGAAAGGCTGCCAATAACCAGTTTAAAAGTACCATGCCAAACAAGAAGGTACTGATCAGGATTTAGCCACTTTGCCACAGAACTATCCTTTGGGAATTGGAGAAGCTGCCTACCCAGATCAAGATTTGCAATCCAGTTGTTTTACTAACATGTTCTTTTGATGTTCCTCGAATCCTAAGAAACTTCAGTTCAGATCAGCCTCCATACCTACTTGTCTCCAACCTTGTATTGCCCCTCATTTCTCACCACTTCCTCTCCCTTTCAGTTCACCATATCCCGTCGTCCCCCTCAGGAGCTCTGGTCTCAAGAGACATGGCTATAGTGGAAGTAATACTCTCAGGTCAAGTCCTAGCTTAAAAAACACAACCACCTTTTCTCTAACTCAGATTTCAGTTGTATTATTTCCATTAAACAGGATTTGGTAAAAACGCCAAAATAAGATGGGGGATGCTACGACAATTAAGGGAGTTAATCCATGGAAAGCATGTAAGTATTTGCAACTGTTCTATGCAGGATTTAAGTGAGTACTGTGTCCCATTCCTAAGTTTATGTTTTGCTAAAGTTAAAGACTATTCATTAAATTGTATATTCCTGAGAAATAGTTAACTTACAAGGAAACCGAGGTCATTTTGATCACAATCCCATTCTGGTTAATAGCTGGGGAGACCTTAAACCATCAACTCACTTACCCAAAGCAGTCTGTCCAGTTCTCTGGTCCTTTTACAGATCTTCATTGAGATGCTCCTATTCCAGGCTGGGGACTAGCCATTTACAGAACACACATGGATCAGGTTGATCTAGGTTCAAAAACTGATCCTACTTTTTGTTACCTATAAAAACACCTTCTGTTCCTTCAACTCTTTAAACACGAGTTCAGATAGGAGGTTACCAGCACTCAAACCTCGGCTTCCCCTTTTAACTTTATCTTTTGCTGGTTATGTAACTACTCAGATCTTGACTTTTTTCCATCCAAAACAGAGACAGTACCTATTTCAAAAGGCTACCAGGGCAGCAGGGAGACTCCACATAAACACCTCAGTGTCTGGCATACGGGAAATACTCAGGAAATTGTAGTTGTCGGGACAATTCACTAACAATGCATAAATGCCTGGACATATATGCCTCAGTTACAGAGGATCAGATAACATTACTTTATCATTGCCCCACTGCCACCACTCCGTTTTTGCCTTTGGCTCCCCCACCCCCCCACTTGAAGTTCACTTTCTCTAAGGTACAAATTCCTATTGCTCTTCCAGAGCACCTTAGAGATAAAACCCTTTAAGAAAAGTCTCCCAAACTAATAAGATTTTCTTCTACACTACTGTAGTATTTTTGGTATAGCTTTTATAAAATCTTGTGTCCCCAGTGGGTAAGCTTCCAGGGAATAGAAAAGCCCATTTTACTTCTCCATGTCCAATACAGTACCGGAAATTGTATTCATGCTAACAGACAAGCCGAGTCAGATCTCCAAAAATAGCCTCCATTGGCACATTGTGTTTGCCTTCTCTCAGAACTCCTTAAAGGGAGGTAGGGTAATGTTAGATGAATGGATTTGGGGGCCGGTCATTTAACTAGATGTTTTACATCTGTATCTAGCAAATAGAATTCATGAGGTGATCATCACCATTCCCGATATAAGGGCAGACATTTGGGTTTATGGAATCCACTTCAGAAGCTCTAACAATGTGCTGGAATCAGACCAAACTCAGACTCAGGTATGTAATTCTAACTGAAGGTTTTTGCACCGTATTTTATTGCCTCCTGAAACAAAGCAAACTCCAGCTCCATTTGCCCACTCTACTTTCCAGCTTGGGTGAAGAGAGGGGATCTTGCCCAATTTCCCTTCCTTGGCTTCGGAGATACTCGCTTTAACACTACAGAGCCTGCGATCAATCCAGTCCCGCTCTTTGTCCCGTTTCTCTGACAGTTTAACAGGCTGTCTAAAGTCAGAAAGCAGACATACATCTCAATACAACACCTAGCTTTCATCAGAGGAACAAGGCTAAGCTGTTTATACTATGAAGCATACTTTTTAGTATCTATGTCAAAGCATTCTGTATCAACATATTGCAGAATTAAGAATGTTAACTCGGGGCACCTGGGTGGCTCAGTCGGTTGGGCATCCGACTTCAGCTCAGGTCATGATCTAACAGCTTGTGAGTTCAAGTCCCACATTGGGCTCTGTGCTGAGCTCAGAGCCTGGAGCCTGCTTCGGATTCTGTGTCTCCTTCTCACTCTCTCCCCCAACCTACTCGCATTCTCTCTCAAAAATAAGTAAACATTAAAAAAAATTTAAAAAAAATTATAGTAACTCATGTTTTATACATGATAACCTACCATTTTCCAATGTAGGAATTAGGACTCTGGTCGTGAGTGTAACAAGTTTAAAGGCCTTGTTCTGTTAAATTTTCTGAAGGCCTACGAAGAAAAGTCAATTGTTGGACAACATAGGGTAATATTCCCATCTAATAAGGGGACTAGGCTAGTCTCTACACTGGCCAGACCGACCACATGTGATGTGTCAGTTTGGGGAACCATGCTTTAGAAGAGACTAAAGCTGGGAAGATTCTAGAGTGGAGCACTGAAGATGCTGGATGCTTTATAACTGCCCTATTACTAACAGATGACACAGGAACTTAGAGGCCTTAGAAGGAACAGATTCCTTGTCCCTAGATACCAGATGGTCAGGAGAAACCAGGCACACTTCTTGAGCTCTACCTTGTAGAGTAACAAGGCAACAATTCTCTGAAGACCTGGAAGGATCTTAAAGTAAAAATTCTGTAGTTCATGGGAGAATTCTAACCAAACCCAAACCCAAATCACTGAGGTACCAGTCACTGCTCACACCCTCTAGAATTTTGAGCTGATGGTCCTGAGGTCCCTTCCAGCTGGGTATGCTCGAATGACTGGTCCAACCATGCTTACAAGCCCTTTACCCCACTTGGCCTTTAAGTTGGTCACAAAAGGAAAGAGGCAGCTGATCTAGAGAAGGAGGCCCAGCTGAGACAGAGCCTCAAAGCACCCTGTAGTGGGTCTTGATAGAAGTTCCCCAAGCCTTTGTCATTTCCAAATGCTGTTATCAAGGCAACTTCTTGCTCAGGACTCCACGAGTAGACAGCTCCTATGTGAAATTATGGCCATTTTGTTCTAAGAACAAAATGATTTGAATGATCAGAGCTCAGAGCTTTTTATGTAAAGGGAGAGGCCAGTTAAGGGTTTCCTCCCACAGGGGGAGGCAAGAGTGGGTTTATCCTTTCTCCAGCTTGGAGCTCCACCATTAGCAATGTATTCCATAGGGCAATGGAAACATTAGGCATAGACCACTGGTGAAGACAAGAAATTACAAACACCAATGGGACTGAGTTGATCACCCCTTTTCTAAGAAAAAAAAAAATAAATCAAAAGGTTAACAGGTGTGTGGACTTTCTAGTAAGATTCCATTTTAAATCTGGGCTTTGCCACTTATTAGCTGTGAGCCCTTCCTTACCTTCAGGTTATTGAACCTCTCCATCAGATTCATTATAAAGATAATACCCACCTCTGAGTTGCTGGATAAGGGATTTAGAACACAAAGTACTCAGAACAGTCTTAGCATATGGTAAGCTATTGTTGTAATGGTGGAAGTGATACTGATAAAGAGTAGGACCAGGGAGTAGTAGAGGTGGGTTGCCAGAACCCTGAGGATTTTTGCCTGCATAGGAAAGGGAGTCAAAGAGCAAGGAATTAAGGGAATATGGGTTGCTCAATTGGTTAAGCATAGGACTCTTGGTTTCAGCTCCGATTAGGATCTCAGTTTCTTGAGTTCAAGCCCCATGATGGGTTCCACACTGACAGTGCAGAGCCTGCTTGGGATTCTGTTTGCCTTACTTTGTGCCCCTACCCCCCTTGTGCCAGCTCTCAAAATAAACCTAAGAAAAGGAATGGACATTTCCTAAGTACTTATGTGCCCAGTAATAAGCCTTTAGAGCCTCGATTTCCTAGAGGAGGCAAGTTTGTTTTGTTTGAGGACAAAAATCTTGCAAAGTGTTCTGAACCTCATGACTTCTACCAATACATAAAGGATCAAAGGCATATACAACCTAGCTCCAAAAATGGAGGTTATTCAGGCTGCTCAACAAGACACACGGAACCACGTTCTCCTAGAACTAGGTTTTACTATTCCTGTTCAGTTGTACCTTCCAATTTATCAAGCCCATATAATGATGGGAAGAGGGTGGGGACATCAGCCTCCTGGATACACTACCCTCCGTTTTTCTTTATAGGTACTGATCTGGTACTGGCAAAGAATCTGGGCTAAGTATCTTGGTGCATGCAACATATCCAACCAGACCAATAGAACCAAGGATATATTCTGACCTGCAGGTAGAAACTATCAGCCATGAGAGTCCTATCTCATGACTATTTGAAGAGAAAGAAAATGCAGGAGACAGATGCTTGGGTGGCTCAGTCGGTTGAGCACACCAAGAGTCACCCCAGTGACTCTTGATTTCAGCTCAGGTCATAGGGAACCTTGCATCAGGCTCCCCTCTCTCCACCTTCCCCCCCCCCCACCTCTGCTCTAGAGTTGTCAAAAATAAACATTAAAGGGAAAAATAAGAAGCATGAGAAGAGCTGTTGCACTACTTTGGTCCTAGAGCAACTTGGATTTCCAAATTCAGTGGCTGAACAAAGATGCCCTCAGATTCTCGGGCTTCTTAGAAGTTCTCCACTCCCCTCAAGTAACATCCAGACTCAAGGCCACCAGATTTCCCCATGTTGGTCACCTCCTCAGCCCTCCCCAAGCTGGAAGACAAATATGGTGTCTTATACCAACAACACAGAGTCCCCATCTGTCCCAACCCAAACTACATAGAAGACCAACCTATCAAGCATGCTAGTCTCTAATGGTTCCCTCCACAGTAGGGCACCTGAGTGGCTGCTTCCCCAGGTCACGTAAGGGAGTAGGAACAAAGAACACGGACATGGAGATTTTACTCTGCACAACGAAGGTCCCCTGAAGTCAAGGTAAAGTAACTCCTCCCTTCCTTCACCTGCATAGAAACCTGTATATAGGCCTAACCTATGAACTTTTTAAACCTATTTTACTTTTTAAGGAGTATTTCTCTAAGAATGTGAGCCTTTGGGGAAAAGGCAGGTTTTATTCAGTATTTACCTCCATGTTTAACACCTAGTACATCCTCAATAAGTTTGGTTTTTAGATTAGGTTAATTCCAGCAAAGACTGATAAGATGTAGTCCTCACTAGTTAGAGGACAGATACAAGAGGAGTTTTCCTCATGAAGGGGTCAAGGTTTTCCCAAGAACCAGTAGTATTATGTAGGAGATTAGAAGACACCTATTAAGGCTGACCAGTCTCCAGACCAGCAAAGCCAATGTTTTAATCGCAGTTTGAATGCCCCCCATGCCTGAGCCCCAGGAAGTACCAATGTTTCAGGTTGAATCCAGATGTAGAAAAAGCTTACATCCTAGTTCAAGAATTCCCTTACTGAATGTTCAAGGTGGGTTCAGCCTTGTGTTCTCTTCAGACCTTAACCTGATTTCCGTGAGTGGCCCCCATCTAAATCCCTTTACTCAGTCGATTGATTTAAGTTTATTTTGATAGGGATAGGGAGGGAGGTGGGGGGAGGAAGAGAGCAGAAGAGAGAATCCCAAGCAGGCTCTGTATGGTCAGACATGGGGCTCAAACTCAACCATGGGAGAGTGGAACCAAAACCAATGGTTAGATGCTTAACCAACTGAGCCACCCTGCCCCCCCGCCAAAATCCATCCGTAATGTATGTTCAACTCACCCCAGGAGTGCCAGAAGCCGAGCTATCCAACCAGCCTGATGGCAGGGCCCAGGTTGTGGACAGATCAGGACTGCAGGGCAGCCCATAGACAGGGAACCTTCTTGAATTGCTGCTTTTATGTAATTTGGCCTTAACAGAAGGACCTAGGGAATCGTCTGTTGGGCAATTGCCCTTGACAGACCCCCTGGGAAAAGCACCATTCATGAAAGAAATAAGGCTCCGCAAGGGAATTGTGTGGCCCTACATTTAGCCCTTGCCACCCCCTTTAAAGACTCCTCTACCTAAAAGAATGGCCTCCTATTTCCCAGCCAAGGAAGGAACAAATGGATTTGAAAGCCCCACTCCAGTGACTAAGGACTATATCTATGGGCACAAGTTACTCCAACCCCTAGGCCCACTTGGCCCCCAGGAGGCATTCCAGATGACTGAACCTAGTCGGTTAAGGTACAGAATGGTTCATTAGCACCTAGGTGCATGGTCTCTCCAAAAATGTGTAAGGCATGGGTTTCCTAAGGCCCTCTTGGCCCCCTCCTGGAACCTCGACTGAGGCAAACACTTTTGTTCTTCAAACCACCAATGGTTCAGGGAAACAAGAGGTCATGTCCCTGTAACTGTTCCACTTGAGGTGTGGAGATAAAGCAACTTTCATGAAAGCACAAGAGCATCCTCAACCAAAATGACCTTTAACCAACTATGTGGGCACCCTCGGCCCAGCCAAAAGGACACAATCTTCTTACATGAAAGTCCAAATTGAAGAGTTCTAAGCAGTAGGGATATTCCACCACCTAGCCCAAGTTGAATAAATCCAGGAGCCATACAGATATTCTACCACCAAGTATCCACTCCATACCAGGAATGCTAGGGTTCTCCCCCTTCCAGGTCTCAGCCCTCCCAAGGTCAAACATGGCTCCCTGAGAGGGTGGGGACACCTGGGGGGTAGCACAGGGGAGCCAGGCCTGCACATGAAGAACCTAGAAACGACCAGAATGAAAATGCTCCAGTCCAACCACCACGCAGGCCTCAAAACTTGGGTGTTATTTTCTAGACATGACTGCCAGTGAGAAATACTTCCCCTCTTAGAAAAAAATAAATAAATAAAGGCTCACTTACGAGTCACACAATGCTTCTCAAACCTGGCTGTCCTTTTAAAGATCACCTCGGCAGCTTAAAGAAATACTTATGTCTGAGCCATAGTTAGATTACAACATCTGGAGGTGGAGCCAAGACAGTCTTTCAAAGCTCCCCCAATGATTCTGATGTGTAGCCAGGGTGGAGAGTAACTGATTTATACAATCCTGCTCTCCACGTTACAGGTTAGGCTTGTGATCCTGGTTACCCAGCTGCTCACCTGTCTGCACTGCTCTATTACTAAGCCTTCTTGCTGTGGCAAGAGAACACGAAGGAGGAGAAACGTTTGTTGGTGAATACCTGGTTCTATTAAGACGTCCAACTGGTCAGTGAATCATCTGCCCAGCACCACCATGGACTAGTTGTGGTTTAGAGTCAGTAGCTCGTGCATTAGCCTCTTGCTGGCACCATTCCCTCTTGACCAGGTCCTTCCTTGGTCTGGAGGCGGCTGCTTGGTTCCCGCCCACCCCACAAGAAAGCCAAATCCCCACATCTAATTGCCTTTTGCTTTCACCTGAGCATCAGTTTTCCAGATAGGTAACACGCCCCTTAATTATACTGCAGTAACATCGCAGACCCCTCACGGTAAAAGGCAACAGGTTTTCTGCTTGTGGTCAGGTGAAAACAGGTACAAAAGGCTGATTTATGCCTAACAGGTTACCAGAAAAACATGGTGATGGAGTACCTAGAACTTTTCTGACCCCTATGGGGACAGACTAGTACACGTGCTGCTTCAAGTGCCAGGAAAAGGCCTTACAGAGGAGGACAGCCACACACAAAGCCTTCCCCTCTTCTTGGCTCCTACAATGAAGGAGTTCACTTCTGAGGGTCTCAAGACTTGCAAAGGTAGGGTAGCTGAGGTTAGGAAAACAGGCCAGCAAGGCAAAAAACCTGGGTTTGAATTTTGACTGGTCACTTACCACTTGTATGATTTTGGGCAAGTTATTTAACCTTAGATTTGTTTTCCTCATAGGAAAGGATCTCTTAAAATTACTTACCTGTTCAGGGGCGCCTGGGTGGCGCAGTCGGTTAAGCGTCCGGCTTCAGCCGGGTCACGATCTCGCGGTCCGTGAGTTCGAGCCCCGCATCGGGCTCTGGGCTGATGGCTCAGAGCCTGGAGCCTGCTTCCGATTCTGTGTCTCCCTCTCTCTGACCCTCCCCCGTTCATGCTCTGTCTCTCTGTCCCAAAAATAAAGAGTACTTACCTGTTCAATTGTTGTAGGACATAAAGCAAAGAGGGCTAACACCATGCAGTGCTAAAGTAAGCGTCATTTTTAATGTAAATGTACCTCTTAGAAATCTATGCATTTTAAGCTATACCAGTCACTGAAGAATTCTCAGGTCCCAGCAGAGTCTAGCTGCCTGTCACGGGTACTTGTTAGATTAGTCACACCACACTCTGGACAAGGGCCAAGTCTACTGGTGACCCGAGTTTTCTCCTGAGGTGGTTCCTAATAGAAGATGCTGTGGAAATTAAGCAGTGATCCCCGGTGAACAGAAAGCTTAATTCCATCCAACACTAAGTACTCACACCCGGTACGGGATTTTTGTCTGCATTGACAGCTTCCTAGTCATTTGATTCTTTAATAAAAACTAAGGCACAATGTGATCTTCTGCTTGGGGATTAATACAATCCTAAAAATTACCTCCCACACAGAGCATATCACGCAGGTTTTGTCACATGCAAAACAGAACCGGATACACATTTCACTCCTGGGAAAATATGGTGTTTCCAAATAAGTCCTCTTACAGAATCCTTTCCTTCCAACCTCAAGATTGTGCTTTCCACCTGGTTGATGGGTTACCAGGGATTTCTTATTTTCTCAATCCTCCAAGCCTACCCAGAGCAGATCAGGCCTGGCCCAAACATGAGCAAAACCAAACACTGGTGTACCATATCCAAGTCCATTGCAGTTTTAACCAGCTAATCAGTGGATGGTGTTTATCGAGTAGGTAGCAGTTACTATGTAGTAGAAACCATACTAAGCATTTCACATGTATTGTTTTATATGGTCTTTATAACATCCCTGCACTCCTTATTTTACATATATGCAATTCAAAGCTTCGACAAGTTGATACCTAAAGATACAAACTGCACAGAGGCAGAGCCAGGATTCAAACGTACAGATTTCTAACTCTCAGAAGTAAAAGGTTAACCACAAAGCAGACGGAGGAAGACGTGCCCATAACGAGGGCAACAAAGGCAAGAAAAATGAAGTACAATTGCCTTACAGCCTACAGCCCAATGATAACAGACCTGCAGCGTGTAACGCTCCTTAAAATGTTTACGGCTGCCGTAGCGTTTACACTTACTTAAAAGTTACAGCAATCTTACCTTGACAACAGCTAAATCTTCAGGGTCCTTCCCGTGAGGCACTGCTTCTGGCATCCAGAAATTCCTTGGGGAGTCAGGTTACCTATACCCCCCCTAGCTTGTAAGTATATAACCAGCCACTCCTTACAACCCCAATGCAGCTTTTCCTGCCCACCCGTCCTGTCCACGTGCTTTAACGAAAACCACCTGTTTGCACCCAAGACTTCTCAATTCTTTCTTAGCCGTTTGCTCCCCAACCCCCCGTCAAATTTCATCACCCATGCAGCGTTCCGTGCCAGATAGGGGTGGGACCCAGCCAACTCCTATGAAGTCCAAGTTTACTCCTAGCCTTTACAGGTTGGTTATTTCATTCTAAACACTCACCAGATTGATAACGCCACCAGGCAAGATAATAGATAAGACAAGGCAAAAGTGAAAACGCACAGTATTTGTTTTTAGGAAAAACTCGCGGAGCACCCGCAATATAATCCTTTCATACTAAAAAAACGCAATTAGGTAAAACTTGAAAGGGACTAGCGCAATATCTACGTAACCGCAGTTTTCTTGTTGCTGCTCCAAAAAATTAAGTGGGAGCCCCCTCCTCCTCAAGAAATGGGGGGGGGGGGGGGGGGAAACACTAAGACCAGGGAAGGCAACCCAGGTATGTGCGCGTGCCCGACGTGGCTGACGACTCTGGAACACAGACGGCCCTTTCAGACTGGAGGTTACCGGACAAGAGAAACAAAGAGACAAGAAATTGTGGAAAAGGCAACCTCCCCACGCCGCTATCTCTGGGCCTCAGCCTTTCGGGTCTTAGCCCCCAGAATGCACGCTAGCCACGCATAAAGCTGCTTCCTGGGAGGAAAAGCCTCCACGTCCCGACCCGGCGCTACCGTACCACAACCTTAGCGGGTTAAAACGACACAAACTCGTTCTCTTACGGTTCTGGAGGGAAGAGGTCCAAAATCAGTCTCTCTGGGCTAAAATCACAACGCTGGCACGGCTGGTTCCTCCTAGAAGCTCTCCGGAAGGACGTTTCTTCGACTTTTCGGCTTCCAAAGGTCTCCCGTGTTCCGCGGCTCGAGGCGGCTTCCTCGCAAAGCTCCAACCCACGCACCGGCTTCCGGCTTCCTGCTCCCACTCTTATAAGGATCCTTGTGATTACATTGGGCCCACCTGGATAACCCAAAACCATCTTCCCAGCTCAAGACCCTTAACGTAATTTCACAGGTAAAGTCGTGTGTGTGTGTGTGTGTGTGTGTGTGTGTGTGTGTGTGTGTGTGTGTGTGTGTGCGCGCGCGCGCGCAAATAAAGTAATATATGCACCGGTTCTGGGGGTTAGGACACGAACATCCCTGGGGGCCGTACCAGTTACCAACATGTACATTTTCTTGAGTAAGACAAAATTTTAAAATTAATTAGAAAGCATGCGAACCTCTTTGTAAACACCTGTGTCCAATTTCCAATTAATTTGTTGTTTTCAGGTGCTGACTTTCAGGGCTAAGTAATGATGTTTTTTTGTTTTTTTTTGTTTTTTCTTTTGGTTGGAAACTTTCTAGAGCACGTGGGTGTGGTGACTGTGGTATTGTCTGGGTTACTGAGCAGCTTGGATGAGCATCTGTGTAGGAATCGCTGTGGTAGGTTATATTTAAAAACTGTTTCTTCCAAATGTTCAAAACAGGACCAGGTCTCTACTAAGAAGCGGCATTAAATCTGTACAGGAAACAAAAGGTAGAGATTATAAAACGCAGAGGGTGGTTAAATCACTTTGTTTAATATTAGCAGCTCACTCATAACCGGTGAGGAAGCAAAGAGGATTAGAGGAGAGGGGAAAAACCTGCAGCTTCTTGACTGATCATTGAACCAGTTAATCACATTCTGATTAGAAGAGGGTGGAGAAAGAAAAACACGGGCACCATATTCTTATGAGTTTTCTCTTCCAGGCATATGGAAAAGAGGAAGCATAGTGCTAAGATGCCCTTGGACTGGGGCTGGAGACCAAAAAAACAAACAAACAACAAAGACAAAAACAAAAGACCTCAGTAAAATCTGGGTAGGGTGACCCCATGCTGAAATGTACTTGCTTTAATTTTGTTTCTTCTTTGAACTGGTAGTTGCAGAACATCCGCCCCCCCTTAATGCCCTGAGGAGAGTTGTACAGTCTTCTGATCTCCCAGTCTGATGAGAAAAGCCCCCTATAACCGGTTGCTACACAGAGCTCTGGGTTTGGAAAGTTCGAGTTGCCGCTTCTAAAAGAATCAAGTGAAATGGAAAGCACATTTGTAAAGAGATTAACACAGCTCTTATAGGAGGAAGCTCGATCTTTACCTAAATGGTCCCCCTTTTTTCTGGCTTGCTTCTCATAACATTGCAATGTGTATTTTTGTCTCCTGGGAGGGCATTAACTAATACATAATGTTACTTTATGAAAAAATTATTGATGAGGGGCGCCTGGGTGGCTCAGTCGGTTAAGCGTCCGACTTCAGCTCAGGTCACGATCTCACGGTCAGAGAGTTCGAGCCCCGCGTCAGGCTCTGGGGCTGAAGGCTCAGAGCCTGGAGCCTGCTTCCGATTCTGTGTCCTCCCTCTCTCTCTGCCCCTCCCCCATTCATGCTCTGTCTCTCTCTGTCTCAAAAATAAATAAAAAACGTTAGAAAAAATAAAAAGAAAAATTGTTGATGAGGGAGCATAAGGCAAGCTGACAGGACGCAACTCCCCCCAGCCCCACCAGGTGGGATATGCGTGATATTCCTTGGCACTCCTGGCTGCCCAAGAACAAAGAAAAACGAAAAACAAATGGTTAACTGATAGAGATCATAGTCCTGCAGGACCTAAGTCTCCATCACCCCTCCATACTGATGTGGGAAACAAAGGCAGGAGGAAATGGCAGATAGAACTAAATTTCCTCATAATCTGCAGCCCACTGACAAATCCTTGACTCTGTCAGAGTAAACCGTTTCTCCAGGAACTCCTTGTCTTAATGCTTTGCTAGAGGGAAAAACCACCTTAGCTTGACAATAGCAAGGCCTCCACTATCCTGGGAGTCTTTTTTAGCATATGAAAATCTCACTGGAAACTTCCCCTGGGCTTTAGCTCCCCCAACCCCACAGTATATAACCAGTCGCTCCTCATGGTCCCAGGGCAGCTCTTCCTGCCCACGGGTCCTGTCCCTGTGCTTTAATAAAACCACATTTTTGCACTAAAGACGTCTTCAAGAATTCTTTCTTGGTTGTCTGCTCTAGACCCCACAAACCCCATGATCCCCCCAAAACCTCATCAATTATAATATAACTTATTTTTTTAAATAATCAAATGTAAAAATATAAGATGCTTTAAAATAACTACCCATATCTAATACAATATTCTCATTATCCTATTTAGAGTTCCCTTCATATCAGTGAGGAGTGAGAGTGAACTTTTAGGCTAGTAGTTCCTAAAATTTGCTGCAATACTTCCCGGTCTTTAATGTGCACACAAAACACCTAAGGATGTAGTTAAAATGCAAATTCTGACTCAGTGGGGGAGGGGAGAAGAAGAGGGTCATGGATTCTCTATTTTTTACAGCCTCTGAAGTGATATGGTTGTTATTCTTCCCCCTTTGAGTAGTGATGTCATAGAGAACTCAATAACATTACAGATTCCCAAGTACCCCCAAGACGTCCCCACAGATCTGTAATTTTCACCAGCCCCTCTGATTGTTCCTGTACCACCAGCCTTACACTGGTTCACTGAGTGGAAATGGCACAGCACTTACAACTCAAATGCTTGCTAGGGGTATGTGGTTACCTAAAGGCTCAGATTGCATTTATTTTAAAGTCGGTGATAAGCTGGCTGCTTTGGGACTAAACCTCAGACCAGCCTTCATCACAGGCCTCTTCACATGCTCTGCAGCCACAATGCAATGGCAAGCAAATCCACAAGCCAACCATTTGTAACTTCTGAGCCGCGAGTTGGCAGTCTGAGTGTTTTGAAGGCCGTGACTCCTGTGAGAATTTGATGTCAATTATGGGACATCCACCCCCGAAAAAATCCACAAACACATGCACACATTTCATAAACAATTCAGGAAGTTGCATATTTCCTAGTTTATCCATAGATTCCTCAGGAGTTCATGACCTCGGACCAAGAATCCCTAGTGGGGCCACTATAGCCTGCAAGCACCATCTGTCTCAGCAACGGACAAGGTACCAGTTCTAAATCTCATCTTGTTATCGTTTTGACTTCTCTAGGCCAGCCCCAGAACCTTCCCCCGAGCCAATCCACTGCACCTGCCTTAGGGCTTCTCCCTCTGAATCCCCAGGTGCTCTCCATGATCCTGGCCTCAGAACTTGACTTCAGGCTGCACTGTCTGTCTCTGTTTCCCATCCTGTTTTGGTTTGCTTCCTGACTGAGCCGTTTGCAATTATCCCTTTCGAGACCAAGCGTCTGTTTTATAGGTCCTCTTTGCCAATCTCCCTGCTTTGAGACTGCTACCTATAATCAGGAGTTATTACTTAAAAGACATCACTTAGTATTTTACCCTCTTCCAAGAATCCTCTTTACCATGCCAGGAAAGGTCTTAACGTTTCTTCCCTTGCAGTTTTAGCAATCTTAAAAGCCCTCTGCTTAAAGGGACTTTCTTTCTCACTCTTTTGTGGGGGGTTGGGGGGGGGAAGCTTTTAAAATGCAAATATATTTTGAACAGAACACAATTGTACTTCAGAAGATGTGCAAATATAAGGATTTTAGCATTAACATGAAGAAATGAAATCTTCCTTTTGGATCTGGATTGCTAATGCACCTCTGCACACACAAACACGTTACAGAGCTTTGGCATTGTGTGGTTATTCAGTTTAATTATTTTATCATTTATTCCTGTAAATTTTCTTATGAATTTATGTTTCATACTATTTCTTATACTCCATGAAGCATACCTAGTGAGTTGTAGTATATAACATTACACACTGGAAGTTTTTGTTGTCATTTTTCCTCACCTAAAGATGTTGCAAGTAATTAATTATAAAGGCAAAACTAAGAAATATCAGCAAAGTTTAGTTTTTCTCTTACTGTGAAATTTATTACATTGTAACAACAAAAAATTAGAGGGTAGGGGGTGATCTAAAGATTTATCCAAATAAACATTTACTGCTGCCTTATCCTCCATGATCATCAGGCAGCTGTTAGGTAAGTTTTCTGTTTTACATGATCGAGGAGTGATATTATAATTCAAGAAATGATTTGTTTGGAGATGAACCTCTTTCTTGATAAGTAGACTTGGTGTTTAGAGTCCAGGATGAGGCTCTGACATATCACTTGGTAATAATGGGAATTAGTTTGATCTCTGAGAATGAAATCGATCCAAGTATGCAAAAATCAAGCCTACAAAATAGAGTTGGTCTCATAAAAATGCAGCATATCTGAGGCCTACATGAATGTAATAAATATCCACAGTAAGATTGTGACAATTATGAATGAATAGGTCAGTCAACATAGCATTTAAAAGACTTTAGAAAGTCAGGGGCACCTGGGTGGCCCACTTGGTTAAGTGTCCAACTGTTGATCTGAGCTCAGGTCTTGATTTCAGGGTCATCAAATCATAGTGCACACCCACACCTCATGAAGTTCTGTTCACTAGACTTTAATTATTCATTCCTATTGTTATGTGGAGAAATCAAACCATTTTAGGCTAATTCCATTAACTACTTGACTCCTCTGACCCTTTTTCTTGATCCCATGTGTACTGGTTTTCTATCACTGATATAACAAATTTCCACAAACTAAGTAATTTACAACAACACAAGTTTATTCTCTTATAATTCTGGAGCTCAGAGGTCTGAAATGAAGCTAAAATCAAAGCATCAGCTGGGCTAGTTTCTTCTGGAGCCTCCCAGCAGGGGAGTCCCTACTTTTCCTCTTCCAGCTTCTGATGGGTGTCAGATGCCTTGGCTTGTGACCACACCACTCTGGTCTTTGTTTCTATTGTCACAATACCTTCTTCTACCCAATTTCCTGCCTCCATTTTATAAGGACCCATGGAATTACATCAGGCCCACCTGGATCATTTATGCCTGCAAACCTCTCCATCTCGAGATCTTTAATGTAGCCACATCTGAAAGTCCCTTTTGCCATATAAAGTAACACAGGTTTAGGAATTAGAACTTTGGCACATTAGGGGCTATTATTCAGCCTCTCCTATAATAATTACTAAGCAACCTTCCAATTATGACTTGGTTTCCCCTGTGCACTTTCTGGTTAAGAAATAAAGAGCTATCCATGTAGGTTTTAGTATTTCAGTACTTACCTATTATATTTTCAAAATAAATTAATGAAATGACAGTCTGGTCTTATACATCAGCCTTATGAGTTTGTAAGTCTGACCTAAGCAATGGATCCATGTTCAGTGTATGCTTACTGTCAGATTTTTGAAGTCTGAGGGAGGAAAATCCAGACCCCACTAAGGTGAATTCTTCAAATCCATGAACAGTATCTTTCCAGAAGATGCCCTGCATTAATTAATAATTTCATGATCTCAGTGGCTTGCAACAATTAGCACTAATTACAGTTGTGGGTCAACTATGGCTTTGTTCCTCTTCTGCTCTTTTTGGTATTAGGCTTAAGGAGTAGACTATATTTGAGACATGTGGTTCTTGGGGCAAAGAAAAAGAGAGTAGTCAGGCAAAAAAACAGAAAAACAAAAACAAACAAAAAAAAACCCTAAAACCTAAACTAACTAAAATCACTTACCTAAGTACCTTAAAAAGTAAACAAAAGAAGGTAAATTGTGGACAGGAGCCCAAACTGGAAGAAGTGACCTATGCAAAGGTGAATTTTCCTTTTTTTCCTTTTCTTTCATGGCTGTTCACTCAAGACAGAATGAAATCACTAAACTGCTTTGTACATGAGTGGCATTGGTGGAAAAATCTCTGATAGAAATTCTGTCCTTTCTAGCCACCAGAAATAGGAATGTAGTAGGCTGGAGAGGGTGGGGTAGTCCTGGAGAGGAGAGAGCTAACAGGAGATTCCCTAACTCTGCAGTATGAACCTGTCCCAAACTTGGACTCAACCATAAATTATGCATTCGTAGGGCAGATCAAAGCAGCATAGCAAAGGCTTTGAGAACTGAAATTAGAAACACATCCCACAGAAGGAAAGACACTTCTGGTCTGAACCCAAACGGTTCCAAAATTACTGACTAACTAAAGGACAATACAAAATGTGACTAATTCTCATTGGAAGATTCTCAGTAAATGCCAACCACAAGATGGCCCAGATGTTAGAATCACCAAAGATGTAAAACCAGCTATTATAACTAGCAGAAATGTGTGGAAATGACTGAAAAGATAACAGTTTTCAAAAAGCAAAGAAATAGAAACTATAAAAAAAAAAAACCCACAGGAGAATTTTAGAAGTGGAAACTATATCTGAAACTAAAAATTCACTAGATCATCCAATAGCTGAATGGAGATGAAAGACAAAAAAAGTCAGTGAGCTTGAATATAGAGAAATAGAAATTATGGAATCTGAACAACAGAGAAAAAAGATTTAAAAAATTAACAGAACAGATTTAAAAAATTTTATGGCACAATATCTTCGGGTCTGACACATATATCACTGGAGTCCTAGAGAGAGAGGAAAAAAGATCCAGGTAGAAAAAATATTTTAATAACTAATGTCCCCAAACATGCCAAATTTGGTGAAAGGAATAAATTCACAGATTAAAAAAGTTCATTGAACCCCATGTAGAATAAACTCAAAGAAAATTGCAATTGAACACATCAAAATTAAACAGCAGAACACCATACACACGAAAATCTTATAATAGCTAGCAAAAGAGCAATCCACTATAGGTGGAAGGGCCATTTGAATGACTACAGAACTCTTATCAGAGGCCAGAAGACAGTAGAAGTCACCTTTGAAGTGCTGAAAGAAAAGAGCTCAGTCCAGAATTTTCTATCTAGTGAAAATACCATTCAGGAAGGAAGGCGAAACTAAATGTTATCAGATGGAGGGAAACACAGAATATTTGTCGCCAACAGACCCACTCTGAAATAATTGCTAGAGGATGATCAGGTTGAAGGGAAATGATGCCAAAGGAAGGACAAGTTAAACCTTCAGGAATGAAGGAAGAGCAAGAGAATATAAATATCTGTGCATATGTAAAAACCTACTTTACCTCTTAAGCTCTTTAAAATATGTATAACCAATGAAAGCAAAAATTATAACATTATCTCAAGAGATGTCAATAATTGTAGGGGCGCCTAGGTGGCTTAGTCGGTTAAGTGTCTGACTTGGGCTCAGGTCATGCTCTCACCCTTGGTGGGTTCGAGCCCTGTATCAAGCTCTGTGCTGACAGCTCAGAGCCTGGAGCCTGCTTTGGATTCTGTCTCTCTCTCTCTCTGCCCCTCCCCTGCTGGTGCTCTGTCTGTCTGTCTCTCTCAAAAATAAGTAAACATTAAACAATTAAAAAAAAAAAGAGAGATGTCAATAATTGTAAAAGAAATTCATATGACACCTCTAACATAAAGGGTAATGAGAGGAAGCACATTTACATGTACAGTTGCAAGAATTCTACATTTTACCTGAAGTGGTATGGTATTAAATCTAAACAGACAGTGAGAAATTGGATCTGTATAGTGTAATCTTTAGAGCAACCACTACAAAGAATATAGCCAAACAGGCAATAGGTAAATTAAAATGGAATGCTAAAAAATATCCAAAAATCTAAAAAAGGCAGGAAAGAAAGAAAAAAGGAACAAAAACCAAAGTTAAACAGAAGTTAAATAAAATGGTAGTCTTAAATCTAACCATATCAATAATTACATTAAATGTTATAGGCCTAAAGAAAACACTCTAATTAAAAGGCAAAAATTAATAGTGTAGATTTTTAAAAAGCAAGACCCAACCATAGGCTGCCTTAAAGTGATAAATTTTACATATAAAGGCAAAGATAGTTTCAAAGGAAATGGGAGGGAAAGAGGACAAAGATATACCATGCAAACAAGAAGCATTAGAATGAATTCCAGAAGCACTGGAATGACTATCATTTAATATTTTTATATCAGAAGAAAAGGTTTCGATTATAAAAATTAATGAACTTTAAGACAAAAAGGACATTTCGTAATGATGAACAGTGAGATGGACAATCATAATGATGAAAGAGATCATTTCATCAAGAAGACATAATAACTTAAAATGTATATTTACCTGGGCCACCTGGGTGGCTCAGTAGATTAAGCATCTGACTTCAGCTCAGGCCATGATCTCAGGGCTCCTGAGTGCAAGCCCCACATTAGGCTCTGCACTCTCAACACCGAGCCTGCTTTGGATCCTCTGTCTCCCTCTCTCTCTGCCCACCCCCCCCCCACTGCTCTCTCTCTCTCTCTCTCTTTCTCTCTCTCTCTCAAAAATAAATAAACATTTAGAAATAAAATAAAATAATAAAATAAAATGTATATTCACCTAATGATGGCACCTCAAACTATAAGAATCAAAAGTTGAAGAATTAAAGGAAGAGAGAGACCTCTGTATGATTAGAGTAGAAGATTTTAACATCCATTTTTCAATAACTGCTAGACCAGCTAGCCTTAAAATGTTAGCAGGGGCATAGAGACCTGAACAATACCTTTAAACACTTCAGTTTAATTGACATTCATATAACATGACACCCAACAAGTGTGGAATATATATTTTTTCAAGTTCACATGGTACTTTCACCAAGAGAGACCACACACTGAGTCATCAAGCAAGTCACAATCATTTTATAGTACTGAAATCATACAAAGGGTATCCTCTGATCACAATAGAATTTGATTTAAAAATCAATAAAATAATATATCTAGGAAAACTCTACATAGAGTTTAACCAATATATTTCTTTTTTTTTCCCCTGGGGCCAATATATTTCTAAGTAATTTGTGAGTGAAAGACGAAATCACAGGGAAATTTTAAAGTATGTTGTAGGGCAGGCCAACAGGTTAGAGATTCGAGGTAAGAGTTGACGTTGCAGTCTTTTGAGTCTGAAATCTGCAAGCAGGGCAGCCAGCTAGAAATTCAGTCAGGGTAGTCTTCAGGAAGAATTCCTTCTTTGAGAAACCTCGGCTTTTGCTGTGAAGGCTTTCCACTAACTGGGTGAAACCCACTCAAAAGGTAATTTGCTTTCCTTAAGTCTGCTGATTACAAATGTTAACTATATCCATCTACAAATACCTTCACAGTAACAACTAGTCTAGCATTTGACCAAACAACTGTACTCTGAAGTCAAGCCAAGCTGATATGTAAAATTAGCCATCACATACAATACATCAAAATGTGAAAGATGAAGTTAGAGTGGTGCTTACAGGGCAATTTATAGCTCTAAGCGCCTGAATTTGAAAAGACAAAATATCTAAATACCATGACATAATGTTCTACCTTAAAAATAAGCTAGAAAAAGAGCAAAGTAATCCCAAAGTAAGTAGAAGAAAGGAGAAAATCAAGCAGAATTTAATGAAAAAAAAAAATGGATAGCTAACAGAAAACATTTACAAGTCAAAGGTTGCCTTTTTGAAAATATCAGTAATATGGAGAAACCCCTAACTAGACTGATCAAGAAATAGAGAACAGAGGGGCACCTGGATAGCTCAGTCATTTAAGTGTCCAACTCTTGATTTCAGCTCAGGTCATGATCTCAAGGATAGTGGGTTCGAGCCCCAGGTCTGGCTCTGCACTGATGACATGGAGCCTGCTTAGGATTCTCTCTCCCTCTCCCTTTCAATCTCTCTCTCTCTCCCTCTCTCTCTCTCTCTCTATTCCCCTTCCTCTTGAGCTTGCCATCTCTCTCTCTCAAAATAAATAAATAAATAAACTTAAAAAAAAAAACAGAGAACAGAAATCACCCCTAGTGGGAACAAAAAGAAGGTTATTACCTAAATTTGCCATTTGTTAAAATGTTACATGTATACCTACCATAATATCCAACCATTCCACTTCCAGGAATTGATCCAAGAAAAGCATATGTATGTATGTTCCTATATAGGCTTGCACAGAACATATTCATCATAGCTTAATTATAATAGCCAAAACCTGGAAACAACCCAAAAGTTTGTCAACAAATGAATGGGAAAACAAATCATGATGATTCATATACAATGGAATATTAAAAGGAAAGAATTACTGATAGATGCAACAATTTGGATGAACCTCAGAATCATTATGTTGAAGAAAAGGAACTAGGTGATAAAAATCTGTATTATTCCATCATTTAAAACAGAAAAACTGACAAAACCAATTGTGCTGTTAGAAAACAATATGGTGGTACTTTTGAGGAGCGGTAGTGCCTAGGAGGGGATGAGAGAGGCTTCAGTGGTCCTTGTAATACTTTTCATTTCTTGATGTAAGTACTAATTGTGTAATTGTGTTCATGCAAAGAAACTTTATCAAACTGAATATTAATGATCTATGCACATTCTGTGTATGTACTGTAATTAAAAGAACACGATTACAGACTCTGCATTTTCTACTTCTTTGAGCAATTAATGGAACTATTCATATTTGTATTTGTCATGCCCTCTGCAATCTGTCACATGGCATCAGGGGGTCACACTCTATTCTTGAACTCGAAAGCTAGTAGCCCCCTCATCATCATCATTGACTAACACCAGAACCTGTACTATCGGCAATGGTAGCCACATGAACATCACAGACCTCTTGGCTGACATCTGATGAGAAGAAGCCACTGTTCTGGTTAGAGAACATTTTCAGGACATTCTAAATTTATTTTTCACACATACCACCACCACCACCTCTACCATGGCTAAACAAAGGACAAAAATTATATCGTAGTATTGAAAGTAGTATTCTATACCATATGTTTGCCTGTGTTCCCCTCTTCTGAAGATCATGAGGGAGAATAATGATCAGTCTGTCATTATTTTGGGCAATAATTGCCTTTTTATACAATCGTAACTGACAAATGCATTTGCAAATTTAGGCCATGTGCAGATGGTCATGATTCTATGAATAAACAGGAGGACTTTTATTCCAAATCTGAAACAAATATTTGCCTCTCCAGGTCAAGTTCTGACAGGACTCTCTGATAGAAACTTTGTCTCAACCCCAGGAATTCTGCTTGGGGGGAAAATTGACTGAGGGAAACCTGGTGGCCTACATGTGTCAGTCACCATCATACTGCTGGAAACCCTGAATTCTCTCCCAGGGAAGACAAAAATATTGTCTGTAGGACACATCAGAGCCCGCTGACAGATACTAAGACATCTGAAGTTATGAAAAGTTGATTTAAAAAATAGTCCCAATTATATTCCTTATTGTACCCATGCTTTTTGAAAATACAACTTTGAAGCTCATCCTATCAAAATGATGAACCTCTTTTTTCACCCCCTTGAATCTGGGCCAGTCCCGTGACTTGCTTGGGCTAATAGAATATGGAGAAAGTGACGTTGTGCTAGTCCTGAGACTGAGTCTCAAGAGGTATGTGTGCCTTCCCTTCTCTTTCCTGGAACCCTGCCACCACCAGATTAACGAACCGTAGCTAAGGAGAGTTCAGTTGTACTAGCCAAGACTGTCCTAGACATGCCTACAACCAGCAGATCCACACACATGTTAAAAGCCTGTTCAAGATCAGCAGAGATGCTTGTCCATCCCACAGCTCATCATACACACGAAATGAGCCCATAGGAGTCCAGACCTGCCTTGGTGACCCGCAGACTCGCAAACTAGATCTATTTGTATTTTTAAGCCACTAAGATTTGGGATAGTTTGCTATCCAAATATTAAGGCAACAACAAACTGAAACAGAAATTTGAGGCTATCTATATTGCCATGATTAGAGATGTAGATCTTTGAGGAGAATCTTTGGTCTAATTTTCTCACTTTATGAATATATGTAAAGGTAAACATAAAGGACATGAACTAAGGGTCAGAAGTACCAGCCCTCTTCTTTACTATATTTAGCTAATATTACAAAATTTCTTTGAACAGCTTCATTATAATAGCCATATTAATAGAGAGCACTTAGGCACTTGATGTAGACAGAAGTATGCTAAACGTTTTACGTCAGTTTTTTCCCTATAATCTGAGGACATAAAGGATTGCTCAGAATCCTAGTATATGAATGTAAATCTTTCTGACACCAGAGCCCATGTCCTGAAGCTTTTCATATTCAACTGCCTCCACTGTGGTAAGGCGTGGAACTGCACCTTACATGGGGCTGAAATTCTTAAGTCAGTACATTAAGCAAATAATAGCTACAGTCCAAATTATTCTTGAAAATGTCTTTGTCTATAAATTGTAACACCAGCTGTCAGGAAGTCCACCAGAGTCAGTTTTATCCACCAATATTGTACAGACAGCTACAGTTAGGGAGGGAGAGAAGTCAGTCTAAATAGGTGGACTGTGTTTCAGAGTCCATGTTGAATAAAAAAAGACATACATACATGGCCATGTATTTTATACATGGTTAGATGCTCACACTATGGGAGATGCATGGGACATGAAACCTACTGAATGATCATCATACTCACCCATCTCATTTCTCGTTTGGCCCATAATCCAGACTGACAGATGGAACCACTTGAGATATTGAAATTTGCTCTTTCTCTATTCCTGTCTCCTCTCTTTGCCAAGTGTTCAAACACTTAAATTCACAAAAGTTAAATGCGTATCTGGTGCAACTCCACTCCACTGTTTTGGGAAAGGATAACATGGCATCAGTTCCAGAGTAATCAAGTAGGTAAGAGCTATGTGGAGAACTGGAAAGGGTGCTACTCCAAGAGTCAGGAAGCCCTGGGCTTGATCCCTGATCTGGCACTAACTTGCTCTGTGACCTCGTAAGTGTCAACATTCATTTGACATCCCTGAAGCTCTGTTTCCTTGCCTGTACTTTTTTTTTTTTTTTTTTTTTTTTAACGATGTTTCTGTAAAACAAGGCTGAACCCTTTCAGGTAAAATTTGACTGCTTCCAGGAAATCAAAGAGGGTGGGGGAGGGGCAGGATTGATGTTAAGCTGTTCCTTGCAGAGCAGCTGGCTTCCCTGCAACTCTCCTGGATGCTTCTGGAGACCCAGCTTCCAGTGCCTTCCGTGGGCTGCACCCTGCACTCATGGACCCTACAATGTCACGGATTCAGGATCTGACAATCCTGAGCCCCAACCTTAGCTCTTTCCCTTATTACCAGCATAAACCTTGACGGTGTACCTAAGTTCTAATTTTAATTTCTTTATACATGCAACAGAATAATGTAACCTAACCTACATATATAATAATAGATAGTGTTTCGTTAAATATATAAGATAATGTATATTAGGCCCATTTATTTTGTGTTCCTTGGTATCATTTAAATATCCCATAAGCAATAAAAACAGAAAACTAACCTAAGCAAAAAATAAAAAATAAAAAAAATAATACATTGGAATGATACTGAGTGAGCTCAAAAAACTAAAGGGACAAAACCAAAACCAAAGCCTTGGCCCAGGGCAGATTTGGGTACTTCCACAGTAGAGTGAGCATTCTTACCTGGGTCTCTGTGTTCTGGATGTAAATTGCTGGGAGAGATAACCCAATTGGCCTCATTTAGATCATCTGACTACATCTGATCAAAGGCAAAGAGCCCTGTGGTGGAAAACCCCATTCGGGCCACATGAAGTGAGAAGGGTGAGCTCCCTAAAGGAAGGAAACACTACTTCTAGAACAACGGAAGGGATGGTAGGCAGACAGAAAATAAGCTCCACGCCCAGTCCTGAGAGTTATCAGGACTTTGTCACACAAAATTTAGATCCCAAAGTCGTTGTTGTTGTCATTGTTTCAAATCTCTTTAAAGTTTATTTATTTCGTGTGAGAGAAAGAGTGCAAGTGCATGAGCCAGGGAGGGGCAGAGAGAGAGGAAGACAGAGGATCCAAAGCAGGCTCTGTGTTGACAGCAGCGAGCCCAGTGGGGCTTGAACTCACAAACTGTGAGATCATGACCTCAGCTGAGATCAAGAGTTGGACGCTTAATCGACTGAGTCCCTCAGGTGCCCCTGTTTTTGTTGTTTTTAAATGGCCTATCCAATGATATTATCCCCTAGCTATGTCCTTGCCATGACCTTTCCGGCTACCTTACCTCCCTTCCTATTGGCCCTTCTGGGTTCCCTACAGTTTCCAGTTGAGAGCCTTGCTGAGTTTAATTACCTTAAGGGACAAAGCTCTTTATGCTGTTGAACTAGGCCTAAAACAGCATCAATACAATGAGCAGGCCTAGGTTCCCCCTAACACAAGACATTTTTTTTCACTTATAAAACTGTACAAACTCCACATAATTGATGAATCAGTAAATTTAAAATCTTTGATCTTCACCCAGAGACAACACAAAGAAACTCGGCAACCAGAGTAGGAACGTAGTGTATCCTTCATGAAAGAACTCCTCCCTCTGTGAACTCACTCATGCTATTTCAACAGCTGTCATAGGCTTGGTCTGATCTCCTGAGCCCTCCATGACTTTGGGTCAGACAGTAACATCTACACTATGTTTATCCATGAGGAAATTAGGAGATGAGGGAAATCAAGGTCAAAAACAGACCAATGAATACTGCAAGCTGTTCTTTGTAATTTTTCTTAGCAAAACAAGGAGATGCTTGGTCTGTATATTTAGGCTCAGAGCTCCAGATCCTAATGTGAACTTTCTGGCTAGTGTCTTGTGATTCATTTAATCTGTCTGCGGCCTTTTCAAAAAGAGCTCAAAATACCTGGATGGAAATTCACACCTGCAATCCATAGGTGGGGAACTATAATTCAGTCTAATTTAGTTTTCAGTGTGGTAGAATCACTAGAAGTCAGGATACTTGGGCTCTTATCGAACTGCCAACCACTTCCTAACTTAAGGGGAATTGCTTCCCTTTGGTGGGTCTTGGTTTTCTCCTCCTTCATGTGAGGATACTGAGCAACTTGTTTCTAAGTTGCCTTCCTTCCTGTGTTGATGTTTAGTGAAGCTAGGGTCAGAGGGATTCCTAAGAATAAGTGCTTCCAAACTTCTCCTAGGGAGGAAAATTAAGAGCCCCACTTGCTCACCTTGACTTAGCTGGGAGTGAAGAGCTGAAAAGGGCACCAGCTGACGTTATTCAAGAACTCCAGAATATCATTCTTTGTGGGCACTGGTTCTATAATATTTGGGACGACAATAAAAGTTGGAGGCAGCAAACATTTTCTGTAAAATGTCAGATAATAAATATTTTAGACCAGCCTAGGCTCTGTTGCAACCACTCAACTCCACCATTGTAGTGTGAAAGCAGACACAGATAATCCCAAAACACAGGAGCAGATTGTGTTCCATTACAAAACAGGCAGTGGGGACTTAACCCATGGGCTGCAGTTGGCTGACCCCAGATTGAAATGACAGCCTTTGGAAGATCACTGAAATAGGAGCCACAAGATGTAGGTCAAAGCCAAAGTCCACCATTTAACAAACTGGCAAATTGTTTAGCTTCCGCAAATCTAAGTTCCTTCATTTTAGAATGAAAAAAAGAAAGAAAAGGAAATGGTATTCACTGTGCCTCAAAGGAATAAGAATACTAACAGTTAATATTTGAATCTTATAAAAAATTTTTAATAATTTTTTAATGTGTATTTATTTATTTTGAGAGCAAGTGAACAGGGGAGGGGCAGAGAGAGGGAGAGAGAGGGATCCCAAGCAGGCTCCATGTTGTCAGCGCCAGAGCCTGAAATAGGGCCCCATCTCACCATCCATGAGATCATGACCTGAGCTGAGCGCCCTGAATATTACAAAATTTAAAATACTCCTTTCACATTTATCATCACCTTTAATTCTAAAAAACAAAAATCCTTAGTATGTACCTAAACCAGTAGTTGTTATCTAACTCCCAACATTCCAACGTAGGTATCATTAATCCCATTTTATGCAAGACACTGAAAGTTATGTGAGGAGGAAAAGCGAGGTGAAAACTGTATGGTGCTACATTAGCACAAGCTGCCATAATTATTCAAGATGAGGAAAATAAGGTCTCCCAATTCTTTCCTTCAAAAAGAAGGAATCTACTTAAAGTAGTGGATTTTCATCCTAGCATTTAAAATCCAATTCAACATACATGTTCTAACACCCACGGTTGTGTGTAATCAACTTCTGCCCTCAAGGAGTTTCTGATCCCCATGGAGAGCCCTAATGTACCCCTAAGGAGAGGCTGGAGAATCCCTCCTATGTCCTTGTCCTCCCTCAGAGCATATCTGGGAAAAGAGAGTCGCTGCTATGTGCATGGACATGGTAGTTACATGGTGACAGAGGTGTGTTTCCTACCTGTGCCAATAAGATGTATGGAGGAATGGGGAGGGGGCAATGCTTGGAGAAATCAGGCATCTTCCAAGGGCCTACAGCCCAGCAGGTGCAAAGGCTGCGAGGGTTATCCTTTGCCTGAGGCTATGTAAAGGCAAGGGTGATAGGTACAGAGTGGCCCCTATCTCAGGCTTGAAGCAGGAGGATCAGGACTAAAAGACACACGTTGCAGATCATCACTTTCAGGGGTTGGAAATCATCCCAGACACAACCTTTCATCATTTTACAATTTCAAAGAGCAAAGATCACAGTTGTTGAATTCCATTTGTAGATCACCTGACACAGTATAATTTGACAAGTACATGACTTTTTTTGGCTATTTATGACACATTTTCTGCTACTAAAGGAAGCACTGTCCTATATAGAAAACTAGGAAACCATAGGAAAAAAATAATTGATGAAGTAAGAGTAATCCGTAATTCCATAAGGCAAAATAGCTGTTAACGTGAGATTGTTTTCAAAGATGGACATAGCCCTCCCTCCCTTTGTGCATGCCCTTTTGCAGTTGACTTTGCCACTCCCTTCATCTAGAAGTGGAGTTTGATTTTGCCTTCCACTGAGTTAAGGCAGACACTGCAGGTGGTTTTCCCAATAGAATGTTGCAGAGTGACATAGTACAAATAATGATGCTAGGCTTTTTTTTAATGTTTATTTATTTTTGAAAGAGCGAGTGAGAGAGAGAGGGAAACAGAGAATCGCAAGCAGGCTCCACGCTGTCAACACAGAGCCCAATGTGGGCTTGAACTCACAAACTGTGAGATCATGACCTGAGCCGAAAACAAAAGTTGGACACTCAACTGACTGAGCCACCCAAGTGCCCCTAATGGTGTTAGGCTTTAAGAGGACTTACAGCTTTTGTTTTTCCCTGCTTGGAGCCCTGAGGCTCCATATTAAAAAAACAAAACAAAAACAAAACAAAACAAAAAAAAAACCTTCTAAAAACGAACTATTTAAATAAGATCCAGGGGTGCCTGGGTGGCTCAGTCAGTTAAGCATCCATCTCTTAATTTTGGCTCAGATCATGATCTCAGGGTCATGAGATCGAGCTCTTCTCAGGCTCCATGCTGGAGGTGGAACCTACTTAAGATGCTCTCCCTCTTCCTCTCCCTCTGTCCCTCCTCTGTTTGTGCACATAAATACATACATACATATATGCATAAATAAGTAAATAAATAAGCAAGTAAATATCCAGTCTTATAACACTACACAAATCCAAATTTCAACGGAAAATCAGTCCGTTGAACAGAGAAGATCTCAAATCAAACAAGAAAAGAAAAACAACACGTTCCAATGCCAAAATGACACAAATGTTGGAATTATCTGCCAAGGACTTTAAAGCACCCATCATAAAAGTGCTTCAATGAGCCTAGGAACATGCTTGAAGCAAATGAAAATATAGGAAGTAACAGAAAAGAAACAGAAGGTATAAAGAAGAACCAAATGAAAATTTTAGAACTCAAACACACCCTAAATAAGATAAAAAACTCAGCAGATGGGCTTAATAGCAGAATGGAGAGGACAGAGGAAGAATCGGGAAAGTTGAAAATGAAACAATAGAAATTACCCAATCTGAAGTGACAGAGAAAATAGAAAAAAAAAAAATGATTAGAGCCTCTGTGACATGAAAGACTGTAACAAAAGATTAACATTCATGTCTCTGAAGTCTAGAAAAAGAGGAGGAAGAGAGCAGGCTGAAAAAGTACTTCAAGAAATCATGGCTGAACATTTCCCAAATTTGGCAAGACATAAGCCTACAGATACAAGAAGCTGAGAGAAACCCAAACAGTATGAACCCAAAGAAATCTATGTGAAGGCATACCACGGTTACACTTCTGAAATCCAAAGACAAAGAAAACAGTCTTGAAAGTAGCCTGTTTTTGCTTGTAGGGAAAAAAACAATTCAAAGGAGTCAGACTTCTCATCAGAATCCATGAAGGCCAGAAGGAAGCGGCACCACATTTTTCAAATGCTGAATGACTATAAGAGTCAATCCAGAAATTTGTCATTAGCAAAAACAACCTTCATTCATGAAGGAGAAATGAAGATATTCTCAGAGGTAGAGCAACTATCTGTGTTTCCAGCAGAGCAACTATATAAAAATGACTAAAGGAGACTCTCTAACCAGAAAGAAAATAAGGGAAGGAATCTTTGAAAATCCGGATGAAGGAAAGAATGCAGGAAAATAAAAAATATGGGCAAATACAGTAATATTTCCTTCTTAAGTTTTCTAGATTATGTTTGAGGGTTGAAGCAAAAATTATCACAATGTGTGCTATGGTTCTCAATGTATATAAAGGAATTTAAGTGTGCTATGGTTCTCAATGTATATAAAGGAATTTAAGACAAGTGTAGTGGGAGAGAGTAAAGGGAGGTAAGGCTTCTACACTTCAGTCAAACTGGTGAATGTTGACACCAACAGACTGTGGTGTCTTTTATACTAAGTTCCCTGAATGTTGGATAGCTTGGACAATAGCTAGAGCGATCACTATAAAAACTGTAGGAAAGGAAGCACTCAAAAACACTATCTATGAATCAAAATTGAATTTAAGTAATTCACAAGAAGGCAAGAAAAAAAAGACAGAAAAATGAAAAAAAAAACAAAACCAGAATACAAAATTCTTCAAAAACACAATTATAGGGGCCTCCAAGCATTCAGGTGCAAAGCAGTGAAAGCTGGTCCCAAGCCGGCCTGGGGGGCTAAAATCCTGGCTCCATCCTGTGGGATGAATTTCCTAAACCACCCATGCCTCAGGCACGAAATCTGTAAACTGGTGATAATAATATCCACTTTACAGGATTTTGTTGAGGTTTAAACAAGCTAATATTTTTTACAACTATGTCTGATGAATGGTAAATATGATACACCTATTTTCCAATTAAATAAAAAAATTAAATTGATTTCCCAACATTCAATTGTTCCTCTTTTTTTACCCTCATAAATTAACCGTCTGAAAAACATCCTTATACTTTAATCTTATTCCATGTTTCTGACTATTTTTAGGATACAGTAGTCCTCTGAAATGTTTACATGTTCATGTGCAGCCCCACTCCTTTTTCCCGACAGGATAGACTTCACAGACTTCTAGAAGAACTTGAATAACTAGAGCAGCTGCAGTTTTCACCAAATTTGTTTTGCCAGCACACAAAATAGAGTGGAGGAGGTCTTTATGGAAGATGATTTAAGGAAACCCTCAAAGTTTATGATTTTACGCCAATAAATGTGCTAAGGCAGCCTAGTATCTTGGTTAAGAGCATGGGCTCTGAAGTTTGATTGCCTGGCTTCAAATTCCAGCTCTATCATTTATTAGCTGTGCAGCCTCAGGCACATTGCTTAACCTGTCTGTGCCTCAGTTTCTTCATCTATAAAAAGGGGGAAATAATAGTATCACAGGGATGTTATGAGGATGAAAAGAGTTAATACACCTGAAGTGTTCAGAGTAGTGCCTGCCATTAAGCTAAAAAGAAAAGTGAAGTGAAGCCCCCTTCCTGATGGCCTAAAACCATCCTGCAAGCAGGCAGATAAGAAAATGATCATGAACATCCAGGTGAAACGGTGAGGAAGACAGAGAAAATACCTTTCTGGTCATTATTTAGCAATGTTAGCTACCAAGAGTGGTGTGACAGAGCTACTGGTTATGGGGCCCCATACCATAGCCTACAGAATATCGCCTCCCCAATCAATCATCTCTAAAGGATGAGTAAAACAAGTAATTTTCATAATTTTTTTCATCTGAGCCAATTCTGGCTGCCTGCACATGTGGGAGCTTAGCACATTAATTTGATGACAAACAGATTGGCCTGTTCCATAAGGATATCTGAAAGGCTCATTGCATGGTTTGAAATCTTTGTAATTCTTGGTCTAAAGGAATTCTGTGACTTAGAATATTCTTAGATTTCTTATGGCTATAAATCAAAGTACAAGATCATGCTTTGGGAGATGCTGTTTATTGTGTTTTTAAATGGAGTTAAAAATAAACTGTTAATATCTCTCTTAAACTCTGGGCTCAGAGTAGATTCTATTCTGAGGTATTATTACTCAGTATATAAACAAACTCTACAAAGATAAATTGTACAAACTACCGTAATTCCTTGCTACCAAAGAATAACAGCTGGTTGCTAAAATAAAAATTCAGCTTCCTATCTTTACTTTCTCCTTTCCTCATTTTTAATGGCTAATTTCACTCTGAAATACAGACAAGGGACAGACTACAAAAGCATTAATCCATCCATTTTATTCAGCCTTGAAGCAGGATATTCCAGACCCAAAGGAATTACTCTCAGATTTTATGCATCATAGAAAATAGAGATGCTTGAGGCTCATCCATATGTCCTCAACTCATACCTAACTAGAATGTTGGCCATAGATCCTGATTTCCTATCACAGTTCCAGTGTTAAATACTCTGGCCTATTCTTAGCAGAAATTATAAAATTATCCCAAAATTCCAATATCTAGGAACTTTCTTATTACATCTCCTCTATGACCCTGAGGAGCCATGTGTCCTATTTTAAGGACCATGAGCCCAGGCAGTTCTTCCTATTCATAACAGCTGAGTACCCTCTGCCCATTTCCAAGGTATGGTGTTGGGGTCTGGACTCCATAACTTGGGGAACTTGATCAGTGCTCCCAAGAAAGCTTCAAAAGAGAGGCCTCTTAACGATTTCTTAAGAATTTCTGTGCAGACCTCACAGATTTAAAGGAAAATTTGGTATAAACAAGGAGATGCTGCTGGAGAATTGCCAGCTGGGGACTATTTGCATATTGAACCCTGTAGCCCTAGGGGATCAGTTCAACACAGCAAGGCCAAGGTAACTGGAACAGAAACCAAAGAGGCACTCCAGCCTCTTATTGCCTTAAGAGTGTGCATTCTGGAATCAAACACCATGGATCTGAATCTGGTCTCCACCACGTATTACCAGTGTGACCCTAGATGAGCTAAACAAATTCTCTTTGGTGATAATAGTGTCATCCTGACAGGATTGTGTGATGACGACTTGAGCTAAAACACATTGAACAGTGCTTCTAAGACCACATTGCCTATTTCAGCGTTCTTATTGTTGAAGTTATTAGCATTGTTACGCTCATACTGAGAGAGATTTACCGTGGTTGCTTAGAAAATCAAAACCAATAAAATGTATTAAGCAACTACCATTTTTACTCAGTCCTGAGCTGAGCACTCAGCATTCATGATATAAGAACAGTTGGGCAAATGGGGGAGAAGAGACAAATCTGCCATGCAGAAGCGTTCCAAATAGATCCTCAGCAGAACCTCCTCCTCGAGTGTGGGTTGCACACGGCAACTCTTCCCGAAGAGCGTAGTATGGAAAGGGCTGGAAGGCTGGCAACTTTACAGTGAAGAAACCTGACAAACACTAACTCCGCCAAATAATCAAGCTCTCCGTAACAGTGATAAATCGTGTTGATTATATGCACCCTGACACCAGTCAACTCATGAGAAAAACCTGAGACAAATCACAACTGAGGGACGTTCAACAAAATACCTGACCAGTACTCCTCAAAACTGCCCAGGTCATCAGAAACAAGGGACGTCTGAGAAACCGTCACAGCCAAGAGGAGCCTAAGGAGACAACGAGTAATGTGGTTGGTCCTAGAGCAAACAAAAGGACATTAGGTAAAAACCAAAGAAATCTTAATATATGGATCTAGTTAAGAGTGTATCATGGTGGTTCAACCATTATAATGAGTGTTCTTTACCTGATGTAAGATGTTAGCAAAAGGAGAAAACAGCTGCTGGGGATATATGGGAAGTCTCTGTACTGTCTTTGCAATTTTTCTGTAAATCCAAAACTGTTGTAAAAATTAAAGTTTATTTAAAATAAAAAAGATAAAGGCATCTGGGCGTCTCAATCCGTTAAGCTTCCAACTTCAGCTCAGGTCATGATCTCACAGTTCATGGGTTCGAGCCCCGCATCAGGCTCTGTGCTGACAGCCTGGAGCCTGCTTCAGATTCTGTGTCTCCCCCTCTCCCCTCTCCTCTGCCCCTCTCCTGCTCACGCTCTGTCTCTCTCTCTCTCTCAAAAATAAATAAAAAACACTAAAAAAATAAAAAATTAAATTAAATTAAAAAAAACCATATGGGTTTGGTTCATAAGGAAGTCCCAGAGTAAAGGGAGACATGTGATTAAATCATAAATTATAAGGCAGTGTGGTACATGTGACAATGGAAGCATATAAAATGTGCTGCACATAGCACAGAGAAATCAACTCCAATGTTGAGGGTGGTTAAGCAAGGTGTTAGGAGGGAGGCATTGTCTGAGCTGCAGTTTTCAGGAATGAATCAGAAGGTCAGCAGGGCAGGCTTCCTAAGCAGAGGGAATGCCTGAGCAAAGACTTGGAAACTATTGAGGCTCTTGGTGTCGTCAAGGCATCATGAGTGAAAGCGAGGAGTCACAAAACGGGAAAGCCACAAGGAAAGAGGCAAATCAGAAATAACCTGGCAGTTAGACTAAGGACTGGACCTCACTGGCCAAAGGGGGACCAGCCCAACAAAACCATTCCAAAAGTGGATGGTCGAAAAAGAAAAGCAGCAGGAAACACTGCTGAGAGGCAGTGTGAATACAATCTCTTTAAATTAAAATGGCTATCATCCCTCCACTGCCAGAAATCACAGCTGCAAAATACTGGACCTGATCTATGTTAATTCCATTTGTCATTGGGTTCAATTTATTGATGGCTAAAAGGCTCTTTCTAGAAAAAGATTCATGACTTGAGAGAAAGAACTTACCGTTATGAGTCAGAAGACTTCTCCTGGAATGGACAGAATAAATAGCCAATAAAGCTTGGCCTGGATGACAAGTTTGGCTGTCTCCAGCCTGTGTAGTGGTCCATGTGAACGAGCACCAAGGCAGTGTGGGCAGGAAGGTGGCAGACACTGGGCTGGGAGTGGAGGTCGGGGTGAGAGTGGAAATGCCCTTGTAAATTGAAGGAAATCCCCTAAGGATTAGACTCCAACCTGAACACAGACCAGCAGCCTAGAAAGGCTGTTAAAATAAGAATACAGTTCTCCATCACTTTTTGCAGAAGTACAAGCATACTGCCACGTTATTAAGAACAGCATTGTGGGTTATGGGTTCAAGGGTGCAGATTAAATTTCTAACTGATGAAATCCACAAAGAGCAGAATTCATCCACTCAGCAGTTTTGGTTGTGCTGATGATGGGAAGCCACAGAAATTCTAGCTGTCTCACAACATTTGGGACAAACAACTGTCCTCCATTCCACGTGCTTTACACATGTCACTCCAGAGAGCCATGAGGAACAAAACCTATGTATAATTATCAGAGCCAAGAACATAACCGTGCGATACATATAAACACAAAGTATCTTTTGCAAGGTACTAAGTTTGCAGAAACCCAACCACCATGTAAATCAAAGAAAGGGTTTCCATTGTTTGAAACTTTCAAGAGTTGTTCATCATTTTGGACAGTACCATGACTTACAGCAGCACAAATGGTAGTACTAGACTCTGTGTGCCTGTTTTTCACAGTCTCAGCATTCACAGCGGTTCCAAATACAAATGCAAGTAGGTCTTCTACTGTGGCCATGGTTGAAAATTTTCACATTGAAACACACCTCATTTTAGAAATTTCTTTCTTTTTATTTTTCCTTTATATTATTGCTAAGATATTAATGTTTTAAAAAGTTTTAATGTTTATTTATTTTTTGAGAGAGAGGGACAGAACATGAGCGAGGGAAGGGCAGAGAGAGAGGGACACACAAGAATCTGAAGCAGGCTCCAGGCTCCAAGCTGTCAGCACAGAGCCCGACTTGGGGCTCGAACTCACGACCTGCGAGATCATGCCCTGAGGTGGAAGTCAGATGCTTAACCGACTGAGCTATTAACGTTTTAATTGTGTGAATAGGTATTTCATTTTAGGATAGTAAAGAGATTACAAAATATTTGCTATAATTAGGTGTCGGATCTGATAGAGTTAAGATTCACAGTATTAGATACAAGGGGGCTAAGAAACAGGGAGAAAGTTCCCAGCAGTTGCCCCTTCATTATCTCTAACAGGAGGAAGTTAAATGGCTCTGGTGGGCTCTCAGGGAGCTCCTGGACTGAAACTACAAGGGACTTTGTTACGGAAACTCCTGGGGGCAGAAGCAAAAGTGAGTTCCAGGAGTGGCTCGGAAGTTTGGAGCTACTCTGAGACCCAATTAAATGCAATTAAATTACACTCTGAAAATGCTGCAGAAATGTCAGGGGAAGTCGAGTCTTCTTACATTCTGAGATCAAGCCATGAATGGGTTCTGATTTAAAAAAAATTTTTTTAATCTTCATTTACTTTTGAGAGAGAGAGACAGAGTGCAAGCGGGGGAGGAACAGAGAGAGAGGAAGACACAAAATCCGATGCAGGCTCCAGACTGTCAGCACAGGGCCCATTGCAGGGCTCAAACCCATGAACCATCAGATCATGACCTGAGCTAATGTCGGTGGCTTAACCAACTGAGCCACCCAGGTGCCCCTGGGTTCTGCTTTTTAAAAGAATAATATCTCACACACAGAGACAGAAGGAAGCCCCGTTAAACTGTTTTCTATGAGAGGGCAGGGTGACCACTTACCAGCTTCTCTTCCATTGGGCACCAGCATTAGCTGAAATCATTAACTTGATTTCCTTCAGTCCAACAAGGTTTTGTATTGTTTTGTGTTCACCTGTGGGAGGATTTGGTGAAGATGATGATGATGGTAAAGACAAATGTGCTTGCTATGAGGTAAGCTGGCATACAGTGGAAAGAAAGACCCTTTGGGTTCTGATGTCAGTCTCCAGTTCCCCATCACCAGGCAACACAGAGACAGCCTTTAATCTGCGTAGCCAGGGCACTTGTTCTGACCCAGCCATGCTCCTTTGCACATCCCATATTATTCTTGATCCCACCCCTTACTGGGGTCTCTGTTCTGAACAGACATTCACATCAACGGTGTCTACCACAGTGCCCCGCCAGAGACGCATGAACAAGCTTCCTCAGTGTGCAGTGCCTATTTTGGAAGGTTCTAGACATTAACTGGATGGGAATTGGAGCCCTAAATAGCACTTCTCAGGGTACTCATGATGTTACTAAGTTGCCAGCAACAATAGTATCCTTTCTCATCTCCCAGGGGTTTATCTGACTCAAATCCTGTTGTCTCCACTTCCCTTGGTGAAAATATCAAAAGGTCAGTGCTTGAACTAGCTGAGGAAAATCGTGTTGTACCCAAAGAGTAGCATACTAAACCCAATCTGAGGGAGAACTTTTAATTGAAGTGCTTCTACCGAACCCATATGGCTCATACTATCAGCACCAAAAGTCATTTACAGAAAGCTGTAGGTCAGGTGTTGATCCCTTTAAGAATTTGGAACTTTTGTGGCAGTTTTGGAGGAATTTTCCTCTGAAGGCATTACAAGTAATAGCAAAAATAACAAAAACACCAACACCAATAAAATGGTATTTATTGGGCCCTAACCACACTTCAGGCGTCATGCCAATGGCAGGTGGCCTCCACCATTTCATTCCTCACAACTACTCCATGATAGAAGTATTATCATCTCCAATTTCTAGACCAGCAAACTGAAGTCTGTGTATGCTAATTAGCTTTTCCAAGCAGCTTGGAAGTAGATTTGAGTCCAGGACTGAATCCAATGCCCTTGTTTTCACCACTGCCCCATGAGAGGTAGCATGGACCATGGACAGAGTATGAACCCCAGCGTAAAACATGTTCCTGCTCACTGGCTGTGGGACCTGGAATAAAAATCTCAACACTGGGCTTCCGTTTCTCCAAAATTCCACAGGCTGTATAAGCTGATCGGTCAGAGGAGACACCATAGATGGGTGCAGACAGTTGCCTGAGGTTGGGCTGGCTTGTTTATTCTCTGGATTGGCCTCAGGAGACAGCTGAAAGGTCATGCAGAGGGTGCTCCCAGGTGCACACTGACTGCAAGAGCATGAGATGCACATTTGAAGCAGAATGGTTGCAACTGATTTACAGATTTACATTTGTAAGGCCAGCGCTCTTGAAGCTGTTCATTTGCTGGCCCGTCCCTTTGTGCAAGGTGATTTGTGGAGACAGCTGTCCTCAGTTTTCTGCTGTCTTGAGTGTTTTCAATCATTGCTATCTGAATACAGCTGAGATTTCCTCACCCTTCTGGATTTTGCTGCTATTGGGTGTTAGAAACTGCTGAGAACCAAATCTAAAGAAAAAAAAATATATAGTTATATGATATATTATGTTCTATAATATAGTCTTACATATTATACAACATATGTATTATATAACTAATAATAAATAATATATATCTGATATTATATGTGTGTATATATATATCAGAGCCCAATTACCAGCTGCATGTACACAAAAGTTAAAACTATTTATATATCAAATCAAATATGCCGTACCATGACTGAATTAATCCATAAAATGGTTATAAAACTCTCCAAAGCATAAATTTAAAAGGAATATAGATTTTATCTAATCACAGTTCTTGAGAGGAGATACGGTAACAAGAACTAGGTCCTTCTCCATCTCTGCTGCTAGCTAGCTCTGTGAACTCTGTAAGACACAGTGAGGTCTATAACAGCATGCGGGTCAGACAATTTAACTTATGGTGTGGCAGGGCATTGATTTGCACAGTACAACAATACAATTCAGATGTGGAATAATGACAAAACAAACAAAAGTCCTGTTTGTCCCTCACCTACACACATCGTCGTGAGGCTCTCATTTCCATGGCGGAAATACCTTAGGGGAAAATGAAATACTTAAATTCCACAAGTCAAAGGGATTTAGTCTCGAGTTTTGTGAAAAAGTCTCCTTCAGTGCAATAATTTCATTTGAACAAATAGTTAATTCAAACTCCCTTTCTCTTTAGTGTCAACATTCTCCTTTTTCTTCCCTCTTCACAGTATAGTATCTGAGTAGAGGAGACGTCTATTACGTATCTGCTGCTTGGCAGGGTGAGCCATCTGGTCTACCTGCTTTCCTTCCCTCACTGCTCTACAGCGTCCATGTCATTGGTGCAGAAAGGCTCCTAGGCACTTTCTACCAGTGTCTGTGGAGATACAGCTAAGCCTGGTTAATTTAGGGGATCGTGCTGGCCCCTGCTCCTTAACCTACTGATTCTAGTGGTCAAAACAAATCAAGAAGTAAATGTCTGAGAAAGTATGGGAGAGACGACTTTATTCCAACTACACCCACGACATCAATAATCATCTACAGTAGATGACTCAACACGTTTTATCTCCAGTCCTATTCCTTGAGCAGCTGACATATGTAGCCAACTACTACTTCCTATCTCCATCTGGTGTCTGAAAGACACCTTAACTTGAAAATCTTCGACCAAATTCATCATCTGTAATCCCCCACATCTGGCCTTATTTCAGTTTTCCTTAAAACAGAAAGTACATCTACCATCTAGGAGCTATTCAAGCTAGAAGTTTAGAGTTCATTCTTCAAAGCCTCTACCTCAGCCTGTATATATAACCCATTATCAGGTCCTGTTGCTTTGCGTTCTGATTACCTCACAGATCTTTCCCCTTCTCTCTGTCTTCACTGCCACCTGCTACTCAAAGCCACCATTTTCTTTCAACGGGACTTTTTCAAGGGCCTCCGACTTCTTTACCTGTATCCACTCTGGCCTTCTAATCTACTTTCCACCTCAAGTGGAGTAATGTTTGCTAAGTAAACACAGTGCCGTCAGCACATGCATACACACACACACACACACACACACACTTCTTAAAACTCTAGCTGGCATTCTATTCTAAGAGAAAGACCAAAATATATTTTTTAATTTTTTTTAACATTTATTTATTTTTGAGAGACAGAGAGAGACAGAGTATGAGCAGGGGAGGAGCAGAGAGAGAAGGAGACACATAATTCGAAGCAGGCTGCAGGCTCCCAGCTGTCAGCACAGAGCCCCACGTGGGGCTCGAACTCACAAAGTGCAAGATCATGACCTGAGCCAACGTCGGACGCTTAACCGACTGAGCCACCCAGGCGCCCCAAGACCAAAATATTTAACATGTCTCTCAGAATCCTGCATCATTTGGTCCCCACTTTTCTCTGCAGCTCCCCTCACACATTTTCCTTCAGTCTCTGAGTTCCAATGACACTGGTCTGATTTCAGTCTTTCACTCTGAAAGGCTTCTTCCTGACACAGGGCCTTTGTCTCTGCTTTTCCCTCTGTCTCAAAGGCTCCTCTCCCCACTTAGCCCTTCTTTGCCTGACTAACAGAAACTCTTCCTTCTGACCTCACCTTATCATTGTTTCCCCAGGAAGCCTTTCTAACCTTCCTAACAACATAAAATCCCCTTGTCAATTGTACTTTTTCTCAGCTCTCAGTTTACACATATGTATATGATTCTTTGATTAATGGACATCTCTCTCACTAGATTGAAAGCTTCCTGAGAGCAGGAAATATATCTGCTTTTGCTCACCATTTTATCCTCGGCACTCAGAAGCATGCATGGCACATAGTAAGGTGCGTGTATGTATTTTTTTTTTATTTCTACTCATTGAATATATAACTAACTGAATAAAATCCATCCAGAAACTGTTTGATTACATTTTTAAAAAATATAGTTCTTGATATTTGCGGTATTGACGGTCAACAGGAGAAAAGTTTTTAGCTCAGAGATTTTGACAGCAGCCTATGCTACCTATTAGTTCTGTAAAGTTTGCAAAATCATTTAACTCAGCAGCAGTTAAAATAACAATACCTGCTTTCAATCACAGAGCTACAGATAAACTGTCAAGTATTATACAGATAGAAGGCATTATGATTTTATTAGCAAAGTTTTAAAAGTTTTCTATGCAAAAGCCACAAAAAAGCATAAGAACATATAAGTAATGTTGAAAAAAAGCCTTAAATTCCCCCCCACACAGACTTTAACTTTATATTATTTAATATGGATATTTAGTCAAATATTTATGGAATATTCTTTAGGTTCCTAGTACCTTGCAAAAAATATCTATTTATTTCCTATCATGTAATTATTAGTATAGTTCAGTTAAGTGGGGGGTAGCAGGTTCTTTACCACAGATAAGGAAACTAAGTTTTAAGCAAGTAACTGCCTTGTCCGAGGTCATGAGCTGGTAAGGGGTGAGTGAGGATTCCAACACCTGGTCTCTGTGACTTCAAAACCTATCCAGCCTTCTTGAAATTTGTGTTAATTTAAAGGACAAATTTTATCAAACAAAAGTACAATGTTACTTCTCTTCGGGGGGGGGGGACAGGGAAGGTCATTATTGTAAACCCCAAATTAGTAGTCTAGAAAATGGCCAGCAAGAAATAGATCAAAGACCTGAGAAAAAAGAATATATAGAAATCATGAAGGAAAAGCTTAGAGATTTAAAGCCTGTATTTCCAGAAGACCTAACAAATTAATAACAAATATTTTAGAAGTTTAAAGGGTGACAGATAATAGGAGGTAGTAGTTAGACAAATAAACAGAGAAAATGTTCCTGAGATAATAACAAAAAACTTAAATCTGCACGATTGAAAGGGCTCTCTGATTTCAAGCCTGGAAGATTCTTAGGCATGCCTTAATAAAATTTCTGATCTCTTAAGGATAAAGAGAAAACTCTGACACACCACCAAGAGAAAAAAAAAAGCTGCCTACCCAGGAAGAAAAAAAAAATCAGACTGGCACCTACAACCTTGGAAGTTAAGCAGTAAGGTTAAATCCACAGCTATGAGCAAAGGCTGAAGCTGAATTCTGTACCCTGTGAAGATATGATCACCCTTCCATGGAGGATGTCCAAGACTTCAGAGAGTGAATTATGCATCTAGTCCGTCTCAGGACAGTACTCAGCAATATGAATTAAATAATAAGTGAAACCAAAAAGAAATCACAAGATGAAAAAAGAGAAAAATTAAAAATCAGTGAAAAATAAATCTGATTGATTTGTATATAAATATGGGTGCAGACACACATAAAGCTGAAGATATGAAAATGATGATAAACTATCTGATTTTGCTCAAACAGAGGGTTAAAGAAGGACGCTTGAAATAGCAGAGGAGGAAAACACTAATAGAGACTGACTCCCAGCAAAATCTAGGAATTGAGAGTGAGGAAGAATGAAAGCATTCCAAAAGTTTAATGGTACAAAGAGGAGAGAGAAAGGAAAAGTATTTTAAAGTTTATTTATTTATTTATTTATTTATTTTGAGAGAGGGAGAGCAGGGAGGGGCAGAGAGAGAGGGAGAGAGAGAGAATCCCAAGCAGGCTCCACGCTGTCAGCACAGAGCCCTAGGTGGGGTTTGAGCTTACAAACCATGAGATCATGACCTGAGCAGAAGTCAGATGCTTAAGCAACTGAGTCACCCAGGTGCCCCAAGTATTTTAATAATTTCACCCTCTAGGGCAGGGGGAACTCGAGAAATAGAACACCAAACGTTGAAAGCACCCCAAATGAGGGAAATAGTCAGTTTAGTCATCTTCTGGAAGACAGTCATTAAGAAAAGGGAAAAATACACTACCACTTCCAAATTAACAAGGGGACAGACATAGAATGAACATCAACTTAAACCAGCTAGGTTAAGAAAAAGGAAACAAAGCAAGTAATGAAATGCAGAGACTGAAGAAATACAGTCATTATATCAAATTTGAATATGCTGAGGTATCCTATTAAAATACAAAGACTGTCAGACTAGATTATATATAGATATATATATAGATATATAGATATATATATACATATATATATCTGTTTGCAGAAAACACATTTCAGTAATAAAGAATGATGGAAAATGAAAAGATAAGCAAGGAGATACCAGACAAATGCAAACAAAAAGAAAACAGATGTGGCAATATTAATACCAGATAAGGTGAAATTTAAAGTTAAAATGGTATATAGGATTGAAAGAATCATTATGTACTCATAAAAAGCACAGTTTAGGAATTTAGCTAAATCATTATAAACTATATATACTAAAAAACAAAAACAAAAAACACGGGAGTTAAATATATGGAACAAAAACTACTATCTATACAAGGAAAACTTGAAGAAAATGAGATTGTATTAGGAGCCTTTAATCCAGTTGTCTCAGAACCTAGTCCTCAAAGGTAAATAATGATAGGGGCGCCTAAGTGGCTCAGTCAGTTAGGCAACTGACTCTTGATTTTGGCTCAGGTTTGTGAGATAGAGCACCCTGTAGGGCTTTGCACTGACAGCCTCATGTAGGTCTCCATGCTGACAGCGTGGAGTCTGCTTGGGATTCTTTCTGTCTCCCTCTCCTTCTGCCCCTCCCGCTCCCCCGTGCGTGCACACACATGCACTCTCTGTCTCTCTCTCTCTCTCGAAATAAATAAACTTAAAAAAAAAAAAAGGTGAGTAAGAATAGAAGAATTTAATAATACTGTCAATAAACTTGATTTAATAGTATATGTAGTGGGGCACAGAAGTTGGTTTGTACCAGCTTTGGAGAGTCAATTGTGAGTATCTCTACCCATTTCCATATTGAGTGATGTCGTGTTGGTAGCTAGAAACAGGCCATGGTGGTCATATATACACCATGGAAATGGCAAATGCCACAGATGCTACAAATCATCATATCCAGAGAGTTTGCTGTTACCAGCACACCACTGGGTCTGCACATGAAAATTTACACTTAAATAGAGAATACAGTTTTTCTCATATACACAGGGAGCATTTTGAAAAATTAATCATGCACTTGATCCAAAACTTTAACAGATTCTAAAACTGGAGGTTTTTACAAACTATATTTTTTTGATCACATATGCCAATGAAAGTTGAAATAAGTAATAAAAAAGCGCCGTGAATTACTACTGAAAATTTAGAAACACGTTTCTAATAAGTATTAGATCAAAAAGCACAATGAAAGGACTCAGAATCATCTAGAAAGCAAGGAAAGGGAGAACCATTCATTCAGAGTCTATGGGACAAAGCTCTACTCCAAAGAAATTTTATAGCCTTAAATGCATTGATTATTAAAGAAAGAGTAAGAAAGAGTTGCACGAAGAGCAGAAGAACTCATCTTAAGAAATTAGAAAGAATCACAAAAGGAACCAAATAGCAATGAAAAGAGAACTAATAACAATAAAAATGAAACTAATAAAATAGAAAACACAGAACATAAAAGATTTTAAAAAAAAACTTAAATGGACTCTTTGAAGGGAAAAAATAAGGTTTTCATCAGGATCTTGAATTAAAAAAAACAAGACAGCAAAAATAGAACAATATTAGAATTAAGAAAAGAAATATAGCCACAGATGTGGGAGAAATTAAGATAATCTATAACACAATGAAACTAAGGAAACATATTTGAAAATGCTTTTCTTGTAAAACACTTATTCTTTAAACTGATCTAAGAAGAAAAGGAAAATTCGAATATTCCAATCACCCTCAAATTGGAAAAGAGATGAAAATTCCACCATTTAAAAAAGTACAAGACCATCTGGGTTTATAACTATGTTTTAGCCACCTTTTAAAGAATAGATACATATTTATTTAATATATTCCATTCCTGGGAAGAACATGAAAATGTCTCCAGTTAACTTTTGGAAGATAAAATTATTCTAATACCAAACCTGATAACTAAAATTTTAAAAAAAGAAGAGAGGAATAGAAAGAAAACTTTTTTCTAGATGTTAGCTCCATAAGGACAGAGATGTTTACACTTAAATACTGTAACCTCACCACCCAGACTAACGCATGACATAAAGCAGGTGTTCACTAAACATCTTTTGAATGAATAATAGACCAGTTTTCCTCACAGATAAAGATGCCCAAACTAAAAACAAGTGTTAGCAAACAGACTCTGACAACAAATCAAAATATTTATAGCATACTAACAGATGCTGAAAAGACATTTGATACCCTAATGTCATAAAGCATTTTAATTAAAATCAGACATTACAGAAGAAATGATATATAATACCAAGATTCTTAATTATTATCATGAAAGCTCTAGCCAATTCAGCAAGTAAAAAAAGTAAAATAAGTATTGAAAAAGAAAAACAGAATAATATATTACTGTTGATGCATGCACCTATACCTAGAAAACCTAATGATCGTAGAGAAATTTCCATAGGCATCACTGAGTGAAAAAATCAAAATGTACTAACGTGGAAATAATATCTCATTTTTCTAAAACAAAAGCAAAAAAAATATTCAAAAAGGAGAGAGATAGTTAAACATGGAAAGATATATAGAATATTATTTTGGATTATCATGTATCAAAGAACTGAGTCAAGGAAGAAGAGCAGGAAGGAAAAGCCAGGTAACATTCAAATGCAAAAAAATTTTCATATGTATACACATATACACACTTATGCAAAATTATGTGTGTATATGAATGTCTGCAAAATTATATATACGTGCATATATAAAACATACATAAAGAAATTAAACTTTCAATTTTATTAGCAGAATAGTTTTTAAACAACTCACTTTTTTAGTTTTAAGCAATTGTGCTGCTTCCAAGGAAGGTACAGAATGAAATAATTAAGAGGTTATCCTTCCCAACTGCAACTCAAGGGGGTGAGAGGCAGATTGAGAGCACAGAGCGTGAACTCCCAACACCATCTCCTTCTAGGGCCCTAGCACCCCCCCACACACACACACACACACCTGCTTTGAGGCACCGTCTTTCCAACTTTCCATAGGGAATGCCCTCCCACTGCCTGGTGATTTATTAGCCACAAGAGAAAATTAGCTAACCACAAATGTGCTGGATACAGTTTCTCCACCAATGGGCCCCGTTAGAGGGTTGGTTCCACTGCTTTATGTTCCTGTTCAGTCAAATAACTGCATGGTTAAAATTTCTAATTGTCTCTTTTCCCGAAGCTTCTAATCCCTCTGTTTCACACTTATAAAACCAGGAGTAGGTGAGACCATCTTGAAGAGCCTTCATTCTAAAGCAGCAACCTTCCATCCCATTCATTTGACCCCGGCTTTCTGAAAAGGGTAGCTCAACAAACATTCAGATGGGTACCCATGATGTGTACTCCATACTTGAATGAATGGTTCAAATGTATTCAGCAATGCTAGAAAGGCTCAGTATATTTTACCTTATAAAGTAACAAAAATATGAGAGAACTTAAATCAACTTAATTAATTAAGATCAAAATAATATATTTAATCTTACATTTTTCTTACAAACTTTTGATATAAAATATGTTCATACAAGAAGTGAATTTTGTAGTCTTTATTACCTATCCTCTGATATTAGGTATATTTTGGATTCCACTGCAGTACCAAGATTATTCCTACATTTGTTTTCACCGTGGCATTATTTAAAAATCCCTGTTCACACAAGTCCATGGCAACAAAAGATAGAAGCACATCCATTTTATGTCTTGAGATATTTGGATATTCCTAAGTTGGACTAATTGAAAAGTATTAATTGTTTCATTATGAACAATCTTCTTTTTAGAGAAACTAAGGGCTTCAATTGTTCATCTCCAAGTTTGCAATAGTTCTTTGTCTTTTTAAAATTAATACATAACTTTGAAAACCACAAAATTATGCCCTTTTGATTAAAACTCTTTAAGCTATACTGGATTGATGACAGACTAATTTGTTTAGTAAAAATATTTAATTAATAATTAACATTCCATAGCACAATAACATCTGTCACCCTTAAGCAGCCTCCTGGAATCAAGAGAGGCCTATATGTAGATTACTGAGAAACTGAGTAGATCTGGAACCATTTGTTGGTAGTTAGCACATTACGGCAAAATAAAACTTACCACTGGCAGGCAAAATGTCTTTCTAGAGACAAATATAGCTGTATACTTACTTTTTAAGTTTAATTTCTCCTATTAATCTGAATCTGGCCCAATTCCTTGCAAAATAATATCCAAGTTGTTTCACAATAAAGATACATTTGTCCTTCCTCATATTAACAACCATCTAGTTGCACACTGAAATCACTATTTCTAGTCCTCAAATTTCCTCTTTATCCCCCAAAGGGGAAACAGACATCTCAGTCCATCCTGACACAACACATTATTGTTAATATTTGATGAATACCCAGCTTTCCCCCGCTAGAGTATAAACTCTATGAAGTCAGAATCCTTGTAGGATCACCAATGTCATTGTTTCTTGAGCTTTGTATTGTTCCTGGAACATGGTAGGAAGTCAGCATTTGTGGGAACAAGAAGAGGGAGAATGGGAAGGGGAAGGAAGGAAAGAAGGAAGTCAGGAAGCAAGCAGGCATATAATAATAAATGATAGTTTATTGTTCAATAAGTGGTCATGATTATGATTGCTGTCACTATTCATATTTTATAGATGGAGTTGTAAGTCCATTTGCTTGCATTTACGAAGACTTCATTAGTCCTTCAGACATTTTGTTGGGGCTTAGCTACAATATAATCATATTTCCAGGCTAACATCTCTGAAAGAAATTTACTGTGGCTTCTGTTTTATTTCTAAGCTAAGTATAGGGTATTGACATTTTAAAACAAAGCAACAACAAAAAAGTCTTTCTGAAGATATTTGCACCAAGAACAGCAAGTTATAGTTTCATGAGGAAATGGATTTTCTATGAAATGCCAAATTCCATTAAATGGCTATTTCATAGAGTTCAGCAAAATAGTGTTTTTTTTTAAGTTTACATGTTTAAATTTAGATCACTGAAAGTCCATTTCAAGAATGTTTTCTGAACACAGAAAGAGCATCTTCACTCAGTTGTGAAGAAGGCCAATTTTCTTCTACTTTACACTTTCACTCACCATTTTGCTCTTCTGAGCTAGAAAAGCAAACGATGACACTCTGTTAGCCTCTAAAGTCTCTATTAGTGTCCACATAATCATCCCTAGAGTACTATTTTAGCACTTTCCAGAGAAGTTATCAGATTCAAAAAACATGGCTATTTGTCAGTTTCCTCTTTTCTCTGTATCAAGTTGAATTTCCCCCTCCCCTGTCTTTCTCACCTGGAATGTGTTCTCAGTGTTTGAAATCATTTTAAACTAAAAAAGTAATTCTCCATCTTTGTTGGTTCTATCCGAAAAAAAGGAAACGAGGTGTCATTAACGTCCACACTGTCCTATCCCTCACCCATGGCAGACATCAATGATTGATTACAGCAAACCCAGAGCCTAGATTTGAACACAGAGTTCATATCAACATGGGCTTCCAGGCAGTCACCCGCAATTAATTAGACGATTTATGTGAGAAAAAGCTTGTTCTGCCGTCACTGGTCTAGAAACTACCTGAAAGCAGGGCAATTAGATACCCTGACATCCATTTCAGTTCTATTATTCATTCTCACCTACAAATCATTTCACCCCCCAAATTTAGGAGAGACAACACAAGCAATCTTTCATACTCTAGAACAGTAAAATTTCAACATTTGCCATTCTGTTTGTCAACAATCAAGTAAGAGAGTAGCAACTAGGTGTAAGTTTAAGTTGTAGTAGTTGTGTGTCCTAGGGAAAGACACCCCCATGTATCCTCTGTAAAGTTGAAATCAAACTCCATGATTGAATTACACTATCATTCCCCAACTGGCCTTTTAGTGGTCAAGATTGCAGTGGTCTCTATAGATCTATAAATCAAGAAAAAGTAAGTACATGAGAAGTCTGTAAGATGGATGTTATTGGAAATGTGGAGTAAAGTTGGTCTTGGGTGAAAAGGAATAGAAAGGAGATCTCAGGAAGAGAGGGAGAGAATATGGAACTAACCCTGCCCATTCAGGTTGACAAAACGTGAGACAAGAAAGGTATTAATGCTCCTGCAGAATGGAAGTCCCAGACTGTGAAAGAAGGTATGGCCACAGTCATCTAGTCAGAACCCACCATATTTTACCTCAAAAAGTGTGGTGTCTGTGGAACTTGGCATCTGGGTATTTTGTGCTATAGTCCATCTGAGTCACCCAAATTTTCATTTAATGGTACAGCATGTTTTTATAATTGAAGCTATGGAAGAGGGATATGTCCTGATTATGAAGTAAACTGGAGGAGGAATTGGGTAATTATCCGGGTCGATAATCTTCAGAGCCCAAACTCAAGAAATAATCACACATTGCCACCATTTTCCATGTGGAAGTGGCAAGAATATACCTTTGGTTAATAGGTTAATATTTTTCATCAGGCAAAATGTTACCAAGTTAACATGTTTAAAATGATTACATGCTCTTTAAAAAAATGATCTTTATACAATAGAATATTTGGGTAGCAGAAACTAACTTCTATGTACATCTTTCTTTTATTCAATTCCCCCCCCCCAAATCCATGATCAAAGCTGTTCTAAGAGTTGTAATACTAAAGTAAGGCATTGTTTTTCTTGTACAGGGGGATGGTCTTCCCAACCCAGTATCTATAGAAGGCATCATGTGAGTACTTTCCACAGCAATGGAAATAAGTCTGTCCACACCACTCACCTGGACCCCATTACAAGTATACCTGTTAGGTAGTATAATTTGAGGTCCCGGTCTTGTATTTTTTTTTTTTTTTTTTTGCAAAACTGGGAATTAAACATGTGAACTTGGTCTCAAATAAGTGTCATTTGTTGGAATTCAATTGAGATACACTGTCTCTCCTATCCCTGTGGAAATAATAATCCAGCTTCCAGCTACTTTAATGTTATGTAAAGTCCTAGTTAAATAACAAAAACAAAAACAAACAAACAAACAACAACAAAAACCACCTGCCCTGAGATCCACCCTGACTCCTCTCATGCAGGACCCTAGCTAATGCTAAAAGCGTAATATGATTTTTATGAAGAGGGGGATGTTCCTTGACATGAAATAAAACACGCTGTTATTAGAAGGAAACCAGAGGAGCTTATGAAGGTTCAAAATCTTTCCCATATTTTTCTGGTTTGCTAAATAGAGAACTGATGAATCACATGAATGGGTGTGCTCATGTTCCTCTCCCCAGCTCCAAGCTCCTCTCCTTTTGGGAGGGGGCGGCTTGAAATGTAGAGCACTCTCTCAGCCTGCTTTCAACCCTCTGGTCTCCCTTCAAAGCAGTAGAAGTCTAGAAACTGTTACGAATTTTCCCCTGATCTGACTGGAGACACAGTTTCAGGAGAGAAGAATCAAACAGCCTACATCAGTCAGAATTCCCCAGAGAAGAAGAATCACATATATGTAGGGATATATATACAGATAAGAGATAAGAGAGAGACAATAGGGTATATTTTATTTTTGTAAAATATAATATGTATTTAAATATTATATATTTAAATATTATATATTTTTAAATATATTTCCATATATATATTTTATAAATAAAGACATTTGTTTCAAGAAATTGGCTCATGCAATTGTGGGAGCTGGTAAGCCCAAAACTCCTAAGGCAGGCCAGTATGCTAGAAATTCAGGCAAGAGTTGCAGTCTTGAGTCCAAAATCTATAGGGAAGACTAGCAGGCTGGAAAGCACAGGCAGGATTTTTATGTTACAGTCTCAAGGTAAAATTCTTTCTTCTCCCCCAAACCTTAGTTTCTATACTTAAGATCTTCAACTGATTATGTGAGTACCACTCACATTATCAAGGGCTATCGCTTTCATCTCAAGTCAACTGTAATTGTAAATGTTAATAACATCTACAAAATACCTTCCTGACAATATCTAGACTAGTGTTTGATCCAACAACTAGGCACAATAGCCTAGCCACGTTGACAATTGAAATTAAGCATCATGCATCAGTCCTACTGGTGTGTCAAATTGTTGATCTTCCAGAAATTAATTCTTTACATGACATTCTACCAGGTTAATAAATATGTGATTTTTCTTGTTCTAAAATAAATTCAAGAAACGTCAAAATGATTGCTTCATAAATAGCACAGACCCTTTAGAGGAGAAAATTGTGTTGCAAGCTTTAGAGTTGTTTAAAGATAAAAGAAAATCTCTAAAGCATTGCAAGGTCCTTAAATATAGGAATAAATTATAGGACTAAATGTAGAAATAAATTGGAATTTGAAAACATTCTAAGGGTAGATGTCTGATACTGTTATCACTACAGAAGTATACGACTTCTGGAATTGAAGCAACACAGCTAAAGCCAACACACACACAAGACATGCTATACCAGCAGGTTTTTCCCTTTTACAGGAAAGAGAAGTACAACCTTTTAAAGAAGTTTACATTCTCTGTGATTGCTTTGGCTTCAGTAAATAAGATCGAGAAGAAAATGAAGGTGTTTCATAGTCGCCAAAAATTCAACAATAGACAAAATGTGGAACTGATTTATTTTATGACACCATAAATTCAACATCCTATTGTTCTAAAAGTGCCTTTCATTTGTTCGTGAGTGTTGTTATTCAACATGATCACATGCCTGCTATGTCCCAGGTTCTCTGCTGGTTACTGGCGATGCAGTGTTTCCAGCATCATGGCAGTGATACACAGAAGGAATTGCTTGTGTTTATAAAATACATGTGAGGCAGAGAGATAATATTTTTTTTTTGTGCATAAATACATAAACATTGCCTGAATGGCTATACCATCACCTTCCAGATAGGTGCGTTGGCCAAGCTGGGTCAACAACATTTGTGTATGCTTAGTAACGTCCCTCTTTGAAGTATGTCTACCTCCCAACACACCCACCATGCTCCCGGATCCATCATTTTTCTTTCTTTCCTGGTCGCTTTGAGTTTTTCCTCAAAGTAGCACAGATCATCCCTTATTTGTTTGTATCTGTTTCTTGTTCATCATTATATCCCCTGTTCTTGGCACAATGCCTAGAAAAAGAAAGGAGATGAATAGTTATTTGTTGAGTGAATGAACGAATGGTAATTCACAGTTGTATGAAATCCAAAACCTGCCCTGAGTCAGGGGATGAGGAAAATATACCTTACTCCCTGACCAAACAGTCATCCCCAACCATAGGCTATCTACATTACTATCTTTGAAAAAGATACATCTTTGAGAGTAGAAAACCCATAAATGGACCCAAAACTATATAGTCAACTAATTTTTGACAAAGCAGGAAAGCATATCCAATGGAAAAAAAAGTCTCTTCAACAAATGGTGCTGGGAAAACTGGACAACAACATGCAAAAGAATGAAACTGGAACACTTTCTTACACCATACACAAAAACAAATTCAGAATGGATTAAAGACCTACATGTGAGACAGGAAACCATCAAAATCCTAGAGGAGAACACAGGCAGCAACCTCTTTGACACCAGCCATAGCAACTTCTTACTAGACATGTCTCTGGAGGCAAGGGAAACAAAAGCAAAAATAAACTATTGGAACTTCATCAAGATAAAAAGCTTCTGCACAGTGAAGGAAACAACTAAAAGGAAGCCTTAGGAATGACAGAAGATATTTGCAAATGACATATCTGATAAAGGGTTAGTATCCAAAATCTATAAAGACCTTATCAAACTTGACACCCAAGAAATAAATAATCCAGTTAAAAAATGGGCAAAAGACATGAATAGACACTTTTCCAAAGAAGACATCCAGATGGCCAACAGACATATGAAAAGATGCTCAACATCATTCATTATCAGGGAAATACAAATCAAAACCACAATGAGATACCACCTCACACCAGTCAGAATAGCTAAAATTACCAACCCAGGAAACAATAGATTTTGGCAAGGATGAAGAGAAAGGGGAACCCTCTTACACTACTGGTGGGAATGCAAACTGGTGCAGCTACTCTGGAAAACAATATGAAGTTTTCTCAAAAAGTTAAAAATAGAACTACCCTCTAATCCAGCAATTGCACTACTAGGTATTTTCCCAAAGGATACAAAAATACTGTATCAAAGGGGCACATGCACCCCAAGGTTTATAGCAGCACTATCAACAATGACAAATTATGTTAAGAGCCCAAATGTCCATTGACTGCTGAATGGATAAAGAAGATGTGGTATATATACGCAATGGAATATTACTCAGCCATAAAAAAGAATGAAATCTTGCCATTTGCAATGATGTTGATGGAGCAAGACTAAGTGAAGTAGATCAGAGAAAGACAAATACCATATGATTTCACTCATATGTGGAATTTAATAAACAAAACAGTTGAACATAGGGGAAAGAAAAAGAGAGAGAGAGAGAGAGGCAAACCATAAGAGAGACTCTTAACTATAGAGAACAAATGGAGGTTTGCTGGGGGGGGGGAGGAACGTGGGGGGGATGATGGGCTAAATGGGTGATATGTATTAAGGAAGGCATTTGTTGTGATGTGCACTGGGTGCTATGAATCACTAAATCCGACTCCCGAAACTAATATTACACTATATGTCAACTAACTAGAATTCAAATAAAAACTTGAAATTCAAATAAAAAAAAAAGAGACATCCATGAAGTACAAGAACAATGGGGACCCTCTCTTCACCTGAGAGAATTAAGCTCTAATGGCCTGAAGCATCTACTATGTCAGAAATTAACTTCTCTCTTATGCATCTAGAATGTTCTATGTCATCTTTAGGAAAACTGTGAAAATAGTCACCCAAATCATTTTCTGTGGTCAGTTGGGAAAGGCTGAGTGGAGGTATCCCCATGCCTGAGCGGCAAGCCTTCTATGCTGTGTAATTGCAATTATGCTGAGTCACTATAGATAATTACTCTTCATATTGGCTAATTTCTTCTATTTCCTGGTATTCTGTTTAACCCTGCCCAGCTTAATTCTATATTGGTGGCAGGAACCTATACTTTAAGCCTGCTGTTTTAACTCCTCACTATTAGGGAACACTTCCTTTCTCAAGTCCTCTTTGTCCGTTTCAGTACTGCATACTATGGGGAGCTAGGCATGGGGGGTTCCATGCTTCTGGTCCGGGTCATCATGCAGTTTCTGATATTTCTCGGTAGGCCACAGAACACAGTCAGTGCCAAGAATTTCAGGAGATTGGGGCGGGGAGCCTAGAACCCCACAGTGAAGTCTGTTGCAGAGCATACAGCACTAGGAGGGACAGCCAGAACACCAGGTGGAGGAGGGAGCGAGCAGGACTGAGCGTTCCCGTGCAGTGGAGGCCTGCTGGCCGGCTGACTCACCATCATTCTCCTGAGAAAAACAGGACTCCCTCTCCCTCTGCTTTGCTGCTCTTGGGAGGAGCCCAAACCCCAAGGCAGCTGGGACAAGAAGGTGAAAACAAGGCTTTTTGATCACTTTATATGAAGCCTTAATATAAGGAGACGAGAGCCTATTTCCTTCTATTTCCCTCAAACAAAATATGGCTCAGCAGTTTGCTTAATCAGAATACATCCTGGCTATTTTCTCGGCTATTTTACCACTTTAAGTCCGCCAACCACTCTTTTAAGACAGATGTGACAGGAACAGTACAACCTGTATGTCTCTTCAGGAACAATAAGTACAGAATTATTATAGATACAGGAGATGCACGCCTTTCATATATCCTTATTTTGCTGCTGAATTTCTAAAGTTCAGATCCTTATCTAAAATTTCCAGTAGTATATATAACAGCCTAGGGGCACCTGAGTCGCTCTGTTGGTTAAGCGTCTGCCTCTTGATTTCAGCTCAGGTCACTATCAATCTCATGGTCATGAGATCGAGCCCACCAGGGGGCCCCATACACAAAACCTGTTTGGGGTTCTCTCTCTCTGCCCCTCCCTGACTCATGTGCGCGCTCTCTTTCTCTCTCTCAAAATAAAGAAATAAACATTTAAAAATAAAATAAAATAAAGCAAAATTGTTCTCTAATACCACTTGGGGGCTAAGTGATACTGGTAAATAAAATAAGTCATTCAATTAGGTTTTTCTTTGTGTCTGAAAGATGTTTGCTATCATTTAATAGGTTTAGAAATAAAAGATCAGCCCTACACAGACTGCTCCCCTCCTCAAAGATCTAAGTCAGCTGTGGATGTGTTGACCAGACCAAGAAGGTCCCCATTTGGGGTAAGTCACTGAGGAAAATGAGATGAAGCATACTTCCATGCTTCTTGATGGTTTTTTCTCTTCAGAGAAACTGTTGGAATAATAGTCTATGTGGTCATCCAAACACTGTACTTATGAAACATGAATATATAACAGCAATAAAAGCAAATACAGTTGATCTTTGAACAGCATGGGTTTGAACTGCACAGACCCACTTAAGTGTGGATTCTTTGACTAAAAATGAATTTCTCTTCCAAATGGTTTCCTTAATAACGATTTCTTTTCTCTAGATTACTTTATTGTAATAATATAGTATAGAATACCTTCAACCTACAAAATATGTGTTCGTTGACTGTTGATATTATCGGTAAGGCTTCCTGTCACAGTAGGCTATTAGTAGTTACGTTTTGGGGGAGTTAAGATTATACATGAATTTCTGGCTGCATGGGGCCCCGAACGCTCATGTTGTTCAAGGGTCAGTCTACCAGACCACTTACTGTGAGCAAGCAGGTACCATAAACCTTTTACATATATCATATCCTGGAGTTCTGATAAAAACCCCATGGAAGGGATGCCCCTATTCATCTCATTTCACATATTAGGAAACTAAGGCACTGAGAGATAAGTAAGCTTCAGTCACACAATAAGTACGTTGGAAAGATATTGAAATAAAAAGAGTTGGGAGAGAATACTACCTCTGGTCACCAAATTTTGTTTCCATCACCACTTAATTAAAATTTGGCTCAGGAAAGTGTTCATATTCTCAACAAAAGAAGAAAACCAAAAACCTCCTTGCCTTAGGCCAGGCCTGCCCTCCTAGCTATTAGCAGCTTGCATGTTACAATAGACATGCATCCTCCTGCTGACAAAGTTAAACTGAGGTTCGTTCTCACTAAATATTCATGCTGTGGGTAAAGAGAACTGCTCTCTGTGTATGTGGACTGTGTTATCAGGGGCGATTTCATATTCTTTCTCTTTCTGCATCAGAAGCAGAATAATGGAGACTTCTAAAATCCCCAAGTCCCCAGAATGGTCATTCTAGCCATTATCATCTCCCTGCCCAAAAACTTAGTAAGAGACCAGGTCTCTGGTTTATTCAAACAACCCAAGAGTTCCTTGGTATAGCGCTTCATGCTCTGGCTACCCTGTGCTTAGAAAGGATGCTTCCTTACTGGGACCTCGTCCCTATACATTTAAAAAGGACAACTTATTATTACTTTTTTAATATTTATTTTATTTTTCAGAGACAGAGAGAGAGAACAAGCAGGGGAGGGGCAAAGAGAGAGGGAGACAGAGGATCCGAAGCAGGCTCTGCGCTGACTGCAGAGAACCTGATGCAGGGTTCAAACTCGTGAACCCTGAGATCATGACCTGAGTCAAAGTTGGTCGCTTAACTGACTGAGCAACCCAGGCGCCCCTAAGAAGGGCAATTTATTTTTTATTTTTTAAACAGTTCTTTTTTTTAACATTTATTTATTATGTTCGACGCGGGGCTCGAACTCACAGACCATGAGATCATGACCTGAGCCGAAGTCGGACGCTCAACCAACTGAGCCACCCAGGCGCCCCAAGAAGAGCAATTTAGAAAGAGCAGTAGTTTTATTTTTATTTAAAAAAAATTTTTTAATGTTCTTTTTGAGAGAAAGAGACAGAGCGTGAGGGATAGGGACAGAGAGAGAGGGAGACACAGAATCAGAAGCAGGCTCCAGGCTCTGAGCCGTCAGCACAGAGCCCAATGTGGGGCTCAAACTCACGAACCTTGAGATCATGACCTGAGCTGCAGTTGAATGCTCAACTGACTGAGCCACCCAGGCGCCCCTAGAAAAAGCAGTAGTTTTATTTTATTTTATTTTATTTTATTTTATTTTATTTTATTTTATTTTATTTTTTTAATTTTTTTAACGTTTATTTATTTTTGAGACAGAGAGAGAGCATGAACGGGGGAGGGTCAGAGAGAGAGGGAGACACAGAATCTGAAACAGGCTCCAGGCTCTGAGCTGTCAGCACAGAGCCCGACGCGGGGCTCAAACTCACAGACCGCGAGATCATGACCTGAGCCGAAGTCGGCAACCTAACCGACTGAGCCACCCAGGCGCCCCAAAAGCAGTTTTAAAATATAGTTACTGCTGCCCTCACTAGTACTTGTGCAACTGTCTTGTACATTTTAAGTGAGCCTTTTTTAACCTAAACCAATTATACAGACCATGGTCTCCAAAATAATATTTGCCACATTTGGGACGCCTAGATGGCTCAATTGGTTAAGCAACTCGCTGTCGAGAGTTCGAGCCCTGCATCCAGCTCTGTGCTGACAGCCCAGAGCCTGGAGCCTGCTTTGGATCCTGTGTCTCCCTCTCTTTCTGGCCCTCCCCTACTCACGCTCTCTCTCTCTCTCTTTCTCTCAAAAATGAAATAAACATAAAAAAATTTTAAATTCAAAATATTTGCCATATTTTAAATACTAGGCAAATTCAAGGTAACAAATGGCCTCAGGTTCCACTAGGTACAACAAGGAAATTTTATAGCTCCTTAGCTTGTGTTTTAGTTCCTGATGTTGCTCCCCAAATGATGAAGCTAATTTAATTAAGGATCTGTTAAAGTAACGACCCATTTAGTGCTGGAAATGGGAAACAACACACATCATTTCTCCCCCTCCCCCCATCCCTATCTGCCCTTGAACCTAGGGGATATGACCATCTCATAGACAATGCCCTGTGGGCTTAAGAAATAGAACAGGTCAGAGAATTCTCAGACTAATCTTAAGTACATGGTTTATTATAGGGACCCACAGGTATAAGTCTGAGCGGACACATTACAGAGAAAAGTCAGGATGATTAGAGGCTTCACAATGCAATAAAACCTATAATCAATGACAGCTAACTTTGAATACTCATCTTGTGCCAGGCTCCTTTCTAAATGCTGTGTATGTTTTTGTTCATTTAGTCTTCATAGGCAAATGATGGAATTGGTACTATTCTTATCATCCACATTTTACATATGAGAACACTGACGGACAGAAAAGTTAAGTAACTTTCCAAGGTCACACAGCTAGTTGGAGGCAGAGTCAAACATTTGGATCCAAGCATTCTAGCCTCAGGATCCTTGAACTTAGCCACTATATTTCAACTTCTTGTCAGAATAGAAGTTTAACGTTGACTGTCCTCTTCTTTGTGACCTCAGAGATGTAAAGAAAGGAATGGTCAAATCACCTGAGGGTTCATCGAGAGGGTGAATTTCAGAAAACCCTGTGTTTGAGTTTTCATTTGTTTTTGAAGGGAGACATCATTTTTTGATACTGGAAAAAAAGACTCCTTATCATAATTATCATAATGTTTGCCTAGCAGAGAACCTTTAGACACATATATGTGACCTTCCAGGGCAGGAGTAAACAACGGTTAAGGCCCCATTTGTACTTATAGCTATGACAGTTGAAGAAGCCAGTGAACTCCAAAAGCACCAACATAGGTCACAAATGATAGAAGCAGAGCAGCATACCTGGAGGGTGATGGGTTTCTGAGTCCATTTTATGCCACTACATCCAATCGGTATGGATTTGTTGATAGAACCATTCAGTTCCAACCTTTCAGTATTCCTGACATTTACTTAGACCCAAGAGGCAAAGAGGAAATTTCACTGTAGTCTACAAAGGCAATCAAGTCATTGGACCATCTCCATTGCAGAGTTTCAAACTAGCAAATGCCATTTTTCTTTGGAGAGCTAGGATGATTCTGGAACTTTTAGAGCCTAGAATATAAACCGGAATATAAGGAGAGACTGAGCCTTATTTATCTTGCTCACTTACGTGTCACAGGTGCCTAGAAGCACGCCCAGCAGATAGCCGGCACTGAATGCACTGAGTGAAAGTTGGTCAGTGAATGAGTTGGGACAACAGACTTCTCTGAGTCTGGTTCCATTCCTGGTTTAAGGGAAATGGGTAGCACCCTTACACAAATTTATTCTAGAATTCCTTCTGTAGGATTTGCAACTTGAAAACATGACAGAGAAGGGAAGTCTTTGCTCAAATGTATATACCCCTAAGACTATTTCAGCAGTCCCAGGATTGTAGAGTATAATACTGACATTTGATCACTGGTTGAAAGTAAAGACATCCACCCATCTTATATGAGAAAACATATGGGAGAGGTTAGCAGAGTGCCTGACTATAAGGAAGTGCCTAATAAATGGTTAGAAAGGGTCCAGTGGAAACATGCTGAATACTCCTTCATTCTGAGGTTCATTCTCATGTAATATTTCTACCATTAAAAGCACATGGACTAGTTGATTACCAATTTTTCTCTTAAACAGTCTGTTTGTGTCCCCTGCAGGTCATTGAAACTCTCAGAAAAGAATTCTGATATCTTCTAGCAACGTGCCAAGAGAGCCCTGGCAAGACTAGGACACATCACCACAGCACTGGGAGGTCGGTTGTGTTATGCTCATAAGGAGAATATGTTTCACTAAATGAAAGAATGTATGTGGTTTCCAGAAATACTTAGCTTGTTTCTAAGCCAGGGGTCCTCATTTCTGTTATTCTCAGGCTGCCTTTCCAAACAACTCTAATGAAAAGAGCTCTTGACTTTTCCATACCATGAGGATTCTGATCTAACGTGTTACTCTAATATCAACACATTCAGGAGCCTCTTGGTCTCTCCATCCCACTCAGGAATTTTGTTTCCTGTACTGAGAGAATCTGACTTAGTCACAGAAAATATCTGTGCTTATTTGGTGATTTGAGTCATAAAATATAAAAGACATGTGTTACAGATAAAAACATTTAATTAGCTTAAAACGATTATTGCGCACACTAGCAATGTGATCCTAGGAGGTAGACTGTTGGATTTCAGGAGTAAAGGAAGGGAAATGAGGCAAATATTTTTAAATTAATACAATGTACCAGAAGCTAGGTGCACTTCACTACTGGCTTTTACTGAGCTTAACAGGTGCCAAGCTCTATGCTACACCTTTATGCCCATGCTCTCTCATATAATCATCACACCTATTCTTTGATGTTGGTTAAATAGATCCCTCTTTTCCAAGTGGAGAAACCACAGTAGGAAAGGGATAACTTGCCCAAGGTTCCTTATCTAAGAAGTGGTGAATTCAGAACTTAAACCCTAAAATCTGGGTCCGAAATCTAAGATTTCCCATGCTACAATTTCACGTACCCTACTATTGACTTAAGCAGATGGTAAAATCTTGACCCTTATAATTGGAAAGAGTAGGGGTAGAGGATACAAGTTTTACAACAACAGATATTATCACATAGGAGGACAACCGCATGGCCTCTCTCTACCCCTGAGATGGAAGACGCAGCCCCAATTCTCTGTCAAATGAGAAATAAGCTAGATCTTGACCTTGCTTGAACCAGAGATCAACAGGGTCTGACAGAACTCTGAAATCCCAGAGTCCCCACTGACAATGATTTTGTTGTGTTTGTATCATGATCCAATTTCAGCTCAACGGGTCACATAAAGCAAGTTTTCCTCACTCACTCACCATCTTCTCCTAGCTCATGGCTTTTCCTCCAAAACCTTCTCTGGGTATTTTCATAAATAGGTTTCATAATCAGAAATATAAGGAGAATCACAGCAATGCCAATTCCACCCCCAGGACTGGTTCCTGAAGGCATGCTTTAGACCCTTCACTTGTTTTTCACAAGAGTAGAAATAACTGGGCTGTGCTAGGTCTATTTTTATGAAATTATTCTGAAGAACAGTCATTATGTTGGGAAGATTCTACCTTCTCCATCTCCATGGACTGTGGCTAAATGAGGACAGCGGTTTGTGAAAAAGCAGTCGAAAGCCTTTAGAACCACCGCATCGCATATAGTAGTTGGTTTCTTAACATGTTTCAGCGGGCATGGCCTGGAAGCCCAAACTAAAAAGAAAAATATCCATTGTTAGCTCTAATTTAATAACAATTCTTCTCTATAATTTCCGGGACTATGTGACGTGCTAAGGGAAAAAAAAAATTCTTATAAACATAAATTTGCATCACAAAAGCAAATGTCATGATTATTAAAGATGGGATAGTCTGCCAGTTGCTGGAATTTTTTAAAGTTTATTTATTTATTTTGAGAGGGGGGTGGAGAAGGTAGAGAGAGAGGGAGGAAGAGGGAAAGGGAGAGGGAGAGAGAGAGAGAGAGAGAGACAGAGAGAGAGACAGAATCCTCAGCAGGTTCCACGCTGTCAGCGCAGAGCCTGACACGGGGCTCAGACTCACAAACTGTGAGATCATGACCTGAGCCGAGATCAAGAGTCAGACGCTTAACCGACTGAGCCACTCAGGCTCTGCGGGATATTTGTTTATATGATGGGTCCCAGAGCACGGGGAGTGGGGGCTGCAGGGGGGTTGGGGGTGGACTTGTGCGGTGCATGGTTTCCCCATTGAGATCTTCTGTCTAATCCTGCTCCTGCTGGTAGAATTCACTTCGTTTACATAAATGTCATCTCCAAACTGTGTGGATGAGACCAAGTGGTTTGTAAGGTTCTCCAGGAGCCTCAAACTCCAGAGGCTCCTTCTAATCCCTCTACCCCGTTCACACCCAGGCTTCTTCACCTCTTCCCCTTCCCACTGCAAACACCACCGGAAGCAGCAGTGATTGTGTGAACTGGTCTGGTCGTCTGACTCCAGGATGCTGATGGGGCCACTTACACCACAGGGCAGGGTCATCATGCAGGGGAATGCACACTCAGGAGCGGAATGCACTTGGAAGTGGCTTTCCTTTCCTGCTCTCAGGCTTGCAGCTGGAGGGGGAAGAGGACCCAGGGCTTGCTCTCTGCACTGCTCCGCCCCCTCTTCTCTGTCAACAGCCAAGCCGGAACCCACGCCTCCAGATGAAGCTTAGGCCATTTCAGGCACTGGGTTGGAAACAATCACATTTTTTCCCGTAGTCTCTCTCTCTTCTCTCTCTCCACTGTGTTCGATTCCCCTGCAGCTGGCAGGTGAAGGATTGGGTAACTAGCTCGGGGAAAATGAAACATTACGCTCATACGGTCCAGTTGGCTTTACTAGAGTTCCGTGGACTGAGACCTCAAGCTCAAAACCAACTGCCAAACATGTGGTTTTGGCCATTTACTTTCCATGTGTTCCATTTGGGTGTGCCTTCCCAGAGAATGTTCTAGGGGGGACACGACATGGGCTGGATAGGTGGGAGCCAGATGTTCTGAACTCCTTGGCTCTAACACTACTGTCACCAAGAATGGTGCAAGTACCAATAAGACGATTTGGAGAAGACTCTAATTTGAGAAGCAGATATAAGCAATTTTATCAAAAGTTAGCCTACACCCTAATTAACAGAGTTTGCATAAAATGTAAGCTCTTTTTATTTTTATGTTTTTCATGTTTATTTTTTGAGAGAGAGAGAGAGAATGAGTGGGGGAAGGGTAGGGAGAGAGGGAGACACAGAATCTGAAGCAGGCTTCAGGCTCTGAGCTGTCAGCACAGAGCCCAACATGGGACTCAAACTCACGAACCATGAGATCATGACCTGAGCTGAAGTCGGAGGCCTAACCGACTGAGCCACCCAGGTGTCCCTATAAGCTCTTACGTGACAAATATATGGCAACAATTCATTTGTGTGAATTAGTTCACGTATAGCCTAAACCTCTCTCTTTCTCAAAGTATCTCTAGCTCTATCACTTTCCCTCCCCATCTGTCTCTCTCTCTGTCTCTCTCTCTCTGTCTCTCACCCCCCACACACACACACGCACACACACACACACACACGCATGTGAACGCGCACACACATATACTCTACCACGTGACCATGCAGGTACATCACAGCATCACACTGAGAGGGACTGAGAGTCTACTCCTCCTGAACAAGCCATCTGAAGCAGGAAGCCTCCAGAACCAGAGCCCGAAGAAGAAATGATATAATTGGTCTCAGTTTTTCCTGTCTGAAGCCCCCATACATGCCCACACTGCAACACACAGCCTCTGGCTTACACACCTGCCATCTCCCTACCCACTGGGAGCTCCGAACCTCAAATAAGTCACTGTAACTATGGAGAGTGACTTCTCAGGCATATATCCCAGACTGAAAAAAATGTGTAGGCCAGAGGCAGCTACCCTCTCTGCCCAGGGAGCTCAGAGCGCCCCCCTCACCAGCAAAGTCAAACAACTGCCAACCAGCTTTTCCTGGAGGGCACTGACTTACCCATAATGAAACTTTCCAGGTCCTTAGCCTCCCATCCTGTCATGAGAATCCTGTCATTTACACACCATTGACTGGAGCTTAAATGCTGCTTTGGGTATAGAAGAAAAGGAAGTAAAGCTGGAAGGATATTCAGCAGCCATCTCCTCAGGCAGTTATGAACACTCAGCTATAAGGATGCTGTCTGGCTTCCCAGAGAAGAAAGGGGAAAGAGGAAAGACAAAAACATTCAAGACTTGTCAAACTCCAGAGTTCCTTCAGTAAGAACTTTCTTTCCACAGTGACAACAAATGCAGGCTACATCAAAGACTTTTCATTTTTCCTAATATGCCCTGAGCAGTTCTCAAGCTGTTGCCATTGAGCGACTCAAATGTTTTCTAATGCACAAGCACATTTATAGTAATTAGACGTGGGGTAGTTCTTTCCCTTCCAGAACCTTCATGCTGGAGCCTAGTAGACGAAGTCTGGCAGAGTCTTCTCAGTTACAATGGCTACTCTCTTGTGCCATCTCTTTTTTCAAGAGGGAGGTAAGATGGGGGTACAGTGACAGGCTAGTACCAAACCCAGGGTGGGGGCCCTCTGAAGCCCAGAGAGGGAGAGCGGTGCCAGGGACCACCCTCTGCTCAGCACCACAGCAGGGCAGAGCTGCAGAAAGGGAAAGGGAAAGGGAAGAGGAAAGACGGACAGAAGGTTCCTTGGAGACTTTCCTGTTTCACCTCAGGATTGCCCAAAGGTGATCTGCCACACCGGATTCCTTAGCAAGGCAAGAGGTAGAGGAGCCGTTTGTGAAGTGATCACATGTGCTCCTAACCCCATGTGGCTTCCTCAACCTTGAGGCAAACACAGATACCTACACCTCCTATATATAATCTGCTGTCCTAGCCAAGACTGTTCCCAAAGATTAAATTTGACATATATCATAAAAATAGTACATATTCAGAGTAAAATCTTCAATTATGCAGAATGGTACACGGTGAAAAGTAGAATCCCTCTCCCTATTCCTCAGTGAATGTGGCCACAGGCAACCACACTCCATGGTTTACTTTATATCCTTCAAGAAATAATTTCTGCACATACATGTGGGGCACCCGGGTGGCTCAGTCTGTTACGCCAAATGGGGTCAAGACTGAGTCTTGATTTTGGCTCACAGTTGGTGAATTTGAGCCCCCTGTCGGGCTCTGCACTGACAGTGCAGCTTGGGATTCTCTCTCTCCCTCTCTCTCTGCCCCTCCCCTGCTTGCACACACTCTCTCTGTCAATAAATAAATAAATAAATAAAAATAGAAAGAAAGAAAGAAAGAAAGAAAGAAAGAAAGAAAGAAAGAAAGAAAGAAAGAAAGAAAAAGAGAGAGAAAGAAAGAAAGAAAGAAAGAAAGAAAGAAAGAGAAAAAGAAAAGAAATGAATGGGGTGCCTAGGTGGCTCAGTCCAGTTGGTTAAGTCTGACTTCAGGTCAGGTCATGATCTCATAGTTAGTGAGTTCAGGCCCGCACCTGGCTCTGTGCTGACAGCTCAGAGCCTGCAGCCTGCTTCAGATTCTGTGTCTCCCTCCTTCTCTGCCCCTCCTCCACCCGCACTCTGTCTCTCTCTCTCTCTCTCTCTCTCTTTCTCTCTCTCTCAAAAATAAATAAACATTAAAAAAAGAAATGATTTATATCCATGTAATTGAATTGTATATAATACTTTTTTAAATATTCAAATGGGAATCACACAAAGCATACTGTTCCATCGCTTGCTTTTTAAACTCAATATATGTGGACATTTTTCCATGTCAGTATACTCGGATCTAATTCATTCTTCTTAAGAACTGAATATTGTTTGAGCAGACTATAATTTAATGAGCCCTCTCATTCGTTGCCATTAGGTAACTTCCAGTCGTTTGTTATTACAAGCCATGTTGAGGTTAAATTATTTGTACCTATATCTTTGTGTACCTGTGGCAGCATATCTTTAGAAGTGGAATCTTTGGCTTAAAAAGGATGCACATTGCAAATTTAGATAGATGAAGTCATATTGCTCTCAACAATAATAATTGAAAGCAAAATGTTGGCTTTTCCACGTCCTTGCCAGCATGCAGTATTTGCCAGTAGGTGAAAATTGTATTTTTTTACTTTTCATTTCTTTAATTATGAATGAAATTAAGAACACCCCCACTCACAAATCCTAAGTGTGCATTTATAACGCCCTGGTTGTACGCACACAAATACATACCCAGAAACACGTTTCCTTCGTGAACTACCTATTTGTATCTTTTCCTCATTTTCTCTTGGATCGCTCATTACTCTTCTTGTAAGAATATACACATGTATTTATGAAATTACTCTATCTTTATCATCTACATTCACAATTTTTCCTACTTCAGCCTTTGAACTGTTTGTACTTTTTTGCAGTATTGTTACAACACTGAAGTTTTCACATCCTTAAAAACATAACCCAATTTATTAACCTTGTGCTTTATAACTTCTGGGTTTCATATCAGACCCCAAGAGGTTCCCCACTCCAAATTATTTTTTAAATTATGGGTATTTTCTTCCAGCACTATTATTACTCAATTCTTTAAAAAAATTTTTTTTTAATGTTTATTTATTTTTGAGAGAGAGAGAGCAAGAGTGAGAGAGAGAGAGTGAAAGCAGGAAGGAGCAGAGAGAGAGGAAGACACAGAATCTGAAGCAGGCTCCAGGCTCTGAGCTGTCAGCACAGAGCCCGATTCCGGGGTCAAACCCATGGACCGTGAGATTATGACCTGAGCTAAAGTTGGATGCCATCCAGGCGCCCCATTACTCAATTCTTTAAGTGTGTTTTAATCATTTGCAATTTACACTGGTGTAGGACATAAAGTAAGGAACCAACTGTATACTGTTCTTAAATTTGCAGTTGTTCAAATGTAATTTATTATAAAATCTAATTTTGGCTTATTAATTCCAAATACTATCCTACATGTCAAATTCAAAACATATGCAGGTTATTTCTAGACTCAGTAATCTGTTTCATTGATTTGCTACTTGTACCTTGATTATAAGCTGATTTAATTACTCCAACTTTATTGTGCCTTTCAATATCTGGTAGGGCTAGTCTTTCTTCATAACTCTTCTTTCGTAGGTTTTATTTTCAAGCTGGAAAAGTTGCAAGCAGACTGGCTCTTCAAGGGCGGTGGGTTGGGTTTGCTTTGCGGGGTGAGCGCTCTTCTCTTCCATGAAAAGCCACCTGAGTAGGTCCTAAGGTTATGCAGTACCCACCCATAGCCCTAAACATGCACCTAAACACCTAAAATGCAAACGCAGATGTACTCTGTTCCATCGCAAGCCAAAGGCTCTGTTTAGAAATGTCAAGTGGGCAGATTTTTAAAAAACAGATGTAGCTTTCTACAGTTTATATAGCCAACAGAGAAATGTTTCTTCTCTGAGTGTGGAATTTTAATGTCCTATTCGTACACACGAGTGCATGTGGTACATGAATGCATGTGGCCAAGTAATGTGTCTCTCTCGGCTGCAGAGATGGGATGGAAGAGCCAGCATCCAAGAGAGGTCTGTCTGGAGTCCTGATGCTCTCCTCACCCTACAGCGCCACCAAGAATGTCAAAAAAAGAACAGGCTGGGACTGGTGCAGCCCATCCCGGGCCTCGGCTCTTTATCTCATAATTGGCGTCATGGACAATGAAACACCCTGAATTAGGAAAATGTATCATTGTTAAGCTTCACAGTTCTGATTCATTCCAGAGCTTTCTGAGAAAACTGTAGAGGCTGCTTTTAGGCAACACGCTTGAGCAACGGAAACTTGAGCAATGCAAAAAGGCCCATGGCGACCACCGACCACTGAACTGAACGCAAACGGTCTCGTTAAGTGGCCACCTGGAAACAACCATAGGCCCTAAGAGACCAGTTACAACCAGGCACAGTTCCTAAGATTACCAAAAAGGGAAAATTCTATCCCCGTCCTCCCTCCCTCCATCCTATAACTGTGGCCCCTCACCACTCCCTCATGGCAGACAGTCTCTCCTTTGCTGTCCTGCCTGTGGCTCCCTGGTGGTGTACTCATTCAGTCAACTTCTGTCTCTTTTGTTCTGCCTTGGGTGAATTCTTTCACTGCCAGTACCTCCAGCTTCCACCCAATCGGGTCACCCCACCTTTGGGGGCCCCATCTGATTAAGAAAGATAGCACAAAAACCTTATTCCTGTGGCCTCTTCCCTTCAATGAATGAATATTGCCAGTCATCCTTGAAAGGCGTGGGGAAACATGGATGCTTGGGGACCTTTAGTGTTTGGGGGCCTAGACTCCAGTTAAGAGAGATGTGCTAGAGGGCACTGCCCTGGGGGTGGCTAAGCAGCAGGCTGGGGGCTACACTGGAGGGGGAGTTGGGGAAAGAGGTACACCTTGTAGTTGACCTCATGAAGGGGCTTTGAAGGCCGCCGTAACTAACATTCTTTTTGTATCCTCTTTGCTGTTATTTTCTTCTGAAACCTTCATAAAACCTTCAAGCCTTAAAGCCTTACAAGCCTTCATAAAGCTTTGGACCATCTAATAGGCGATTATGGGGGATTAAGGGACCTGACTGTGCCCACCTGGGGGAAAATAGTCAAGAGGCATCCAGCTAGAGGGGATGAGATCTATGGAAGCAGTGGGTTCAGATGAGTTGGCAGAAAATACACTGACAGAGGACAGAGAGCAGCAACTAGATGGTTGAAGTGGCAAAAACTGTGTCCAGTTTCTGCCCTATAAGCATCTTGCAGGGAATCCCAGAAATACCTACATAGGGAACTGTGGAATACACTGGAATTTCTACAGACAAATTTGGTTACTAAGGGAGACCTATCACCTCACATCTATTAAAGAAGGGCCATTTCTACAATGAATGTTTAACTTTTTGTAAACTCTGGTTTTCATGCTTAAGGTGGAGGCATCCTTTTACCCATTAAACTAAATTTTTCACATAGGCCAGCTTGTGTCTAGGCCTCACCCAACTGACACAGTTTTCAAATAGTCCAGTACATCCTATCAAGGCAGGAAGATTCTTTATCCTAAACAAACAAAAATTGAAATCCAGCTTATCAAGGTAGTTACCCCAATCCTACTCTTAGCAGATTGAGGACTCCTGGTAGCAACCTTGGCTGGTGAGCAGGGAGAGGCCCCAGTGATGGACAGCTCTGGCATTTCCTCGTGGATACATATGGCCTGTGGAGAAGGACTTGGCTCTTCCAGATGTTGCTAAGTAAAAATAATCACAGAATTGAGGTTCCTATGAGCTCACATTATCCTCTCCCTCTAATTCCCACAACCTAGTTCAGTAGGTCTAACCTCCGAGCCATCCATGCTGCCCTTAGACCGGTTCTTGAGTCCTTGTTTTAATACAAGCTTCCTTTGATAGTCCTTCGAAATCAATTTAAACCGGATATAAATTTGGATTTTTTTTAATGTTTATTTATTTGAGATGGGGGGGGGGGGGAGGGACAGAGAGAGAGACACACACACACAGAATCCAAAGTTGGCTCCAGGCTCCAAGCTGTCAGCACAAAGCCCGACACAAGGCTTGAACTCAAGAACCATGAGATTATGACCTGAGCCAAAGTCAGGCACTCAACCAACTGAGTTACCCAGGTATCCCGTGAAAAACCATCTTTTGACTCAGGTGTCTCTAGTCCCATGAGTTCACTGATCCATTTAATACACATTTAGTGAGCATGTGTCTAGTGTATTCACAACTCTATACCACAGCTAATAGAGATAATGATACTATTAGCTCTCGTTTTAATAAAATTTTTATTTTTTAAATAATTTCCAAATGCATTACTCATCTAATCCTAAGTAGAAGAAATGCCTGTGCCTTAAAAGAAATGTGGACACCTGGGGAAACTATATATTCCATGTCAATGTAAAAATACAGTAAATTTTATAATTTCCGTTATGTTTTATAAAATAAGAAAATCAACATGAGGTCAGCTTAACCTCAGATTCTTAGAGGGGCCTAACTCAGAGTAGTTCTTTTGTTTTTTTTTTTTTTTAATCTTGGGATAAACCTGACTGAATTTTTTAAAAGTTTTTTTTTTTCATAGAATCACAGTATGGAAATTTTGGAAGATGAAAAATAAAACACCCCTGTTCTAACTGATATTATTAGCACACATAAGAAAAAAAAATAATGAAATGGAATATATACTGGAGTGTTTCCTTCCATTAATTTTTTAAGATATGCCATATATATATATAAAACAATACATATAGTTTTAACTATATATATATAACCATACAAAGCTATATCTATAGTTTTTTTAAATATTTTTAATGTTTATTTAATTTTTTAGTGTTTATTTATTTTAGAGACAGAGAGACAGAGCACAAGTGGGGGAGGGGCAGAGAGAGCTGAAGACAGAATCTGAAGCAGGCTGCAGGCTCTGAGCTGTCAGCACAGAGCCCGACGTGGGGCTCGAACCCACAAACCATGACATCATGATCTGAGCTGAAGTCAGACACTCAACCGACTGAGCCACCCAGGTGCCCCTGTTTATTTATTTTTGAGAGAGAGAAAGAGTGACAGCAGGGGAGGAGCAGAGAGAGAGGGAGACACAGAGAGAAGCCGGTTCCAGGCTCTGAGCTGTCAGCTGTCAGCACAGAGCCTGACACAGGGCTCGAACTCACAAATTGGGAGATCATGACCTGAGCCGAAGTTAGATGCTTAACCAACTGAGTCACCCAGGCACCTTTATAGTTTTAACTAACGTTAGGGCATAAATATTTATATGCTGCTACAGAGTGTTTATAACCATCATTTTAATATTTTTATCCTGTTACAGTGGGTGGATATATGACAATGTATCATATAACCACTGCTCTGTTACTAGACATACAAAGTTTTCTAACTTTTCAACTATTCTGAGCAAAGTAGTCTTCCCATATTATTGTTTCTTTAAGGTAGTTCTCTATAGGAAACTTATTTAATTTTTTTAATATGAAATTTATTGTCAAATTGGTTTCCATACAACACCCAGTGCTCATCCCAACAGGTGCCCTCCTCAGTGTCCATCACCCACTTTCCCCTCCCTTCTACCCCCCATCAACCCTCAGTTTATTCTTAGTTCTTAAGAGTCTCTTATGGTTTGGCTCATCACCCTCTCTATTGTTGAGAGTGCTGCTATAAACATTGGGGTACAAGTGCCCCTATGCATCAGCACTCCTGTATCCCTTGGGTAAATTCCTAGCAGTGCTATTGCTGGGTCATAGGGTAGATCTATTTTTAATTTTTTGAGTAACCTCCACACTGTTTTCCAGAGCGGCTGTATCAGTTTGCATTCCCAACAGCGCAAGAGGGTTTCGGTTTCTCCACATCCTCTCCAGCATCTATAGTCTCCTGATTTGTTCGTTTTAGCCACCCTGACTGGCATGAGGTGGTATCTGAGTGTGGTTTTGATTTGTATTTCCCTGATGAGGAGCGACGTTGAGCATCTTTACATGTGCCTATTGGCCATCTGGATGTCTTCTTTAGAGACGTGTCTATTCATGTCTTCTGCCCATTTCTTCACTGGATTATTTGTTTTTTGGGTGTAGGAAACTTATTTTAAATAATCTATCTTCTCTTAAGTTTGGGCTTTCTTGCTGAAACTATAGTATATTCTTGCCAATTAAGATGATTAAAATCTTAAAGACTTTTGTTGCAACTATTACTTAAATCTACATTCTTTCTTGAGTGACTGACACTTCTCTACATTTTTTTCTGACTGCTTTGTTCCTCTCAAGGTAAACAACATATTTTTCTGTCAATTTTTGTTATACAAATGCGGAACCATGAACACCACTGAGACACTCGAAAATAAAAGTTGTACTTTCTTTAAGAATTAAACATTTAAAAAAATGGATCAGTGGTGATACCAGTGTTTTCTCTGGGCTTGAATGAAAGAACAAAACATATTGGACCTGTGGAATCACTTCAGCCCTGTGAAGACAGATTTAGGAACACATTTTCTTAAGTAATAAAGTGGATTTGCTTCAGCTTCTATTTGTTTCGTCTGCCCCCACCTCCCAGCCTCAAGCCTATTTGCATGAAAACAAGAAATGTTTCTGATTTCCCATGTGCCTTACACCATTCTGCTATTCTTTTAATTAATCAGTCCTCTTGAAGTTACCTTGTCCATTCCTCCCACATTGTTCTAATTCTATCCACAGATCCCGTAGTTGAGCTCTTCACAGTGCTTGCTAGCATCCCATTGGTGGTAGATTTTACAAGAGAAAGCAAATCGAGGCTTCTGTCACATTTATGTAATCTCTTCACCCAGCATGTGGCTTGAACTCACAGCCCCAAGACCAAGAGTCCAATGCTCCATGGACAGAGCCAACCAGGCGCTCCTACCTACTTCCGTTACAGGTAAAGTTTCATTTTATGCTTCCTGTGGGTTCTCTGCAGTAACTCCTAGATGCTTTCTTCTTGCAGGGAATTTTGGTGCAGATCATTTGAAAAGTGGTAACATGTGCAATTATGGCAGAAACAAAAGCTGCAGGACCAAATCCCTCTAGCCAAAAAGAAGAAAAGGTCCACAGGATGTATACATTTTAAAATGCCTCAGTATACATTGAGGAGGGCACTTGTTGGGATGAGCACTGCATGTTGTATGTAAGCGATGAACCACGGGAATCTACCCCCAAACCAAGAGCACACTCGACACGCTGTATGTTAGCCAACTTGACAATAAATTATATTTTGAAAAAAATTAATAAAAAAATGCCTCAGTATAAATTTCAGCATGTCAAATATAACCAGGAGTACTTCATAAGACTGGTTAGCTATTTAAGCTCTATATACAAAGAATGTTGGAAAAATTACAAACAAATATGTTAAGGTCTTTTGTGTTCGATGTTGTTACAAAAGAAATACATGTTCACACACAAAAAATTCAAAATTCACAGAAAAGCACAAAGAAAAAAAATAAAATCCACCAGTAATAATTTAATCCTTTTTGTCAAGAGAACCACACTGTTCAAATGATAGGTATTTAAATAAAACTGGAATCATGCTCCACATCATGATCTCCAATCATGCTTTTTTCAATTAACAGTATCCTGGGAATAATTTTCTGTGTTATTGTGTTCTAAAACATGACTTTGGTCTTATTCTATATATGAATATACCACAGGTTAGCTAATTCCTGTTTTTTAGCAGTTGTGGGGTTTTTTTTCTATTATAAGTAACTGTAATTAATTGTGACTTTACATAATTTTTTGCACATTTGTTATTATTTCCTCAGGAGACATTTTTGGAAAAACTCCTATTTTGACAAACCAGAATATAAAAATAATTTTAGGGCCACCCAGGTGGCTCAGTTGGTTGGGCGTCCAACTTCGGCTCAGGTCACGATCTCCCGGTTCATGAGTTCAAGCCCTGCGTTCGGCTCTGTGCTGACAGTTCGGAGCCTGGAGACTGCTTTGGATTCTGTGTCTCCCTCTCTCTCTGCCCTGCTCCTGCTCATACTCTGTCTCAAAATTAAATAAAACATTAAAAAATGTTTTTAAATAATTTTAGAGATTTTTAAATCTCTAATGTAAATGTTAGGAAATATTGCTGAGTTGCCCATAGAGGACTTTTCCTTCTTTTATTAAAAAAAAAATTTTTTTTTAACATTTATTTATTTTTGAGACAGAGAGAGACAGAGCACGAACGGGGGGAGAGTCAGAGAGAGAGGGAGACACAGAATCGGAAGCAGGCTCCAGGCTCTGAGCTGTCAGCACAGAGCCCGATGTAGGGCTTGAACTCGTGAACCACCAGATCATGACCTGAGCCGAAGTCGGACACTTAACTGACTGAGCCACCCAGGCGCCCCGGACTTTTCCTTCTTTTAATCTGTGAAAATGCACTACATATATTCCTTCCTACATTTAAATTTTTTAAAATTCAAGTGTGATATTGTTTGCCAATTTCTAAAATGATCTAAGTGTGCCTATGTATCCATCCGTCAGTCCCTTTACACATTTAATCTTCTTATTTCTGTAAAAGTTTTTACTAGAAAGATGGCATTTCGTCCCAACATGCTAACACGTGGAAGATGGCCACAGTTCATGTCAATCTTAATCCTTAACCCCTTCACTCAAAGCTCTCCCAGAAAGGCACTCTTAGATTACAATGGAAAATTACTACTTCTGATTGAAAAAAATAATCATAAAGACTTTTAGACTCTATGGTGGTCACCTAATAGTTTAGCTGCCCAGCATCCCGTCCTCTCTTGGTCTATTTAATATTTTTGGTGGGGGGCAGGGCTAACAACACCTCCCTCATTTCATCTGATGATAGTGCAGCTGCCAGTCAGCATCCTGTTCCTGTCACAGTGATTCATTTGTCCCTTCAGCAATTATTAAGCACCTACTTTGTGCCATGTACTATTCTAGGCTCTTAAAATTCAGCAGTGAGCAAAAGTAAAAATGTTCCTGCTTTCTTAGAGCTTAGATCTGTTCCAGGGAGAAGCTTAGCATGTCTGACTCCATATTGTTTCTATCTCCCTGGGTGCTGTGACCTACAGTTTAGAAACTTCTGATGGGCCCTCCACATAGGCATGTTAATCACTGAAGGAATTTTGCTTACAGCTAAGATTTGTGAAAACTGCTTCCCTCCCCCCACACCCCGAAACCTACCTCTCTTGGGGAAATAAGGAAGTACATGCAGAAATGACTATGCTATGTCTAAGATTTACAGGAACAACATGACCAGATGTCTGTACACAAAGATCAATTGACCAAGGACAAAGAAGTTACGTGACTTTCCTCAGATGTCTACAGATATTAATCACCCATTGACTCAACCCTCTCCCGCTTCCCCCTTTTGGTGACATAAAAGAAGGTTAAATTTCATTGTTAGAGGACATGGTTGTTTGGGACAGTAGTCTGCCATTTCCTTGGTATGCTGGCTTTCCACATAAAGTTGCTTTCCTTGCCCCAACATCTTGCCTCTTGACTTACTGGTCTGTCATATGGCGAGCAGAGGAGCTTGGACTGGTTAGAGACCGTAGTTGGAAGAGTTGGCCAAGGTAGACCAAATGGAGTTACTTTCCAGCATTTTATATGCAGACAGTGAGAAAAATGTTCTTTCCAACTGAGAGCTATAAAGGTACTATTTACTTACTGACTTACTCACTTATTTTAAGCTCTACACCCAACATGGGGCTTGAACTCACAACCCCAGGATCAAGAGTCACATGTTTGACTGACTGAGCCAGCCAGGTACCCCTAAAGATACTATTTTAGAGCTCGCAGCAGCTATGTCCTCTCTGCCATGTGAGGGCACCAGAAGAATGAAGCCAAGAAGTACCGTAGAAGCAGAGAACAAACTGCTGGAGAGCCAGGGTCCTTGAGCTGTTTTGCATCCCCAGACCCAAGCCTGTGTTTCTCGGTTACAAGACACAGTTTGGTGCCCCCTGCCTTTTTGTCCTTAACCTATTTATCTAACACAGACTCTGGTCACACATCTCAGAACGTGGGATCTGGGAGTGCTAAGAAGCCGGCAGCAGGAGAGGAGATGCTAAGCTTATGTTTACATTTTTCTTCTTTCTTTGCTCTGGCAGTACTTTACTTCAGTATTTTACCTCCCCACACATTTGATTCATCCAACAAACATTTATTCAGCAATTGCTGTGCATCAGATAGTCTTCAAGGTGCTAAGGACACAGCACATAAAACACATAAAAATCCCTATCCTTAGAGAGCTCAATTTCTAGCTAAACAAATCGAACTAACAGAGTGGTGATACAAAAAAACAAGCAGGAAATGAGACTAGGATGTTGAGAAAGGGGAGATAAGGGATTGTTAGGTTATGAAGAAGAGCCTGGGAAGGCCTTATTTTTAAGGAGTAGAGGGTTAAGCAGAGACTGAAGCTGAAGTGGGAATAAACCTTGGGAAAGTTGAGGGACTGTGATTAGGAAATAGAGGGGAACAGTCCAGGAATACTGTGACACTGCACAGGTAAGTCAGCTCTTAGTGTCCAGTCCCTGGAAAGATTTAATTTTAAATAAGAAGGAAAGTGAGGGAAAAGGAAAAAGGTGTTAAAGGCTATCACAGACTTAGTTTACCCTGTTCTTTTAATAAAGAGATAAAATGTTATAAGAGTGGAACGTCAAAAATTATCTTTTTAGCATACTTAATAAGGGATTCCCATCTAAGTCTCCATTGGTTTCCAATCCACCTTCCCCACCAGTGTCCTTACCTGACGAGTCACTGAGGGATCAGAGAGAGTCCAAATTCCATTGGATTGAAATCTAAAGTGAGGTGTCCTCCACTGAGATGCCAGGAGACACTAATGCCATAAAATCAGGAAACATCCACAACTTCAGGGACAGATAGACACTGTTAGCATATATATATACATATACATATACATATACATATACATACACATACACATACACATATACATACAATATACATATAACATACACCTAGTATACATATATATATACATACATCTACTACACACACACACACACACACACACACACACACACACACACTCATTATCACTAAGACGCAGGCTAAACTGAAATGAAGCTCCTTCTCTGCCAAGGAGACATGATTCCACTATTACTAAAACCCTAACCTCCTCTCTTCAAAAGAAGTAAGCCATGACTGTGGCCAGGAATGCTGCCCTTCAAAATCAAAGGCCCTCCCCTTCTCATAGATATCTCTACATCTCCTGTTGGGAAACAAACAGGAGATCAAATGAAAGTGCTCAGAAAGCTGTTAGGAGATCACCTGGATTTAAAACCCCAGAGAATCTTACAATCAGCCTGTCCGGTGATGTGTCAGTATCTTAGGGGCCTATGGACCCCATGGAGGCAAGCCTGGGAGGCTGGTTAATCAGAGAATCATAAATGCCTTGAAATGTAACCCATTTCCTTTCTTCCTATCCAGAGCCCCCTGGATTCATACGTACCCAGTATACTCTTATTGTAGCCTCTCATGTTTGGCCTTCATTTCCTCACTTGAAAATTATAAAGGTTATTTCAGATTTTCATTACGGTCCTCTCCGGGTAAATTCATCCAGCCTTTGGTGTTATCGAACCAAATGATCACCCCTGCAAGGAAAAACCACACCACTAAGACTCACTAAGACACGTGCTCAGTGTTGATCCCAAGGGGACAAGATGAGTTGTATCAAATCCTGCCCCTAAGGGGCTCCCTCTAGTCTATAAATAGTGCTTTCAAGAACGTTTTCTACTTAATTTGAAAGTTTTATATAGTTAGAAGAAAACAGTCCAGTCTCCTTAAAACAAAACAAAACAAAACAAAACAAAACCTTTAGTTAGAAGAAAGAGGAACCGTGGAACCATTTTTTTCACAGTGTTGGGAAATTCTGTAGAAGGTTATAAAACCTGTGCCAAGGATTAAGATGCCACTCCCTTCTGTTATGCACTTTGTGGACAAAATGCCAGGAAATTGAGGGACAAGCTACAAATAGCCCAAACCACAGAGGCTTGGAAAGTGGCCAACAACTGTTCCCCATACTGTGACTAACTGGGACTGGCTCTGAGTGAAAGTCCAAGAGCCATGCATGACAGCGGGGCCCTGTGGTAGACGGAGAATTGATGAGCCCTGAGTGCACATCGCCCCCACACATTTGTCTGTTATTCCTCTTATATCCACTGATGGCAGTTACTGTTTCTAAGTAGAGGGTAGATTTCAAGAGCCTAATTCTGTTCTTTTTAAAAATAAATAACAGTTTTAAAGAAGTTTTTATTTATTTATGCATCTTGAGAAAGACAGAGACAGTGAGACCGAGAATCCCAAGTAGGCTCCACACTGTCAGCACAAAGCCCAACACAGGGCTTGAACTCACGAGACCATGAGATCATCAACTAAGCCGAAAACAAGAGTTGGACGCTTAACTAACTGAGCCACCCAGGGGCCCCAGAAATAAGAAACATTTTATATAAGAAGCATATATAAGGCAGCAGATTACATCCTTGCCCCTCTCAAATATTTAGCTTTCATACAAGCCTAACTGGCAGACCTAGGTTACCCAACAGACACAAATCCCCTGAGAAAGGAACTATCTTCACTCTAATGAGCTTAGCCTTTCATCTCTGTCCTGCATCTGAATGCCCCAGGGGATGGCATAAGATGCAGACTCCTAAGTCCACAGAGACCTAGTAACTCTAGGGCTCTAGAAGGCAGGGCCCAGGAATCTACACCACAGCCATTATGCCAGGCCATCCTACACACGTAGAACTGAGAATGACCTCTTTAACCGGCAGCAGAATCACGGCATAGGAAGCATCAGAAGTGAAGGCCAAGACCCCCGGGTTCCAGCCCACTGTGTGGTCTTAGGGAAACAACTTTTTTTTTTCTTTTTCTTTTTTTTCTTTTGAAAGAAAGAGAGAGAGAGAGCAGGGAAGGGGCAGTGAGAGAGGGAGAGAATCCCAAGCAGGCTCCATGCCATCAGCACAGAGCCCAGTGTGGGACTCAAACCCACGGAACTGTGAGATCATTACCTGAGCTGAAATCAAGAGTCGAACGCTTACCTGACTGAGCCACCCAGGTGCCCCTTAGGGAAATAACTTTTTCAAAGGAGCCTCTGCATCAGTTTTCTTTTCTTTTTTGTTTTTAATTTTTTTTTAATGTTTATTTATTTTTGAGAGAGAGACAGACAGAGCACAAGTGGGGGAGGGGCAGAGAGAGGAAGACACAGAATCCAAAGCAGGCTCCAGGCTCTGAGCTGTCCACATGAAGCCCGATGTGGGGCTTGAACTCACAAGCTGTGAGTTCATGACCTGAGCCACAGTCGGACGCTCAACCAACTGAGCCACCCAGGCGCCCCTGGTTCAGTTTTCGAAAGAATGGATTTAAACATCGTTATGACCACTTACACTTTTGTTGTATTTGACATTGGAAGCCAAAATCTTAATGGGACAAGGACTATCACCGGGAAATATTGTATTTGCAGCACAGTTGCAGGCATGTAGAGAAGGAGGAGGAGAGGGAAGCTGCTTGTCCCTGAATCCTATCACATGGGCAGCCGCTCTGCACAAGCAGGCAGGAGCTGAGCCAGCTGTCAGGCCAGCACTGCCGCATCATCCTTGACTTCCCAAACCTTCTGGAATCCATTCAGCACCTGGGTGTGCAGTAGGGTTATCCCTGACAGAGGATTAAAGTAACTTCTCTGGGATACCATGGTACCTTCAGACAATGGCATGTGGTTTCGTTTGGCTACACAAAGGGTACTTGAGTGAAAAACATGGCTATAGAGGAGGGAAGAGTCAACATCTAGAAAGCGTTCTGAGCTAAACTAGTTAAAATTATAAGACAACAGCGCAAGAGTCAAAATAAGGAGCATCATGATTAGAATTGTCTTTTATAACAATCCCACTCAGATAGCACCATGAAGAGTAAGTGTGGGTGGGGACCAAAATGGAGGCAGAGAGACCAGTAAGAAAGTTGATGGACTGATGTATTTGAGAAGTGCACAAGCCTGGACGAGGCAACGATAGTGGGATCACAGAGAGAGAAAGGGAGACACATGATGAAATGGTGGGCCATACAGGGCTTCTGACAGGTTGGATATGGCAGTTGAAAACGAAAAGCCCCACTTGTACCCCAATGTTTATAGCAGCACTCTCAACAATAGCTAAATTATGGAAAGAGCCTAAATGTCCATCAACTGATGAATGGATAAAGAAATTGTGGTTTATATACACAATGGAGTACTACGTGGCAATGAGAAAGAACGAAATATGGCCCTTTGTAGCAACATGGATGGAACTGGAGAGTGTGATGCTAAGTGAAATAAGCCATACAGAGAAAGACAGATACCATATGGTTTCACTCTTATGTGGATCCTGAGAAACTTAACAGAAACCCATGGGGGAGGGGAAGGGAAAAAAAAAAAAAAGAGGTTAGAGTGGAAGAGAGCCAAAGCATAAGAGACTGTTAAAAACTGAGAACAAACTGAGGGTTGATGGGGGGTGGGAGGGAGGGGAGGGTGGGTGATGGGTATTGAGGAGGGCACCTTTTGGGATGAGCACTGGGTGTTGTATGGAAACCAATTTGACAATAAATTTCATATATTGAAAAAAAAAAAAAAAGAAAAGCCCCCAAATACAACAATAAAATTCAGTGAAACTAGAAACTTTAGGTCCAAATACGCTAAATCAACAGTCTGACGAATCTCAGAATGCTGTCTTCTATTGCCATTCTGAATCTCTCTACTGGACAATTTCTAAATTAATATTTCAGGAAGCTGGTCTACACTTGGACAGGAGCCTGCATGTCAAAACTGGGAGAGGGCTTAGAAAAGTAGCTTATAGTCTTCATACAAGTGAAAGAAAAGCTGTCAAACACTCACATCACTCTGCTGAGGTTTCTTCAAGAAATGCTCTTTGTCACTTCATGGCGCTCTGGTATATTGACCACCTCCATCCACTGTCAATCAAAAATGGGATCAAAAAAAGGAGACATGAAACATGAGGAATTTTCCAGCAAACTCTGTACCTTGAGAAGCAAGGAAACAAGATTAACTTGATTAATAACAGGAAAAGACAAAGATAAAACTCTCAAAGCATCACACTTCTCACTTTTCCAATCCCTCCCTTTATTGTACTCACCAAATGCTTTCTGATAAAAGTTTTTTTATGTGGTTGATTTTATTTTGTTTTATTCCAAAATAATTGATGCTTACGATATTGGTTAAGCACACAGAGGTCATCACAGAAGAGTCCTCAGGAAATTCATAACATGAGAGTGTCAGGGAATCATGTCCCAGAACATGTCAAGGACATGTGGACAGGATCCATCCTCTGTTTTGTTTGGACTCTTCTCCCGCAGCAACAAGAGTCCTGCCAAATGACCAGATTGGAATGGGGACAGGTCACTCTGTGGAGAATCAAGACATTTGAAATTCAGTCTCAGCTGTGCCGTGCAATCTCTCTAAGCCTTGGTTTCCTTGTTTGTGACAGGAGGAATTTATAATCATGGCCTCGTCAACCTCAAGGGGCTCGTGGGAGAATCTGAATAAGGTAAATAAAAACCTCTTTGTAAATTATAAAACACTACAGCAACATCAGCTTGTTGAATTATTATTCCTCTTATTATTGTCATCAGATGAGGTGTTGGGCTAGCTCAACTGGTGGGGTGTAGGTAGTATGGACCAAATCTATCTTTATTCCTGAAGTCATTCCCCAAACCCTAACCACCCTCTTCAGGTGAATTATTGTTGTGTGTCATTTTCACATAAGGTTATTTGTGGACACCAACGAGAGCTTAGAACAATAACAAATTGTTTCTAGTGCTCATTGTGCCTTGTTGACTTCAGAGAGACATTACGGAACATGTTTCAATTTGATTTCAACTTGTAGAACAATGGAACAATAAATGCAATGGCCCCTCTACTGTAAACTTGGCACATCTCTTTATTTAGAAACTGTCTGAAGAAAATTCGAGGAAGAAGCTTGGTTTATTCATAAGAACTAATATGTTTGCTTCTATTTTTCTCCTAGTTTGTGGCACTTCTCAATACATTGGTAAATCATCTGATTAAAACTCCTTGTGGGTAAAATGGGATTAATAAATTATAACTGAAATGGCTCAGTGAACTCCCTAACAATTGTAAATTACTCTTTGGTTTCCAAGTTTTTTCCTAATGCTCCAAAATAAACATTTCAGTAGTGTATCAGTGTAACTGGTGGTACTAATGCCTTCTGCTAGGTCATCCCATCCTCAAGAGAATATGCCAAGAAGGGAATTGATTATAATCAGAATTATATGCCACCACAGCTTAACTGTACTCTTATACTAACCTCTAGTTCTAAAATAATGCCTCCTATTTTTAAAATGCAGTTGGTATTTTTAAACAAAAGATAGAGCAGCAGTGAGAGGACAAGATGAGCCAAAACCAAAATGGATGAGTTATTTTAAAATCTAAAACAAAAGTGGCAAGTCAGGACATAAAAACCGTTGTGTCTAAACAACATGGCACATCTAAATGATGACGTATCTAATAATTATCTAAATGTTTGATGTTAATAATGTACTGAAATTCCAGATTATGGCTGAATTTCCCCTTCTTTTACTCAAAATCTAGTGGACTCGTGTAGACCTAGGTACATGCAGATAGGGAACGGCTGGTGTGTAACAAATGTAATCATAATATAATAGTCACTAATCAAGTCATCTTAGAATCACAAATTATAGAATGACAAGGGGGAGACTTCCGCCAGCAACATGGCGGACTAGACTTTTATAGAAACTGCTCCTGTAACAGCCCTAAAACTTAAAATTCTGCGTGAAATCTTTTTAAATTCTTTTTAATTCACGGCTGAGTTGGTAGGGAAAGAACTGTGTAAGAGCCAAAAGCAGACATTAGCCTACCATTACTCCAGGAGGTGTAGAGCCCAGGATTTCACAGGCCTAAGGAAGACTGGAAACAAATCTGTGAAAACAAGGTAAGATGGAAGACACTCGAATTTAATCTGAAACTCCTCCCGCTACCAAGGATTTTCACCCTTGGGAAATAGGAATACGTGACTCTCTTGACCTTGGCTGTGGAAGATGTTGGGAAAAAGGGTCCCTTAGAATTCCAAGATATAGAAGCAATCAAAGTGTCCATCAATAGATGAATGGATAAAGATGTGGTATATATATATATATATATATATATATATATATATATATATATATATATATATAATGGAATATTATTCAGCCATAAGAAAGAATGAGATCTTGCCATTTATGATGACATGGATGAACCTAGAGGGTATTATACTAAGTGAAATAAGCCAGACAGAGAAAGACAAATACCATATGATTTTACTTACATGTGGAATCTAAAAACTAGACAGGCCACCTGGGTGGATCAGTCAGTTAAGCTCCTGACTCTGGGTTTCCGCTCAGGTCATGATCTCACGGTTTCGTGGGTTTGGGCCCCACATCGCGCTCTGAGCTGGCAGCACAGAGTCTGCTAGGATTCTCCGTCTCCCTTTCTCTCTGCCCCTCCCCACTCACACTGTCTCTGCGTCTCTCAAAATAAATAAATAAATTTAAATAAATAAATAAACAAACAAACAAAACAGAAACAGACCCATAACTGGGTGGAACAAGAGAACAAACTAATGGCTGCAAGAGGGCAGGGGTGTGAGAGGATGGACAAAATGTTCAAAGGGGAGTGGGAGGTAAGGCTTCTGGTCATGGAATGAAAGATACAGCCTAGGGATTACAGTCAACGGTATAGTGTTGTAAGGTGCCAGATTGTAGCTACACTTGTGCCGAACACAGCATCATGCATAAACTTGTCTAATCACTTGTTGTACACCTGAAACTAATGTATCATTATGTGTCAACTATACTTCAATTAACAAAAAATGGCATGTCAAAACTCATAGAACACAACTGGAGACAGATTTGTAACTTTAGAGTAAGTATCAGAAAAGAAGACTATAAATCAGTGAGATAAACATCCATCTCAAGAAAGTATAAAAACATAGCGAATAAAAATAAAGCAGAAGGGCACCTGGGTGGCTTAGTCGGTTAGGCATCTGACTCTTGATTTTGGCTCAGGTCATGATCTCATGGTTTGTGAGCTCAAGCCCTGCCCCATCAGGCTCTGTGCTGACAGTGTAGAGCCTGCTTGAGATTTTCTCTCTCCTTCTCTCTCTCTCTCTCTCTCTCTCTCTCTCTCTGCCCCACCCCTGCTCACACTTGCTCTCTCTCCCTCTCAAAACAAACTTTAAAAATAAATAAAATAAAGCAGAAAATGTAAGATAATGAAAAGAAGAAATTAACATACCAGAAATAATACTTACAGTAGAAAATATTAACTAAGCCAAAACTTGTGTGCTGAAAAAAAGCTAATAAAACTTATCAATTCCTAGAGATATTAGCCAAAGAAAAAAGAAGAGATGAAATAGATAAATTCCTAGAAAAATAAATCTTATAAAAACTGATACAGAAGAAATAATAAATCTGAACAGTCTACAACAATTTGAAAGTCTGAGTCTGTAATTAAAAACCTATACCAAAAAAAAATCATAGTCTCAAGAAAGTTGACTTTACAGGACAATATTACCAAAGGATATACTAAGAGTGAACACTATCCAACATGGTTTATGACCATGTTGTTATGTTATGACCATATTACCAACGTAATAACTTCGTTATCAAAGCTTGATAAAAACATTGCAAGAAAAGAAAGTTACAAGAACCTCACTCATGAACATAAATGCAAGAAACCTTACACAATGTATTAGCGAAACAAATCTAGTAATTTATTTGAAAAGGCGGGGGGGTGGCAGTTACAAAAGAAACAAGGGAAAAGATTTTATTAATAAAGGTTAAAAACTACATTAGATTGCGCACAATAAGAAAACAAACAACACAATTAAAAAATGGGCCAAAGACCTTAACAGACACCTTGTCGAAGAAGACATACAAATGACAAACAAGCATATGAAATGATGCCCCACATCATATGTCATTAGGGAAAAACAAATTAAAACAACAATGAGATATCACTACACACCTGTCAGAGTGGCCAAAATCCAGAACACTGACAACACCAAATGCTGGCAAGGATGTGGGGCAACAGGTACTCTCATTCATTGCTAGTGGTAATGCAAAATGATGCAGTCACTTTGGAAGACAATTTAGCTGTTTCTTACAAAACTAAAAACATCCCTATAAATGATTCAGCAATTGCACACTTTGGTATTTACCCAAAGGAATGGAAAACTTTTGTGTGGTACTGTTCACACAAAAACTTGCACATGGATGTTTATAGCAGCTTTATTCATAACTGCTCAAACCTAGAAGCAACCAAGATGTCCTTCCATAGGTGAAAGGATAAACTGTGGTCCATCCAGACAGTGGAATATTATTCAGTGCTAAAAATAAATGAGCTATCAAGCCCTGTAAAGACATGGAAGATCCTTACATGCATGTTGTTAAGTGAAAAAAGCCAGTCTCAAAGGCTGCATACTGCATGATTCCAGCTATATGACATTCTGGTGAAGGCAAAACGATGGAGACAGCAAAGTGATCAGTGGCTTCCCGGGGCCTGGGGAGTGAGGGGTGAACAGGTGGAGCACTGAGAATTTTTAGAGCAGCGAAACTATTCTGTAGGACACTAAATTGGTGGATACATGTCATTACACATTTGTGAAACCCATAGAATGTATAACACATAGAGTGAACTCTCATGTAAACTATGGACTTGGGTTAATAATAATTTATCAATTTCGGTTCAGATGTAACAAATGTACCACTCTAATGAGAGATGTAGTCATCTATAGTCACGTGACAAGAAAGATCTGATGAACCTGAAAAAAGTCCTCTGAATTGGTCAAGGTCTGATGCAATGGGACATGGCAGCCTGCATCCTGGGAGCTGAGAGGAAGTTTGGGCTTTATTATCTAAGAATCAGCCTTTGACTTGCTCCTGCCCACTTCTAGGTACATGGCCTTGGGCAGTTATGCAATTACTCCCAGCCTCCACCATCTTCAGCAAAAGAAAAGATTCCTTAGAATAACATCTTATGAGTATTTAATTTATAACACAAGATCCCCTCTGTCAATGGGAATCACAAATCTGAGACCAAATGAACCAATAAAAATGTTGTTCACGGTTCTTTTTCTGAGATCTGTATAGCACATCTAATGACACTTTCGTAGGGAGACTTCTCTGAAATCAACTGAGGAAATGAGCTAGAGACAGATGGCCAATAACATTCAATTGGTGAAATACTTCAATTAGTTGAATTTTCATGTTTTTATCCTTATCTTTTTATCTCTTAAAGTAACTATTTCTAAATTGATGGTACTATAGACACCATGAAGTTATTCATCTTCAGAGTTTCTGTCTGGCAATTTGATACAGTGTCAAGACCATTTCAGTTTCTTAATTTCCTTCGTATAGCAATCACTTAAATAATTGAAACAAATTTTAAAAGTCATATCCTTCCCTATTTATTCATAATTATCCAATCAATTGAAGTACTTTCCTGTAACTTCAACCATAATATAATAAGTGCTATAATCAGATAAGTTTAAAGTTTAATCAACCCAGACTTCTATGTCTATGGAAATGTTTTAGTAATCTAAATTAAAATCACCTACGATAATTCACTCGCTCCTCTCAATGGTATTTGGTGGTTCAAGGAGGCGTACATGTCATGGGGTTAGCATTCAATGGCTTTGTATTGTATTAGGCAAAGTCACTTTCTTTAAGCATAATGTAAATTGCATTTTAATACCTCTATAGATTTCTACACTGGCAAGAGGAAAGCATAGCAAAATTTATACATAAATTTGAACAGAACTGTTCAGTGCTATTCATCGTTACATCTCCATATTTTAAGGATATGAATTTGCTTACTTAAAAGCCATCTGATGAAATTCTAGTGCTTGTAGTTTGAAGGGCAAATAAGCTTGATCTCATTAGAGTCCATGGTGACATAGTCAAAGAAAGCATATGCACACGAATTGTTTGTGCTTTGGGAATACTCCACTCTTGTAAAAATCCAATTAGATTTTATATATATATTTATATATATATACATAAATATATATATAAAATATAAAATATATATATTTATATAAATATTTATATTATATATGTATATATATAAAATATATATAATGTATTATATACATATATATGTATATACATATATATACATATACATATATATGTATATAATACATTATATTATATACATTACATATATAATACATTTTTATATATATATATATATATATATATGCATGCGAAAGCATATGCATGCGAATTGTTTGTGCTTTGGGAATACTCCACTCTTGTAAAAATCCAATTAGATTATATATATATATATATATATATATATATATATATATATATTATGTATCATATACATATATATGTATATAATACATTGTATTATATACATTACATATATAATACATTATATATATATAATCTAATTGGATATAGAATGCATTATATATAATATATATTATATGATATATTATAATTGTTATAATTAATAATATATTATATTATATATATATAATATAATATATATAATACACAATAGATTACAGACACACACACTGAGAGATATATTATTCAGGTCTATAGAGCTACTGGAGGCCAAAGTCTACTAAATCAGGAAGCCACTTCTGTATCTCAGTACACAGTCGTATCAAATACTGTGAATTGATTGCTGCTTTTTTCCACTTATACGTTCTATGAACATTTGGAAAACATAGGCAATGATAAGGAGAGAACAACAATAATTTGTAAACCCATTTACTATTAAAATATACTTATCTTTAACATTTTGAACATACAGAAGAGTATAAAAAAAGGCAACAAGAATCGCCTGTAATAATATCCAGAGATAATCACTTTTAACAGTTTGATATAAACACATATATATGTACATACGCATATGTATGCAAGGACTTACGTATATCAGTGTTTTAAATTGGGATTTTATTACTATATATGCAGCTTCTTACCTGGAGTTTTCCACTCAAAATTATACCATGAGTTTTCTTGTCACATTATTAAATTTATTTCCAAAACATGTTTGTTGCTGATGGCTATAAAATATTTCTATTAGACTATAAACTTCATGAACAAAGGGACTATATCTTGTTCATACAGCCAGTACCACATATGCCATAATTTATTTAACCATTTTCCAATTGTTTCATGTTTAGGTCATTTCCAAATTTTCACTGCCATAAGTATTACATTATTAATGCATGAATTTTCCCACTACTTCCCCTTTGCTGACAGCTTTTTTAGTCTCTATCTCCCACCCTCAGAGGGAGTCCGGCTTTGCCTAATGATGCTTGGAGATTTTGTGATGTAGATTTGGAAGGAAAGAGGTGAAGTTGAAGTTGAAGAGTAAGAGGTGTGTGGTCTAGGACCCGAAGAAGAATCTTCTGAGAATTTGAGGATAAGATGTGGGAGTAGCTGTGGAAGAGGAACAGATGGGAGACAAGAGGAACCGCAGTGGTCTCCATAATGTCCTCCCTGTGCTTTTCAAATGCCAAGTGTGAAAACTGAAGTGGAATCAGTTTTTTGTATTCTTTTGTTCCTTTTGCCTGCCCAGCATTCATTTTAGTCTTAATCTGTTAATCTTTAAAAAAATTTTTCTAATGTTTATTTATTTTTGAGAGAGAGAGAAAGGAAGGGCCAGAGAGAGAGGGAGACACAGAATCCGAAGCAGGCTCCAGGCTCCGAGCTGCCAGCACGGAGCCCGATGCAGGGCTCAAACTCATGAACCGCGAGATCATGACGTGAGCCGAAGTCAGGCATTTAACCAACTGAGCCACCCAGGCGCCCCTTAATCTGCTTAATCTTCAGCATCTAACTTCAGCTCAGGTCATGATCTTGTGGTTCATGGATTTGAGCCCTACACTGGGCTCTGCTGTCAGCACAGAGCTCACTTGAGATTCTCTGTCCCTCTCTCTCTCTCTGCCTCTCCCCTGCTTGTGCTCTCTCTTCATCAAAAATAAATAAACATTAAAAAAATTTTTTTAAATAATTTCCCTAAGGAGGAAAAGTTTTTTTTGAGCCTGGCATACATAGGGCAATTCTTAGACAATAATATTCAACTGTGACATTAGAGTAACTGTCATCGGTTAAAATTTAACTCAGGTATGGCCAACTCAGCCAAATATTTGTTGTTGTTGTTGTTGTTGTTGTTGCGAGACTTGTTGAGCTGCTTGAAAAATACATTCTTTACCAAAATATTCATAAAATATTTAATTAGTATTTAACCCAAAATATGATATCTATTTCAAGAAGAACAAGCACAAAATTAACTATAGATAGAATTTTTTAACAGGTAATACAAAAGTGTGACCAAACACTTTTAATAACATTAAATTGGAAAGTCCTTCTTACCTTGAAACCGAAGTCAGAAGAAAATGAAAAAGCTTTTTTTTTTTTTTAAGTCACCTGGTATAATCATGTGAGCAAATCTTTAAAAACTAGATGGAATAAACTTCTCTACTGAGCCCTGAAACAGTTTAAAGAAAAAAAAGATACATTCCAAATACGTGTTAGAAGCAACATGGCATTATTGTCAAACCTTAACAAGAAGAAAGCTACTAACCAAACTCACTTGTGTTGATCAAAGCCATCCTAGACAAAACATTAGGAGATAGAACTGAATGAAATACTGAAAGGATAACAGATCATGAAATAAGTGCAATTCATTCTAGACTGCAAGAGCCATTTGACATTACTAAATAAACTCCCATATTATTCTTGCTTAGCTACCCAAAACATGTCAGATTCCAAATCTATTTAAGATTTTTTTAAAAAGCTTGATGTAGGATTAAATGGATATTGCCTGAATGTTAAAAAAAACAATACAGCCTGGGGCGCCTGGGTGGCTCAGTCGGTTGAATGTCCGACTTTGGCTCAGGTCACGATCTCACGGTTCGTGGGTTCCAGCCCCGCGTCGGGCTCTGTGCTGACCGCTCAGAGCCTGGAGCCTGTTTCGGATTCTGTGTCTCCCTCTCTCTCTGCCCCTCCCCTGCTCACACTCTGTCTCTGTCTCTGTCTCTCTCTCTCTCTCAAAAATAAACATTTAAAAAACAAACAAACAAAAAACCCAATACACAATGTAACTCTAAAGCCAGCGTTATGCTTAGTGGCTAAATAATGGGAAGTATTTCCTTTAAAGTCAGAAATAAGGTAAGAATATCTTAGATCAGCACAATTATTTAATACTGTTCTCAACATCGAAGAAAATGCAATTAATCAAGCAAATGAAGTGAAGCATGCATATCTGAAGGGAGAATGCAAAAGTATTAGTATTTTATACATGTGAACTCCTGGAAAACAAATTGCAAAATTTTTGGAACTGTTAAGAGAATCAGGAAGATAGCTAGTTTCAAAATAAAGATACAAAGATGCAATTGCTCTTTTCACATACCAACCATAACAGTGAGAAAACTACCACATTTAAAATAGCAGCTCACAACAAAAACTCAAATTGAAAAAAATTAAGGAGATATATGCATGCCCATTGTATTCAGCAGTAATAGTAGTAACCGCCACAAGAACAACATGGATGGTCCTGATATAGGAAAAGACACACTGCCAAGGAGCAGGACAGAAAATTCCAGAAACACTCAAGTATTATGAGAATTCAGAGTAAAATAAATGTGGCATTTCAAGTCACAAGGGAAAGATTTGTTATTCACTAAATAATTTGGGACAACCGGCCAGCCACTTTAAGGAAAAGTCAAATTTCACACATTAAATTCCAGTTAGATAAAAAGCATTCATAAATGTAAAAAATGTAAAAAAAAATTATGAGAAAACACTTCTGATATAAGGGTGGAACATGACTTTCTTAACTTGACACCAAAGCCAGAAACTATAGGAAAAAATTTACATCGAAGTTAAATATTTCCTGGCAGCAAAAACAAAAACAAAATACCACAATTATGGAAGTTTGAGAGAGTTAGGAAAAACTATTTAGTAACACACATGATGGACAAAGAATTACTACCACTGTATGAAGAGCTCTTACAAATCAATTATAAAAATAAAAATGGTCAAAGACTATAAAATAGTCAACTTACAAAAAAATAAGTTAGACTAGGCCAAAAAAAAGACCTGTTCAGTTTCATTATTTTCTAAAATGCAAATAAAAACAAGAAACACATTTTTATGGTAAGCTCCCCCTCCCATTTCTTTTATTGAGGTATAACTGACATACAACATTACATTAGTTTCAGGTATACAACTTGGTGATTTGATATTTGTATATACTGTGAAATGAGCGCCACAATAAGTCCAGTTGACATCCTTCACCATACATAGTTACAGAATTCTTTTTTCTTATGATGAGACCTTTTAAGATTTACTCACTTAGCAACTTTCAAATATGCAATACAGTATTATTAACCATAGTTACCATGCTATACATTACATCTCAATGACTTATTCATTTATAAGTGAAAGTTTGTACCTTTTGCCTTCACCTATTTCACTCACAATGAAACCCCCACCCTGGAAACCACCAAGCTGTTCTCCACATCTGTGAGCTTCTTTTTTGTTTATTTGTTTGCTTGTTTTTTGTTTTTTTGTATTTATATTGTGCATATAAGTAGATTATATAGTATTTGTCTTTCTCTCTCTGACCTACTTCACTTAGCCTAATGCCCTCAAGGTCCACCCATGTTGTTGCAAATGGCAAGATTTCGTTCCTTTTCACGGCAGAATAATATTCCGTTGTGTATATATTCCACATTTTCTTTATTCATTCATCTGTCAGTGAATGTTTAGGTTGTTTCCATATCTTGTCTATTGCAAATAATGTTACAATAAACATGGGGTGCGTATAACTTTTTGAGTAAGTATTTTTGTTTCTTGCAGATAAATACCTAGAAATGGGATTGCTGGATCACATGATAGTTGTATTTTTAATTTCTTAAGGAACTCTGTACTGTGTTCCACAAAAACTGTTATCAATTTACATTCTCACTTAATAGTACACAAAGGTTCCCTTTCCTCCGCATCCTTGCCAATACGCATTGTTTCTTACCTTTTTGACAATAGCCATTCTAATAGGTGTGAGGTGATAACTCATTGTGGTTTTTGATTTGCATTTCCCTGACAATGAGTAATCATCGTTTTTTCACATATCTTTGGTCATCTATATGTCTTCTTTGTAAAAATGTCTTCAGATCTTCTGCTTATTTTTAAATCATATTTTTTCTATTGAGTTGTGTGAGTTCTTTATATATTTTGGATACTAACCCCTTACCATACACATGATTTGCAAATACTTTCTCCCATTCAATAGTTGGCCTTTACATTTTGTTGATGGTTTCCTTTTCTACTTGGGTTTGTTTGTGTTTTTTGTTTGTTTTTGTTTTTGTTTTGCTTTTGTTGCTTTTAATTTTGGTGTCAAATTCAAAATCATCTCCAAGACTTATGTCAAGGAGCTTATCGCCTATACTTTCTTCTAGGAGTTTTATAGTTTCATGTCTTACCTTCAAGTCTTTAGTCCATTTTGAGTTAATTTTTGTGTATTTTTGTCCCATTTCCTTTTGTGTTTGTGGCTGTCCAGTTTTCCCAACACCATTTATTTAAGAAATTGTCCTTTCCCCACTGTATATTCTTGACTCCTTTGTCATAAATTAATCACATGGGTTTATTTCTGGGCACTCTATCGTACTCCATTGATCTATGCGTATTTTTATGCCAAAACCATGCTGTTTTGGTTATGATAGCTTTGTGATATAGTTTGAAATTTGGGAAAGCAATGCCTTCAGCTTTATTCTTGTTTCTCAAGATTGCTTTTGCTATTATGGGTCTTTTGTGGTTCTCTACAAATTTTAGTATTGTTTTCTCTATCTCTGTGAAAAATGCCATTGGAATTTTGACAGGGATTGCACTGAATCTGAAGATTACTTTGGGTAGTATATAATTTTAACAATATTAATTCTTCCAATCCATGAGCACAGAATATCCCTCCACTTATTTGTATCTTCTTCAATTTCTTTCATTAATGTCTTATAATTTTCAGTATACGGGTCTCTCACTTCCTCGGTTAAATTTATTCCTAGGTATTTTGTTCTTTTGGATTCAACTATAAATGGGATTGGTTTCTTAATTTCCCTTCATGACAGTTCATTATTAATGTAGAGAAACACAATGGATTTTTGTACTTGATTTTGTATCCTGCAATTTTTTTAAAAGAAATCTTTAAAAACCATAATATTGGCATTAGATGAATGACTAAAGCCAGATGTTGGTGTAGAGGAGGCAAATTTTTACCACCCCTATTAGAGTTTCTCAGCTGACATAAGACAGATTAACAGGAGAAACACACACACATTTATATTATTTTACATGACAGAAGAGTCCTCATAGGGATTGAGACCAAAAGAACTGGTAAAGTTCCTCTGAACTTTACCAAAAGAACTGATAAAGAACCTCTATAGTAGGTTGAACAATAAGAGGCAATTGTAGCAAAGTAACTATATGGAGTGGCCAAAGGAAGATAAGATGTATTTGAACAAGGTCTGCTGGAACAGATTTCTTTCTGCTTCAGTTCCTTGTCACTGGTGATAAAAATGTTCTCCTTTCTCCCGGTACAGGGTGGACACCTTTCACATGGAAGGTTTATCTCCTGCCTTCAGAAATAAAAAGGAGGGTCAGAATGCCCTCTTGTATCTGCCATTTCTCAAGTGCCTTTAATTCAAAATAATCAACATACCAAAGCAGCACACTTTGGGGTGATATGTTCTCCATTCCTTTGGCAAAGGAGACAGAAAATAGGCATTTTCAAAAGCTGCTGCTAGAAGTCTGAATGGATACAACTTTTCTGGGAGGCATTTTTATCAGTCCATACCACAGTTCTATTTGGGGAAATCTATTCAATCCAATAATCTTGTATCTAGAAATTCTCCACAAAGAGGTAGTTATACAATAGGAAAAACATATGTGCATAAATACGCCTGATGTTTTAATAATCATAAAAGCAAAACCAAAATGATAAAGCTAAACAAAATGTCCATCATTTAAATGACTGGCTAAGTAAATAAGATATTCTGCTATCATTAAAAAATTAGGTAGTGTTTTATCTGCTGAGGTACAAACATGAAACCAACATGTTTTCAACTGAGGGGAAAAGAAAGGCTGCAACGTAGGATGAACTTATTTATAAAGCATGCATATGCCCACATTTCTATACGTGTTGTCTATGTACATTTAGAAATCTGGAAGTTTATCTCTGGATGATGACATTTTGGTGATTTTATTGGTTTTTTTTTTTTGCAATTTATGTTTTATTTTATTTTTATGTTTTTGATAATGTGCATGTATCATCTTAATGACCAAATATTAAGCTTTTTCAAAATAAGTCACCTTACCTACCAGTTCCTTAACTCTTTTTGTTGTCTTTGTCCCTCCTTTGCACCAATTTGACCACATTTTTTTCAATGCTAAATTGCATACGTTTTTTTCCTACTGCCATGCATCTCAAAATAGATGGCATTTCACAATTGCTGTTGGCCAGGGGACCAACATGACATGGGTGTCATTGCCTGTGTATGTGCAAACTTGGTCATGGTTATTCATATTGCCATGACTTCCAGTACAAACTCTGTTGAGTTTAATTGACATTTAAAATTGATTTGGTTAACACTGCTGTTTAATTCATCACCTCAGAACTCGGAGGCTTAAAACAACAACAATCACTTTATTATTTCTCACAGTTTCTGTGGGCCATGAATTCAGGAAGGGCTTGGCTGGGTGGTTTTGGTTAAGCAATCACTCATGAGATTGCAGCCCTTTAGAAGCCGTAACCAAAAGAGCAGAGGTTGGGGAAGCAGGATCAGCTGGCAACTGGCAAAGCATCTTTCTCTCTTCATGTAGTCTCCGGGATTTTCCACGTGATCCCTCTGGAGGCGGGGGGGTTTGGGCTTCCTCACAGCACGGCAGCCACAGACCACTGAGGCTGTTAACACGGAGGCTCTGGGCTCCAGAGCAAATATTCCAGCCAGCCAAGTGGCATCCATATCACCTTCTCAGACCTAGCTTCAGAAGTCATGCAGAACTGATGCTTTCTATGGGTTACAGGCAAGTCACAAACTAGCTTAGATACAAGCAGGAAGAAATTAGGCTTTCCCTCTTGATGTGGAAGTAGTTAAGGTTCTAGAAGCACATGTGGGACAAGAACTATTATCGTGGCCCCTGGGAAAAAAAATACCTAGTACAAAACGTTTTCAAAGAATTACACTATTATTTAGCATTGAAGCATAAAGTTTTTATTTATTTATTTATTTATTTATTTATTTATTTATTTATTTATATTTTTGAGAGAAAGAGAGAGTGGGAGGGGGGTGGGTAGAGGGAGGGAGGGAGAGAGAATCCCAAGTAGTCTCCATGCTCAGCAGGGAGCCTGACATGGGACTTGATCCCAAGACCCTGGGATATGACCGGAGCCAAAATCAAGAGTTGGACGCTTAACCGACTAAGTCACCCAGACGCCCCAGAATAATGCTACATCTTACAACTAATGGCATATTAGAACAGATTATGTAATGAAGCACAGCTTTAGAACTGACTGATTTTCCTTTACTTTACATGTCAGCAAGATGAACGAAGTCAAGCCTGTCCAAGGCCTTCCCACCGTGGGGAGGGGCTGGTGGAGCTGGGAGCCAAAATATGACATCAGGAATATTCCATGTTGTAGACGGGCACGGGCGCTGGACTGTGGGGGCAGTGATCCACTGTCATATTTTCTATGTCGTAATTCTCTTGTGCTATAGACATACATTCAATGTTTGCTCCTTGTAACAGCCTGATCTTATCTCTGAAATAAGCAAGGCCCAAACCTACCTGTATCGTGTAGCAGAAATAGAAGAGCAGTGAGAGGGAGAAAATGGTTACCAAACAGCAAGAAGTGACCTAAGAAGGGTGGACAGTTGATGGAAGTGATGAGGAACGGTCTACACGGGGTAAGGAGGGGCACGGGTGATTTCTTACTTTGGGCACACTGAAGACCTATTGGCCACCTATAGTTTTTTGCACATGTACTCCATAAAGTAACTACGCAGCCACTTGAAGATTTCTCAGATACCTAGGGAGGGAAAGATAATGAGGACAGGACTCCCTGCTGCCACATGTGACTCAGGGTGTCAAAGGAAAGGACAGATCCCTGAAGACTGGGGACACCTGGGCTTCATATAGTTTTGAACCTAATTAGGTGAACCTATTTCTTGAACACTTTTATGTAGGAGTCCAATCTTAGCACTTCCCTGAATGCTAGTGGTGGGAATCTTAGCACATCCCAGCATGCCAGTGATGGGAAGCAAGCCAAACTTCCCAAATCTTCTCGGAATCTGCTTAACAATTTTAGCAACTTCAATTCTGCCAGATATACCACAGGTACATTGCACTGAAAACCAGGCATATTCTTTTCAAGTAGGAATGGTTAAGGGACACGTTTGTGCTTTTGTCTGATCAGTTACGGATTCTTCTGAAAGTTACCAAAAAGGAGTGTGCAGACTCTATTTGGTTGTGGAAAGCCACTTTATAAAAATTCAGTAAAACCTTTTTGGAACAAAAATATTATTTCAAAAGATGACCACCAAGTGAATTTCAATAAAAATAAATCCTATTTTTTCCAATAATTCTAATTATTGAAATGTGTCAAGAAGGAGAAAAAAAGGAGATTATATTACCAAAAATAAAAGTGATTAAAAAGGATCTCAAGGAGAGTCAGAGCTTTGCCCTCCCTGTACTGTTTATACTGGCAAATCTCTTGCAATTCTCTCCTCTCTCTACCTCCCATCCTTTTCTCCAGATTATAACAACTGCTCTACATGCAAAGATCTCTGTTTCCAGGACTGTAGTAGTTGTTACTTAACTCTCTTTCACCTGAGTATATGTCATGTCTCCTACAGACTGGCCGGGATGTTGCATTTTGTCAAAGGTGCCCACCTCCCTCAAACACACACTTCTCCTGATAATTCTTTAATATTCCAAAATTACAAATAAGATGTATTTAAAATGAGAACTATCTGAAAAATAACCCCATTCTGAGGGTTTTTTGCTTTCATTTGTTAATGGATTAATCAACATTGTTAGGGCAAATAGGAAAATAGGCTCATCTGTATATTATTTGCATCCCCCACCGAGCCTAACATCCTTCAAATCTAATAAACTCCACCTACCTGCAACAGCAACCGTGGACAAATATTCCCAGGAATTCCAGTCATCCATATATGAAACATCTGATGCACACATTTCATATTGTAACTAGTAGGGGTACAGAAGCATAAAGTGCTTTCCCCAAAACAAGCTGCAAAAGTCAACATGTAAAAACGAGTTCCCTACATCACAAATACGTACCTTAACAATTGGCAAACAGGCTAAGATATGAGGGAGACAACCTGCAGAAGAGGAAACGACAGCTGGTCAAACCGTGCATGAAAATGAAGTTCAATCCCACCAATAATCGAGACAGTGTAAACCTAAAAGTACAAAGTGATAGCATTTTACACCCTTCAGTCGGGCAAACCCTTAAAAGTTGACAATGTCAAGTGTTTGAGAAAATGTAAAAGTAGGAGAACTCTCAGATACCATTAGGGAGAGTGTAAAATGGGGCAACGACTCAGAATTTGGCAAAATCTAGTTAAGGATATACCTGCCTCCTATGCCGCAGTCAGGCACACGGTAGGGCTATCGCATTCCTGCGTTTTTTTTAAGCGTGTACTCCATAAGATAATTGTGAAAAACTGTGCAGCCACTTGCAAATTTTAGACATGTAAATTTTCAAATCATAAATGTAAATAGTTGCAGAAGACATAATTTGGCAACTGTTATAAATACTGACATTAAAAAAAATAAAGCGGTGATGTCATTCTTTTACATCTATTCAAAAGTGGTGTCAGATAACAAATACTATTTTTAAAACTACACAGGGCCGCCTGGGTGGCTCAGTCGTTTAAGTGCCTGGCTCAAGTGATGATCTTACAGCTGTGGGTTTGAGGCCCCACATCAACCTGGAGCCTGCTTCGGATCTGTGTCTCCTCTCTCTCTGCCCCTCCCAAGCTTGCACTCTGTCTCTCTGTCTCTCAAAAATAAACATAAAAAAAAAAAAAAAAAAAAAAAAAAAACCCTACACAAACTGCTCTTGTTTAACATTTGGGAATTTTATCTTTTTTTTTTTTAACTTGTATTTCCATTCCACATTACACTGAAGTTTATTTTAACGTAACATGTTATTATGTTTGAACATCTTTTTTTGATCAACCTATCAACCTGTTACGCAAATGTGTATATAATGATAAATTGCAAAAAAAAAAAGTGCATTTAAGACTCTGAAGTCTAAACATTTTTTTCTTGATTTAAAAAATTATCACCAAATAACTATTTTAGGTGGTAATTTACATTACTAATTCTTATTAAATCTCATCACTATTAAATGAACTACTAAATTACTATTGGCCAAAACCAAAATGTATTGCACATACTGATAAGTATTAACTGTAAAAATGTAAGTTTTGATTGGAAATGCTTTTAATGAAATGAAGGGAGAGGTTTTTTTTCATCTAGTTCATGTATCCAGATATGAATATTGCTTATTGCTAAAATGAAAACAGGCACTTATTGCTTATTGCTAAAATGAAAACAAAATAAAAGGAATGAAGCCACCAGCAGTATGAATTTACCAATAGTATATTCATGATTAAGTGGATTTTCTTACAATAAATTCTACTAAATATACCTAAGTTATATAAATATAATAAGTACATGGCCAAAATGAACAAATGAGCTGAGAATTGGTTGATGGGCAACACTGAGCAGGAAATTTAAGTCCAAAGGAAGAGTGTATATGGATTTATAATGTCCGATAATCTTTTTACAAAGGTAATGCAAATATTTCTTCTACAAATCTGATGAAGTGTTTGAGAAAATATAAAACACTAACTTACTTGGAACGTGAGTTTCTTTTACTCAAAGGTGTAATGTCGACCTCTAGGAGATACACACAAAAGTGTTTACCTCCTCCTTCCTTAAATCATGCAAACAATGCAGGTGAGTCAAGACCAAGCCCTGTGAGTAATCAGTCTCTAAACTTTCTCCCTTTTAAGAATGAGAAATGGAAGGGCGCCTGGATTGCTGAGTCGGTTTAGCATCTGACTCTTGATTTCGACTCAGGTCATGATCTCATAGTTCATGAGATTGAGCCCCACATCGGGCTCTGTGCTAACAGCACAGAGCCTGCTTGGGATTCTCTCTCTCTCCCTCTCTAAATAAATAAATAAACAAATATTTTTTAAAAAAGAATGAGAACTACAGGCCGCGCTTCTCATAGACTGGTGTTTTCCCAGCATTCTTTTTACAACTCCTGAATATTCTTAGTTTAACACAGATGGATAAAGACCAAGGAGTTGCCATGAGTTCAGTGTCCCAGTGAAAGAAGACACAAAATTCTCTAATTTCTTACCTGTTTTGCTCACACAACTCCTCTTCGGGAGCGATGTGTTCTTTGACAATCAGGAGAAAGAACAGGAGAAATCATTAAACAAAAAATGTCCTGACACCCGCTTGACATTATATCTGAATCCAGATCATCCCATGGATGAAAGTACCAACTCTAACTCCACTAGGGTTGCCAAATTTAGCAAACTTTCTATCTGCCTCTCTCTCTCTCTCATGCATACACACATAGGATGCCCAGTTAAATTTGAATTTCAGTAAACAACAATTTTTTAATATAAATGTTCCCACAGCTCATATTGAGACATACTAGATCAGGATATATTTATACTAAAGTAATACAAAACTACCTGTGGTTTACCTGAAATTCAAATTTAATTAGACATCCTGTATTTTATCTGAATTTTAAATTCTACCCAAGTTTTTGCCTTTAACAGAATATGTGCAAGGAAAGTCAGGAGGCCCTATAGCAGATTTATAGGCCCTCAATTAAAGAAGACCATGTGGATCCCAGTATTTTGAATTGTCCCTTTGAGACATTATATTAAGATCTTAGGTGGGTAAGAGACCTTTCTTTTAGAAAATGGGAGAAAAAGATAGTGAATGATGAGGTGGAAACTGCATGTGGCCCTCAGGCAGGTCAAGTTTAGGATGTGGAAATCAACTACTTTAGCAACCATCCATATTGGGAAAACGTGTGTGTGTGCGTAAATATATATACGCACACACGCACAAGTGCGCGCGTCTATGTGTGTGTAGGCAGTGGAGTGGGGATGGAAATTGGTGCAGTGCATATACCCTAATTTGAAGACCAGTATTCTGGGCAGAGTTTCCCAACAGGTCTGCACTAAACAGGTCAGTGGGCAGTGGTCATGACACAAGATGCTGACCTCTTCAGCTCTCGGGGCAGCCTTGGATTAGAGGCACAGTGACATCTGGCAGAGTGACCCAAGTGAAAAGGGCTGGGAAACCCCATATATTACAAATGCTCCCTAATATGTGTAGGGTGACACATCCATAAATGCTCACAACAGCATTTTTTTCTAGTTACAAAAATCTAGATGAAAGCTAAATGTCCATAAGAGCAAAAACGGAGGAATGAGTCACTGTATATTCAGCTAACCAAGTATTATAGTCCAATTAAAATGGAAAAACATGACCTATAACTCTCAATATGAAAAGATGTCAAAAACCTAGCACTGAGAAAAAAGCAGGCCACAGAAGGATGGTACACACACTATGACAATACGTGTAAAATTTACATAGGGAAACTAAAAAAAATACAACTGTCATGTATTAAAAGCAAACAAGCACTGATTAGAAGGAGGTATCATAACTTCAAGGAAAATGCCTGCTTCTGGCAGAAGAATGGGATTGAGGACAATCTCATACGAAGTCACACTAGCCATCATCCCTCCGATCAGAACTACTAATAAATGGATCCTTCACACCAGCCACATCAATTACCATCCAAGAACACATATGAATAGTTTTCCCCACATGGCCCTCAGCCATGATATGGTTCATGTCAACATTAGCAGAAACCAATCAAGCTCCCTTTGACCTAACAGAAGGAGAATCAGAACTCGTTTCTGGATTCAACATTGAATACACAGCAGGTCCCCTCACCCTATTTTTCCTAGCAGAATATGCCAATATTATCATACTAAATATCCTCACTACAATCTTATTCTTTGGAGCATTCCACAGCCCATATATACCAGAACTCTATACAGTCAACTTCACTGTCAAAACCTTACTCTTAACACAATTACCTTTCTAGGAATTCGAGCATCTTACCCACAGGTAGGATTGCATAAGAGCTATCACAGAGGACGCCATTTTGGCATCAGTGGGCCAGGCTCTGTTCTTCATTCTTTACACTGTTATTCATTGTATACACTCTCAACAACCCCATGAGGTGCTGGATAGTATTATCCCCATTTTACAGATGAAGTGATTGATGTACAGAAACACAGAGATTAGGGGATTTGCCCAAGGTCACACACACCTCTATAAAGGATACAAAGGGGTCCTTAAGTGTATATTAAATCTTCTTTTATTAAAAAGGACTTGAAATATGACAAAACGACAATATAATAGATGGTTATATATGATATAATATATATATTCTTTTTCTTGCTTTTTTGAAATATCAAATTTAAAAGTTCTGTTTTATTCTTTCAGAAGCTCAAACTTGCCTAATAAGATCATTCTAAAACTCTGGTTAGGAGTTTTTTTTTCATGAAAACATGGGTTTTTATCTCAACTGTCCTTACCAACAGTAGATAAATTACATAAATGAGTGTTCTTTTTATTTTTGTGTGATGAGATAGAAGTGGAAACATTCTATCTCAGTCTATATTACACAAGTATGGCCGTAAACTTCCGTGCCCCACTACAATTTATGGTATAATATTTAGGGATGGTTTTCATCCATAAAATCTATGCTCTGCATGATCGAAATGGATGAATGGGAATTGGGCCCCATCTTCCCTCAATTGATTTAATTAACTAAATCTTTTATTTTTTATTTATTCTTTTTTTTTTTTTTTTTTGTAGATAAGTCAAAAGCCAATATTTAAAAGCTTGCTGCAATTAAATTTCTAAGAGCCAGGAGAATAAGCAGTATAAAGAGTAGTCTTTGATTCATGCATCCAGAATAGTTTCAGGTCTTCATTTTATCTCCACTTCCAAAATCTATTCTAACATTTCATCCCAAGCCGTTGATGAGGAAGTTGATGGAATAATGGAGATGACAGTCAACATTCTTCACCGGGATTGCTCTCTTACGCCAGAAGGGGAGCCGAAACTGTCTCACAGAAGCACGTCTCCACAGAGACTAGGATGCCGGCAACTGGCCAAACCTCCCTGACAAATCTCACTTGTTACTGACTCACCCTCACTCGTTTTTGCTTTCGAAAGCTACTTGTCGGCTCCATCGTGAGCAGGAGAAAGATCCGGCCCAAGTCACACAGATGGGTCTGGATAACAGCACACTTTCAGCTGCACAGGCCCCTGGGAGTCTGTAAGTAACTAAACAGCTGTAGGATTCACAGAATCCTAGACGATGAGGGAAACACACGGGTATGATTTGAACCGCTCTGCCCACCACCAACTTGTCACACTGTCTGAAATTCCTATCAACACTTTCTCAGGTTCAGACCTCGATCTAAGGGATTGCTGGTCTCAGTGTAACTATGTGCCTTGTAGGAAGGGGATATTGCCCCTGAATAATGGATTAGTGTATGTGATTAATTGGCTGCCAGTTTAGAGACAGCAGAAGATAAGAAAGTGGGACACAGAAGATATAAGTTTTAATGAGGAGAATCTAAAAAAGCACACATTATAACGCAATAGCAATGAGGGCAGTGTGTGTGTGTGTGTGTGTGTGTGTACCAATATTCTATTGATAGAGTTATATATATATCCTTGAAATCTATATAGGAAGTTTTATATACAGAGAGATTCATTAAAGAATTGCTCGTGTGATTATGGAGGCTGAGAAGTCCCACAATGTGCTGTCTGCAAGCTGGAGACCCAAGCTGGAGACCCTGCAAGCTGGTGGTATAGTTCAGTGCAAGTCCAAAGGTCTGGGAACCAGAAGGTTGGTGGTCCCAGGCCAAGGGCAGGAGAAAACCAATGTTCCAGCTCAGCCAGTCAGGCAGAGTTAATTCTCCCACTCTCCAATTTTTGTTCTATTCAGACCCTCAAGGGATTGGATAGATTCCACCCACACTGGGGAGAGGATCTGCTTTACTTAGTCTATGGATTCAAATGCTAATTTCATCCAGAAACACCCTCACAAATTCACCTAGAAATAATGTGGAGCCTAATCTCTGGGCACACTGTGATCCAGTCAAATTAACACATAAAATTAACCATTACAGGCAGGCTGCAATAGAAATGCAAACCAGGAGAAAACACTGAGGTGCTAAGTGCACAGATCTGGAGGAATCCAAGAGTAGGATTAGGGACTAGGAATCTTTGCCCCCTTCACATTATCTGGGCTTTAACCTTGAACAAGCATTTTGAGGAATTCAGTGACCCAAGAGTCCTCTCAGGGTTCAGACGCATATTTCCAGGCCCACAAAACCAGTCGGTACCACTGAGATGCATTTTGTGGAATGGAACGGAGGATGTAAGAGAACGTACAAATCAGCTGGAGGGCTGTTCTGCTACTTACAAGTTAATGTCTTTGAGTTCAGTAAATGTCAGGTCCCTCATAAAATGGGGATAACACCCCCCCCCTTTTAGGGTTGTTTTACTAACAGAATGACTAACTAGTGATAAACATTCAACCTATGTGAGCTGTTTTAATCACTGCCATAACACACACACACACACACACACACACACACACACACACACGTAAAAGCATGGACCTTGGCCAAAGTCAACATCTCATTCTCATTGGCTAATATTCAATACCTATGTTCAAAGATCTAGTCTTTGCTTTGTTGACAAACATTTGATCAGCTGCTTAGCATGGGGACAGAAAGGTGATGTAATGATTCTCAGTTGACCTTGTGCTAGCACCAATATGAATTAGTTAATGCCAGGAGTTACTCAGTAATGTAGGAATTAGCCAGGACTGCACTTAAAACCAGACTCCATGTGTCTTTAAATAAAGTTGAAAACAACCTAAGGTGATCTGTGGGTTATGTTCTTCCACAAATTGCTGGATTTTTTTGGTGCCAACAGCAGGTACTGAATATTTAAGGGTATGTAAGAGAACCTGTGAGCATTTTGTGTATTTCTCTAACAAATGCCGTAACCATATACAAATGATTTAGATGTTATTATTTCATATTAGTTGTGCTTTTCCACACAAACTGCACACAGTATCAGCTACATGATTCAGTTTGCCAACATGTTTGGGAATAGTAACTCTCAACTCGTGGCACCCAGCTCAGCTGGAGCAGAATCACCTGGTAGGTTGGCTAAAGACATTCTTCACCCTGTGCTACACCACACAACATAATGAATCAGAATTTCTGAAAATGGGGCCCAGGAGTTTTCATGTTTAACAAGCTCCTTAGGGGCGCCCGGCTGGCTCCATCAGTAAAGTATGCAATGCTTGATTCTGGCTTGTGACTTCAAGCCCCGTGTTGGGCATAGAGCTTACCTGAACCTAACCAAAAAAACAAGCTCCCTAGATAATTCTTACTCAGAGTGAAGTTTAGAACATATTGAGTGTAAGGCAGAAGGCAGAGTGGTCACTTGATATTACCCTTAGCCTCTCCTTTACCACAATCTTTTGCCTTTAAACTATTATTGACCCTGTCAAAATTTAGTCTCTTTCTTTGCCCTATTTAAGAACAATCTGGGGGGCACCTGGGTGGCTCATTTGGTTGAGTGTTCGACTTCAGCTCAGGTCATGATCTCACAGTTTGTGGGTTGGAGCCCCACCTCGGGCTCTGTGCTGACAGCTCAGAGCCTGGATGGAGCCTGTTTCTATCCTGTGTCTCCCTCTCTCTCTGCCCCACCCCTGCTTGTGCTCTCTCAAAAATGAATAAACATTAAAAAAATTTTTTTTCAAAAAAGAACCATTTGATTAATATAATCATTCTAAAAATTAAATACCTTTCAGTGCCTTCAGGTCAGCATTCTGGATTCAATTTAATTGTAGATAATGAAAGAGGAGAAACACAGGGGAAAAGTTGAGTTATTTGAGTTGAGTTACTGGAAGGCTCTGATTCGCGAGCGGAGGTCACTTCTCTGCATTACTCCTACCCCAAGCGTAGTTCTTAGAAGGAAGCTGCTCCGTGTAGTCCCCCCACCCACACCCCCTACAGCCTCCCTGCACCACGCTCACCACCACATGCTGTGGACAGGCCTTGCACACAGTGTCCTGCACACGTCATGATTATGCTCGTTTCTCAGTCCGGGAACCGTCCGGCTGTCCCTAACTGTATGCTTTCGGGGGACGACGGCCAGGGTTGACTTTTTTTTCTTGTTCTCCATGTTATGTTTGTTCTGACCGTATTTCCTGAGCTGCACTTTTAGGTCTACTGATCCTAATATGAAAAAAACTGAACTTGTATTTTATATTTTCTTCTCACTTTTCTTGTAATTCATTTTTATTGTAGTTTGCAAACGCACAGCTGTGCAACACATTTTTTTAAATAATCCTTCCCGAAAGATAGCTTGCAAAGCACTGCCGTCCACCACGTTCCTTTAAACAAATTCAGACAAAACACAGCTCTACTCCAGCATGTTCTCACCTGCTAAACAGTAGGGGGTTGTCCTAGGTCACCCATGAGCTTCCTCTAGCTCTGCAGTTCTCTGTGGATACAGTTATACCTCATTTTCCTACAGGTGACAAACTTTTATGTTCCAAGTGGACTTCCTGCTGTCCGGTCGCTCCTCTACACCATCTCTCCCACTGTGAGACTGTGTGGGTTTAAGGAATAAAGAGCATTTTAATAATAGCGCAATCAAAATGTAATTAACAAAGGTAATTTGGCACCCAAAATATTATGTAATACACATCAAAGATAAAAATCTAGATATTTTTACCATCTGCTACTTTGGATTCTCACTTCTCTCCTCCACTGAGATTTAAATGTTCGTATCCATATATTGAAGTATGCATTTCTTTCTGGATCTCCTTGTATTTGCCTCATCATCACATGTCTCGCACTGGATTTTAATCATTTGTGTCACATGAGGCTTCCTTGCTAGATTTTTAGCTTCACAAGAATGGAGATCATCTTTGTCTTAACCACTAGGTCCTAGGGTTCAGTCTCTGACATACTAATAAGTATGTGTGGGGGCGCCTGAGTGGCTCAGTCAGTTAAGTGTCCGACTTCAACTTAGGTCATGATCTCGTGGTTCGTGGGTTTGGGACCCATGTCGGGTTCTGTGCTGCCAGCTCAGGGCCAGGAGCCTGCTTCGGATTCTGTGTCTCTCTCTCTCCCAAAAAATGAATAAGTATTAAAAAAATTAAAATAACTAAATAAATATGTATTGGAATAAGGGAGTGAATGGAAGAATGAATGAATTTCTTAGTGGTAGAACCATGGATTAGGCTTTCATTTCTTTATAGTCTTTATATTTCTTGCCCATTACTTTTTTTTTTTTTTTGGTTCTATAATCTCTGAGCATAAATTTTATAGTTTGAATAGAATCTAAGATTTCAGGTGTGTTCAGAGAGCCACGGTTACAATACCTCTTAATTCCCTCAACTCAGCATTTTTTTAATGCCGAATCCCCAATACAATTGTCTGCAAGTCCTATTCTGATGGCTGTCAACCTCTCACTTCCTGCTTCATATTAGCTCTGTGAATTTTCCTTTTACATTTTTTATTGATGGTTGTATCACATCCCTGCCGCTTGTACTGCATAAGCATTTTTTTTTTTAATTTTTATTTAGCCAGCAGGGGCTTAAAAAGCAAAGTATCTTAAGAAATTCTTTTCTGCTCCAGAGAAAATGTGGACAAAGTAAGTTTAAAGAGAGATCCAGTTACGTCAACTTCTGTCTCTGAGAATTGGATCCCCGGAATTGGTTCTCCAGGTCTCCCTGCTTCACACTGAATGTCTGACCAGGTTTTCCTTTTTGGATCTATACCGCTTGGATTAAGTGAGGGATGACCTCACAACATGTATTTCTTCCAGTGCTTCCTCAGCACGCTGACCCCCTGAAAGTTGTGGAATGTCTTCTTTGTGTGCTGGTAGGGACCATCTGGCTAGCTGTACATAAACAAGTTTCAACATATGGGCCATAACACATACGTGGCTCTGCACTACTCGTGCAGAAAATTAAGAAAAGGTTGCTCTCTTGACACGAGAAGTTCATGTAAAAGAAGCAGCACCGTGCAGTGGAGCGCCTGCCCTACGCTGCACACGGGAGACCTTACTTCCAGCCCCTTCTGTCCCACTCACGGAGCATGTCACTTGATCGCACCAACTTTCCTTGACTGTCTCCTCCGAAAATTAAAAAGGAAGCCAAGGGAACTCTGGCCTTCCACTCTCCCTGTCCTTTCTCTCCCTCCTTTCTGTCCTTCTTTCCTTCCTATTAAGAACATTTATTACACGCCTCCTATATATGTTGCAAGCACAATGCTAAGTGCTGGGCATATTGGTGAGGAAAACAGACACGGTCCCTGCCCTTGAAGAATTACTAAACCATGATGGAGACACACATTAAATAAATCTTTGAAAACAGGAGAAGTATTCTGAGTAGAGGGGGAAAGCGTGTGTGAAGGTCCTGGGATGGGAAGCCTAGACTGTTTAAAAACTGCAGGATTTATGGGGTGCCTGGGTGGCTGATTCGGTTAGGCATTCCACTCTTGCCTTTGGCTCAGGTCATGATCTCACAGCTCGTGAGTTCGCACTCCAGGTTGGGCTCTGTGCTGACAGTAAGGAGCCTGCTGGGGAGTCTCTCTCTCTCTTCTTCTCTCTCTGTCCCTCCCCTGTTCACGTGCTCTCTCTGTCTCTCTCTCAAAATAAAAAAATAAACTTGAAACATAAATAAGTATAAATAAATAATGCAGGATTTGTAAACATTTCTATCCATTAAGTCGAGGACTCAGTTGACAGTCAAAATGCCGCAAGGAAAATTCCTACCACCGCCAGATGGGAATTCAAACAATCATTACATTAGCATAAACTATCTATAAAATGGCCTGAATTTTCTATTCATATTGTTGATATCATGCCTGTAATCAATGAATCTAATAAAACTCCATGAAAATATGATCATCGAAAACATACACACGCATCTCAAGCACATGAAACTGTGGTAAAGGCTTTAAGAATTATGAAACAGTTTCCAGAAAACCTAGGAACTCTATGAGTACCCCTGTTTAATATTTACATAACTAAACTAAACACGAGGTAAGAGACATTCAGTTACAGCTTAGGAGCACTCTCCTTCCCGAGCACCATTTTGCAATACCCAGCCTTGCAGGGTGACAGCTGACACTCTTGAGTGAGTCGAGAGATAAGTCCTAACAGTCATTCTCGCTGAACAGTCATAAAATATGTGTACAGTGCTTATCTCAGTGATTCTCCCAATTCTTGGTTAAAACAAAAGCTGTGCCTTTGGCACAAACGTTGTCCTGTGTGGAATAGTATAAATTGTTTGATATTTCTGTCATTCTCTCTCGGCTTCTACCTTTCCCTTTCAATTGGCTGCCATGCGTGTAAAAGCACGTGTGGCCAGAGAGTTCAATCACCAGGCATTCAAGTCAGGCATGATAAAGAGCCAATGTGAATGTCAGAATTTCAAAAATTAAACCCATTTGAGAACCTGAATCAATCCAGTTAACCATAATGCCTTGTCTTGTGCTACAGGAAGGAAACCGGTCATTCCTTCCAAACTGCCATGGCCCTCCCTAAATGATATGGTGACCATCTGGGGAACGTCTCCCTTCAACCTGATGGCACACTCCTTAAAAGTAAGGACTTGCACTATCCATCTTTGATCCCTCTATGTCCACAATGCTGAATGTCGCAGGAGCCCAATAAATGCCCATTAATCAAATCAAGGACCCAACAGTCATTCGTAAAAAAAAAAGTGACAAGTGACATGCAGTGAATTACAGACTGTCTTAACTACCTGTTAGGATTTCAGCAGAACCTACAAAGCTTGCCCTTTTGCGAGTCTACAGACAGCAATATTTATGACAGCAGACCTTCAATTAAAAATCATTACTTAAGTTGCTTTATTACAGCTACAAATAAACTTTATTTGATGTAATGTAATAAAACATTTTCAAATTTAACAACATTTATCTGACCAGAATTAATAATTTAAATTATGAATGTAAGTATATACAGTCACTTTAGCAAATCTGCGGTTCAGGAATTTGTACAAGCTTTGTCTGAAGCCCACCTCCCCTTCCAGACCCTTCTTTGTGTCTGGTGAGAGGCAACGTCAGTGAGAGCGGAAGAAATCCATAATCCACGTTATCCACGTTACCCACGTTGCCCACAATCCAAATCCATAATTCCACATTTTCCAGTGAGAGAACAGCCACATTTCTTGTAGGAAAATAATTTTCTCTGTCAGTTCTCTTTTATCAAATGAAGGTTTGTGTTCGCTCTTTCCCCTCGGAGGTACCCTTCTGGTCAGCCATCTTCCTGTCTCATTAGGTATTACATCATACCGTTAAAAAAAAAAAAATACCATCCACAAAGGGGCCTCTTCTGTTTCCTGACCTGCCCTTAACATCTACCACCTTGGGGAGAGAGAGGAAAGAAGAACAGAATTGGCCAGGCACACATTTGTTTTAGGATACAGAGAACACAAAAAACAAATCCTCCTGAAGGAATGGAATGGTATTCGGAGTGTTTCCCAGCAGCGGCCCCAGCGACGTCCAACTCGCACCACTCACTTTAATACAGCGCTGCCCAAGAAGAATTAACATACTGATGTTCTGTCTCTGAAAGCATCAGAACCTTTCATGGAAACCCCATTATTCCCACACTTCCTCCCCAGAAGAACACAGTTATGGACCAGCCCGGGAGCCCACTGCATCGGTGAGAACCCGAGGGCCAAAAGTTCTGTGCCAGTAACCGTGCTTGTATACAGTACAGTTAGGTAGCACTCCCTCTTCGTCCAGGTACACATCCTTCCTCTCAGAAGGAATCCCCTTCATCTCTTAGGACCCTTCAGAAGAAGTGTGAGTGCAAGAAAAAGCTTTATTCAGGTTTTAGGATTCTCTCCATCCTGAGATCTGTTCCTGAGTTAAACCGTGACAATCAGTGAGTTAACAAAGAAAAGTACATTGGTGGGGAAGAGACAGGAACCCTGCAAAAAAAGCGAAAACTATTTGACAGAAGCTTTAAACCAGACACTGCTCTGGGAAATCATTTATATTAGCTGATGACGGGATTCTGTTTTCTAACACAGACATGCAACATATTCAACACTACGCTTACCACAGTTTGCTTGGAAATACACCCTTCTGTCCTACCACAAAATACATTCTGTCTCGTGAGTGATTCCTGAATATTCACCACAATGCCTAGACTCGGAAGCATGGGAAGTGAGCATTGGAACTTTCTTCTGTTTGTATGGACTTGGACACACGCACAGCACCAGAAACTGTTTCCTTTCTGAGACTCAACTCTGTTTGTATGCTTTAGTGCTGAGCCGATCTGGCTGTCTTGAACTGAGCACTATTTTCATTGGCACACAAGAGCACTGATCCACAGAAGAAGAGGAGAGGTCACCATCTCCCTCCTAATATGCTTTGTACCACAGATCACCCTGCTTGTCACGTGTCAGCCATCCCAGGAAAGGACAAAGCCACGCTCCATTCCGCAGTCTCAGCAAAGGATTGCATTGTTTCCACCTCTGTCTTGCCTGGTTTATTTCGTCTCCGCTATTCCGCTTTTGATCATGAATCATGACTTTTTTTTCTACAGTAGTCAGAGTTTTGTCTATAAAGAGAAAGAGACAGAGAGAGAGAGAGAGAGAAGACAAGAAAATGATTTAGCAGAACCGTAAATGTGAGGTTTCGTTTTGTGGTGGGTGGATTCACTTTTTACAGCATTCAGTAATTTGAATCAGTTATGGCTTTTAAGGGGTTATAGGAGCTTTTCTAAAAGGGAAGAAAGGGTGCTGTGGCTCTTTTCATAAATTTTATAACTTCTATAAGTTGCCGGGGCCTTAATATATTTGCAAATCAGCCCCGGATAACCCATTTAGAAATTCACTTTGATAATACAGCTGTAGGCAAAGATGCCTCCACTCTCGAAAATCCCTGCAAAATACTATTGTACGTGCCCCGCATGAAAAGGATAATGATGACCGCTTATGAGAAGTGTTCCTCCCTTCGAGCCTAGGGGGGTGCTTCATAGAAAGACAAGTGTACAAAGGCCAGGAAACCCCATCTCCCTCACCTCCTTCCTCCCGGATTCACGGAACTGGCATGAGTCACGGAGGAGTCTTGGCCAACAGCTGAGGACAAGACTCTTTCTCCTTGGTGTAGAGCCACATTCCCTCCAGGTCCACACTCCCCTAACTCTTTACCTTCAAAGGACTCAACTTACTGAACACCACATGTGAGCTTGAGACCTAAGTCTATCGGGGTTGTGGGGACCGGCCCTGCACCCCTGGGCTTTGCCTCCCCATCTCATCGACAGTGCTACTCTCACTTGGTTCTCAAAACTGGGCAGATGGGTTTGCCTGGTGGCAGGCTCAGTTTCTCCAGAAGACACCGTCTCTTGCTTTGTCCGTCACCTCACGGAATGGTGCCTGAAGAGAAGCGCCACACTTCAGCTCAAACCCGCAGCCCTAGGCTCCTGGGTTTGTGGGGACAGGCACCGGAGACAGGCCGTGTCCCTGATGATGCTCTACGCCTATTCTTGGCCTGGGGCCTCGGCTGGTTCTCCGCACAGAGGGGAGACTGCACTTCTCTGCAGCTCAGCGCAGCTCGGCTCACATCGGTTCGTGAAACGGACCGAATCCCTCCAGTCCTCAAGCCGTAGCACCATCTCCCAGGCCCCCCTTCCCTTGCCACCCGCCTACCAGCCAACTACCAAATGTTCAGACATCCTTGGCCTCTTTCCTGTGTCAATACCCCCCTTCTCATGTGGGCCCTTGTGGCAGGAGACCTCACTTTCATATTGGTCTCTTAACCCATCTCCCGTCCCCTATTGTGAAGCCCCATCTACACTGCAGTCCTGCTCTCACTCCTGTTCAAAAGACTTCATCTCACCTCCTACCCGCCTGGACCTCCGTGCTGACTCTACCCAGCTTCCAGGTAGTGCTGAAGACCTGCCCCAGTTTCCTTATCTACCTCCCTCCACATCTGTGCCCCTGTGTCTACACTGTCCCGTCTGCTATGAGTAGACTCAGCCCTACTTCCACCCCTGCCATTCCTTCTTGTTAAATTCCTGCTCTTTATTCATGGCCCACTCCAACTACCACCTCTTTCAGGATTTCTCTCTAAAACATTCCCCCAAGGCTTATTTTTCTTGTATACCCATCTGTACCGTTTGATGTTATTTGGTGCAGTGTGTATCTACTCAGAAAACAAAACAGTATGTTAGAAAAAGCATGAGAGGCCAATTGCCCGCCTTTCCTATTTTAATTTTTTTTAAATGCTTGTTTCTTTTTTGAGAGAGAGAGAGAAAGACCGAGCACGAGCGGGGGAGGGGCAGAGAGAGGGAGACACAGAATTTGAAGCAGGCTCCAGGCTCTGCGCTGTCAGCACAGAGCCCAAAGCGGGACTCAAACCCACAGACCTGAGCCGAGATCACGCCCTGAGCCGGAGTCGGATGCTTAACCGACTAAGCCACCCAGGCGCCCCATTGCCTTTCCTATTTTAAAGAGATATTGCAAAGTTAAAATGCAGGTCGCTGCCAAAGCATGACACAAACTGTTATTATTACTAACTGATGATTTAATAAAGAGCCAAATTACAGTTAGTTAATGATGAGGAAACTACTACCATGGGGGTGGGGAGGGAATCCCCGAAACAGCAAACTTTTTGTTCATTTCTGCCATTAAGGCAACGTCCCACCACAGAAACCCAGAATTTCAGGGCCTTCCAGTTTCCACTAGGATCCATTTTGTTGTTTTGTTGTTGTTTGGTTTTTGTTTTTGTTTTTATCACTGGTTTCCATAAAGAAAAAGCAGAATCACCCTGAACTCCAAAGCCGCAGCGCCAAGCGTGGGGCAGCAGAGACAGAATTCGTAACAGGAACCCAAGATTATTCTGCTATCGCTCACCGCTGAAATCAACAGGATTATAAAAGTCTGTTTTGAAGAGAAAGACACTCTGATCACCAAGGAGAAGAAGGGAGAGGGGAAGGAAGAGCTACGTCAGCACAACTCCGTGAAATTCCTTTATATGGAAGTATTTCATACATTGCTTTTCCATATAGTTCACCATAATGGTGTCCAAGAACCAAAGTTGTCACAACGTGACACGTAAAAATAATTGACGGCGATTCAAAGCAAATCCATAGATAAGGTTGTCAAATTAAAAAGAAAAACAAAAGGATCCCTGCTTGTGTCACAGTATCACACTTGGTTTTGTATAACCAGATTCGAACACTTGTGAAAAGGGGACAAAGGTTATAATTTAGAAGTGAATTAAAATTACCAATGAGGCACACACAGCTTTTCTCTCTATCCACTCCCTCCATCAAGGAAGATTCCCTACTGCCTGTTGGACTCCTGAGTCTTTCGTTACACTGATCAAGAAAACGGGAAGAAATGGGTAGATATCTGGAAAGAACAATACACAATCTAGTAGACTGTTTACACCGAGAAGGAAGAAAACTATTATGTAGGGGGAAAAAAAAGAGCCAAGAAGGCAGAGTTAGAACGAGAGTAGAACCCAAGCAGCCAGAGAAGGAGGAAAGTGCTGGAGAGAGTGGAGGGAGGAACCTTGAGTCTACAGGCTGGCCAACAAGTGTAGGTGCTGAATAGAAAGGCAGGGGGTGGAGAGAGGATCCTGAGAAGGTTTGCTGTGAGCTATGGATTTGACACTAATCGTTGTTCCAGAAACTCCAGGAGAGTTATGAGTTGTTTGGGTCATCCAGCTAGTGTGTGCCTGAGCACAAGCATGCAGTGTGGACTGCACGCGTTACTGGTCTCTTACTGGTTACTAGTTACTAGTCTCTGGTTACTAGTCTCTTACTAAACACCACCGCCACATCTCCTGCCACCCTGGCCCACCAGACTATGAGCTTCCAGAAGCAAGGCCCGCTCACTTCCTCATCTTTCCATCCCCCGACGTGCCTGGCGTCATGCCTTGCACAGAACAGGCCTCAAATGTTTCTGGAGAAAACCAGCCACTGGAGAGACTTTACTTCCAGCCTCCACCTTCTGACTCATCTCACCTTGTGTCCCTGGATCAGTCTGTCACTTTGATGATTCCCATTCTCCTATTTACAGAGATTCAGTCAAGAGCCCACGGCTGTCCACACTAGGGCTTTGCAATGTCAGCATTACAGAATCGAGGGTGGGGTAATTCTTTGCTGAGGGAAGCTGCCCTTGCATTCCAGGATGTTTAGCAGCATCCCACTAGAGGCCGGTAGGCCCTCCCCTCCCCCAACTGTGACAACCAAAAATGTCTCTAGACACTGTCAAGTGTCCCTTGGGGGCAAAACCAACTCTGGTTGAGAACCACTTGTCTACACTAAGACCCCAAATTCCTGGGGCCAGAATGGAAGAGCCTTCATAATTTCATCTCATGCTACCTTTGAGTTGTCATCTCCAAATCTTGCCCCACCCCAGTGCTCAGCATCAGCCAGACTGTCCTTTGCATAAGGTCCCACACTGCTGCCTTTACATTTCTACTCTCCTTTAGCTATAAATGCTTGATTACTTTCAGAGACATACATGAGACCACATCCTCCAAGGTCTTCCCCGGTCAGGGTTAAGGTGAGCTCTGAGTTATGTTCCTCTGCTTTGAATCCCATAGCTTTTCCTGTTGCCACCTTTCTGTCATTCTTACTACGAACAGGATGAGTGTGCATATGTGTATGTTTATGTTTGGTCTGTCCAATAGAAATATACGCAGGATGGGAAAGATCATGCACTTTCTACATCCTTCTCAATGTATGGCAGAGTTGTAAGCAAGAACTTAAAAAGGAGCCTTCACACATTGGGTGGACTAGAAAGCTGCCTGGTATAGATTCTTTCAATCAGCAGCTATTCCAACTCTCTTATTAGAAATTTCCTGAAGTTGGGGCACCTGGGTGACTCGGTCAGTTGAGTGTCCAACACTTGATTTTGGGTCAGGTCACGATCTCATAGTTAGTGAGATCGAGCCCCACATCGGGCTGAGCACTGATAGTGCGGGGCCTGCTTGGGATTCTCTCTCTCCCTCTCTCTCTCTGCCCCACTTCCCTCTCAAAATAAATAAATAAACTTAAAAAAAAAAAAGTCCTGAAGTTAACGGATATTTAGGCCAATTATTCCAAATGATTTTCAGATTCTATAATTATAAATAAAATCAATAACACCAAATCAAACAGAGAGAGATGTAATGAGAGGATAGTGATTTTTCTTAGACCAGGGGACAGCAAACTATGACCTGTGGGCCAAATTCACCTGGCTGCCTGTTTTTGTAAATAAAGTTTTACTGGTACAGGACCGTGCTCATTTGGTTACTTACGTCTATGACTGCTCTCTCACAACAAAGGCAGAGATAAGTAGTTTCAAGAGACTTACAGCTGGCAAAGCCTGACCTACTTACCATCTTTTTCACAGTAAAAGTTCACTGACCCCTGTCTTAGACTAACAGGAAAACAATATCCAAGCCTCCATAAAAAGCTATGGACCCAGAGGCAAGTATGTTCTGTTGGTGAAGTCAGAGAACAGTGGAGCTCCTAGAAGTTTTTAGTCATTGGTGGTGGAGTTGGCGGTAGGTGGCGGGGGGCAGTGTGGGGCGGGGGGGTATGCTAGGTTTGGAGCCTCTGGCACTTTGGTGTCCTCCTGGAGCGGGGCTGCTCCCCGGAGACAGCTGGGAGCAGGAAGGTATCCTTTGCCATGGTTGTTACACATGCTCATATGTGTATATGTTGTCACACGTATTACATAAAGGAATGTAATATATGAAGAGTTCATGGAAGTCAGATTAAGATGATGCACTAGCTCACTGGGGGGCCACCTTAGTCTCCAGCTCTGTTACCTCGTCTGCCAAATGAAGGGCGTGGACAAGATGGCCACGGCGGCCCACGGTTCTCTGGCTGCTCCCTCCCTCTGGGTCGGGTGAAAAGTAGCACCTCCTACTCTCCTGTCCAACACTGCTCTGCTCTCTCTCTCTCACCAGTACCTTCCGTCCTCTCATCCCAATTTCTTCGCCCCCCCAAACAGCTTTCCCACAGGAGGACGTGGCCACTGCCTCAAATTTAAAGCAAAATCAGGTGTGGCCAGCTGAGCGCCCTAAAGAACTCTCCTGTCTCCTTCCTGCTTTACGACGCCAAACCCACCAGGTGCGGGCTGCACAGGGAACACCCACCTCCTTGTCACCGCTGGCCCTGTGCAAATCCCCTTTCAGATCCCAGCACCTACTGCAATCGCTCCTGGGAAGGTCACCGAGGGCTCCTAGACAGACTCAGCAACATTGTGGGTTCTCTCCTCCCCCGAAAGGTGGGCAACGCTTCCTAAAAGCTCTGCAGGCTTTCAAGACTCGGCCTCATCCTGGCACGTCCCCATGCTGACCGCTCTCCTTTGTCCCGGGCTGCTTCCTTTTAGCCTGTATGAATTTGCTCCCTTTCTCAAACGACTTTATCAGCCAAGGACGAGGTCGTCAAAACAGCTTTACTGGATGGAAGAGGAACAGCAGTGAAAGCAATAGTGTTTCAAGGATGGGAGATCCGGGACACGATCTGGATGTCGTTGATGGGAAAAGGATGGGACACAGCACCTTCCTTGTCCCATCACACCGCCTGCAATTCGTCAACAGATCAGTCCTGTCCTCCAGTCCCGCAAAGTACCCGACTTTGGCTTTGGGGATTGGGAATTCTGTTGGGCGGAGGACTGGAGTTCACGGCATTCGCAATTCTGACCCGATCTGCTTGGTAGAACATCAGCTAGCCCTCTGGGATACGCTTCAAGAAGTTCCATGAAAGGGGTTGGGGGGGTGGGGGGGGGGGAGAAAAGGAAAACAGTGATAAACGACCTTACAGCACAAACTCGGGTCTCTCCGGCCTCTCGGCGAGCTTCAGGGCCTCATGCATGCCTGCGGCCGAGAGCTTGCGGTTGATATTCCGGTACTGGCACTGGAGCAGGCTGCGGTAGGTGGTCCTCAGGTCCCGGTTGAAGAAGGCATATATAAAAGGGTTAATGAGGGAGTTTGCATAGCCCAGCCACAGAAATGTCCTCTCCACCCACAGCGGGATGCAGCTGCAGGCGGTGCCGCAGATGAAGGGTCTGGCTGTCGAGAGGAGGAAAAAGGGCAGCCAGCACACGGTGAAAGCCCCGACGATGATCCCCAAGGTGGTGGCCGCTTTCTGCTCCCTCTTAAAGATGGAGATGTTTTTCCTCTCGTGTTTGAGGAGTCTCGAAAGGTTGGCACACTCCTCCACCTCCTTCTGGAGCTTCACCATGCCGTTCAGGGAGATGATGCTGTCGGGCTCCTCGGGGCGAGGGAAGCCGGGGAACTTGTGCTTGGCGGCGCTCTTGCGGGCGGCCTTGTAAATCCGGTAGTACATGAACAGCATGACCGACATGGGGATATAAAATGCCACTGCCGTGGAGTAGATGGTGTAGCCGAAGTCCTGGCTGATCAAGCACACCTTGTCATCGTTGACGTTCTTGGCCCATCCGAAGAGCGGCGGTAACGTGATGGAGGCAGAAAGAAGCCAGACGGAGAGAATCATTTTGGCCATGCACTTCCCATTCTGCCTCACCGGGTACGTGAGCGGCCTCGTGATCCCAAGGTACCTAGGTGAGAAATGGAAAGCGGACATGTGACCCTGGGATCCCACCTGAGCAGCGAGAAGCACGACCGGCCAGGTGTTAGGCTTTACACCCGGCAGTCCATTCCTCGGGACAGCCCTTCGAGGCAGGCACCATTATTCCCATTTTACAGAGAGGCAAACTAAGGCTCCGAGATGTTACCTACTTCTTTCCAGGTCACAATTAGCCCGAGGTACTGCCAGGGATCAGCGTGGGAGCCCTCTATGATGCCAGGCCATGCTCTCCTTATCCTTTGCAGCCTACTCCACACAGTCAATGAACTAAAGATTAAACATCTGCCCTCCCCCCGCCCCACTGCCACCAAAATCAGCTGGGAACAAAATGTCAAGTCTGACGTGGGATGTTGTGACACATCCTCACAAATTAACCAAGGTCTACCACACTCTGATAGTATACACCCACTGATCTCCTGGGTTGTCTTAATTCACACAGGCTTTTAATTCATTTTAAGTTCCCCTTTGCACTGTAGCAAAAGCATTTCCTAAGGATCACAGAGATTTGTGAGATATTAAGGAAATCCTAGGGTTTTGGAATGCAAAGCAGCAACTGATCATTTTTTATGCCCAGAAAATTCTCACACAAGAGTAATTTCAGAAGAACAATCTATAAAATAAAAACAGCCGACCTCGTCTCTCCTCTCCTGAGAAGGATCACAAAAAAGGGGCACAATTCTGAAAAATATGAGGTAAAGCCAACGTTTTTTCTGTGCTTAGTTCTAGATAGAGAATAAATATTTCTCCATCTCCGTTATCAAGGATTTCCAATGCAAAAGAGACTCAGCAAACAGAAAACATACACAGCAAGATGTTTTACCAAATGTTTAATGGTTTTCAGCTTTCCAAATTCGTTTTCTTCTCTGTATTTAATGGCCTTAGCTTCTATTTGGAGGAGGATGCCAAGAGCCCGTAAGAAGCCAAGACAGGTAAAAGCTGATCATTTTGTTGGTTTTTTATTTCATGGATGTATGTTAAAGATGCACTCTTCACACATGAAAAGGAAGGGTACAGAGTCCCCCAACTTACCAACAGGTTATTTTCTGAAAGTCTCTCAGTTGGTAGGTTGAAATTTTAAAAATAATTGTTTTGTGCTAGACATAGCCTCATGTGTTTTGCTTACATTACCCCACAAAAGTCGAAATCATGCTTTCCCAATGAAAATTAGCATCACTGCAGCACTTATAACAAGTTAAAACGGAAACATCGGTAAAGAGGAATCGGCCATATTTGCTTATTTGTCGAGAGTATTTATTCACTCCTTCCACAAATATCAATCGAGCTCTTTCCATATGCCAGGTGCTGTCTTCAAAGTTGGGGATACGGCAGTGAATAAAAGAGACAAAAATCTTGAATGCACTTGGGGAAATCATGTTGGGTTGAACAGGAGGACTGAGCTTCGTGGTAATATTGAAGGGACCTCCTGATTCTTTCCAAGGATTCGGGTGTTACTGGCATGGCTTCTTCATTTCACAACCTCTAGGTCCCTTTCCCTGATAAAGCTAACCCACAAGCAGTATCCCTAGGCTTATCAGGCAATGTTAGGACTAAGTTTTGGCTCTCAAACAGAATGAAGGATGAGAAAGATGGAGGTTTTCCTGAGAATGCAAGAATTAGAGCTGCAAAGGAGGGAAAGAGAAAATGAGGCAGGAAGTAGGCAGCAAGGGAGGAAGAGGGGAAAGAGAGAGCAAGGAAGGGAAATGTGGAGTAGACTTTGCCATTTTGGAATTATCTGAAATTATCTGAGTTTTAAGCTGTGGAGAAAAACTTTAAGACGATAAAAAATAAAAATAAAAAAAGGTAGATGAGGAAACCCGTGAAGAAAGGTGTTGGAACCAATTTCTCTGGTTCAGGTTTTTCCTGCTGCAACTGCTTTGCAGACCTCTGTTTTCATATCTCATATTTGCTCTCTAACAACTCCTGTGGATGTAGCCTTTTGGCTTCTTCCTTGTTTCCCCACTGCCCCGGCAAGCCTTTGCCAGGACTTGGATTTTGATTTGATTATCTTCTCTCTTTGCCTGTAGCCACAGGCAGAAGCTGCTTGTTTCCAAGCCTGGATCTAGCCAACCCAGGCAGGAGGTGCAACAGGAGACCAGTTCCTACAGTTCCCCAGATGGCCACCAGATGGCACTGTCAGACCATCTTACACCTACTTATGGGGGGGGAGGGGAGGGGGTTGGGATGCGGGTAGTTAGGGCAGGTAGGTGTCTACCAGAAGGAGGAAGTAGGATCACTCTCAACAAGAAAAGTTATATTTTATTTGTGGGGTCATATAAAATATTAGCAAGCCTGGAATTCACAGCCTCGTAGACTCCTATTCTTGAAGAAGTTGGTTCAGTTTTCCCTTCCATTCTTCCCATAGTCCTTACTTAAACAGGGAATTCTATCTTCAGGCTTAATTAAATCCACCCTTTCTTCTGCTCACATAAATAATATGGAATTCACAAAGATTATACCTGAGAGATTGAGTACCAAGGACATCTCACAATATTAAATAATCTCATAAGCACAGCATGCTTATTCATTCTAATACACTTAGTTTGACTTATACTGCATTTCCATGATGGGGGTCAGCCCACATTTGGTCCTTCCTGGAGGTACAAATTATATTGCATAAATTCCTATTTTAGAGTCCATTCTCAAGTCATGTCCTACACTAAGGCAATTATATTTACTTTTTGAGTCTCCTGGGTACCACCTGGTGAGACTTTTGAAGGCTAAAATCCACCAAAAGATGATTTAAAAATATGTATGAGTGCTCATTAAAGTGTCTGGAAATAAAATAAATAAACAAAAGTCAGTACTTTTTAAAAAATCAATTAATAATTAGAAATATTATGAGAGGAAATAACTCTATTCAAGACAACAGTCAACTAAAATATCTAGTTAAATGTTTTAAATGCCAGAGCCTATATGAAGAACACATAAAATGCTACTGAAAGACCTAACTAAAACTAAAATTCAGTATTATAAAACTAAAAACTAAAACTCAGTATTATAAAAGTGCCAATATTCCCTCAATTCTACAACTATATATAATTTTACAAAAATATGTATACAAAGAGTATACACACACACACACACACACACACACACACACACACAAATACGATTATACATTAATATTGGACCACCCTACTTGAAATTTCCAGCAGGGCTTTTCTTAATTTGACCAAATGATTTTTAAGTTCATCAAGTAAACATGGAAAAAACAAAATCTAAAAAAGAAGAAAACTGAAGGGATACTTATTCCATAAAAAAAAAAAAAAAAAGTATAAAGCCGGGGCACCTGGGTGGCTCAGTCTGCCTTTGGCTCAGGTCATGATCTCAGGGTTTGTGGGTTAGAGCCCTACAATGGGCTCACTGCTGTCAGCACAGAGCCCACTTTGCATCCTCTGTCCTTCTCTCACTCTGCCCCTCCACCGTTCATGCTCTCTCTCAAAAATAAATAAAATAAGAAAGAAAATAGTGTAAAGCCACAGAAACAAAACACAGTAATAGTTATTCAGAAATAGGTCAACTGAATAGAACAGAGCCGAGAAATAGATTCAAATATATAAGGGAATAATGTAAGAAAATGAGTCACTTTAAATCAGCAGTAAATTGGGTATGTATTCTTGAAGTCTGACAACTGACTAGCAATTGGGGGTAAGTAAAAATAAAACTGGCTTATCTTTCTCCTTACTCAAAAATAAATCCCAGATGGATCAAAGATTATCATGTAAAAAAATTAAACTCTAAGGCTACTATGAGGAAATATGGGTATTTCTGCAATCCTGGAAGGAAAATCATCATTCCTAACTATGATACCAAAGCTTAAAACTACTAAGTGACACAGTAATAAATTTTGGACAAAAATTTTATATACAGAATAAGAACAAATAAGTGACATTTAGTTTAAATTAAAAATCACTGTGTGCGGAGTTAAAAGTCAAACGACAAACTTGGAGTCCAAATAAGAAAAACTCAATATTCACAGATCTCTTACAGGTCAATGAGAAACAGGCAAAACTATCCCAATAAAAATACTGAAGGGGGTTAAACAAAGAAGAAATAGGGATATCCAACAAGCACTTGGAAATATGTACAATTTCATTCAGAATCAAAGAGATGCACATTTTGAAACGATGACAGAATTTTTGGCCATTTGTCAATTTTTAAGAAAGACAAAATCCAATATTGAGAAAGTGTGAAAAAAAACCACGCACTCTATCATTTTTCTAGGAGGAGTTGCGACTGAGATAACCATTCTGGAGGGCTGTCTGGGAATTGACATACATCGGCATTTACCTCTCGGCTCAGCAATCAGGCTTCCAGGAATTTAAGAATATAACTGTACAAGTGCAAAGTGATAAATGTGCAAGAATGTGAACTAAACACATAACAGAGAGGGAGAAGCTGCAGTATAAATGTCTATCAATAGGAGGTTAAATTAGGGAGTATATGCATGTATATATAGATACATGGATATATGTGGATACATATATATGGGTAGATATGGATAGATATGGATATATAATGTAACCACTAAAAATTATCAGGTACTATTGACTGACATGAAAGCACACAAAAGTGGATAGAAAACAATGTCTAGCCCTAAAAGACAAGTAACAAGTATTAATTTTTTTATGTAAAACTAGGTGTGTGTATGAGTGAGTGTGTGTCAGTATGTGTGTTGTATACTGAGATGCCTAGAAGAAAATCTACCAACTATAAATGGCACTTTTATCTGAGTTATAGAAATTTGAGTAGTTTTAAATTTTTTCTTTTTCCTTTTTTTTTTTTTTTGGAAAGAGAGAGAGCGTGTGCACATGTGAGCAGGAGAGGGGCAGGGAGGGGGAGAGAGAGAGGAAGAGAATCTCAAGCAGGCTCCACACCCAGCACAGAGACCAAAGCAGGGTTCGATCCCACCACTGTGAGATCATGACCTGAGCAGAAATCAAGAGCAGCTGAGCCACCCAGGCGCCCCTCTTTGTACTTTTCTATGCTAAATGTTTGTTAACCGTATGTAAAAGAAAGGAAGGAAGGAAGGAAGGAAGGAAGGAAGGAAGGAAGGAAGGAAGGAAAGAAAGAAAAGAAAGGAAAGAAAGAAAGAAAGAAAGAAAGAAAGAAAGAAAGAAAGAAAGAAAGAAAGAAAAAAAACCATTTTGATTCTGAGAATACAATAAAACATTAAGGAGGATTCTGTGATTCCTAAGTCACCTAAGTGATTTTGACAATACAGACGACCTGGTTCATAAAATCTTTAAAAAGCTGATAATTAAATCTTAGATTGTGTTATTTGATTAACTTTCCACAAGTGTTTTATTACATTCATAAATTCACACAAAGGAAACAGAACTCACCAGCATTCGAAATCCCATAATTAGTATATAAAGTAATACTGGCATTCAAGGAAGTGTTTGTCCAAATTATACATTCATTCTCCCAAATCTTGTATAGTATAAGTCTTACTTTTGGGATGGGGGGGGGGCGGTGAATGAGGCAATCTAGATTGATTCTGAATATTCCCTAATATGCATAGTTAATATTTGTCATACTACCTTTTATGAACATTTATGCTCACTGTTAATTAGAAAGCAGGGTGCTTATAAAGCCTTCAGAATTTAACTTTAAAATGCATACAAATGTGAAAATACATTAAATCTCAGAGACAAAGTCACCAAAGTATTATATAATTGAGAAATGCATGCAACTCACAATAGGGGCTCTACTAAAGAAGGGGTTTGTAGAAAAAGAGGGTTAGGGAGTTCTAATCTAGGGAGGGGGATTAGAAAGCAAATTAACTCTGCTGCCTGTCTTCCATTCTAACTGTACAGAAATTATAGATAATGGTTCTTCAATTAAACGGCTTCTGAGTTTTGCTGCTATAGAATAATAATTTAGGGGGTAAAAGAAACAGGATAGAATTACACGTCAGGGAATGTTAGGCTTAAAAAAGTTTTGCACATTGAGGACACCATTTGCATGAGAACTCTCCTCCTTACAGGTGAAATCCATAGCCTGTTTCAGTGGTTCCCAAAGTTGTCAGGATATCAGAATCACTGAGAAGTTTTTGAAACATACAGATTCCCAGATCGCCATCCATAAACTCTTTGTTTTTAATTTTTTAAAAGTTTATTTATTTTTTTGGGGGGGGAGGGGCAGGGAGATAGAGGAAAACACAGAATCTGAAACAGGCTCCAGACTCTGAGCTGTCAGCACAGAGCCTGACCTGGGGCTCAGACTCTGAAAGGGGAGATCATGACCTGAGCGGAAGTCAAACACTTAACCGACTGAGCCACCCAGGTGCCCAACACAGATTCTCTTTCAAGAAGGTCTGGAGGCCCAAGGCTTTTTTGTATTTAGGGCTGTTCTGTTCTTTATCCCCCCCACTGCTCTCAGAGTAGCCTACCCTTGTTCAAGTACAGATTCACTCTTGTATGAAGGACTTTACTTTCGCTTTACATATTTCACCTTAATGGTTTGCTTCCAGTTTGGCCCAGCAAGACATCATGGATCACATCTCCACTATCCCAGCTGTTACTTCTGTCTCCCAGTTGTGTGCTACATGAAAGTGAGATAAGCATGGTTTTTATGTCTTAATGAACTTGTAGATTTTTTTCAAATGCACAGTATATAGCAGGGTTTTGTAAACCTTTCTGACAATAAGAAATAAGAACAAATATTTCTTATAAGAAATATATTTTCCACAGTCACTCAGTACACAGAGACTTACGTATACAAATAAGAAATTGAGGCATACATATGTATACATACGTAGGTATGCAGACATAGACCTGCATATGTTTGTATATGAAATTTGAAACAAAAATTTCACAATAGCAACTTACCATTATAATTTGCAATTCACCCTCTTCCATGCTATTCTACTTCAGATTTTTCCAATGTTGGTCTTAATGCACTCAACTGATTTCATGACCCAATAATAGATAATGACCCAAAGTTTAGTAATTACTGGCCTTCGACAGACATACGGAAAGGCGTTAAATATCACAAGTCATCAGGGGAAATGGAAATTAAAACTCACTGAGATACCACCAGCACCCATCAGAATGGTGACAATTAAAAATGATGATGACAATGATGGTAAAAATTGCAGCGCTAAGAGTTTTGTGAAGACAGGAAGCAATTGTCATTCTCCTACATTGTTGGTGGGCATATAAATTGATGCAGTAACTTTGGGAAGCTAATTTTTTAACATGTATTAAAGCTGATTTTAATCACACATAAATATATATATATATGTATATATAGGTTATACATAAAGCTTATATATATATGTGTGTGTGATATATATAATCTCCAGCAATTCTTCTAAGTATACTATGAACATTCATCAAAACACCAAAATACCTGCATAAGAATGTTCATAGCAGCACTAATGATAAGAGCCCCAAATGAAACCAACCCATTCCACAGGAATAAAATAAGTACAATTCTACAATAGTACAATGGGTATGTAAATTGTGGTATATTTATGCAATAAATTCTATAAAACAACAAGAGTGAACCAACCAACTACTGCTTAATGCACCAACATGAATGATTCTCACAAACATAATATTGAGCTAAAACAGCGAGAAAAAAAAAAAAAGGAACACAATTTCAAAAAAAAGGCAAAACTCACCTATAGTACTAGACACGAGAATAGTGGTTACCTTGAGGGGATGGGAGATGTTAATGAGTAAAAGGGAGCCTAAGGAAAATTTAGAGTTCTGGAAATGTTCTACTTCTTTATCTGGGTGTGTTACATAAATACATCCACTCTGTAGAAATTAAGTGAGCTGTGTATCATGATTCTGCAGTGTTGGGAATATAAATAAATAAGGTTAACATTAAAAATTAAAAGTAAAATTTTAAGATCACATCAAACTTACCATTTGCCATTAACCTACATGTTGACCTGTTTTCTAAACTGCTGTTATAATGGGGTTCCACTACACTTTTAAACCATTTTCATCAGTGTTTCCAGGCTGTAATTACAGTCAGGACCAGTAAACATTCTAGATTCTGGATTCCCCATTGTGGCCTCAGTATTGAGGAAGAAAACTGGGCGGAGGGGGCGGGGGTGGGGGGGAGGAAAAAATACCAAAAACACCAATAAAATTTGGAAACGGAATAACAAAAGCTTTCTCTTTGAAAAAGTAAATTATAAGAAATGATAGTTCCCTGTAGGGAGAAAATTAGGCTTAATTAAAATAAAGCAAATCACTTAAAGCTAAAAGTACTTTTTAAAAATTCATCTATTGTATTGGTTTGCTGTCATTACATAATTCATTACCACAAGTGAGTGGCTTAAAATAACACCAAATCAGCAGGTGTTCTCATAATTCTGTAGGTCAAAAGACTGGACACAGCTCCACTGGGTTCTCTACTCAGGGTCTCATGAGGCTGAACTCAAGGTGTCGGCTGGGGCTGAGGTGTCACGTGAAGAGAACTCTTGCAAGCGTTCATGGTCGGCAGAATTCACTTCCTGGATGCTGCAGAACGCATAAAGGTTGCATCTTCAAGGCCAGCAGGAGAGCACCTGCTACATGTCTCAGTCTCTCTGATCTTTAAATCCTCTTTGCAAAGGGCTCACCTGATTAGGTCAGACCCGCTGATATTGAAGGGGAAGGAATTATACAGGGCATACACACAAGGAAAAGAGAATCTCGGGGCCATCTTACAATTCTGCCCCCCACCGATACTCAGTGATAATAGAAGCTAAGGATACAGAAAAATTTCCACCCAGTGAGCTCAAGAGAGATCTATTTACTCCTTACTCAAGCTGACACAAACCTTCCACTGAGACTAATCTTGTCTGTACTCTATTGTAAGGCAATTGTTTCCTGCTGAATTTTCCATCATTCAATGCAAAACAAAAAACAAACAAAAAACAAAAAAAAACACCCCAAACATAAGTTTTCTCTTACCATCAACTCAATTTTTAGCTACCTAATATGTAACACTCTTTGTCTATCAAAAACTACCTAACGATTTTTTTATAATTACCTAAAGTCATGAAAATAAATAACGCAAGAGATTAATAGTGACCCCTGAATTATGCTTGGTGTTTAATCACTTCAGTTGTGTCTGAACTTACACTAAAGTCTGAATTTTCCCACTGAAGAATCTTATTCCTCAGAAAAAGAGAGAAATGGAAAGGTAAAGAGTGAGCCAAAATGTTACCAACAACAATAAAACAAAGGAATGGCAAAAAACTTTAGTTAAAACTTCAAAAGAGTACAGGCAGGGAAAAAATATGTATTTTGTTTTATGATAGTACTTAGTGGCTTCTAAGTGCACACCGCCCCACAGAAGCAGTATTGAAGAAAAAGGGTAAGTGAATAAACTCCTTAAATGTCTGACCAGGATTTATTTGAAGTAAATTGAGGTGACGAGGAGCCACTGTAAGGTAAAGCCATGAAAAATCATCAACAAGGGGAGCCCCGACATATCGTTCTAGCAAAGGTGAGAAGGGGCACCAAAATTTGTTATCTTTCAAGGCACTGAGGTTGAAATGGGAAATACGCCAAGGTCCATAAGGCGGGTAAATCCTTAGCATGCATAGTGGAATGTGCTCTGATCGGGACCTTTAATGAGGATTCAGAATAAAGAACAGTCCTCCACTGAGGCCTTTCCACTCAGCTGCAGTGAAGTCCAGTCCCTCCCCCTCCCCCAACCCTACACCCTCAGGCTACAGAAAAGTAGATACGATGAATAGCTTAAAGCTTAAAGCGAAGAAAATAACTGCTATCGAATGAGACAGAACATCAAGGTGAATTCAACTACATGATGTCAGAACAAACATTAAGATTTAAATAACTCACATTAAGAATGAGCCAAATGGGAAAAAAATGTTACAGCATCTATACAAACATACTACAATAATAGCAGTGAAAGAAGAAAGCAAGAGAACACACAAAACTGTTGAAAAGCCAAATGAAAAAGAGAGCATACCCTTATATTAGAAGCAGTCTTCTTACAAACACTTCTCATTGTAAAGGACCTCAGTACAGCTGACCAAGTACAGCTGACCTTCGAACAATTCAGGGGGTAGGGGTGCTGTCCCTCCATGCCATCGAAAAGCCATATTAACTTTTGACTCTCCCAAAACTTAATTACTAATAGCCTACTGTTGACCGGAAGGCTTCTGGATAACATAAAGAGTTGATCAGCACATATTTTTTTACGTAATATGTATTATATACTGTACTCTTATAAAGTAAGTTAGAGAAAATAAAATGTTAGGAGAATCTCATAAGACAGAGAAAATACATTTACAGTATGTACTGTCTTAATTTTTAAAAACCCATGTATAAGTGGACCCATGCAGTTCAAACCAGTGTTGTTCACATATATACGTAATCACTAAAGCAGAGACTCAAAGATGAGAGGTTGAAAACAGCAGAATGAGACAGAAAAAGAGACTGTCATTAAGGAAATAAGTTGAGGTCAAAACACCACCAGTTCAGGTCTAACAGATAAATCAGAAGCAGCTAGGAATAGAATAAACACACTTGAAAAGCATATCACTGGCATGAAATGAAGGCTGAAGGTAAAATAAAACAATGCAGAGGGAAAAATTTATTCATGGATATTAGAGGGAAGGTGATAGACAAGGAGGACACACAAAGATAATACAACAGAAGGATAACTGGTGCTCCCAAAAAACAAAAGAACCCAACAAACAAAATGACAACAACAAAATATAAGTAGAGGTGCAAAATGTAAAAAGTACACAGGGATACAGCATAGGATATTTTCCTTAAATCCATGAAAGAGGTTAACGTCATGATCAGAGGGAGACACAACACAGCTGGAAAAAAATGGCATAGAATTATCATCAACAAGACCTAGCCAGGTAAAGTTATTGAACTTCAAGACACGGAAAGATGTGGGGCGCCTAAATGGCCCCCCAGTTAAGGGGTGGACTCTCGATTTCAGCTCAGGTCACGATTTCGCGGTTTGTGAGATGGAGCCCTACTTCGGGATCCACGCTGACAGGGCACAGAGCCTGCTTGGGAGTCTCTCTCTCCCTCTCTCTCTCTCTCTCTGTGCCTCCCCTGCTCACATTTGCACTCTCTCAAATAAATAAACTTAAAAAATAATAAAAATAGGGGCAGTTGGGTGGCTCAGTCAGCTGGGCATCCGACTTCGGCTCAGGTCATGATCTCGCAGTCAATGAGTTCGAGCCCCACGTCAGGCTCTGTGCTGACAGCTCAGAGCCTGGAACATGCTTTGGATTCTGCCTCCCCCTCTGTCTGCCCCTCCCTCACTCGCACTCTGTTCTGTCTCTCAAAAATGAGTAAACGTTTAAAAAAATTTTTTTAATAAATAAAAATAAAAATAAATAAATAAAGACATGGAAAGTCGTATGCAGGCATCTACAATGTAAAAAGAAATTAAGAATTGTCTGAAGGGAAAACAATCAGGCAGATTCAAACATCATCATTCCATAATGGAACATAACACAAAGATGTCTAGAAAGCTGTGAGTGTGCAATAACGTTATACCTGTTATTTAATGTTATAAAGTCAACAAGCAGACATTCTCTAACATGAAAGAATTTGGAGAATATGGTACCCATAAATTCATTTCGGGGGGACGGGGGATAGGACGAAATTCATCAACCAAAGGATGAGTCAAAATGAAGAGAACCAAAGGAACCATGATTATCACTGAACCTGTTTAAATGTAGAACAAACACCTGTGGGAATTATATTAGGAAAACAGAATGTGTATCTTACAAAGTCAAAATAGCAGAAGCCACAAGAATCAGGAACTGAGGAGAGTGGTGTAGGATACAGTGTTAGAAGACTGATCGCTTCAACTTTCATAGTAGGGAACAACTAACACTGTCTATAAAATTTTAACATATAGTTTATATAAATCCGACTTCTTGATGGTTGCATATTTTTGCCATTATCTTCATGTAATCTTTGAGGACTAACAGATCTAAAATTATAGCCCTTACTTCAGGTTTTTACTTCCTTCATTTTAATTTTATTTTTCTTTTAAATTCAAGTAAACTGTGTTTTAATATTTTGTTAGAATAACAGGCATAATATGATCTCCTTCTTATAATTTTTCCCTCTGTCAACTTTCTGCCTCTCTGTCTGCTGAGTCAGTCAACAAGAGAGTCAGCAATCCTTCTAAGTGAATGGAATTATAAAGAGACCTCAAAACGATACTCACAAAGTGTTAGCACTTTTTTTTTTTCCTTCATCTGCACAGGGAGAGTTTAGATGATTTGCTCCTTCCTTGTGTTTTTTACAAATGCTTGAAATCTTTATGCTGAGCATATATAATTTGTACAAAATTAAATTATTTCTCTAAAATAATGAAAGGCCTTTTTTAAAAAAAAATTATGGTTTCAGCCGGTAATTTCATTCACCTGCCAGTTGGTCCTTCTTTACAGATCTCTCTATAAACTTGGCAAGTTTGGGATTAGCTGCTGATTTAGCCATACTCAATTTCTCAGAAAACTGTGCAAATTATCTTTGCACTGTAAGTTCTCATTAACTTCTTGAAATGTCAAGTACATCTTGGGAGGAAGCCAGTTCTGGGCATCTTAACAGTCTAATCTCCTAACAAGCTGTGGTGGACTACAGGGGGCTACATATTCTTTGCCACTCTGTCTTTGAGAGGTAAACTCTTCCCCTTTACTTTATTCTGGGCTAGGCTTGTGACTCATCTTTTCCAGCAGAGAGTGGGGCAAGTGACGTGTGACTTCCGAAGCTGTGCCTTACGAGATCTGTGGCTTCTGCCTTCACAGCTTGGAAACCTCCCTTTTGGAAGCCCACCACGCTGCTAGGGAAGCCCAAGCTAAGCATGTTAAGAAGGAGAGCACCGTGGAGAGGAGCACAGAGGAGGCAGACACGTGAGGAAAGCTTTCTTGGATCTTCCAGTCTGGCCCAGACAGCAGTTGGGTCCAACCAAGTAAATAAGCCCTTTTGATGCCATTTTGTGTCAATGAACCACCCACATGAACTCCCGATCACAGAATTAGGAACAGTAATCAATAAAATAAAGTTACAGGGTGGTTTCTCATTCAACAACAAATAACTGAGACAGAACACCAATGCCATATTCTAATTAGCACGTGATCTCAGAAATTGTATTTGCTGACAAGCACTTCACCTCACTCTTGGCATCTGCAGCCCCTAAAAGTGAGCCACAAACACTCACTGGTGTTTGAAGCAACTCCAAAATTCATTCTACGCCTTCCTTCACTTGGACTCCAGCTTAACTGATTCATTTGTTCAATCAAAGAATGTATCCTGGGTACCTACGATACGGTAGGTACTGTTTAAGGACTGGGAATACAGTAGTGAACAAAAGAGACAAAAATCCACGAAGCTTGAATCTAAAAAACCAAACAAGTGAACAAACAAAAACAGAAACCCAAGGATAAATAGAGAGAACAAACGGGTGGTTGCCAGAGGTGGGGGGCGGGGGGGGGGGGGGGGGCGCACGCTGGAGGGATAGGCAAAATAGGTAAAGGGAATAAAGAGGTACACATTCTGTAACTTTTCAGGTCCGAAATAAGTAAGCCATGGGGGTGAAAAGCACAGCACGAGGAAGAAAGGCAATAATATCGCAAGATCGCTGTGCAGGGACACGTGGTGAGCACACTCATGGTGGTGAGCGTCGCCTCATGTTCCGAATTGTCCAATCGCTATGCTGTGTGCCTGAAAATAATGGGACTTGGTGTGCCAACTATACGTCAATATAAACAAACAAACAAACAAATAAGTGGAATTTAAAAAAATCTCTGAAGCTTACAACCTGGGGTGGGGCAGAGAGATCATAAATCAGTAGTCAGAATATACAATAGGTCAGAAATGGTGTAAGTGCAATGGGGAAAAACGAGGCCGGGGAGGGGAACAGAGAGTGGAGGACGGGCTGGGGGCAAGCTGCAGTCCAGGTGTGCACTGTGATCCCTGAAATGCGGTGGCAGACTGCCCAGCCTTCCTTGAAAGGCTCTCCGCTCTTCACTTGCGTGGCACCGCGGTCACCGGTTTCTCTACCTCAGGCTGCGTGGAGAAGCACCGTCCCCACATAGCGGCTAGATGACATTCAACGTCTGGATAAAAGGAAAACAGTTTACTTATTTCTGGTTTTTAAATGTTTATTTTTTATTTTTATTTTTTTTATTTACAAAAAAAAATTTTTTTTTGACGTTTATTTATTTTTGAGACAGAGAGAGACAGAGCATGAACAGGGGAGGAGCAGAGAGAGAGGGAGACACAGAATTTGAAACAGGCTCCAGGCTCTGAGCTGTCAGCACAGAGCCCGACGCGGGGCTTGAACTCACGGACCGTGAGATCATGACCTGAGCCGAAGTTGGACGCTTAACCGACCGAGCCACCCAGGCGCCCCTTAAATGTTTATTTTTAAGAGAGAAGGACGCGTGCGCATGCAAGTCAGGTAGGGACAGAGAGAATCCCAAGCAGGCTTCACGTTGTCAGCACAGAGCCTGATGTGAGGCTTGAACCCATGAACCGTGAGATCACGACCCGAGCCGGAATCAAGAGTCGGACGCTCAACCAACTGAGCCACTCAGGTGCCCCTAAAATGAAAACAGTTTAAACCCTGCATCAGGCAGATCTGATTTGAATTCTGGCTCTGTCCTTTTTACTAGCTAGAGTACTCTGAAAAGGATACTCAGCCATCCCAAGCTTCTGCTGCCTCACATGTGACAAAGGGGGAAAGAATGGAGTCACTTTGACGGTTAATGAGAAGGTGCATGTGAAGTTTTCACACCACCCACTATCTAACAGACGCTCAAAAAATAGAGCTGACTTCCTTCCCTCAGAACCCCATTTTAAAGAAAGGAACTGGCAAATAAGCCGGCAACAGGAGTTGATCCCAAAGGAGAGGAAGAGGACTATAATGCAAAGCATCTGGGAAAGGAAGAGCAGAGGGTGGTTATGCCCCACATACGAGAGCTTGGCAGGGCAGGACAGGGGTCTGTGGGACTTGTTGGTATGAGGGCTAACTGGACTCGAAGTGGGCAAGTGGCAGTATGAATAGAGAAAAGAAGACAGAAGCAGAAGGTACTATTGAAACAGAGTAGATAGCACTTAGAAAATGATTTAGCAAGGACTGGGCGGAAAACCGGACTAAGGGAAAGGAGGAGTTGAAGAAGCTCATCAGTTTTCAAGCCAGGCAGACTGGGAAGAGGGTGGGACCATTATCTGAAATAAGCCATTCTCAGCCTACAGCAACCCACCTCCCAGCACAAGAGGTCTCTGAGACAGAAATCGAGGGGATTATCGATGACCTCTTCAGACCCAGGGGACATTGCTCTATCCGCATCATACTCGACAGCTATGCGGCCCTTAGCATGTATTCACTGGCTGCTTCTTGGAACTTCCCTTGGCTTAGTACTGACCCACTCTCCCAGCTCTCTGGCCCACTCTTGCCCAGTCTTCTTGGCTGCCTTGTCCTCTACTCTGGGGCCCTTAGGTTTTAGAATTCTTCCAGGCTGGGTCCCAACCCCACTTTCCTTCCAACTCTGTATTCCCTAGTTGTGCTCATCCATTGCCAGTGCTTTAAAACCCTCTATTGGCTGATGATCCCAGCCCAGACTTCCCCATGGAGCTCCAGACTCACAAGTCCAGCTGCCTCCTTCACATCTCTACTTTGATTATTTCGAACCCATCTTATGCACGACTTCAACAGACTTTTTTAAACACCCTCATGGGTCTAGCACCATCTCAACGGGTCTAGTCATCACTTCCACAACCTGAGCCTCCTTCTATTTTCCCAACTTAGTGAATCCACCTAAGGTTATGGTTCAGGAACCCTGGGAGTCATCCTGGACTCCTTCTCATTCGTCACTTCCCCTGCATATTGGCCCAGTCCCGCCTATTTCACCTCCTCAGTAGCTCTAAAACCTACCTACTTCTGTCTCCACTGCCACCATTCTGGAATCATTATCTTGCCATGGATTACGGCAATGGCCTCTAAATTGGCCTCTCATACCTATTCTTCTCCTTCCTAATCCAATCTCCTCCTACATCCAACATGATCTTTTCTTTTTTTAATTTTAATGTTGAATATGTAACATCTTCACATACTTAAAAAATTAAAATAAGAGTGTATACTGAGAAGTCCCTTGCTTCAAATCTTGCCCCATCCTCCTCACCCCCTATACCCTGTATGTATCATTTTTATTAGAATCTTTCGTACACTTCTACCTTTTCTTTGTACAAATGCCAGCAAATAAGAATATGATTCTTCTCGGGGCGCCTGGGTGGCGCAGTCGGTTAAGCCTCCGACTTCAGCCAGGTCACGATCTCGCGGTCCGTGAGTTCGAGCCCCGCGTCAGGCTCTGGGCTGATGGCTCGGAGCCTGGAGCCTGTTTCCGATTCTGTGTCTCCCTCTCTCTCTGACCCTCCCCCGTTCATGCTCTGTCTCTCTCTGTCCCAAAATAAATAAAAAACGTTGAAAAAAAAAAAATTAAAAAAAAAAAAAAGAATATGATTCTTCTCTTCAACTTTCTTATATATAGAACAGCATACTGGATATACTGTTTTGTTCATTGCTTTTTTCACTTAAAAATATATCCTCGAGATACTTTTACACTGGTGCATCAAGAGCTCCCTTGTGCTTTTTTTAGAGCTGAATAGCATTCTATTGTGGGACTTTGCCATCATTTATTTATCCAGTTATAAATAAATAATGGTATAAGTAAATTCTAATGGTATCCACAACATTCATACTCGCCTGTCCACCAATCAGAGCCAAAAAGAAATCTACACTTGAGATGCAAACACCCAGGCAGAAAAAACACAAAACAACACCAGTGTCTTCCTTGTGATGTCAATTCTCAAACTTAGTGGCCACCTGTCCTTTGGTCGGCCTTTGAAGAAAAGGGAGGACGTTGTTGGCCAAGTCTGGTATTCAGCTACTGACGATCCCACTGACAGAGCAAAGAGCTGATGTTTCTTTCTACAAGCCAAGAATACTCCCATTAACTGGAGTCTGGAGCCTAGTTTGCAAAAATCCTGCAATGGCTCAGGGTGTGTGTCCCTGAGCCATCCTTGCAGAAAAGACAAGAAGACAGATTTCTTCAATGTAGCTCAAGTTGCTGCACTATTTGAATGTGAGCATTATTTTCCTCCTACTTCATGAATATCATACTCGATAGTCTAAACTCAACAATGTTCGAGTTTTTAAAAAGCACATAAAAATATGGCACCTAGACCTCTGGGGAAGATGTTTATTTCTGTATTTAATACTTTGATAACACCATTTTCCTTTCTGAAATGAATTGTATGGAAAGTTATATATTAAATTTACTCTGTGTTCTCTTTCCGATTTATTACCATTGATAATTAATTTGCCCATTTCCATTTATCTTCCTCCAAAGCAATCAACTAGCAAATATATTTTAATCTTGAAATGCATATTATATATGCATAATTTCAATGTTTTCTTTCTGAACTAGATTGCTTATCTGCTCTAGGCCTATCACAAATGTTCACATATTTCCACTGAAATAGAATATAAACCGGCACATAATTATCAAAATGTATTTTCTGGTTTAAGTTTTAGCATAATAAGCTTTGGACCTTATAAGTACCTATACAAAATATATACTTGAAAATAATTATGAGAATGAATGAACAAAAGAATTTTTAGAATTAGAAAATCAATTATATAATATATTCCAACCTAGAAACATAATTTTAAAAATTAGATTCTAAAAACTAAAGGAAAAATAAAACAGTAACAACAGAAATTGTTGGCAAAATAACAAACACCAAGAGTGAGTTTGTTGAACAAAATGAATAAAATTGAAAAGACCCTTTGTAGACTATTAAATGAGAAAGGGATGAAAAGAGAAAAGAAATGAAAGAGAAAGAATATCCCATTTAAAAAGATCAACAGCTTTCAAAGTAAACTAAAGCCTAAAACAAAGATTTTTTTTTAAAAAGAACCTTTTGGTAAGAATGATAAATCACTGCTTGTATAAAAACAGTATTTAGGAAGATAATTGAAAACTGCTTACAAAATTACCATAAAATAATTCAAAGACTCCTAAATTTAGACAGAATTAGAGCAAAGTTCTAAAAACAAAACTGCACATTGTAACAGCATAATTTTTGTTCTGATCTGCTTAATAATCTTAATATCTACTTATCCACCTTAAAAAAAAAAGCATACAGGCATCAGGTATTTTGGTTGGTTACTTATTCGCTTCTTTAATATTAATCCTTTATTCTCATAGCCTTTCAGTATTTTTTCCTTAAAATGATATTACTCTGCTAGGTTGAAATGGTATTCAGTACTAGCTGCTGACATAAGCCAACATAGTCTAACCACTTATATGTCTTCCTCTTAGAAACACAAGATTTTTCTCCTCTTCTTCCTTCCCCTTTTAGCACACTTAACCATTAAAAAACCACCACAACTTTAATCCAGATACCCTTCTTCCCCTTAGCCCCTTTTTCCATGACGTATTTTACATGAAGGCAAAACTCTTCCAGAATAAAAAATAAAAAAAAAAATCACAGCTGATAAGCTTATTTTCTACTCGTATGGGGAAAAATTTAGGTTTCTTTTATACACGTGTCTACCCAGAAACCCAACCCGCTTTGTATGAGTTTAATGAAATATGGCATATACTTTTCCTTTTATCCCCAGAATGATTATGCTAAAAGACTAAGAAGAGAAAAAATAATTCTGCCTCATATTTTCCTAGCATTTGAATACTACTAGCTAACATTTACCGAGCACGCAAAACGCCAAGCTGTGTTATAAATGCATACTTACGGCTTTGGATTCGGTCCTTGCAACCCTATATGGTAGGGATTAGCCACATTTCACAAATGGGGAAAATGAGGCTCTGAGAGGTTAACTTACTCTCCCAATGATTTCACACGGCTAATAAAGCTCAAAACTGGATTTCAAACAGCTTTTTTTCTGACTCCAGAGCCTCCTCCTAACTAATACATATTTTCTACTTAATCATTTACAAGTCACATCTGTCTACGTGCCCTCGTATAATCCCTCTTTTTCCATTTATGTTGGAGAATCATTGCAAGTCTAGTTGGAAAGAGCTTAGAAGCCCAAACTGACTCAATTCAGAAATTCCCATTTAGAACATCCCAAGCTTTTGGTTAAACTCATACATTGTTGGAAAAGTCATAGCAGCTTAAAGCAAACAGCTATGCTGTTGGATAGTCACATGTGTTTAAAAGTTCTACATTAGGTATAGGACAAATGTGCCTTTCGATGGTTCCCCTCTGTGGGTGCCATTCTTTTAGAGCAACTGAGAATAATTGTCAACCTTTTTTATATGACAGCTATTCAGATGGCTTCAGACATTTATGATCCCTTTTCACTCTTCTGTTCAGTTAGGTCTTTTCTATGGAGATGACAGAACCCTGAGCTCAAACAGGAGTAAAAAAGAAGGCAAATATAATGGCTTATGAATAAAGAAAGTTAAGATTATGTTTCATGCATGTCTTGATCCAGGGCTCAAATGATGCACTAGAATCTGGGTTCCCTGCAATTCTCATCTGTACACTCAACCACATGGCTCCATTCTCAAACTCAGCATATGGCAATATGGCTGCCAGCAGCCACAGAGTTATATTTTGTAAGGTTCAGCCTGATTCAAAAGTGTACTCTCTCCCAGAAAACCCAGAAAAGTCTTTTTTTGTTTGTTTTTTTCATTTTATTGTCTCTGATTCATTCACATGCCCATCCCTGAGCCAATCATACAGGTCCGGAAAACCACACCCTTCCCACCCAATGGCCAAGTTGGGGTAGCATCCACTCCCCCTAAAACACACAGAGTAAGAACAGGGTGGGGTAGTTTCCCACTAAAATAATAGTTGTTACACACACCTTCCTTCTTTTCAGTAGAATTTGTCAGCAACCTTACAGCATGACTACAGAAGTGAACTCAGGACTCCAAATGTGTCTGAATCATCACAGATGACATAAAAAGAGGAATCGTTTTTTTTTTTTTCTTCTTCACATTTTTGTGTTATATTTATAATTCAAGTTTATATAATTATATTGATAATTCAAAGCATTTCTTCTTTGGGGAGCTTAGGTGGCTCAGTTGGTTAAGTGTTCGACTTTGGCTCAGGTTATGATCTTGCATTCGTGAGTTCAAGCCCTGCGTTGGGCTCTATGCTGACAGCTCAGAGCCTGGAGCCTGCTCTGGATTCTGTCTCCCTCTCTCTCTGCCCCTCCCCCACTTGCACTCTGTCTCTTCCTGTCTCAAAAATAAACATTAAAATAAAAAAGAATTCAATGTATTTCTTCTTTTTTGGAGTTGTTCTTCTCTTAAGTTCTGAGCCAACTATGTCCCTAGCCTATTCCTTAGGGAGACACTATTATACAACAGTATCTCTTATTATGACTTCTGCACTTTTGTCTGACAAGTTTATAATTTGGAGGATGCTTCACCTGAATTTTGTTACAGTGTTGCATCAGTTACATTTGGCTGGGAAAAACATTTTCAGAAAACCCAGCTCCAAATGACCTAACCAATGAAAATGATTTATGATAGCCCCAAACAAGAAGTCACAAAGTAGGACATCCCTGAGACAGTTAATTTGTCAGCCCGACAACATCATCAGGGACTGGGTTTCCTTCCAGCTTTTGAATCTGCCATTCTCAGTGTTCAGACGCAGCAGCTCCAGGGACCTAATATGGCTACTGCCATTCCAAGCATCACACACAAACCAAGACCAGTAGAGCTGTGGCAGACCAACATACCAGTCCCTCATAAGCATTCTTTTAAGTTTATTTATTTATTTTTGAGAGAGAGAGAGCAAGCACAAGTGTGGGAGGGACAAAGAGAAGGAGAGACAGAATCCCATGCAGAATCCACGCCATCAATGCAGAGCCCAACGTGGGGCTTGAACTCATGAATTGTGAGATCATGACCGGAGCCAAAACCAAGAGTCGGACACTCAACCAGCTGTGTCACCCAGGTGCCCTGTAAGCATCTCTTTTTAAGTGTCATCTTTCCCAAGTGGCCTCCTTCTCAGAAGCCCTCTGCCCACAGCTCACCAGCAAGAATAGGTATATCACATACCTATTCTCAAACCAACTGCGGACAGAAATGTAAGACTGCCCTGAATGGTCTGGTGAAACAAGGCAATGGGTAGAAGAGGGAAGGCCTGGACAAAATAGGTTCTTTTAACCAGGTGCTTGGGTAGGTAGCAGAAAAAAAAGAAAATCATCCATCACTGAGAAATAGATCTTATTAACATATTGGTGTTTTTCCATCCAAACTGTTATTGTTTCTTCCCCTTTTCTGGTTGCTTCCTTTAAAACTGTTTTACTCATTTGTCTGACAAGTATTTATTGGGGACCTACTATGTTCCACTACTGTTTAAGGCAGTGGAGATTTGGTAGTGATAAAGGCAAAGAAACAAATAATTTACATGTTCTTTTCAGGCAGTGTTAGGTGCTTTGCGGATGAATTTTAAAGGGTAAAGGGGGGTATAGTGGGATGGAATGAGATAGTGAGTTGAGAAGAGGCCTGAGCAGAGTCCTGAAAGAAGCGGGTGTGTGAGTCACCTGTGGGTCCAGAGAAAGCAGATCCTACATGCAGAGGCCCTGGGAGCAGCACTAGGCCATGCTCACAAAGGCAAAAGGACCCGAGCAGCACGAAATGCTAGCAAGAAAGGAGATAGAAGCCACTGATTGGCAAAGTGGTCAGCAACCAAACCTTACGGGCCTGGCGGCCATTATGGAGCCTTGGGTTTTAGTCCAGGTAAAGTGAGAAGTTACCAAAGAGCTGAGCAGGGCAGACAGGGCCTGCATTACATTTTTAATGGTCAACTGGAACTGCTCTGTGGACAAGAGACCTATGTGGAGACAAGATTCTAGGAAGCAGATTTTTCAAGATTCTCTGACAGCTTTTTAAGTTCATTTTTTCCTCATTTACAAGAACAATGCTTCTTATTCACCAGCTTTCTCCTGTAACTCTGGGCGTCTGTTTCAATTACTTGTTTTAGACCAGCACCATCCAAGAGTAATATAATGTGAGCCACCAACGTGAGCCCCGTATCTTTTAAATTTTCTAGTAAAAAAAAAGACTAAAAAAGAAACAGGTGAACTTAAATTTAATAACATACTGTATTTAACCCATATATCCTAAATATTATCATTTCTACACATAATTTTTAATGACAGATTTTACAGTCTTTCCTTTTATAAAGTCTTTGAAATCTAATGTCTATTTCACACATACACAGCACATCACAATTCTTGCTAACCGCCTGTCAAGCTTTCAGAAACCACATATGGCTTCTGGCTACCATACTGGACGTGCAAGTTTGGGACAATAGTTTCCACCTGTTCTTTATTCCTTCTAATGTGTCCCTTATGCTGTTTCATGCCTTTAATATGTGACGACTTAATTTCATAAATATTTTCATTATAAAAGGTCTGACCCACTTTAATTTCCAGTATCACTCAGATCTGTTGGATGGACGTTGTCTCTCATTCTACTGCCTCTTTAGAGGCACTTTTTAGGGTCGCCTGGGTGGCTCAGTCAGCTAAGCATCTGACTTCAGCTCAGGTCGTGGTCTCACGGCTCATAGGTTCGAGCCCCACTTCAGGCTCTGTGTTGACAGCTCAGAGCCTGGAACCTGCTTTGGATTCTGTGTCTGTCTCTCTCTGCATCCCTCCCATGCTTGGGCTTTGTTTCTCTCTCTCTCTCTCTCTCTCTCAAAAATAAATGAACATTAAAAAAAATAGATTCACTTTTTATTTTCAAATACTTTAATTCAAATACATACATATATGTATGCTAGCCAGCTTCAGTTCAGGAAAAACAAAATGTTGGAAATCTTTATAGCTTCAACTAACTAGATAAATTCTATTAACCTTAGAAAAGATGTGAAACTTAAGTATTTTTTCTTTCTCTTAAATTTGTGACCTAAATTTGATGTAATCATATACGTAATTTCATAAACTTCATACCTCGCACATCACATAGCAGTTTTCACATAGGTTGAAAGCACACAACTTCTGAAAAAATTTTAATCGACATTTAAGCAGAGTAAAATTAAATTATCAGTTATAAAATGCTGATTAGCTAGAACACTTAGGGACTAAGACGATTTTGTTAATTGAATTCTAAAGTTAATGTTTGCTCCTTATTGTGAAAAATCTTTCTAAAATATATTAGGCAGATTTCCATTAATGAAGTATAGTCTGCTGCCTATAACAGATTTTTCTTTGATGACTCCAGAAGTTATGTAGTCTCAGCATTATTATTCTGAATAATAGCCATCTAGGTACAGAGATACAAAGGAAAGAAAATCCAATTATTTAAAGTCTTAGTTTAGTTGAGGTCTAGCCAGAACTCCTTATAGCATGGCAAAAGGGAACAATTATTATTATTTTTTAAAGTTTATTTATTTATTAATTTTGAGGTAGATGAGAGAGAACGTGCATGAGCAGGGGAGGGGCTGGGGGGGGTGTGTGGAGAAAGAGAGAATCCCAAACAGGTTCCATGCTGACGGTATGGGGCTGGAACCCACAAACCGTGAGATCATGACCTGAGCTGAAATCAAGAGTCAGATGCTTAACGGATCGAGCCACCCAGGTGCCCCGAGAACAGTTATTCTTGTACAGAATAAGTGAGGGTAACTAGCTAAGAATGCTTTTGGCTAAATATAATAACCTCTCCAAAGTGGGATGTGTCTTCCTCTGGAGGAGTCCTGAATAGCTGTGGTGTCTCTACCATGCCATCAGGAACCCATTCTTCTAAATTCCCAGTTTTAACAAACTTTTCTTGGAGCCTTATGATGGCACCTATCAAAAAACAGCATGCCATCCATGTTCTAGGCTAGAAGGCAGGATAAAGGCCAAAAGGCAAAAAAGATAAAGCTAACCAAGTCTTCCCGTATTTGAGCACTTCTCCAGGAGCCACCCCCAAGAACTTGATAAGTCTCAGTCCTACTGGCCAGGACTGTGTAAACTGACCACCACAGCGCCAAGAGAGGCTGGAAGAGAAGTATTTCAAACGGAAGCATTGCCATTCTAAGCAAAACCAGAGCCCTGGTGATCAAGGAAAACAACACAATGGGTTTGGCAAAAGTAACCAGCAGTTGCACACAAGGGAATTACGGCATAATTGTGGAGGAAGGGGAATTGGCTTCCAAATTCCCTACGTCTCATGGGAGTGGGTCGGGAAGTGAGCAGAGAGCATCAGTACAAGAGAACACGATTTGTGTTGACAAGTAACCGTGCCGCTTCCTGACCCTCCATCCCAAACCACATGTGTCTCTTGGTCTCTTCCCCCTCAGATAATGTTAGGCTCCATGGACACTTCCAAGGATACAATTCCATACTGTTCTTTCCTCCTCCTCCGTTGCCCCTGAAGTGGATTCTAACTAGGCAAGCCATGGACCCCAGGGGACAAGGACGAGGGCATGTCTGTCTGCACCAGCCATTTCAGTTAGCAGGGCAGACTACTGGACATGCTGAGTAGTAATGCACTGAAAGCAAAGTCTCACCATTTGGGCCGCTCAAAAAGGACTCCTTTAAATAAACTGGGGCCCCACAGAAACACAAACTGGATATGTGCCCTCTACCTCTATAATTAACCCAGGCCACCTCCACTTGCCTACACCCACTGCCTCTCACACTGGACTTTCCTGTTTCTTCCAGCATCCAAATGTGGCTCCATACCTGGACAGCCGTTGTCTATGTGATTCGGGTCATGACACTGGTGAAGGGCCTTTGGGGCAGGGCGGGGATATTAAACATGCCACTTGATGGTGGCGCTGCCCTGCACAGCCCTTAGGAGCAGTCCCTGAGGAAGTGTGTATGCCTCTTGAAGATGTTTAAAAAGAATTCCAGCAAAGGTAAGCTCTCTTCTTCCATTGCCCCTCTTTGGAGCAGAGCATGCTGGACCAGAGACATTAGGACAGACAGACAGAAGAGGGACCAACACCATCAGGAATAACAAAATCAAACGCTCTCCATTTCTAAATCTGCTGAGAAATAGAATCGGATGTGATTGCAGGAAGTGGTCAGTGTCTTATCCCGAAGAAGACAGCAAGACATGGACAAGGTTCTCCGCGCTCTAACCCCCTGCCATTTGCTCCAACCTCATTGTAGGGCACTCCTTTCCTATACCTGTTTTTTGTATTGGCTCAAAGAAGCTAGCTTCTGTTGTCATAAAAAAACAAAACAAAACACTCCGAAGTCCCAACGAATTTTTTTCACTCATGTCACATCTTCCATGAGTCCAGGTAACTCCTCAGGCCAGCTCTCCTCCATAGCGATGGCTAAGCAGTACCTCTCTGTGTCAAGCCACGCTTCCAGGATCCCGTGGCAGGGAAACAGTATCTGGAGACTCCACACCCACAGCTGAATACTTAACCATTTCCACTCACATCCCATTGGCTAAAATGTATTATATGGCGGTGACTAACCCCGGCGCGGTGAGGAAGTCGGTCCACAAGTGCAGAAGAACAGATGGAAATACTGCTGAGCCACACGAATAACCTGCCACTCCTTCCATATTATCGTTTCACCTCCACCCTTTAGCTCCTCAAAGTGGCTTCTCTCCATAAGATGCTCCACCCCCACCCTTTCCCTGGTTAACTCGTATTCCTATCAGTTTTTCCTCACCCTCTAGGCCTGCACCCAGGCTATCAGAACTCTCTGCTCTCATTACACTTGCCACATTATTTGCTTATCTTGACTCACAAAATTACACACTTGTAGAGGCCTATTACTTGTGTTCTGAAAATACAAGTATGGACCTCAGTGTGTGGCACATGGTGAGGGATTCCAGAATGTGTGGTAAATGATTAAATGAATAAACACATAGCAACCTAGGAAGAGCCAAGGACAGCAAGAGCACAATGTCACAGGGGAGTGGAACGGACAGACCCACATCCAGTATGAAGGTCAGCCATCATCAAGAAGGACAAAATCAAACTTTCCACATTTGTGAATCTGTAAAAGTAAAATCCAATGAATTATGGGATGTGATTTTGTTTTTGTTTTTGTTTGGGGGGGGGGGGGTTGGTTTGGTTTTGTTTTGTCCCAGCAAGAGAATGACAGAGCCCAATGCCTAGAACATTATTTCAGGCTTCTATCCTTCATAAGAACACCATTGGTTTGAGGAAGAAAACACAGAAAAACAAAACTCCCTCACAAGAAATAAATGTTCTACAATGTATGTGGCTTGAATTTAAAGTTTTTTTTTAAATTGAAGTATGACTAACATACAGTGCTATATTAGTTTGAGGGAAGCAATACAATGATTCAACAATTCTACACATTACTCAGTGGTCATCACGGTAAAGGTACTCTTAATCCCCTTCACCTGGGGCGCCTGGGTGGCTCAGTTGGTTAAGCGTCCGACTTTAGCTCAGGTCACGATCTCACGGTCCGTGAGTTCGAGCCCCGCGTCGGGCTCTGTGCTGACAGCTCAGAGCCTGGAGCCTGTTTCAGATTCTGTGTCTCCCTCTCTCTCTGACCCTCCCCCATTCATGCTCTGTCTCTCCCTGTCTCAAAAATAAATAAAACGTTAAAAAAAAAAAAAATCCCCTTCACCTATTTCATCCTTCCCCCACCCACCTCTCCCCTTGCAACCATCAGTTTGTTCTCTATATTTAAGAGTCTGGGTTTTTTGTTTGTTTGTCTTTTGTCTTTGTTCATTTGTTTCGTTTCTTAAATTCGACATGAACGAAATCATATATTTGTCTTTGTCTCACTGACTTATTTCACTTAGCGTTATACGTTCTAGCTCCATCCATGTTGCTGCAAATGGCAGATTTCATTCTTTTTTTTTTTTAATGGCTGAAAAACATTCCATTGTGTATATATTCCACTTCTTCATCCATTCATCTATCAATGGACACTTGGGTTGCTTCCATATCTTTTTTTTATCATGTTTTACATTTATTGAGTTTTGAGAGAGAGAGAGCGAGAGAGCACGAGAGGTGTAGGGGCAGAAAATGAGGAGAGAGAGAGAATCTCAAGCAGGTTCCACACTATCAGTGCAGAGCCTGACGTGGGCCTCAAACCCACAAACTATGAGATCATGACCTGAGCCAAAATCAAGAGTCAGAAGTTTAACTGACTGAGCCACCCAGGTACCCCAGGTTACTTCCATACCTTGGCTATTGCAAATAATGCTGCAATAAAATAGGGGCGCATATATCTTTTTGAGTTACAGTTTTTGTATTATTTGGGTGAATTTGGGTGGTGGAATTACTGGACCATATGATAATTCCATTTTTAATTTTTTGAGGAAACCTCCATACTGTTTTCCACAGTGGCTGCACCAGTTTGCATTCCCACCAACAGTGCAAGAGGGTTCCTTTTTCTCCACATCTTCACCAACACTTGTTTCTTATGTTTTTATTTTAGCCATTCAGAAAGGTATGAGGCGGTATCTCATCATGGTTTTGATTTGCATTTCCCTGATGATAGGTGATGTTGAGCATCTCTTCACATGTCTGTTAGACATCTGTATGTGTTCTTGGAAAAAATGTCTATTCAGGCTCTCTGCCATTTTTAATGGAATTATTTGTATAGCATTGAGTTGTATAAGTTCTTTATATATTTTGGATATTAACTCCTTATCAGATATGTCATTTGCAAATATCTTCTTCCATTCAGTAGGTTGTCTTTTTTTGTTGTTGGTATTTTCCTTACTGTGCAAAGGAAACACAAAGAAAGTGCTTATATCTATGACGTGTGGCTTGAAATTTGAAAGTTTTTAAATTTTTCTCATTTTTTTATTAGAAAGTAATATGGCACCCAAGGCAAAAATTTAAAATAATACAAAATGACCTGAATTTAAAAGTGGGAGCCTCCCCATTTCCACCCTAGATCCCTAATACCACTCTCAGAAGTAATCACTGTTAACAGTGTATTCTTCCAGAAATCTCTATGCATATTTTATTCCTACATGTTGATATATAATCTTTTCAAATAAGCAAGATCATATTCTACATATTCCACAATTTGTTCTTTTTGCTGTACATTTGGACATCTCTGAATCAGTACATATAAACACACCTCATTGATCTTAAAGCTAAGAGTGAGAATAAAGAATTTGAGCCAAACCCCTAGCAAAGAGGCCACGACTTTTTGGAGTTTTAAATATATCTTTCAAATAGAAAGTCTTCAAGGCATTGTCCTCAACAAACAATGAGAAAACATATTCCACAGAAAATCCATAAGACATCAGAAGGGTAATAATAAATGGTCAACATTAATGTAACTATTCATCTTTAAAGTGAAGATAAGAATCTGAGAAAGTAAATGTTTTACTTTCCATAGAAAATACTCTGTGTGTGATTCTATTAGAAGAAGAAATCTGATATCAAATGTCCTTATTTCAAACATTTTGTCTTATTATGTAACAAGGACTCTTCTTGTTGTTTTTTTCCTCACAAGAAAGAGAATCTGAATTAAAAGCCTTCCCCCATCAACTTAAATATTCATGTGTCAGATTTTCTGGATCAAAATCAGGACGTAGCTGGGAAATAATTTACTATTTTTTGACCACAATAATGTTCCTGGCACAAGCTGCCACAGTGAGTACGGGCAGCAGGCAAGTCCCAATCTGCACCTTACTCAAGCATTACTCCCACGGCCCTGCTCTTTGCTCTGGGCACATCTTCCTTTGGCTCCAGGCCTTGGGTCTCTCATGCCTCTGCCTAGGCTGCATCAGGCTGGACTCCAGGACCAAGGAGTGACCTCTCGTTGTGCTCTGGTTCCCCCCTGGGAGGCCAATTCCTGCCATTAATGGACATCACAAAAATAGGGAAGAGTGCTCCATCCCACACCCTGGAGAAGCTCCTAGATACTAGCTTGGCTGGGTCCATGGCACCTCCAATTCCACAGTCACAGGCAAGAGACAGTGCACCCAATACCCCAGACTCTTCAGGATATCACGCAGAGTGCTCTGCTTCTCCAAGAGGGCGCTCATCAGTCTCCAGAAGCGCCAAAGTGTGGGAATGTCAGCTCAGAAGTCAGGCTGACTGGGTTCACACCCAACTTCTAACTTCATAAGCTTGAGTGGGCCATTTTCCTAAGACTTCATGACCTCATTTGTAACACGGTTATTAATAACACTTATATAATAAGATTAAACAAAGTATAACCTTACTTAATAAGATTAAACAATCCATGTCGTGTGGCCATCGCAATGCAGAAAGCACAGCTGGTACTTAATAAATGTTCATGGAGATGACGACAATGGCAATGGTGACAACACTGACCTCTCCAAAAAGTGTGTGTAGTTCCTGACTTCCTTGAGCAATGGACCCCCTCGAATCAGGCCCCGTCACCTTTCCTATGCTTCAAGGAACGAGATGGCCCAGATCCTTCCAGGGGAAAAGGTACTCTGAAAAAGCCACGATGGCGCCCTTAACTGGCCAACTAGACTTAACCAGGATCCTCTGAGACAAGGTAAACCCTCGCCCATGCCATGTTCCTGGGGCTCCTCCAGAGTGCATCTGAGGCTTGTACAATCATCTAACACCCATCCTAAGAAAGGTTTCTCTTAGAGGGAATCTGACCATTTTTGCGCTTTTTTGTTCCTCGTTCTCACTTCTGGTTCAATTTTTTTAAGCACAGTAAACATGGACATCTTGTGTTCAACATTTGATGATTACATCTAAAGTCTGCAGGTCCAGTTGTGCTGTGTGCAGTTTTTGCCAGTAGTGACTGGTTTCCTGAGGAGTTTTATGATTTGGTGAATATGAGCCCCTTCCTCCTGGAACTTTAACGGTGGGAATTCTCGGGGGCTTACATCGAAGGTGTACTTCTCCAGACTATTTGCATCTATTTCTGCCCGGTGAGGCAGCACAGCCAATCCAGGGCCCCTTTAAACCTAAGTCTAGTTTGGAGGTTTTGCTTGTTTGATTTTCCTGGACCTCAGGAGTAGTATAAAGGTGACCCCAAACGCTGTGAGTGCCTGCTTATGGTTACAGATTCTCAAGAGAGACTTCTCACCCCCCAATGCCAGGGTTAATTAAGAAAGGCAAATCTCCCTGTGAAAGTCCCATGCAAGTCTTCCCCCCTTAGGTCAGCCTTTCAAGAGCCACCCTCTCAGAGGCTTGGGTAGCAGCTTCAATCTCACTCCCTTTGCTGTGCAAGGAACTTTGCAAAACCCCTGGGCTTATTCTTGCCTCTGGAATGCAAGAAGCCTTTATGTTTATGGCTTTAGGTCACCAGAAATCAGCAGCTAGCCCCAAGGGAGGCAACCAGCTTCCAAACTGGCTCACCTCTCTGTTTGCTGCCTCTCCATTTTAGGCCTCTGAGGATTCTTCTTAGTTTCTTGCCAGCTCAGCCATGCAATTAAAATGACATGTATTTTTAAATTTTTATCCAGCATTTTCAGAGTTTTGCATCAGATGAGCTTTATAGAATATCTAGTCCGTCCATAATACTGCCACAAACAGCCTGGATTTTAATTTGATGTTAAAATCTACTCGGTATTTTCTTCACCCTATTATTTGAGTGGTTTATGTTTGCCTCTCCTTGTCATCTTGCTTCAATAAACATGATGTTCCTTCTCCCCTTTGGAGCCCCCACTAACTCCCCTCTGAGTTTTCTCTTATATTCTCCTCTCATCTGCCATTAAGCTGTGGCACTTCATCACGAAGTTTTCCAACTAGGTCTGTCCATAGGAGAAAGGTTAGTATATAATTATCATTTTTATACTGTGATTTCAAGCAAGATTTCTAAAAAATTTAGGTACAATACAATTACACAAAGAAAGGTGGAGATTAATTACCTTCTTGCTAAGACAAGTCCCATTAAATAGATGATGTGGAATAGTATAGCATTTTATACATTATCTGTCACAAAATACACGACATACAAAAATGCCTAATCATGTTGCCAACCACCTCAGGAAATATAACCATCTACCCACTATAAACCTTTCATTATTTTAAAATTAACCACAAAGGACTCTGGAAAGATCTATTAATAACCCTTGCATCGCATACTAAATACCTCCATGTGGTCTCTTTTCTGAAGCTCAAACATTGGGGTTCCATGCCCAGACTTTGGGACAGCCTGAGTTTGAATCCCTGCTCTAATCCTTACCAGGTGAGACGGCACGAGCAGGTCACTTCATCTCCCAGAGCCTCTGGTCCTCATCTGCACAATGGGAATAACTGCTCCTCCCTCACGTGACCGTATCAGGGTTGAAATAAGAATGTTTGTAAAACCCTTGGTACAGGGCCTGACACACAGACTGTCTGCAGTAATTGCCAGCTTTAAGAATAATCTATTAATGTCTAATTAAAAAAATATATTCATCTAGCATTATCCCCACCAGAATAGCAACCAGAACTGAGCCAGTATCAGAGATTAGGAAACCAAGAGGTTTGTTTAAGGAGTGGGGATTAGTATGTGCTAACCTACCCACCTCTTCTTCTTGGCCCTCTGTGGAGTCAACCCGCAGTCCAAGATGGTCAGTCAGGATGAAGTCAATGGTTCCTGCCTTGGTTCAGGAAGTGTAACAGCTGACCGTGTGACTCGGCATCATTAGCAATTCTTGGAGTATAGTACTCGCAATTCTGTATTATTGCCCAGTTCATTCGTCAGCCATGACCACTCTGGGGAAGACTTAAGCTCCTGGCCATTGCACAGGCTGCTCCTGTGTCTGGAACAGTCCATAGTCTTCTTCAGGCTAAGTCCTACTCATTCAGTAGAGATCAGCTTGGATGCCATTTCCTCCAGACAGACTCACGTCTCGCTGACTGCCCCGCTCAGAATTCCAGGGGCATTGCCTCATCACATCAGCAACTACCCTGGACCATGGTCATCCGCTTGTCTGTTTGGATCCTCAGTAATGGAAGATGCGTTAGGACAGGAACCATGTTTTTCCTTGTTTAGCACTAAATCCCAATCCTAGTACAATGGCTGATATGACAGGCATTAAATAAATATTGATTGGATGAATGAATGAAACATGCAGAGAACTGTAGTAAAATACTTATTATTTGCCCTATTAGACATCACTTAGAGACATGAGAAATATTAGAAGTGTTTGGTCATTCAGACAGACCTAAATATCTAATTGAGATGATCGAATTAAAGAAGTGACAGAACATACATTTCAACATTGTCTTCTCTGTGAAAGCCAAGTAGAATCTAGGGGATTTTTAAGTCCTAGATGCAAATTCCTTTGCTACCTGTGTAATGTCCTCCTTCAGTCTGTCTGTTCCTCTCCTACCACTACTCACTACACACACACTTGTCCATAGAGTACATGGCTCAGCACCTTACACATAAGCACCAAATAAATGTTACCTAACTGAATGGCACCCCTGCCATTTTCCCCCATCAAATCCTAACACTTTGCCTATGGCAATAGATACTTTGGCCAAGAACCAGTAACCGAACTCCCGCAATCCACTTTGAGCCTCCATTTTGTGATGTATTTTTTTTTAAGTTTCTTTATTTATTTTGAGAGTGAGAATGAATGGGGGAGGAGCAGGGGGAGAGAGAGAGAGAGAGAAGAGAGGGAAAGAATTCCAAGCAGGCTCCACACTGTCAGCGTAGAGACTAATGTGGAGCTCGAACTCACGAACCGCGAGATTATGACCTGAGCAGAAGCCAAGAGTTGAGGCCTTAACAGACTGAGACACCTGGGTACCCCATGATATATTTTATTTAAAAAAAATTTTTTAATGTTTATTCATTTTTGAGAGACAGAGAGTGAGCAGGGGAAGGGCAGAGAGCAAGGGAGACACAGAATCCTTAGCAGGCTCCAGGCTCTGAGCTGTCAGCACAGAGCATGACATGGGGCTTGAACCCATGAACGGTGAGATCATGACCTGAGCCGAAGTTGGATGCTTAGCCCCTTTTCTTTTTCTTTTTTCCCCCCTGTGATCTATTTTAAGTAACACTATGGTGTATTCTTATTCTTTGGTCCTTGAAGTTGTGTTTATCTTCTCCCCAACATTTTTTACTGTTCCTCAAGCTGTACCACAATGTCCGATGGCAAGGACTCAGCCCAGAATGCAGTGATGCACGAGGTCCTACGGCTGCTGCTCAGGAGAGCCCAGGAAGCAGTCACCAGGCTCCCTGCGAACAGCCCAGCATCGGAATGTGTCTGCCCCTGGAGTGTGCTTCCTCACCCAAATTCATGTGACCCCCAGATTCTGGCCTTTCTGCAAGGTGCTTCCACACCACCTGGCTTCTATCTTAAAGACTACTCACTCCAGGCATTTCTGCTGTGGGAACTTTCACAGCACATTATGCCCAGGTTATGTCTGACCTGAACCAACCTGTGTTTTCATTAAAAACACAGATTTTACAAGAGCAGGCAGGTTAACACCCGATCTTTGCTCAGCATTTGCCCATATGTCCAACAAGCAGGCTACCCACCATGGGGGCATTAGCACTCTGTGGAGGCCAAGTGGCCAAGGGCAGGCCTCGCCTTGGGATGCTTCATCCACTTCATCAGCAGGAAAATGCCTGGTCATACTTGCCTGCTTCTAGGTATTTGGTTCATGTTTCGCTATGCAGGTCAGCGATTTTTATTTATTTGTTTATTTATATATTTCCCACACAGGTTCTCCCGGGAACTCTGAAGCTTATGAGGTGGCCAGATATGGTGCCTGGTTAACATTTCCACGTGTGCTTGCTCCTGATATTGGGGCACACGACAGAGGAACGCACTAAGAAATGCTCAAATTAAAAAAAAAAAAAAGCGATGAGATAAGCAAAGAGCAAGAAAACCTGACAGAGTTTAACTTCCCTTATTCTCGGTTATTACCTGAACTTTTATTTTTAAACTACAAAGCCTTGAAATTCATGAATAATACAGGAAATCTGTAAAACGCCACTTTTCTGGAATAAGCAGGACATTAAAATGCAAATTGCAGTTCCACACACAGCTGTACTCAATGTGACAAATTAAGCTCTTCTTATTCCTAGTCTTGACATTTGCCTTCAAGATGTTTGTTCAACGTAGAGAGAAAGAGCAAGAGAGAAGCGGACAACAGGAATGGCTACCACAGTGCGCAGGAGGTTAGCCCTCCATAAGAGGTCCCTAGGAAACAAAAGGTCACCCTAGGAGCTCTCCTCCTCCCGCAGAACATGGGGAAAACCATCCTCTGCATTACTGCATTTTCCCAGGAAGACCTCCCCATAGAAACAGCATCCTTGAATAATAAACGTACCTCTTTAGAACAAGCCAGACAGAAATCGAAAACAAACTGAATCAAGCAGTAAGTTGGAGCCCCTTTCAGACCTACAGTTCCACACTTCACTCACTCAGCTAAGCCCACAAAGCCCATCCTCAAACCTTCCCATATAGTATGACATATTTACGCAGGAGAACCGCCCACTCTGCTTGGTGCACTTATAGGACCCACCAGTAAATAAAGCAGACAAAGTTCACTGTCTTCATTGGGCTTACCTGTCACAGCTGGGGGTAGGGAATGAATAGCCAACAATTATATAAGCTGTGGTGCTGAATACTTTACAAATTTAGCTTAGATAATGTCCATAGCAGCCCTGTGAGGGAGGTACTAATATTATTATTCACATTTTACAAATGAGGACACTGAGAGGTTAAGTAATTTAGCTGGCACACTAGTAAGTGGATGAACTGGGATGCGAACCCAGGCACTCTGGCCCCAGAACCTGCATGCTTCATCCCTTCATTGAAATTGCCTCCCTTTTATGCCCTCTTTCACTTCCTACCTTGCTATCTGTGTACAACAATGAGCGTATCCTCCCAAGGGTAGGATCTGCACCCTAGTTATCTTTGGAACCCACCAATCACAACCCCTACAGAGTGTGGTTCGTGGGTAATTAACTGATAACTTCTACCGAATAAATGATTCACCTATATTACTAAATTACCCTGGGCTGGAGCCACAACAGCAAATATTAGCGCCATCTAGTGGCGAGAAGCCCAGCACAGGAAAGACCACTGTTCTGAGTAGGTGACAGCACAAAGGCTGCTGGAGATTAAAGCCATCACCTGGATAATTCAGGTAAATGTCTTCGTGCAGGTACCTCGCCATCATTCTACAGACCTCTCACACTTGACTTGATAGTCAAAAGCTACTCAACTAGTATATAAAGTTAACAATATCCCAAGCAGATCAAGCTTTGGTATTCTTTTTTTTTTTTTTTTTTCAAGCTTTGGTATTCTTAAGGGATCAACAGAGCAGAAGGAACTCTTCCAGAAAGGTCATGATCATGGTCACAATACAACAGGGAAGACCTCAAACTCTTACAGAAGAGACCTTCATATATGTATCTACAAATAACTGCACCAATCTTGTTAATACAGATGAAACCAGTCATTTGGAGACCAAGAATTACATTGGGTCCAGATATAAAGCCTAAAAGACAATGATTGTTCCTGATCTCTGCTTCTACAGGAACTCAACTCTCTCTGCCCATTCTTTTAATAAATATTAGCTCATTGTAATATCAACGTATCAGTATCAGAAAAAGGCTCTATCTATACTTTGTTTAAGGTAAGACAAACCAAACCAATTGAATATACTTTTTGTTTTTAAAGACCTTTCCTCGAAACAAACAGGAAAAATAAATGAGTACTTTATTTCAATTAGTCATTTTAAGTTGCTTTCTCCCTTTGACATAAAGGTGAAGAGAAAGAAAGGGGAGAAGAGGTATATGAAAAATGCAGGGAAACACAGTTATAGGCCAAAGTGGGAAAATGTGGAAGAATCTGTATGCTACTTTTTTTTTTTAATGTTTATTTATTTTTGAGACAGAGAGAGACAGAGCATGAACGGGGGAGGGTCAGAGAGAAGGAGACACAGAATCTGAACCAGGCTCCAGGTTCTGAGCTGTCAGCACAGAGCCCTACGTGGGGCTCGAACTCACGGACCGCGAGATCATGACCTGAGCCAAAGTTGGCCGCTTAACCGACTGAGCCACCCAGGCGCCCCTATGCTACTTTTTTTTTTACATACATACATACATACATACATTTATTTATTTAGAGAGTGAGAGTGAGAGTGAGAGTGAGAGAGAGAGAGAGAGAGAGAGAGAGAGAGAGAGAGAATCCCAAGCAGGCTCTGTGCTCTCAGCACAGAGCCCAACACGGGGCTCGAATTCACTAACGGTGAGATCATGACCTGAGCAGAAATCCAGTATGACGCTTAACTGACTGAGCCACTCAGGCACCTATATGCTTCTAATCCCCAGTTCATAACTTGGCAAACTCCTATTCATCCTCCAAGACCGTGCTCAAGGTCACTCCACTGTGAAGTTTTTCCTATCTGTGTCCCTCCTCCAGCTGTTTACTCTCACCATTGAGACCCCAGATTGACATGTACATGATGATATAATATAATATCATAATTAGGCACTGACTTGTCCCTGTCCTCTAGAGACTATGAGGCTTTTCTTCTGAAGTTTCTCAGCACATCTGCCAGCTAAGTGACTACTGAAACCAGAAGTAAATAACGATCATTTGAAACAAATGCCACTTCCTTCTTCCCAAGCTTTACTTTGTATTGTTATACAACAGAAAGCACTTGAAAGTAGCTTAAAGACCCAGCAATTCTCAAGGCCTTTGCTTTGACTCTTCCTTTTGTGATTTTGTGTGTGTGTGTGTGTGTGTGTGTGTGCATCGTCTTCAAAACGAGTCCTCCCAAGTTACAAAATTGACAATCATTGAAATGTAAAGCAGAAAAAATAACCGAGGGCTTTGGTTTCCAATGCTATTTTTGTCTCTTCTGCCTACAATAAAACTCTGTCAGGAGGGACACCGCACACACATCAGTGCATCCGCCTGAACTGAAAAGAATGTGGAAAGGCTCACTGGGAGCATCAAACCCACTTTATATATCCAAGTGCCTGGACACGATCTGTTTATTTAAATGCTGTTGGCAAATGTACTGCCGAAGGTTAACAGACAATTAAGAATCGCTGTCGCTCCATGAAAATGAGAAATAAAACACAAGGATCGAATTGCATAGTTACATAAAATCAGCTACAATTAAACAAAAACAAATCACCAGGAAAAGCACTGTACTTGGTTAAATGTATCTTGCTGGTATATAGTGTAATGGTTAAAAATATTTGGATTGGGGCACATCACAGAGCCAGAATTCAAATCCTTGTTTGGCCGCGCATAAACTGGGCGGCCTAAAACATGTTACTTAATCTTTTTATGCCTCAGTTTTCTCATCTGTAAAATGGGAGTGATAATGGCACAATCCTGGTTTGTTATGAGCACTTAGCAGAGCATCTGGCATACAGTAAACACTCAATAAATATTAACTATTATTCTTTGTCTTTTCTCATTTATTCAGTACTTCAAGAAAATAAGTATTGACTGCACACCCTGGATATTATGCTGAAGACTGTCACACGTACCACCGCAGCTCCTATCTGGAAAAATGAAAGGATCAGACACGATGAAAGTTTCCCATGCCAACATCTTTTATCCTAGCCATGTGAATAGTCTAATGGTGTTCCCAGAGTTCTGCAAACGTTTGATTCAAATTTCACAGTTAAAATATATGAATCGTTTTAAAAACTGTAATGTGAAACATCAGCCACGCTCATTTACGTTCTCTATCATATTTTAACTCAAAGGAGACCCCAAAGAACTTAATATGTGCTGCCTCTGCTTTACTCCAGAGACCTCATGATAAAGCTTTTCTGTGGATGTATTTGAACTTCCTGGGAATATGACACTGATTACGAAGACTGCAGGTCTTTTGTTTCCCTCTGTTTTGTTTGGTTACAATTCACCTGCACGTGCTTACTTACATACAATCATACAAGCAAATACAATCCTACAACATATGTGTGCTCCACTCAGTTAAATGAGAAGATATATTCACATGGTATTTTCTGACAGATGCTGACAAATTAAAATGGCTGAGGAACCCATTAATTGATCCTTTAAGCTGGATACTTAATTAATAACCGCATGCACTTGTTACTCGCTGTGATTTTAATTTGAGACGAGTATTTCCTACTCTTGTGAGTTACTGTATCCATTAAATTGAAAAGAAAGCTACTTTTGAAAATACTGTTATTCGCAACTACTCATCAGCGTGAGTCCACATTTTCCTGACACCATGCAAAAAAAGTATGTGTAGGTATGAGAGAGAAAGAGAGTGAAAGGGAAAATTAAATTGGATGCTTAGAATTGATGTGACTGGAACTGTCTTCCATAAACACAAATTTCACTGAAAGTTTAAGTCAGCCTCCTCGCTCTTTTGGATGACTTTCTAATAATCGATTGTCACAAATATGAAGTCACAAATTTACACTAATAAAATGTCCCCTTAATCCCTTCTACATATTTGAATTACACATGATATTTAAAAGGGAGGTGCAGAAAACTTTGTTCCAAGCTATTCTCTTTAGTGAGCAATTATCATGGGCTAGTAACTATAATGGTTCCTAAATGAGACACACAAAGTACCTGTCCACAAGAAGGCTTAAGTCTAGAGAAGACAGACATATTTAGACTACGGCAATATGTGCAAAGGGCCTTCAAAGTGTGTATGTAGATTATACATCTAATACCTAAAGGATCGAGGAGGTAGATTGTAGGATGATGAATTTCAACTAGGAAGTTAGAGGAAACTTTCATAAATCACATAAAAAAATCAGCATTTATGTAGCACATTGAATACTGAACAGAATTTAATAGGAGAATTAACGGAAACTGCCAAGGAAAGATTAAGAGGTAGAAGATTCAGGAAATACTCAAGAAAGAGAAGTGGTCCAAGTGCACGTGTATACATTTGGGTTCACGTTCACTGAAGGGGGAAGTGGCAGAGAGAATACAACATGAGATAATAAAGGCTAGCCTAAAGTGAAACATGTTGTGCTCCTAAAATTGTAGCTAGAATAAATATGTCCATTTTCTATTTATCCTAGGTCTAATGAGCCCAAAGGGAAAAATGTTTAAAGTGAACTCTGCTGATATTCCCTTTCAGTTTTTTTTCTTTCATTCAAGATACCATTATAATTTCCAGTAAATTGAAGCTTGATAATCCGCTTGTTTCTTGATCTTTCCCAACAATGTCTCACAAACATGAAAATACTACGATATGTGACAGGAGTTCGGGTTTTTCAAATGTCAAACACCTGGTCATAGCTGCTCCCTATAGTTCTTTGTTATTTACTTGGGAAATCTCCAAATCTGTTTTCAGGAGATTTTATAAAAAGACAGAATGAAACTAAAGGGGCACCTGGCTGGCTCAGTTGGTAGAGCGTGCAACTCTTGATCTCAGGGTTGTGAGTTTGAGCCCCACGTTGGCGTAGAGATTACTTAAAAATAAAATCTTTAGGGGTGCCAGGGTGGCTCAGTCAGTTGAGCTCCCAACTCTTGATTTCGGCTCACGTCACGATCTCACAGTCGTGAGGCTGAGTCCCACATTGGGCTCTGCACTAGGTAAATCTGCTTAAGATTCTTTTTTCCCCTCGCTCTCTGCCCCTCACCCACTTGTGTGTGCGTGCTCTCTCTCTCTTTCTCTCACTCTTTCTCAAAAAGAGGAAAGAAAGAAGAAAATAATAAAGCCTTTAAAAAAAAAAAAGGACAATGAAATTAAAAAATTTTGAAGAGGAAAGGAACCATACAATCGTGCAACTCCAACTCCTCGTTTCCATGGCGTCTATGACCCATACAGCTTGGGATGATTCTGATGAAAGGATGAAATGAAACAGAACACGAAACCATTTTTTAACTCAAATGTACTTAAAAATTCTTCAAGTGTCACACAAGTTCATCCCACAAGGTCTCAGTGCTAGGAACATAACCACGATATCACGATCCAAAGTGCCAGGTCTCTTGACTTCCAGCCCAAGCTTATCTTCATGCAGGGTGCAGTGGAGAATCAAAATAAGACACAAAGTCCTGGGTTCTAAGACTTCAGCGTCTAATTGGGGAGATAAAAGATAGGGTCTAAAAATAACAGGAGGTGTTTTGGTTGTTCTTTGTGGGTTCTTGTTTTGTTTTTGTTTTTGTTTTGTTTTGTTTTGTTTTGTTTTTACTACAGCCATACCAGATGGAAATTAATCATAATTCTTGGTTTATAACATATTGTCAACATTGTTCCAGGCATGGCCCTCTTTTTATTTATCTTTAAACATAATACAATGATCACCATGAATGTGCTATCCGTTCCAAGAACCAGAATGTACACAACCTGATCTATACACGGGCACCTCCCTTGTCCCTTTCTCTGCCTTCCCTCACACAGGAGTGAAGTCCCCTCATGCTGTGATATGGGAAGACTCAATGGCGCGGGTCAGATTTCAGTCAAAGATGATCAGTATCATTTGGATGGATGGAAAAGAATATCCAAACACGGACAAAAGCTTGAACAAAGTTCAAACCTAAGAAAGTCCAAGGCAGGTTTGAGGCGGGACTAGGGAGAACACGAAGATGAATTCAACTGGAATAACAATCTGTGTAAGGGTTTAATGAGGGTTAAGAGAAGATACACCTATGGGCAGAGAACTCTATGTGCCACTTAAATTATCTTAAGCATATTCTGAAGACAGTAGGGAGAATTTCAATGAGGAAATGAATGATCAAAGGGGTGTTTTAGGACATCCTGCTGCTGATTTTGTCTACAGACAAAATAGACCGAAGGGAGGGAAGCCAAAATCGGGAAGTTCAGTTCAGAGTTGTACAAGAAAATATCACCGAAATGGCATCTGGTCAACATTCTAGTAGTAGCCACTCCCTGTAAAATATATACCCCTCAAGAGAAACAAAGACATAAAACTTGTAAAAATAAAACTTACAAAAATCACTTAAGTGAATAGCCTATTAACAAGTATCCTCAAATGATCTTCAAAAACATTCAACAAGATAAAACTTAAAATACACACATCTATTAAAAAACACAGAGTTGAAGGATAAACAGATTCATCAGGCAAACAATTTTTAAAGAGCACAGATGGTCATAATAATTTCTGGTAAAGGGGCGCCTGGGTGGCTCGGTCGGTTAAGCGTCCGACTTCGGCTCAGGTCATGATCTCACGGTCCATGGGTTCGAGCCCCGCGTCGGGCTCTGTGCTGACAGCTCAGAGCCTGGAGCCTGTTTCGGATTCTGTGTCTCCCTCTCTCTCTGACCCTCCCCTGTACATGCTCTGTCTCTCTCTGTCTCAAAAATAAATAAACGTTAAAAAAAAAATTTTTTTTTTTAAATAATTTCTGGTAAAGTAGGGTATATAATTCAGCTGACTTGAAATGTGTATAAGAAAATATAAATTTCCGAAGTTGAGCCCAAGAGAAACAGACAATGTAAACAGTCCAATAATAATGAAGGAAACTGGAAGATTAAAGAAAAAAAAAGGCTCCAGAACCAGATGTGCTACTATAGACAGAAAGGTGCAAATCCACTAATTCTATGAATCTAATATAATTCTAATACCTGAAAAAACTAGCACCAAATACGAACAAACTACTGAAATTAACTACAGACCAGTCCCACGTCTTTAATTTCAAGAGGGATTATATACAGCCTGTTATCTACCCTGCACTACGCTAAAATACAAGAAAAAAAATATATATGGTCTCTGTCTTCCTGGTACTTGTAGTTTAGCCATTAAACAAGTGATTATAAATGTGCTGGGGGTAGATATGCACTATGTGAAAATCACAACAAAATACTGACAACAGAATTTTTAAATAAACTAAAATAATTGTTCATAATAAACATGAAGGAAGTAATCCCAGGAATGCAAGCATAGTTTAATGTTAGGAAATTTATTTATATAATACAGTAGTATATCAACATATATATATATATATACACACACACACACACACACACACACATATATATATATGCTAACATTTCTTTAAAGTTTATTTATTTTGAGAGAGAGAGAGAGAGAGAGAGAGAGAGAGAGAGAGAGAGGGCACACACATGCACAAGCAGAAGAGGGGAAGAGAAAAAGGGAGAGAGAAAATCCCAGGCAGGCTCTGCACTGTCAGCCAGAGCTCCACATGGGACTCGATCTCACCAACCATGAGATCATGACCTGAGCTAATTTCAAGAGTCAGATGCTTAACCAACTGAGTCACCCAGGTGCCCCTGCTGACCATTTTGAATATACATATTCAGTAATATATAGGTAATGAAAAAAAATATATTTAAAAAGAATTTTTTTAATGTTTATTTATTTTTGAGAGAGAGAGAGAGAGAGAGAGAGAGGCACAGTGTGAGTGGGGGAGGGGCAGACAGAGAGGGAGACACAGAATCGGAAGCAGGCTCCAGGCTCTGAGCTGTCAGCACAGAGCCTGATGCAGGGCTCAAACTCACAAACCGTGAGATCATGATCTGAGCCAAAGCCGGACGCCTAACCTACTGAGCCACCCAGGCGCCCCATATTTAAAAAGAATTTTTAAAAAACTCTTAAACAAAAAAATAAGATCAGCTCAACAGAGCAGTGTATACTGCAGCTTCAACTCTTATACTCCAATTCCTTAATGTACAAAGAGAGTTTTTTTAAAAATCCATAATAGTATTGGAAAGCAAGAAGAGGTGCCTTTGATGAACCAAAAATCATATGGAATCCCTTAAAGACAGAAAGTAGATTGGATTAAATGAAAAGAGGAACTGCAGTCCAAAATGCTCAAAGAAAATGACTACTGAAAAATGTGGGCGAGCCTCTGAAGGTGCTAGGAAGTTGGATGGATATGGAAGAAAGATCCAGAACAACCAACAGTGTGATCTGAGTGGAGATGGTTATCCCAGTAGGAACAGACACATAAGCCTATCACTCTCCACTCCCGCCCCATGCTTACAACACTACCTAGTAGAACATATTGCCTGGAAAGGCAAGATGAGCCCACGACCAAAAGCCACAAACCATCTGGAGACAACCCAAATCACCAAAATGAAGCCCTAAACTCAACCAAAACACTTGACACCAGAGGGGGAAAAAAATTGTTACAGCAAACAGGTAGAGACTTTAAAATAGTATCATTTTTTGAGGGCGCCTGGCAGGCTCAGTTGGAAGAACATGTGACTCTTGATCTTGGGGTTATGAGTTTGAGTCCCACACTGAGTGTACAGATTATAGATAAATAAATAAATAAATAAATAAATAAATAAATAAATGAACAAACATTTTGAAAGCATAATTAATATCCTCAGAAGGATCAGGCTACATATTGAATCCATTAAAAAGTAAAAGTTGGCATAGAAAATTGTATCCTAGAAATACAATAGGATAGGGGCACCTGGGTGGCTCAGTCAGTTAAGCATCTGACTTCAGCTCAGGTCACACATGATCTCATGGTTCAGGAGTTCGAGCAGTGCCATCAGGCTGTCTGCTGTCAGTGCAGTCCGCTTTAGATCCTCTGCCCCCTTTCTCTGCCTCTCTTCCCACTCTCAAAAATAAAAATAAACATTAAAAAAAAAAAGAAATACGTAGGATGTTTGTTTTCTTAGAATGAGTCAAGTGATTCTAAAGCTCATCTAGAAGAATCTTTAGATGATATCAGCCAAGAAATTTTGAAAAGGAAACAGTCCTATTAGATAATAAATTAAAACAGCAAAGTACTGGTATAAAAATTGATCACTGGGGCGCCTGGGTGGCTCAGCTGGTTAAGTGTCCAACTTCGGCTCAGGTCATGATCTCACAGTTCGTGGGTTCGAGCCCCGTATTGGGCTCTGCACTAACAGTGCCAAGCCTGGAGCCTGCTTCAGATTCTGTGTCTCCTTCTCTCTCTCTGCACCTCTCCCCCTTGTGCTCCTCTCTCTCTCAAAAATAAAATAAACATGAAAAAATATTTTTAGGGGCACCTGAGTGGCTCAGTTGGTTGAGCATCCAACTTCAGGTCAGGTCACGATCTCCTGGTTTAGGAGTTCGAGCCCTACGTCGGGCTCTAGGCTGACATCTCAGAGCCTGGAACCTACTTAGGATTCTGTGGCTCCCTCTCTCTCTGCCCCTCCCCTGCTCATATTCCATCTCTCTGTCTCTCAAAAATGAATAAACGTTAAAAAATTTTTTTCAGTATTTTTTAAAAAATTGATAATTAACCAGATAGAATTATAGCCCAGAAACAGACCTTGGTACCACAACGTACTTAGAGAAAAGGACAACAAACTTCATTACAATGATTAAAATCACTAAAGAACTCAATGTAAAAAAAAAAAAAAAAATCCAGGAATCATCTAAAATAAATCACAAATATTTCAATTTTCAAAAGATAAACAAAAATATCATAAGAAAAAAGCAATCTAAAAAATAAAAGGTAGCTTTGACTATATTAAAAAGCAAATGATAATCCAGAAAAGTATATCTATAACATGTATGACAAAAGAGGAATACCTTCAAATATGAAGAGCTCCAAAAAGCTAATTTTTAATTAATACAGACACTGAGATACAAACAAAAAATATTATTTGAATATTCACCATTTTAATGGTATCTATCATTAAGTGGTTAACATAAGAATTTTATTTCTTTTATATTTTTTGTACACCCCAAATTTTCTGCAATGAACCTAGTATTTTTACAATCAGAAATAAAAGTTATTTCTCTATCAGTAAAATGAAGATCAACACACAAAGACAATTCATAAAAGAAGAAATAGAAGGCCAGCCAATATATGATAAAAGTTGGACACCTGTAATCAAAATACAAACCAAAATGGGATGCCATGTTTGTTTCCTCAATCGCCAAAGTTAAAAAAAAAAAAAGTTTAAAAAAAAATTTTTTTTTTAGCGTTTATTTATTTTTGAGACAAAGAGAGACAGAGCATGAACAGGGGAGGATCAGAGAGAGGGAGACACAGAATCTGAAACAGGCTCCAGGCTCTGAGCAGTCAGCACTGAGCCTGACGCGGGGCTCGAACTCACGGACCGCGAGATCATGACCTGAGCTGAAGTCGGCCGCTTAACCGACTGAGCCCCCCAGGCGCCCCCCAAAAAAGTTGTTTTAATGATACTACCCAGTGTTGGCAAGAATGCAGTGAAACAGACACTTTTGCATACTCTTCTTGGTGGTGGAACCTGAAGTGGCACAATTTTTCTGAAGAATGTAACAATATATGCCATAAATATTAAAAACACACAAACTCTTACGATTTCCACTTATAAGAAATTATCCTGAGAAAATAATCAGTGCAGCAAAGAAGTATTTTCATTAATATTCTCTCTAATAGCCCAAAACTAGAAACAACCTGAATATCAAAATACAGGAAAATGACCAAATAAATTCTGGTAGATAATTACGCAGACACCAGAAGGTGTAATTTTGAAAAAAGACTTGAGGTTGTGACAACCGTTCTCAACATAATTTTAAGTGAAAAACAGCAAGACTTAAAACTCTGTCTACAGTGGGAATGTAAAATGGTGTAGCTGTTGTGGAAAACAGTATATGGTGGTTCCTCAAAATAATTAAAGACAGAATTAGCATATGACCCAACAGTTCCACTTCTGAGTATATACCTCGAAGAGTTAGAAAGCAGGGTCTTAAAGACATATTTGTACACCCATGATCCATGTTCCTACACCCTCGCTTGTGCAGCTTTATTCCAAACAGCCAAAAGGCGGAAGGAACCCAAGGGTCCATGGCCACATGAATGGATAAGCAAGATGTGATCTAGCCATACAAAGTAATATTATTCCACCTTTAAAAGGAGAGGAATTCTGATACATGCTGCAACGTGGATGCACCTTGAGGTCAGCGTGCTAAGTGAAAAAAGACAAAAGTGTGGTATCATTTCTACTTCTGTGAGGTACCTAGAGCAGTCAAATTCACAGAGATAGAAAGTATTATGGTGGTTGCAGGGAGTGGAGAGAAGGGGAAATGGGGAGTTCTTTAATGTTTCTAATTTCAGTTTTGCAGGATGAGAAGGGTTCTGAAGATTGGTTGCACGCATATGTGAATGTCCTTAACAGCACTGGACCATACTTAAAAGTGGCTAACTTCCGTAAATGTTATGTGTATTGTACCACAATTTTTTAAATGGGGAAAAAAAACTAGGTATGAAACCATTTGAAAGACATTCATAAAAAATGATCACGTCCTTCTACCACCTCCACCACCGCTAACTTCTAAGGAGAACCTAGATATGAGCCCAAAGGTTTCTTTATTTTATTTTATTTTATTTTATTTTATTTTTTATTTTTTTGATGTTCATTTATTTTTGAAGGAGACACCGGCAGAGCACGAGTGGGGGAGGGGCAGAGAGAGGGAGACACAGAATCTGAAGCAGTCTCCAGGCTCTGAGCTGTCAGCACAGAGCCCCACGTGGGTCTTGAACCCATGAACTGTGAGATCATGACCTTAGCCCAAGTCGGATGCTTAACCGACTGAGCCACCCAGGTGCCCCAAGTTTTCTTTATTTTTTAATGTTTTATTTGTTTTTGAGAAAGAGAGAGCGTGGGCGTGTGCAAGTGGGGGAGGGGCCGAGAGAGAGGGAGACACAGGATCCAAAGCAGGCTCCGTGCTGACGGTAGTGAGCCCATGTGGGGCTCTAACTCATGAACCCCGAGATCATGACCTGAGCCAAAATCGGACCTTCAACTGACTGACTGAGCCACCCAGGCGCATGAGCACAAAGGTTTAAAGGCTCTCTGAATAATAAACAATACAGCCAGAAGATACTAGAAGTCTCTAGGAAATAACTAAGAGAAAGAAGGCAAAAATGGCAGTCCACAAAAGGGAGAAGGAGAGTAAAAGTGAAACCCAAAACTCTGTCGCCAAAGGAAATTTACAATATACTATAAATTGCTTACAAGTACGTTTATGCGAGTGGATTCCTCCAGGGAAACGCAGAGGAGGCTGGTGGCAGCTGACAACTGGGTTATACATGAAATATCTAAGCAAAAAGACTGGAAAGATGGTTATTTTCTAGATAGTGGGATTCCTGATGGCCTTTTTTCTCCCTTTCGGGTGTATTCCTTTATGCGTTTTCTACAACAAGCATGCAGGCATTTATTTTTTAGTGGTTGTCTTGGGTTGCGGTGATGGCAATGAGAGAAAGGTACGCAACAGGCGTTTCCTTGTGGAAGATGAATCTACATTACTTAGCAACAGGACCGAGGGACTTGATTCTTCTGCAGTTCATTCACTCAGCAATTCACATTTATCGAGGCACAAAGGCTACCAAAATGAAGAAAACCCTGTTCTTGCCCTCAAGGAGCCATCGGTCTACAGACTCATTAGCAGCCAACCACAAAACCATTTGCACAAGAAGGCTCTGTACTAAAGATACACTACAAGAAGAATTTCACATCTAGTAGAAGTACTAACTGGGATCTAGGATGGAAAAATGCTGTGAATTAGCGTAAAACAACAGATGGATGCAAGACACTGTCACAACTATCTGTATTATTCTATCAAGGAACAAAAACTCCATAGAACAATGAGGAATGTGTCAAGGAAGACATCCCACGAAGGAAAATTCCCAAACGGTGCATCTTTAAGTAGCATTTTGATAAGCATTATTGAATGAAATCTGCCGAAAATAACTGTGTGCTTTTTTTGCATTCTGAAACAGCATCTACAGAACAAAATCTAATGTTTTCCCGATGACTCAGTGTCATCATCAAAAGCATCAAGCACTGTGCTGTCTATGACACAGTTATGCCCTCAGGAGCTACCAAGTTCTCTGGGAGACTATATCCCCCCACACTGGTCCAGATTTCTAGGTTTTTTTTCACTCTTGTGTGCTTTTCTATAGCTTTTTATAGCTTTTATCTTAAACACATGGAGTTTTAAAGCTGGAAGTGACCTCAGAGATTAACTAATACAACCTACTCATCTCACAGAGGAGCAAACTATTCCTCCTCCACTCTGAGGCTCTGGCTTCAACATTTTGCTGTTTCAGTGCCTACTGTGAGCAGCGCCTCTCCGGTTTCTAATGTTCTGCTTCTAATCTGACAACTGGGAAACCAGATAAGCAACCTTATTAGAATTATACCAAAAATAACCACGATCTAAATGAAAAACTATTCTTAGAACACAAAGTAGGAGTCTTAATGTTGTTCTCTTGGGTCATACATTGTAGGAATGTGGAGGCCTCTTCTCCATCCCTCAGGTTGGGGGACTGTGTTTACAATACAGTACTAAAGGCTTCTGTGACTGTCATATAGAGAACGCTAATCCTCTGAGAAGGAGGACCCCTTCCCCTCGTGAACTTGTGGTCTTGAGTAAACCATAATCATTCTGAGCCTCGGTGCGCTCACATGTACAATGGGAATGAAGTCTACCTGGGTGGGACAATAATCAATGGACTAAATGAGGTCATGTGCTTTAAAGAGTGCTCAAAAATGGGAGTTGATATTGCGGTTTCTGTCCACATTCCCCCAAGCACCCTGAGAAGACATGTTTGCAAAAGTGAACATAGTATCTTCATTTATTTAGCTCCTTCAGAACGAGGTGCAATCTCACTCAAAACAAGAGTGGGAGTCCCACTTGCAGATACTCGGATTGAATTGGCCTGAGCTGGGACCTAGGCACAGAGGTCTTCAGATGATTCCCATAAGAGCCCAGGTTGCAAACTAATGCTCCAGAGAAATATCTTGCACCTTGCTGAGCCTCCATACCTGCCTGAATCAGATCAGGACCCCTAAAAGCCCTACTGTCCGCTGGTGAGACTCTAGGTTGATTTATTCTTGGTATTCACACTGATACCCTAGGCACCCTGCCCTGACTCAGGTCCTATTTCCCCCAAATTGCTTGACAATATCAGGTGTAAGTCTCATCTCATATCGGGTACATACATGGGTATGACTGTAACAGTTGTTAAAATATTATAATATTTCTATTCTAGTTGGGATACAGCTGCTGCCCCAAGCTCTGGAAAACAATATGAAGGTTCCTCAAAAAGTTAAAAATACAACTACCCTCCAATCCAGCAATTGCACTACTAGGTATTTACCCAAGGGATACAAAAATATTGATTTGAAGAGATACATGCACCCCGATGTTTATAGCAACATTATCATTAATAGCCAGATTATAGAAAGCGCCCAAATGTCCATCGACTGATAAATGGATAAAGAAGTTGTGGTATATTACACATATATAATACATATATAATACATATATGTATAATACATATACACATATATGGTATTATACATATTCCATAATGTATATTATGGAATATTACTTAGCTATAAAAGAGAATTAAATCTTACCATTTGCAATGACATGAATGGAGCTAGACTGCATTAGGCTAAGCTAAATAAGTCAGAGAAAGACAAATACCATATGATTTCACTCATATGTGGAATTTAAGAAATGGAACAGATGTGCACGGGGAGAAAAAGAGAGAGAGAGGCAAACCATAAAATAGACTATTAACTACAGAGAACAAACACAGTTGCTGGAGAGGAGGTGGGCAGGGCGATGGTTTAAATGGGTGATGAGGATTAAGGAAGACATTTGTTGTGATGAGCAGTGGGTGTTGCATGTAAATGATGAATCACTAAATTCTACCCCTGAAACTAATGATTATACTATACGGTAACTAATAAAAACTTGAAACTACAAAAAATAAAAAATAAAAAAATAAAGCTTATGGGTGAGCCCATTTGCATACACAGCACACAACTGGCCTCCTAACTTTATCACATCTTTTTGTTCAAATGTCCTCATATCAGAGAATGTCCCACATCACTCCATCTAAAACAGCACTTCTCTGCCTAATGTTACCATGTTTTAATTTGTTGCACAGTACAAATTACTTCCTATTGTGTTTTTTGTTGTTGTTGTTGTTGTTTTGTCTTAATTTATGTGTTGACGTCCTCCACCAGATCCAAGGTTCTGTGAGAGCGAGGACGGGTCTGGTTTGTGTGCTAATTCCCAATGTGTTGAACAGTATCCATTCCAAAGTAAGTGCTAATAAATATTTGTTAAAAATAAATGATTAACAATTCAAATACTACTAAAAAGACTATGAATGGGAGAATAAATCTGCAAATCTTAAATGTGATAAAGGACACGTATCCAGAACACGGAACTCCAATTAACAATAAAACCATAAACAACCCAATTAAAAAGTAGGGGGAAGTTTTGAACAGACACCTCACCAAATAAAATATCCAATTGGCTAATAAGGTGCTCAACATCATTAGTCAGTAGGAAAACACAAATTTAATGACAACAAAACTCCCCTACACGCCCACTAGAGTAGCTATAACAAAAAAGACTGGCATGAACGTGAAGAAACTGGACTCCCATAAATTGCTTTTGGGAATGTATAACCACTTTGGAAAACAGCTTGATAGTTTCTTAGAAAATTAAACATATTCTTACTAGCAGTTCCATTCACAGTTATCTACCCGAAAGAAATAAAAATAATGTCCACACAAAGACTTGTCTATAAATGTTCATAACAGAACTATTTATAATACCCAAAAAGTGGAATATCCTAGATGTCCTTCAGCTGATGAGTAGATGGAACAAAATGTGGTATATCCATACAATAGCATGCTGTACTGCAAGATACACATATATACACATATACATACATACATACAGTAAAACCTTGGATTGTGAGTAACTGCGTGTGTTCTGCAAGACAAGCAAACATTTCTAATAAATTGTAACTTGATAAACAAGCGATGTCTTGCAATGTTAGTGATATGTGATGCTGAACATCACGTGATCACAACTGAGCCAATGGTTCTTCTCTCTCTGCGTGATGGTGGGTGATCGTCTCCCATGCTTGGATGCTTGGTCTCAGGCCGTGGTATGTGGAAGAAATCAGTGATTTTTAGAACATCAGAAGGTGCCCACAACTGGCACTAGTGTATTTTTTGTCACTTTCAAGCACCTATGGACAGGTCTTTGCTTTTCCATACAAGAGTAAGCTTAGGAATACTTTGCTTCATTCTAGATCAGGCAGCCTGCAGATACAGACCGTTTCCTCTGCTGCCTTATTGCCAGTTACATTAAATACAGTATATGACAAGAGTTTATTAATACTGTACTGTAGACAATATCTGTGCGAGCGTATACAGTGGTCCCCATGCAGAAAACTGATTCCATTGAACCAAGAGAGAGCAGTGATTCTGTTAGTGAAAGTCATCCTACACAATACCCCTCCTCTCTAGTCTCCCTCACAACAGCCAGGAAGGTTTTCAAAGGTAAGTGCGGGTTAATTTATTTTTCCTTATAGTTTGGATTTTTTTTTAATGTTTATTTATTTCTGAGAGAGAGAGACAGAGTGTGAGCAGGGGAGGGGCAGAGAGAAAGGGAGACACAGAACCCCAAGGCTCCTGCCTCCAAGCTATCAGCGCAGAGCCCGATGCAGGGCTTGAACCCACAAATCATGAGATCATGACCTGAGCCAAAGTCAGCCACCCAGATGCCCCTACAGTTTGGATTTTTTTTATTATTTTGTATTACATTACAGTATTGTAATCATTTCTATATTAATATTTTGGGGTTGTGGAACGAATCATCTGAGTTTCTATTATTTCTTATGGGGAAATTCGCTTTGATATACAAATGCTTTGGATTACAGGCATGTTTCCAGAACAAATTATGCTTGCAAACCAAGGTTTTACTGCATGTGTGTGTGTGTGTGTGTGTGTGTGTGTGTGTATATATATATATATATATATATATATATATATATATATATACTGGAAATATATATTTCCAGTATATATACTGGGGGGAGGGGGGGTACTGGAAATATTCCAGAACTGGATTGTGGTGATAAATACACATCTGACTCTTGATCTCATCTCAGGTGTTGATCTCAGGTGAGTTCATGTTGGGCTCTGCATGGTGTAAAGCCTACTTAAAAAATAATACACAACTCCATACATTCACTCAAAATCACCAATGTGTGTACTTACAATGAGTGAATTTTATGGTATGTAAATTATACCTCACTAAAGCTGTTAAACAACACCAAGGGAAAAAAAAAAGAACTAAAAACCACTGTGGAAATCAAGTGTTCATTTGCATCTCTTCCCAGAAAAATCTCTCCTACACCCTTTTCACTAAAATACTGTCTCTTTATCCACTGTGACAAGCAGAGATGCCCCAGACTGGGGACTGAGGGTCAACAGGAACTGCCAGGTTTGGGACCTTGTGTTTGAACAACGTACCCTATCCCCCCTTCACATCTCCCACATATCCATTGATTTGTGGATAATTTAGAGTTATAATCCTAAATTTCATCATGAAGGCTGAACCTGGTATCTGGTTTCTACTTCTGGGGTCTATCCACTCCCAACTGCATCTCTTGGTTCCCAAGTTCAATTCTGTCCTGGACACTGGTTTTATTTCAGCCTTATTCCTCAATGCAGAAACCTGAAACAAAAACTCTGTATACCATTCCAGACCCCAGGCCAAGAGTCTTACTTAGACTGGCATCAGCTAGCTTCTCCCTAGTTCTGGGGTGAAATAGAGTTCCGGCAGTATCTCATAAGCTAAAGGGTATATCCCAGGGATTCTCATCCTTCTTCAAAAATGAGGACCCCTTTTAAATGTCAAAATATTTTTCAAACCCACACTCAGTAGTAATTGTACTTTTAGTACCAGCTGACTAAAAAAGTACAGAATGACAAAACGCTATGCTAGCGTAAATGCTCTTAAGTAAATTTGCATTGTATTAATCATACTCACATCTACATTTACCAGGAAGGAAAATCTGCTATTTTTTAAAAGGGAGAAATACTTAACTCCAGCTGCTTCTGCATTTTGAGAAAGTGCAGAATTCATGTCGGGGGGGGCGGGGAATTTTTTCCTCAAGATGATGCAGACTTAAGTTGTGAAAGGGAAGGCTCAAGATTAATCTGATGAGTGAGATAGAGATTGATGGGAAATAATTTGTTTTGCATCATAAAATAATAAAGATCTCTCAAGTAGTTCTCAGGAAGCTTAAGGGAGTGGTAGCTTTTAGATATTGTTTTGTTATTGGGGGGGTGGGCAAAAGAGAGGAAGAACCCCAATATACTGAAAGAAGTGTTGAGGGGGAAAGCTTCAATGGGAAGAGAGTTGAGCACGAATTCAGATCATTACTTCTTGGAGCAAGGACCCGGATGCTGTCAGACAGGCACAGCCCACAGCATGGGAAATCCACTCCAGGAAACGTGCTTTCTGACCATTTCTTGAGTTGTCTCTTTAGAATCATAAGAATTACAAGCGAGCTTCACAGATACTGGGAGATTCCAAGCATCTGAACTAGTAAAACACACACGGATCAGAACGCCAACATAGGACCCATAGTCCCACTAAGTCTATCATTTCAAAGGCAGTTATAACATCCTAATACTACAGCTAAGCATCATTCTCCACTTACAAAAAAGTACCCTTGCACATACATTTTGATTTTTGCCACCAAAATATCCTATGAGAAAGGTATTATCAACCCAACTCTACAATGTGAAAATTGAGGCTCAAAGAAAGTGAAATGATATCTTACAGTTAGTAAGGAAGTGACAGAATGAGACCTCAAAGCAGGACCTTTGGATTCCAGATGTAACGTTTTCTACGTCATCATTGGTATGCAAAATGAACAGAAAATAAAAAATAAAGAGAGTCAGGGCATCAGAATTCTAATTAATTTCATTAGGTTTCAATAGCCAACAGAGAACGCCTCAGAAGTCAAAGAATTAATGAGCAGTACTCTAGACAGAGTAGGTGCTACTGATAATTTTACTATTTCCTGCTTATCGACAATATGAATATTCATCATTAAATCATTCAACAAATGTTGACTGTTTATCTTGAGCCAGCACATTGGCAAAAGCCAAGTTTCAGTAATTCCAGCTTGAATATCATTCAATGATGCTACTGATAAACAGCGTGACGGTATTCTTCCCTTGACGGTAAGAACCTGATTCACTGCCACTGTGGTTTGTGGGCATTCCTGAGCTAATGAAAACCCCATGTTTCCTAAAGAACAAAAACCATGTGTCCTGAAAGATGTTAATTACAGTCACACACAAACCATCTGCCTACACTGCTTTTAAATATATAACCAGATAAACACAGAAGCCCATTCATGGCATTTTTCATTCTGGAGCGTCCAAGATTAAGGCCAAAGTCATTGCTAACAAGTTGCCCAATTACAGTTGAGCAATAACCTGGGCCAGAGTCATTACAGGAAAACGTGACTCAGTTAAGTTCTTGTTCTCAAAGAAAAGGAAATAAAATAAGCAACCGTCTCAACTAATATAGTGGCATTCACTGGTCTTTCCTCACCTGGGCTTATGGGAGAATCACTGGATAAGATATTAGTCCGATGTGCCTTCCAAGTTCTGGTTCTGCCACTTAGCAGTCAGTTGCTTCAGGCAGGCACTTACTGTCTCTGTGCTTCGGTTTTCTCTTTATAAAACATGAAGGCTGGACTACGTGATCTCTAGAAGTTTATATCAATCAAAATCTCAGCAAGAAATAAATTGCACCCTCAAATTAGGATAATTCAGGGAAACTACAGAGGTATGAGCAGGGGTAGGGGAGCTATAAAGGACAGTGCAGCAATAGAACAATCATCACCCCACACGCAAAGGGAGGAGGGCAGGAGGCAGCTACAGGACCCAGAAGGAAGGAGTCAGGGAGCAAGAGCCACCTTGAGGGGAACAGTGACTTCCAGTCAAGGAGCACAGTAAGTACAAGATGACCCTCAGGAAGGGTAGGATCTCCCTTTGATATCATATCTTCCCTAACCTTGCCACCAGCTGAACCCAACTAGAAGCCACAGAGCATATCGGTTTCCCAGGGAAGAGAGCAGAGCAGAGCAAAGTAGAGAGTAGACTCGGAGATCTGAACTAGCGTAGGTCCCTTCCAGTTTTAATATTCTCTCATTCTGTTTGTCTGGTAATTTGGAGGGGACAACTTGACCCCACCTGGCCTCTGGCATGCCAAACCTGGAACTTCTGGACGATCAGGGGTAGGTAAGGACCAACACACACACCAAGGCCAACCCCTATCCTATCACTGTACAGAATATTTCAAGATGCTGATGTGGCCCTAGGTGAACCTCCAAGGTCTAGATACGTTATTTGATTTTTGTCTTTAAAAGAAGACACATGATCTACCAGGAACAGACCATACTTTCGATTCCCTTCTCTGTGAAGCATAAGAGTTAAGACATCAGCTCTGGAATCAGGCATACCCAAGTTTGATTCCAGATTCTGACCCTGAGTAACCTGATGAAATTATCTAAGCTTTTCCATATTTGTAAAATGGGAGTAACAGAACCTAGTGCACAAGACTGTTGGGACGAGTCAATGAAATGGTCAGCACGTAGCACAGAGTCCTACAGCTACAGGGTAATGTTTAATCCTTCACTGGGCACTTATCTAACAAAAATTTCTTAGCAACTGTTAATGACTTTTACCTGCATTACCTTTCTCTTCCTTCATTCTGACTCTGAGGATTCCTTTCACACAACTTTCTAGGGTTCCTAAAATGCCAACAATTGAGCAGGGATTTTTACTGAAGTTACAACCATGAAATGAATTTGTTTGAAGAGTCATCACCTTAGACAGAAGGAAATTAATAGCTTTCAGTGGAAAACTGTTCATTTTGAAAATATAAATCTTACACACCGAAAATCAAATCAAATCTAAATAAAATAAAAATCAATCATCACATAATGCCATTTGAAAAATATAATTATAAAAAGGAAACTTGGATTCTTTTCAAAAAGCTTCATTTTGGCTAGTGTCTTTTGTGACTACATAATCCCATTTTTTTAAAAAAATGTTTTTTTTAATGTTTATTTATTTTTGAGACAGAGAGAGACAGAGCATGAATGTGGGAGGGTCAGAGAGAGAGGGAGACACAGAATCCGAAACAGGTTCCAGGCTCCGAGCTGTCAGCACAGAGCCCGACGCAGGGCCCAAACCCACGGACATGAGATCATGACCTGGGCCGAAGCCAGACGCTCAACCGACTGAGCCACCCAGGCGCCCCCATAATCCCATTTTTTAAAAACCTGGGGGACTTTGCTATTACCTATAGATACACTTAAGAAATTAAAAGGATGGGTAAGAGACCACCATGACTATAAAAGAGAGTACGGAAATACAAAATGTTAAGAGTAGAGAGAACATCACGTTTTGGATACCTAGCTGGAGAGAGGGGAAGAAATTAGTAAAGAGGCTGTTGGTGCTGCAGAAGCCAAGATTCTAAGACATCGCAACTGAGCTGTGCACACATTCGTCCAGCCCGCCCACATTTCCAGAGTGCGTTCTTGGTCCCTGGCCCTGGGGAAGGCGTCACGTGGGCAAATCCTACCAGCCCTTCAGACATTGCTTTTGCTCTTGGAGTATCCAAGGTCTACTGGGGGAGATAGACTCATAAACAATCATCCAGAGAACATGACGGACATTGTGCCGTAACATGAACAAATCACTATGGGAAGAGAAGGGATCAGATCACTGAAGGCTTGCTATCCATTAGCTTCTGCTGTGCAACAAACTGCTTTAAAACCTTGAAGTTTAGGGGCGCCTGGGTGGCGCAGTCGGTTAAGCGTCCGACTTCAGCCAGGTCACGATCTCGCGGTCCGTGAGTTCGAGCCCCACATCAGGCTCTGGGCTGATGGCTCGGAGCCTGGAGCCTGTTTCCGATTCTGTGTCTCCCTCTCTCTCTGCCCCTCCCCGTTCATGCTCTGTCTCTCTCTGTCCCAAAAATAAATAAAAAACGTTGAAAAAAAAAAATTAAAAAAAAAAAAAAAAAAAACCTTGAAGTTTAAACACCAGCCATATATTCAGCTTGCTATTCTGTAGGTCAGCTGCACTGTTCTGGTCCCGGAAGATTCAGTTCATCCCAAGTGGGTTTTCTCGTGTCTGTGGTCAGGTGATAGCAGCTCATGAAAATCTCATCTGCCTGACTGGGGACTGGCAGCCAAGGAAATAGGGGGACTAAGCCATGAGTCTCTCATCACCCAGCATAGGCTTCTTCACACGGTAGTAGTCACAGGGTCCCCCAAGGCAGCAAAGGTAGGCAAGTTCCAGCACACATGCTCTTTTCAAGTCTCCACCTCAGTCATGTTTGCTAAAGTCCCATTAGCCAAAGCAAGGTGTAAGGCCAAGCCTAGAGTCAATGTGACAAGGGCTGTAAAGTCTCACACGAAAGGCACGTGCATAAAAGAATGGGAAGAATTTGGGGGCATTTTTATCATAATTTACACATAAGTGACATTTGAGGGAAATCTAATAACAGTCTCTTAGGAATTTACCAGGATAGGAGCTATTCCCTGGAAGAAGAATCAAGACAGGAACCAATGCGGAAATGTAAAAATGCCTCTGACTCACCCAAGATAAAGCAATGAGAGGCTCTGGAGGCAAGGTTACATCTTATTATGTGATTTCCCCTTTTGTGCAAGTGTATTTGAATTATCCATAGCTGTAGTGGATCCCATTATACTATTTCCAGCATCTAGTCTTGCCTCTGGGACTCAGATGCTAACCCCATAAGGTTGCTGGGGATGTTCATGTAATGCACCATGCAGTTAAAAACTCTGTTATGTTGGCCACCTTTACAAATAGACCTTAATGACAGAACATCCTGAAAATGGAATCCACAGTGACTTTATAAATCGTGTGAAGCAGAACTGTGCCTTCAAAGTCAGAAAAAAAATGCTCCTGGCAGCTACGATGAGGTCCCCACTCAGGGAGAAAGGAAACAAGGCCTACCAGAGCAGAACTGAATCATAAGTGGCATGGCTTCTATGTCCCTCATTTTCCCTGCCTACTTGTTTCATACCCAAGACCCAATCAAATAAGTCAATTTTTTGCTTGCTTGCTTCATTCATTCATTTATTCACTCGCTTACGCATCACATATTTACTGAGCACCTTCCACATGCCAATAGAAGCTGGGAACAAACAGAGATGAATAAGATGCCCCTGTCCCCAAGGACCCCAGCATTTGGGGAAGAAATATAAACAGGTACATTTCAGCATGATGATAATAGAGAATGAATTTCAGGGTGCTAAGGGAGAGTGTGCGAAGAGAACCCAACTCAGACCTCGGTGTCAGGGAGAGCTTCCTAGAGACCATGATGTGTTAGCTGAATCTTGAAGAATGTTTAGGAAATAGGAGGAAAGGAGAGAGCATTCCAGGCAGAGGAGACAACAGATATTAGGATACAGAGGCAAGGGAGGATGTGGTATATTCAGGAAAAACGGAAACAGCCCCCATACTTTCTGTGACACTCAGGAAGTACACACAGAAAGAGCAAAAGCAGGAGACAGCTAGGATGTCATCTGACGGGGGATGATGTGCCACCAACCACCTTCTCCCCATTATCTACAACATTATGTAAGGTACCAGCTGTTTACCCTTCCTGACTGACCCACTGAACACACACCAGCATGAAGAAATTCAAGTCCCTGACTTGCCTCAAGCAGTGTCTGAACTTAATCATGAAATTGACTTTAGCCCCTATTTCTGGCATCAATGGACAGGTAGGGTGGTTTGGGGGCAGGCTGGCATTCCCTGAAGCCTCATCAAGACCCCACACAGACTCTTCCTGCAGGCAGACTTGATTTACTTATCACTTTCAGAATGAAAGAAGACAGGAGAGTCAAGAAGGGCACCAGTAAGCCCTCCAATTCAAACAGCTCTAACCCCAGGATGATGTCCTGACTGGCTGGCAGAACTCAAGTCCCCACCACAGCCCAGAGCTGGACATGAATAATAGTAATAATAACAATGCTCTCAATCTGTGGGCATTTTATAAGAGGCAAGCCCTCAGCTGAACTCTTCTTGGATATAATCTTATTTATTCCTCATATTAACTCTATGGAGATATTTATATCATTATGAGGAATGAGGTTTAGAGATAAGGTATAGTGACTTATGTAAGGTCACAGGAATCACAGAGACAGAATCTGTATCCTGTCCCATTCTCTGGGACCTTTCCTAACCCAAACTGCCTTATTTTACTCCCAAGTTTACCAGATACATTTATTCATTGAGGAGTATGTTTGCATCCCGCCTGGTCTACATGAGCCTGTAGATGATGAATTAGACACGGTCTTGAGCTAAAGGTTTCTGCTCTAGTAGGATATTCATTAATTCATCCATCCATTCATTCAGCTAATGATTAAGCACCCACTGTGTGCTAGGAATGTTGTAGGTGCAGAAGAAGTAGAAGTAAAAAACAAAGTCAAAGTTCTCGCCCATTGTAATGGAACTTAACACGTGTACTTAAGGAATTATCACTAGGATACAACGCAGCAGCCGCAGAGCTCAAATGTACGTTGCCTGACTCCCAGGTTAAGTAGCTATCAGTGAAACTTCTTGAAAGATCTTTTTCTAGTCACCGTCTCCACGTCTTTCCTCTCATCGTCTCTGCCTCACTCCATCTGGGCTTCCATTCCACTGCTCCATTGAAACTACTCTTCTCAGGATGACTAGGCCTCAAGATCACCAAATTGGCCATTTTTCTGGCCTGGCCTTGCAACACCATGTGACATAGTCGATATTCTGTCTTTTTCAAAATACATTTCCCTTAATTTCCACGATGGCACATTCTCCAGGTGTTCCTCATATTGCACTGACCATCCCTTTTTAAATGTGGCTAACCTCTCCTCTCCTCTTGACCTCTGAATGTTTTCTCTCCCTAAGGCTTGGTATCCAGGCCCCTGTTCCTATCTATTCTCTCCCATCCTATGCCTTTAAATATCACTTACGATGACATCCAAATTTGGATCTCTAGTCCTGAATTCTCTCTGGAACTCTAACCACTTACATCAAAATGTCCACCAAGACCAAACTTATCATCCAAAGTTGGACTCTTGATTTTTACCATCAGTCCTACTACTTTCACAGTCACTAAACCTCATTCCTGTTTACGGACTGGGAAAGTCAGTAAACAGCATCTGTGAAAGCTACTGGGTAGCTTGAGCCCAAAGCACGTCACCCTTCATTCTTCTCTGTCCCTCACTCCCCACGTCCAACCCTGAGTCCTGCAGATGCACCATCAACACCCCTTGCATCCCTCCACTTTTCTCTATCTTCGCCATTACCGATTATCTCTTCTCTTGACTACTGCAGAAGCCTTCCAGTTGGCCTCCCAGCTTGCAGTCTTACCCTTCTCCAATCCATTCTCCGCAAGGTAACCATAGTGAACTATTAAAATTGTAAACGGGATCATGTCACCCTACACTCCAAACTCCGCAATGGATCCGCTGCACGTGGCATAAAATCCAAACTCCGCCTGGCCCAAATCCCAACATAATTCGTGACCACTGCTCTACTTGTGTTTCCTTCCAGGCTTTCCCGTGATCCCCTACTCCAATCACCTGGTCCAAGGCCTTGACCGGCTGCTGCCTTTCCAGAGTGTTCTTCCTCCTGATCTTCACAGAGCCAGCTCCACCACATTACTTACATTTAGTGCATATGTCACCTCTCCAGAAAGGTCTTCCATGAGTACCCACTCTAATCCATACGTTGCTCTGTTTTAATTCTCCATATGGCACATATTACCAATGAATTAGTGTGCTTTTAAAAAACATTTCTGTGTCCTATTTATTCTTGCTAGAATATAAGATCCAAGAGAGAGAGAGAGACCTTATTTGCCTTGTTTAGGATACAGAAGAGTAACTAATGAAGACTGAGTAATCAATAAAGGTTGAAGAAGTGAATAGATGAATCCCCTATGACTCCCACAATAAGAAAAAACAATTGTGATATGTTAAGAAGTTGCTTTTAAGGACTATTGCCTTTGTGACCCAGAAAGGAAGCCAGAGTGGCAGGGGCCAGCAGTATCCCCAAAACAATCAAGTGTGAAAGCACAAGGCAATCTACTTATCACAATGGAAGAATTTTCAAAGACTTCTATTGAGAATATCAGAGACTTTTTCACACCAAACATACAGAACATGTATTCAGGCAACTGGACCAGATAGATTATAGCTGGACTGGAGCACACCATTGAAGTCTCTCAGGTTTAAGCATTAATACTTGCAGTCCCTTGCGAGTGGGTGGTTCTGGTGGATGTTCCAGATGAAAGAACCATTTGGAAGAAAGAAAGCTATCCAGCTACCATTCTCTGAAAGAGCAGAAAATATTATCAGAATGCCCAGAAATATAGAATGTTCAGGAATGTGAATCATAACAGAACCCATGATCAAAGTGAGAATGCAAACCGGCAAAATGGGCCAAAATAAAGCTCCCCACATAGATGCACTGGGAATGTGCCCCCCAGGTCCCCCAGCTGGTCTGTCCCCAGAGGCGGTCAACCTGTGCTTCACTACAACATCGGAAGAGTGAGCATTTAGGTCTGACCCGGGAGCCATCATTTTGCAGCAGTCCTCAGCAAGAATTCTTTAGGCACAGAAAGACTATTCAAAAAACAGACCAGAGTACCTGGGTTTTTATTGACGGAAGCACTCAAACAATCCAATTGTTTGCAACCAGAAGCTAAATGACTCAAACTTCCAAAAAGGTCATCGCTCACAGGGATTGACTGCAAAGCAAAGGTATAAGCTACCTTTTTAAGGGTCCAAATTTTCTGATATGTGAATAAATAATCTTAATTTATGCTCAACTGGACAACCTCTTGAAGATGGGGCCATGTATTTACCCACCTCTGTATCCCCCCCAGTACTTAAATATCTAGTAGACAAATAACAAGGGTTTGCCTATTAAAGAAATCTCAGCTCCACCATCTCCTCTAGCTTGCTCATGCATCCTCTCTCTCCTCTCTTCCTCTCTCTCTCTCTCTCCCTCTCTCTCTCTCTCTCTCTCTCTCTCTCACACACACACACACACACACACACACACACCTGGCTCTCTATTAGGACCTGCTGCTCAAGAGTCCATCTTAAACCTGTGAAGAAGCAGATCCTGATATTCCGTAATGACTTACCCTAACCCCAACCCAAAAGCTAACAGATGGCCTGGAGTGGAGACGTCCTGGATCAGCAACGGAGGAGAGGGTGCCAAAACACACCTGGCCCCTAGGATATTAGGTGAGAGGCTCTGCACTTAGGCTAACATAATTACTGTCATCGCTGTCCTCTGTGGAAGTCAGCAGAAACTATCTAGTGCTTGATGATATTCCAAAGGCAACACCCTTCGGGCCCAAAAGACCTAAGTCAGTCATTTTCCCAGCCAACTGTGATCCCACTACTTTCTTCTTGTGTGCTCTTGGGCAAGGTATTTAACCTCTATGAGCCTCCCTTTGCTCATCACACAGGTGGCCAGAATGAGAGTGCCCCCGGAGTGGTCATGGGGATGAGATGAGATGAATTACATGAAGCCCCCAGCAGCGGACCGGGCCCACAGTGTGCACTCAACAAATAATATCGCAACAGCCAGTTACTGTGCTCTGCTACTTGGGAAGCATCTTCCTGCCTGATACCTGTCGCTCTCCTTCTGGGATGTGTGAGCTTGGCTGCAAATGTGTCTTTCGGCTGAAAGAAAAAGTCTCTGGGATTTTCATTCAATTTTGCCTGCATTTCCGTCTGCTTCATGGCACAACAATGGTGATAATAAAGACACAATCCGTGGCTCGAAACTGGTAAGGATTCATATCACTAGGGCTTTGTTAAAGTCAGTGTTCTGCATATGTATGGAGAGCAGAGAGTGACTCACCAGCCTACTACACCCGGATAGGACAACCCATTGGGGCTATCCCACTGCCTCCGTACCACTTCTGTTCCAGCAATCTCCAGACCCTAACTTGGTTTCCCAAGGAAACTTCTACGTTATCACCAAGAAGGTGTCACAGAATGCTGGAGAATAAGAAGTCAAGGTCTGCCGGACCTTTGAGAATATGAGATACCCAACCTTCTCAACTCAACCCACCATGATTAACTAAACACTTACCATGTGCTAAGTACTATGCTGGGGATGGGGACACAGTCTCCAACAGGACATCCTGCCATGCGGAGTGTATGGATGATTGATCCCACAAATCATGTGTTCATTACAGTTAATTTCACAAACCATTCCTTACAAATTAAGGTGTTAGTAAGAAAAAATGCGGATAGTAAGAAAAAAAGACTGTTTAGACAATCTGGAGATTCTAGGAAACTTGCATGGGACAGTAACATCTAATCAAGGACCTGTCTGAAAAGTGGTAAAAATTAGCCAGCCAAAGAGGTAGAACAGTGTGGGGGGAGGAGGCAGGGGGTACAATAAAAAGACCTGTGAAGGCCCTGAACATCAAAATGTCAAGGAATAGGAGGAAAAAACCAAAAAGGTTGCCTGAATATTCAGGACTTGGGGGAGATAGGTAGGTAGGTAGGTAGGTAGATAGGGAGACAGACAGATGGGTAGAAAATGGAATTGAATCAAATCTTGGGCAAAAGTTGGCAGACTGCAGCAGGTCACATGTGGCCTGCCTGTTTTTGTATAGCAACCCCAGCTAAGAATGGTTTTTATATGTTTAAAAAGTTGAACAAATAAGAAGGAAGAATATTTAATGAGATGTGAAAATTACATGAAACTCAAATTTCAGTACCCATAAGTAAAGTTTTATTAGCACACAGCCACTCCCATTCATCTACAAATTGTCTATGTTCAAACTACAGTGGCAGAGTAGTTACAACGGGGACCACATGGCACACAAGCCTAAAATATTTATGGAAATATTTATCTAGCCTTTTACAGAAAAATGTTTATCAACCCCTAATCTAGTGAACTAAGGCAGAGGTCAAATTGTATAATCTTTTAGGTCACATTAAACATTCAGGACCTTATCTCAAGAGTAGGGGAACTCATTAACCCATTAAAGAAGCAAGAAAACACCATCATGGAGTAGTGCCCAAACCCGTCTGCACATTGGACTAGCCTGGAGCTTCCAAAATAGGGGTGCATGAGTCCTACCCCCTGAGACTGTGCATTAGTTGGGCTTATGATGCCCTGGGTGTGCGCTGTGGAATTTTCTGAAGATTCCTAGGTGATTCTAAAGTGCAGGTAAGCTCGGGAACCACAAATAAAATCACATTTGCTTTTTCATTTTTTTTTTTACTTTTTAGTTATTTCCCATTTATTTATTTTGAAAGACACAGAGAGAAAAGGAGAGGCAGATACGGAGAGAGAGGATCCCGAGCAGGCCCCACACTCAGCATGGAGCCCAATGTGGGGCTTGATCTCAAGGCTGTGAGATCATGACCCAAACAGAAATCAAGAGTCAGATGCTCAACCGACTGCGCCACCCAGACCCCCCTACATTTGCCTTTTTAAATTTTTTTAATGTTTACTTATTTTTGAGAGAGAGAGAGAGAAAGACAGAGCATGAGAAGGGAAGGAACAGAGAAAGAGGGAGATGCAGAATCTGAAGCAGCACAAGCCTGACATGGGGCTAGAACTCATGGACCATGAGATCATGACCTGAGCTCAAGTTGGACGCTCAACTGACTGAGCCACTCAGGTGCCCCCCTGCATTTGCCTTTTTAAAAGATCATCCTAACTCAGGGGTTCTCCATCTGGCTACACATGAGAATCACCTGGGTGGTATCTTCAAACATACTGCTGGCCAGGCCCACCCAGACCAATTAAATCAGGATCTCTCTCTCCAAGAATTGCTAGTTTTTTAATTGCCCAGGTGACTCTAATCTTTAGCTGGGGTTACACATGCTGCATTAACATGGGGCAGTAGATACAGGGAGCCCCCTGGGAGGCTACATTGAGTGGTCCATATGAAAGATGATAGAGGCTTGGGTTGAGTTCCTGGAGATGCCAGTGGGGAGAAGGAAAGTGAAAGGATAATCAGCAGGACTTGGTGATTGGATGGTGAGAGTGGGGGGCTGAATGGGAAGTTTCAAAGATGGTACCCAAATGTCTAGCAAAGCAAATGGGTACAGACTGATGTCACCAATTGGGCTGGGGGCACTGGAAGAAGAACAAGTTTGGGGGGTGAGAGCATTAGCTCTGTTCTGACATATTGAGAGGGAGGGGCCTATGATGGAGTTAGTCAGACTGAGGCTATAAGGGAGGCTAGAGTTAAATCATAAAGGGCCTTGACTGTTCTCCTCATGCAGCAAGAAATGGCTACAGTGATATAGGGGAACCCATGGGGTAGACACTGTTCCTCCCACACAGAAGGTGTGTGTTCCCTTAGCTTCCTCATCTACAGAATGGGATTAAAAATGCTCACACTCTCTCTTGTTCATCTTCGGCCAGCAGAGACATTCAGTGACAGACACTAAATAAATACGCTTACCGACACTCACTAAACACCCTTGCTGTGAAGATTAAATGAGATATTATATGTCAAGTCTCCAGGAATTTATGTAGCACAAAAGGCTCTCAAAAATGGTAGTTGTTATTCCTACAGGGTTTCCAAAAAAGAATGGTACTGTGATACCCTCAATGATGTTTTACCATGTATACATGTGGACATCCATGGGAAGGACAAGCGAGTGGGGTAAGAAACTGGCACCTTCAGCAGCTGTGAGAGACAACATAATGGTATCTGTTCACCCATTACTAAGAAGTCAGGATTCTAGCAACCCTGTGGAATCCACAGCCCTCCAGAGTCCAGGCTACCCTTCCAGCATGCTGTTCCTCCTTCCCCAGTGTGGCCCTCTGTCGACCAAGATGACAGCGAGACCTCCAGTCACCATACTTAAATTCCAGGAGACAAGATGGAAGCAAAGACAAACAAAAAGAGGAAGAAGGCCCACACCAAATGTCTTGAAAGAAGTTTCCAAGAAGCTGAAACACAATACTTCTACTAACATCTCTGGAGTCAAAATTTGGTAACATGGCCACACCTAGCTGCAGGGGAGATGAGAAAATGTAGACTTTATCATGGGCAGCCATATTCCCAGGTGAAAACAGGAATTCCTGTAACTGAGGAGGAAGGGGGTGACGGGCGTCAAGCAAAGGCAACCAGCAGCATCTGCCACAAGCAGACTTGGGCTTTTCCTCACGTGGATGCCTTCTGGCTCCCTCTCTGTAAGTTCACTCACAGACTGATTCACTGCCTCCAGCCTCTTGGCATCTGCTGTTCCCCTTGCCTGGAAACTCTCCTGCCCTTCGATCACCAGTGTAATTCAACATTTCTCCTGAGACCTCGGTCAGGATTTAAGTCCATCTCGGCCATACCTAAACTTCTACTCTTTTCCTTAAATATATTTACATGGGGCGCCTGGGTGATTCAACTGGTTAAGCGTCCAACTTCGGCTCAGTTGGTGAGTTCGAGCCCCACATTGGGCTTTCTGCCATCAGCCCAGAGCCCCCTTTGGAACCTCTATTCCTCTCTCTCTCTCTCTCTCTCTCTCTCTGCCCCTCCCCCACTTGTGTGTGCATGCGCATGCTCTCTCTCAATCAAAAATTAATGAACATTTTTTAAAAAGTAGTTTATGGGAATTGTCACTCACAAAAGAGAGGAAGACCTGCTTAATCTCCTCCCTCTCACCCTTTCGTAGCAAAGGAAGAAGAGGATTCTATCAACTCATAAAGTGTATCTACAAGCTGAAAATTAATTTAGAGATGAGCAAGGATGACTTCTTCAAAAAAAAAAAAAAAAAAAAGGCAATCCAGAGAAGCCAGAACGCACCCTGTGCTGCTGATCGTAGCAGAATTAAAGCCAAGAGCACAACTCACATCGTCAAAGTGAATGAGTCACAGTACCTGGCGAGGAAGCAAGACTCCAGCCAGACCCCAGTCAGAACTAAGGGTTATGGCTCCTGCAAATACAGATGAGTTCCTTTAACTGTTAACAGCCCAAAGATGACCCCTGCCCTCACACACGAAGCTAAAAAAAGGAATGGTTGCTGACAGCACTGGAACAGTAACTGCACCGGCTCAGATTAACCATCCATCTGATGTAAATCCAGATACACCTCACAAGATGTCGTCAAATAAATCCTTTTGCCCTTTTGATTATAAAACAAAAGGTACATGCAGGAAATCACCTAGAACATACATGGATGCTTTTACAGTAATTTTAAAAATGAACACTCATGTAATTACCACTACAGTCAAGACATAAAACATGATAGCACTTCAGAAGCATGCCCAGAAGTAATCACTCTCCTAGTTCTCATGATATATAGTTCTTTCCTTTCCTTTATAAAATTTCCACTTACGTAGGTCTCTAAGCAGGGTTGTTTGTTTCAAATTTTTATCATAATGGAATCGCGTTATACGTGTTCTTTGGGACTCTGCCGCTTCTGCTCATCATTGTGTTTGTGGCCCCAAAGTATTTATGGATGAAATGACATGACATTGAAAATTTGATTTAAAATACTGTGAAGATTGGAGGAGCTGCAAAGGATATGTTGAATAAATTGGCCATAAATTGATCACTGTTGAAGCCAGGCAATGGACACATTAGATTCTTCATACTATACCCTTCACTTTTAAATATGTTTCAAATTTTTATAACCAAATATTGTTTAAGTTACTTTGTGAGATTTGTTTTAACCAGTTTGTTCATTTCCATTACCATATGGTAATGGTTCTCTAAGGAGGGCGCCCAACGCAGGAGCCTCAGAATCATCTGGGAATTTGCTTGAAATGCAAATTATTTGGCTCCCCCCAGACTTACTGAATTAGAAACTCTTGGGGTAGGACCCAGCAGTCTGTGTTTTAATAAGCTCTCCAGATAGTTCTGATACATGCTCAAGTTGGATAACCACTACTGAATAGTATTCTATTGTGTAAATGTAGCACAATTTATTTATCCATTCTATTATTGATACACATATATATTATTTCAAGTTTTAGGATTCCAAGTTTGTGGATATTACAAATATTCCTGTACAAGACTTTTGGTGACAAGAATCTCTTTGATACATACCTCACGGTAAAATAGCAAAATCATAGGGTGCATGTATGTTCAACCACACACAATAATGCCAAACTATGTTCGAGATGATTTACCAATTCACCATCCTACTAGTAATGTACGGAAGTGCCCTTCGTTCTACATCCTTGCCAACACTTAGTATTTTTCAGAGATTTTAATGGTTGCCCTTCTGGAGCATTAAACGCTTTTAAGCTTCCCAACTTGGGATAAAAAAATACATATTAGGGAACAGATATATTAGGAACTAGAACTCCAGACATGAAATCATAGTTTTGCAAATATGTTAGTTGGTGGGTTTGCATGGAATGGGCCTGATGGAGAAACTGAAAAGATCAGTGGGACTATACTTTGCAAAGCAACATGGACTCTGGTACAAACTGTCATTGATAAGTGAGGCAGAAACAAAGCAGAGACCTTATGGATGTGCTGAACACTTTCCATTTTATTCCCAGTGAAATGAAAAGCCAATGAAAGGTTTTCAGAAGAGCAATTCACATAATTGTACTCTGTATTTGTATATATTTAAAATATCTCAGGCACACATCCACTTCTAGCTATGATGAAGCTACTTGATGCTTCAGACCAATGCTTCTGCTGAAACAACTAAAAAAGCTTGATAAAGCACAAAGACACACACACACACACACACACACACACACACACACACACACATACACACACCCCTGCTTGTAGCCACCACAGAATTCTTGAGACAACCAGGAATTAAGGAAAACAAAATAATCCTGGAGAAAACAGAACCACAGAGCAGTGAGTCAAAATCCTGCAGGCACTCTTTCCCTTGAGACATTTGCCAAAACTAGGTGAGGGAAAGGGGCTGAGGATCCAGGCAAAAAACCTCAGCAGAGCTGCTTGTGAAGAGTCAACAATGTCAGAAGACATATTGGTAATCTCTTGAGGACAGAAAGACAAAATTAAAGACCTCAGAGGCCAACATCCCAGTAATAAGGAAGGGGCAGAAAACTAAGCCCAACACTTGGCTGGTATTCCCCTCAAGACATTGGTTGCATTCTGAAGTTGTATAGGGCAGGAGGCTAAGAAGCCAAGGAAGAAGGCTTTCCTTTTCCCAAAAGGCTTTCAGTGGGAGTTTTAGCAATCTACAGTGCTGAGGACAGAATAGAGTACTGAACAAGCCAGGGGGAGAAGTCACTGGGAACACCCCCTGCTCTCAGCTGAAATCCCAAGAAGGCTACATCCCAGAAAGAGGCATCAGCCAGTGGCAGACAGAACTCTATCAACACTAACACACAGTCTATAGTAACACAAACCCTAATTGGATTACAATAATCATTCCACCAATATGCCTGCCTACCAGCTATTTTCTCTGGAGGAAAATAACATCATCTACAGCATCTATAATTCTTCATAAAAAATGTTGAGTGTATAATCAAATTACTAGGCATGCCAAGACATAGACCCAAAATCCAGAGTTAAAAAACTGAAACAGATCACACACAAAGCAACCACAAGTGATTCAGATACTGGAATTAGTATAAAAAGAGCCTATGTATACTCAAGAATGTAATAACAAGAAGGAGAAATTACATGAAAAGGCAGAGAATTCAAATCAACAAAAAAGATCAAATACAGAAAAAAAAAAGAATCAAATGAAATTTCTAGGAGTGTGAAATTAATAACTGAATGCTGACCAACAGATTAGACATACCAGAAGAGATGATTAATAAATTGGAAGGCAGGTCAAAACTTTTGTAAAAATGAAGCACAGAGGAAAATGGAAAATGGAAAATAGAGTGTAAGAGACATGTGTGATAAGAGTAAAAGTTCCAAATTATGTAAATTTGAGACACAGAAGAAGAGAGAAAGAATGAGACAGCAAAATTATTTAAAAAGATAATATCCAACTGATTGGAGATATCAATGCAGAAGTACAAAAATTACTAAGAACCTCACCCAGAGCTGACAGCAAATAAACAGCAAAAATTAATCAATAATGCCAGACCTGGGAACAGCACAGAAAAACTAATAAAAACTAAAGACAAAGAGAAAATCCTAAAACAGCCAGAAGAAAAAAAGACACACTATCTTCAAAGGAATAATAATAATGTTGGTTAATGGCTGATTTTTCAACAGAAATGATGGAAGCCTGAAGACAATGGAATGATGTTTTAAAGTGCTAAAAAAAACCCTCAAATATAGAATTACATACTCGGAGAAAATGTCATTCAAAAATGATGGCAAAATTAAGGCATTTTCAAATAAGTAAAATCTGAGAGGACTTAGTACCAGCAAGCTGTCATTTAAAAAAAATGCAAATGAGGGGTGCCTGGATGGCTCAGTCGGTTGGGAGACTGACTTTGGCTCAGGTCATGATCTCGCAGCTCCTGAGTTCGAGCCCCACATTGGGTTCTGTGCTGACAGCTCGGAGCCTGGATCCTATTTCAGATTCTGTGTCTCCCTCTCTCTCTGCCCCTCCTCCGCTCGTATTCTGTCTCTGTCTCTCTCAAAAATAAACAAACATTAAAAAATTAATTAATTAATTAATTAATTTAAAAAATTCTAATGAAAGTTTAACTGGGCAGAAGAAAATGATCCCAGATAAAAACACGGTAATGTAGAGCAAAGCAAAGCTAAACATGTGGGTAAATAAGAGTGGCTATTAACTGTTTAAAATAACAAAAATAATAGATTAGATCTTTTAAATATGTAGATTAAAATGCATGACGACAAGAACACAAAAGATGTAAGGGGATAAATAAAATACAATAAGGTACATTACTATACAGCATAATATTTATCCAAAAGAAATGTAAACATGTCCACAAAATGACATGCGTATAAATAAATGTTTACAGTGGCACTATTAGTAATAACCAGAAACTAGAAACAATTCAAATGTCTATCTACAGGTGAATTGATAAGCAAGATAACTGGGATACTACTCACCAAATAAATAAAATACTGACAGACTAAAATCTATGGATGAATCACACATATACTGAGCAAAAGAAGCCAGAATTAAGAGTATATTCTCTATATAGGGGCTCCTGGGTGGCTCAGTCGGTTAAGCGTCTGACTTTAACTCAGGTCATGATCCCTCGCGGTTCATGAGTTCGAGCACCACGTCAGGCTCTGTGCTGACAGCTCAGAGCCTGGAGCCTGCTTCGGATTCTGTGTCTCCCTTTCTATCTGCCCCTCCCCTGCTTGCCCTCTGTCTCTGTCTCTATCTCTCAAAAATAAATAAACATTAAAAAAACTTTTTTTAAGAGTACATACTCTACTATTCCCTTTATATGAGGTTCTAACCAAGTAAAACTCATTCATGATGCTAAACAGTCAGGACAACAGTCATCCTCAGGAGCAGCAGAAACTGGAAAGGGGCAGAAGGTTGTAATATTCAATTTCTTGATCTAGTGGCAGACGACACTAAGGGGTTCACTTTGTAGAAACTCAGCACACTCTATGCTTAGGCTTATTCATTTCCCATATGTATTTCCAAAAGACATTTAAAAATGTATTTCGGACATACAGAAAGTTATACAAAGAAAAACAATACTGTATCAACCATTAGAATTAGAAACAAAACATTACCAGTATAGTTCCGTGAGCTAGTCCCTCATGACACCTCCATCCACCCCACCAGAGATAACCACTCTCATGAATTTGGTGTTCTCCATTCCTCTGCACTATTTTTTCCTTTATTCCTTAGATAAGCTCACCTAAACAACATATAGAACTGTTTTGCGGGGCGCCTGGGTGGCTCAGTTGGTTGAGGGCCCACTTCGGCTCAGGTCACGATCTCGCGGTCTGTGAGTTCGAGCCCCGCATCGGGCCCCTGTGCTGACAGCTCAGAGCCCGGAGCCTGTTTCAGATTCTGTGTCTCCCTCTCTCTGACCCTCCCCCATTCATGCTCTGTCTCTCTCTGTCTCAAAAATAAATAAACGTTAAAAAAAAAAAAGAACTGTTTTGCATGTTTTTGAACTATATATAAAATATAATGTGATTTCTATTTTTAAAAGATCATTCTAATAGGGGTACAAGGGAACTTTCTGAAATTATAAAAATATTCTACATCCTGGCTGGAGTGTTGGCTACATGGGTACAGACATTTGTCAAAACTCATCAGACTATGCATTTATTATCTTTGCATTTCACTACATGTAAATGTTATCTCACTTAGAATCAATTTTTTTTTAAACAATTTTTTTAATAAAGAGATCATTCTAGCTTCTTTATGGGCAATGGATGCAGGGTGGACAGAAGTGAAGCTAGGAAGGCGAGTTAAAATATTCCAGTAGACCTGATAAGTGTCAAACTTACCTACCTGAGGAGGAAGGAAACAAAGACAGGTTGTGGGCACAGTTCTTTGAGCAGCTTAACTCCAGTTACTGGAGGGAGAAGTGAGGCCAAAAGAAAATAGAAGATCAAGCTTGGCCCATTGAGAGAAAACACTGAAGACAAGAGAGGAGGGATCAAGGAAGGAACAAAATCCTCGGGGTAAAAGGAGATGGGAAGATGTGAGGTGTAGGTGGTTTGGCCTTGGCCGGGACACAATATCATCTCATTTTTTAACTGGACAGAAATAAAAACAGGTACAGATATAACATGAAAGACTGTTTGGTAGTGGAAGGATTACAGCGTTCCCATCCAATGACTGTTACTTTTTCAACGATCATGAATCATTCATTATCTGAAGAGGATGGGGAAGGGAATGCAGCCACCTAAGAAGAATGGCATGAAATTGCATTGGAAAAGGCTAGAAAAGCATCCAGGTAAGGTGGGGTGTGGCTAAGAAAAATCAAAGGCTCCATTTTGGATAAGTGAAATGCTCAATAGATAGCCAAACTCTTGCAATACAGTAAGAGCTCAAAAGCAAGATTATTATTCATCTTTAATTATGCTGCACAAAGCACACTGTAACCTAACCTTGAACTCAAGATGGAATGAATAAATGAAGACTAAAATTTTTCATATTTTCTTAGCACATTTTTGTATCATTGGTCATATTCTACAATGGAACTGAAGAAAACAACCTCTTTAGAAAGAATTCACCTTAGGGGCACCTGTGTGGCTCAGTTGATTAAGCATCCGACACTTTACTTGGGCTCAGGTCATGATCTCACTGTTGTGGGATCGAGCCCCAAGCCAGGCTCTGTGCTGATAGCGTGGAGCCTGCTTAGGATTCTTTCTCTCTCTCTCTCTCTCTCTCTCTCTCTCTCTCTCTCTCTCTCTCTCTCTCCCCTTCTCTCTCTGTCCCTCCTCCACCCCTGCACTAGCTCTCTGTCTCTCTCAAAATAAATAAACTTTACAAAAGAAAAAAAGAAATAATTCACCTTAGACATCAAACACATTTTCTTTTTTCTCATTTTTTTAAATTTATTTTTTATTTCTTTTTTTTATTTTTTCTCATTTTTATTTCTGTGTGTTCTTGGAAGAAAAGCAATCTGTGTCTTCTTCCAGTGTTAAGTTATTCATTCATCTAAAAAAATGACATGTTCCTCCACTGAAATAATTTTTAAGCAGAATTCACCAATGGGACACTTCTTATAGGAGGAAATAAGGAGACAGAATCTATATCCCTATGTAATATCACAATTTGTGACAATTGTAAGGATATACGTGACAAAGAAATTAGAAGCTCTTGCCAAGAAGGATTAACCTCTCTGTATCTGAGACATGCCTGCTGCTTGCTGGTAAGTCACATGTGCACACTGAGTGAAGAAAGCCTTTGGCTCATATATAGGAACCTCAGGGTCGTCCCAAGCCAAACCTGAACGTGCCCAGCAGAACAGAAGCACTGGCCGTGTTAGGACACGAGTTAGTATCAATTATGAAATGAAAAAATTATAAATGTACTTCTTGCACCATAAATTAATATTTGTTGCATTACACTAAATTCCATTTAAAAGGACTGCATTCATGCAAGAAGCTCAGACAGGCTTAGCGGTCCAATTTTTATGCTTACAATTCATGTATATACTTACTATGTATATTGAGTGCACTCTCCTAGTTCCTGTTGCCACAGCCAGACTGTGAGTGCATATGTTTTTGTCATTCTTAACTACAGTAATTCAGAACTTCAGCTGTCAAGTTTAGAGCTAATATTCTTATATATGCTGTTCACGCACTACTCTAAAAACTAACTCCTTGTTTGCTGTCGGAGGCTCCAACCTAGCATGATATAGAAAATGGCAGGATCAATTTTTTTAAAATAACCTAGATCTTTAAACGCAGATACAATATATATTTTTTTCTTGAAAATATCCCCTTTCCTATCATTCCCTTTCTTCAGTAATTCTAAACCCTGGTCAAGCAGTAAAATAGGAGAACATGTTAAACATCAACAAACCACAAATAGCAGTGTTTACAGGGAGGAAAAGGAAGAAAACCTCAGTTTCGTGCTACACCATCCTTTGAGGCACTGTCATTTTAAATGTGGAGCCACCAATTATTTCTTCTGTGCTGAAAGGTTTACACATTTAAAGGTTCTGTACGTCCACAAAGAAAATAAGCAATCATTTCTCTGTATCATTAAACACAACAGGATGCCAGCCCTGTGCTAGTTTTAAAACATCAGAATTATGTGGGTGAATATTAAGGTTTAATATTTCAGTTTCAAGAGAAACACAGTGTTATTGTGTGGCCAAAGAGCACTGGGACCATACTTCAAGCTGTCAGTTGCACTGTATTTCTAGGACCAAAGATGCTCCACTGCAGAATTCTGTAATCCTAGAGTCTGAAGAAACCCTGGGGTCTCCAAGCCCGATCCCACAACCAGGACAGGAATTTTTCCCCCAGCATCTCTGACAGATGGTCAGCCTCTGTTTCAATTACTCCACTGGGGAGTTCTCAAGAGAAGACTCCCAAGAGATATGATGAAGGGCTAGAACCAACCATTCAGATACAGAGTTAGGCTCCAGTCGGCACGCCTGCAGGATACAGACAGCGATGCCAAACACTAAAATCAGACTTCCAAAAGCATGAGATTCAGAATCAGCAATCATAGGAGTGCAACGTTCCGACATGTAGAACCCCCAATTCTGGAACCATCCTCAGTTCCTTCACTGGCCCTGGGGAGCAGCTCCCAAAATCAGGAAACAAGGAGGCTTTCAACGACTGATTTCTTAAAGTAAGAAATGACACTTCCAGGCTCACAGCAAGGGTTTGTCAAGTTCAGAGAGGATCAAATCCCTTCCGTCTGAAAACCAAGCCAAGGGACCCCCTGGTGGAACTGCTAATGCTTAAAATACTTTAACTTTGGTCTTAAAATCCTCACTACAGTAAACTAGAACATTTTGGACTCTTCTTTTAAAGGTGTATATAGGCTATGCTGTAACTGAAGTTGCTCCGTTGGTGTAGGGTTGGTGTGTGGGGGTTGATATTTTAGGCGCAGCCCTTCATCCCTCCGAGGGGTCTGGCTTATCCTCCTAAGAAAGGCAAGCGCCGGGGGAAGGGGGGGAGCAGCCCGCACATCCCCAGGCGGACCCCGGGACCGGGCGGCCCGGCCCTTACCTTACCTGTCGATGCTGATCACGCACAGGGTCATGATCGAGGCCGTGCAGCACATGACGTCCATGGCGATGAAGACGTTGCAGAAGAAGTGGCCAAAGATCCACTTGCCCCCGATGAGGTCGGTGACGCTGACGAAGGGCATGACCGCCACGGCCACCGAGAGGTCGGCCAGCGCCAGGGACACGATCAGGTAGTTGGAGGGCTGGCGGAGCTTCTTGACGAAGCACACCGAGATCACCACCAGGCAGTTGCCGGCGATCGTCAGCAGCGTGATGAGCGTCAGGATGGAACCGATCACAACTTTCTCGGCTCTGCCGTAGTTGATCTGCTCCCAGCAGCCGGAGGCATTGTCCGGCGGCGCGTCCCAGGTGGGCACCGGGCTGGCGGTCACCTCTGGGACCCCACGCAGCAGGTGAGGCGCCCAGGAGCCCGCGACCGGGCCGGCGCCGTCGGGGCTCAGGTCCGGCAGCCCGCGCCCCACCTCCGGCAGGAGCAAAGAGCGGAGGTGCCCGTAGAGGTCCGGGCGGCCGCTGCTGTTAACGTCCATCATCGTGCCGCTGTGCGCTGCTGCCCATGGAGCCGGCGCCCCCGCCACGCGCTCCGGCCACCGGCCCGGGGGCTTCACCTCGCCGGTTCCGCTCCGCCCGGCGCAGCCATGGGGCCGGCGCCGGCCGCTGGGGGGCGCCTCGGCTCGGCCTCGCGGCCCCGCACGTCCCGGGCCCCCAGCCGCTGCGGACCACGCGGGAGCGCGGCCGCGCCGAGTCTCCCTGCGGGAGGCGCCTCCGGCACCGACGGACGCCCGGGACGCGCGGCTCGCGGGCCGGTGGGCACGGCTCGGCTGGCCGCCCCGCAGCCCGCAGCCCGCAGCAGCCGCGCGCCTCGGCCGAGCGCGCCCGGGAGGCAGCGGCAGAAGTTGCGGAGTGCGCCCCGCCCCTCGCGCCCGCCGCCGCCGCCGCCGCCGCCGCTCCCCTGCGGCAGCCGCGCCGCGTCCCCGCTGCTGCCGCCGCCGCCGCCGCCGCCGCCGCCGCCGCCGCCGCCGCCGCCGCCCGCGCCCCTCGGGCTCCCGGGACGGGTTTCCCCGGCTGTGTCGGGCCGCCGCCTCTCCCGCGCCTCCCAGCTGGGCGGGGGGCGGTTCTCCACGCGCCTCCCGGGATCCCGAGCCGGTTCGCTCGCCCGCAGATCCTGCCGTGCGGCTGGAGGCGCAGACCCCCTCTGACAGACCCGAGCCTCCTCACTGTATGAACGACACTCGGATGGGGGAGGACTCGGGGGCCAGAGGACGTTCGGACTCATTGCAAAATGAAGAACCTGGAGAGGATTTTTTTTTCTTAATTAAAAAACCTTTTTTCGAGCACTACACCAAGCAACAAATAGATACTTCCGTTTCCTATTTTGACCACTTATGGGAAAAAGCGAAGATGGAAAAGGAGAAGCAGCCAAAAGGGTGGGGGGTGGGAGATCTGAAGAAAGAAAACAGGGAGAGGGTGAGATGCCTTCAGGTCTTGGTACCCGGGTGGAGCTGGGGGCTGGGGGCTGGGCTCTGGGGAAGGGACCTCCATGGGCTTCAACCCATTCTGACTAACCCCCCAGCGTCTAGAAGCAGGCCTCTCGGGCTCTGAAAATAATCCCTGGCTGCTTTTATATTCAGACTTCAAAGCCTAATATATTGAAATGAGGGTTAATTTATCCCATGGTATTCTGGAAATGTTGCACATAAGCGAAGAAATGACCGGTTACAATGCCCTGCAGAAGAATCCTGGAGGTGTATGTTGACTTAATGCCTATTGCCTAAAATCCCCTTGGTATTCAAACCCTGTAAGAGTGGCTGATTTCTATCATTTGTGAGACTTACTCCACTCCATTTTGTTTAAAGGTTTTATTGGAAGCAAGCAGTGATTCCTTTAGTTTAAGACTCTGGAAACAATCCAATCTGTTTTCTTTTCTAGTTAGGCCCTAGCAGATTATAAATAGGAAGAAAAGGAACAGAAACCTCAAAATGTATTGATCTGAGAGCTAATACTCTCCTTCTTCAAGGTGGGTAGTAGCCCTATTTTTCCAGATAAAGAAATACAGTTGCCTTCAGCTGGTAATAGGCTTCAAACCTAGGTTTACCGGATTACTATGTCCAATTTCTTCTCTCTACCCATTCAAAAACAGATTTTTTTTTTAAGTAAAAAAAAAAAAATCCCTAAATGGTGGGCCAGTGTTCACCACGAAAAGGTCAGGGGCTCTCCTCTGCATGAGATAAGCAGGTCAATACCATGAGTCAGAGGAAGAGTGGAAGAGACTGCATGTAGGCTACAAAACATTTAATGGTTAAGGAAATGGATGAGGAAATTTCTTCAGTCTGATGTGAGTATTAAACATAATTTCAGACAAAAGGAAACTAGTTTGCAGCTGGAAGCCATCAAAGACACCATTTGTTTATCCTTCAAGACAGAGAGGGAAAGAGAGGTTGGGAGAAGTTTAATGACTTGTCCAAGATCACACATGACTACATTGAAATGGTTTAATTTTTTGGTTTTCAGTTTAGAATTGTGTCAAGGGCCTCTTAAACATTTCTTTAAGGTGGTAATTTCACAAGCTACTTCTGACTTTCCTCATTTTGATTTTTTAACTCACTTTAACTTTTTTTGACTTTCCTCGTATTTTTTTTTTTTTTTTCCCTGAGTAATCAGAGCAACTTACATTCTGTCTTGGCTCTTTTAAGTAATATTCCACGTTACATAATTATACAAAGAATTTGTATAGTTTTATTATTTAAATCTACAGTCGATATAATTTGCCACCCACATTCCTGCCAGCTCTTACCCAGCCCGCTTACAATCCATAGCAGCTTCTGATGTTTTTTACGTTTGTTTTTTAAGTGTAGGACATATAAATGCACCAAATACTCAGTAAAATACTACTTTCAAATTTACTTCCTCTTCCATTTTCCATATAGCATCAGGTCCAAACTCCCCTTTTTATAGAGCAGTCACCTCTATTATATTATCCTTGGTGATGGCTGAGTGTATTTTCTTAGAGTGGCTAAGTTTTTAATTTATAAGCTGTCACAATGCATAAACATAGTTATTGAAAATCTCAGCTTCTGCAGCATTACCTTGCTTATGTTGAGTTTAAATTTCATCCATCACTATTCCAAAATCCTGACAGAACTATCTGGAATTCCTTGTTTCCCTCTAACCTTGACTAACAAATCATCCTCTCTTCATAAAAATGCTAAAAATCTCACGTATACGTTTCCATAATCTCCTCATAAAGAAAAGCTAAAGATACAGCTTCACAAAATATTCATAAAATACCTAAGCATCCACCTAAAAAAGGGTTTTGCCCCTTGTTTCCTCGCGTTTTAAAATCCATCTCAAGGTGTTGCTTCCCTCCCCCTCCCCCTGCCTACCCACACTTTGGCAGTTATACTCAAGACAGTAAGAGAAGCGTTGGCATTTAAATCAAATCATGTCTTTAGTCTTCATCCGTTTTATTTCTCTCATTTAAAAAATAACTCTGCTGCTTTAAAAAGTACCAAACCTTGTCTAGACTCTCATTTCCTATAACAGCAGTCTCATAAAATTGTCAACGAGGGCACTTGAGACTATAGCTTTCTGATGCTTCCAACTGGTAATCTCCTTCTTTCAGAACCGCTCAAGGGTAGCAGAGAAGAGCAGCTGAGTCCTACAACAGGCATTACCATCTTTTTATAAGCTCTTCTTCCCTCTAGGTACACATCTAGCTCATCTACATGCACATGCTTACTCATATCTACACAGACGCACACGTACCCAACCATAGGATATAAGCTTGGGAGAGTCTTTTGCCCTAAAACCGGCATACTCTGACAATGTAGATTTACTTTAAGAAACACAAGTAAGATAAACCTTTCTATGCCATAGGACCCATTGGCAACTCATTAATCGATTAAGCGTATTAACGTCATGCTGACTGGAGTTCCAGTAACGTCCAATGCCCGACACAGCTGACTTCCTACAGCTACTCTTTTACTTCCCTGAAGTTTTTCAGCTACTCACTTTTACACCCCATTGCCTCACTCAACTAAATGATTTGCCTGGGTGTCCCTTGATCCCAGAATTGGATGAGAAAAGACTAGGAAAACCAGAATGCTTGGGCAAATGTAGTGCTAAGATTAGTACATATAAATATCCAAATAATACCCTGTGGCTACCAGCTGGGCTGGTGAGCAGTGGCACAGAGAGAGAAGACAGAACACACATCCTCATTCAAGGACTCAAGTCTGTCAACAGACATCGGGGAGGCTCAGTTGGGATACAAGCAGCTAGTTTAGGACCAGAAATTCCCCTTTCTCTGTGACAACCCCCTTTACCATAGCTGTAGTGTCATCCTTTCTAGACTCTTGAAGCATTTTTTTCCTATTTTTATTACAGCACCTACCTTTGCAGTATGCTTTATATTTTACATGACTATCTTCCCATTAGACTGCGAACTCCCCAAGGCAAGGGTATTTTATTTCTGCCACATGCTAGGTGTTCAATAAACATTTGTCAAATAAACTGAGGGTAGAATAATGCCTATAGCCAAGTCATTCATGATTTAAAATAATTCCTCAGCTTAAAAGTGAATTGTGGGCTTTGTTTTATTTTAGATACATGCGTCCTTCAATGATGCCACCTTTGTCTGTATTATCCCTTAATGCTGAATACTAAACTTTATTTCTTTGGTTCCTTCCATTTAGAAATTTTTCATTCTCTTCACAAAATAAATGTAACTTTAAAAAATTGTCGTCAAAAAAAAAAAGATAAATAGAAAATCAAAGAACAGACAGATCCAAGAACACTTGTTTATTTTTAAATTGCTCAATTTTTTCATACTAGGACCATTTTGAAATATAAGCGGTACATGCCCACCCCCTAGTGGGAAATCTGTTCCTCAATACAAATTTCACAAAGAGAAAACCTCCATGGAAAGCCTCTGTCAGGGAACAAATTCAACAATGTTGTCTTTCATGGGCTGAACCTGAAGGTCTAACTAAAAAATGGGAGCGCCTGGGTGGCTCAATCAGTTTAGCGTCCACTCTTGATTTCGGCTCAGGTCATGATCTCGCAGTTGGTGAGATCGAGCCCCTCGTCAGGCTCTGTGCTGGCAGCATGGAAACTGCTTGGGATTCTCTCTCCCTCTCTCTACCCATCCCCAGCTCGTGCACACACACACACACTCTCTCTCTCTCTCTCTCTCAAAATAAATATTGAAAAATATACAAAAGAAGAAAAATGAAGTTCTTTAATCTAAAGCAGTTTAAAGAAAAACCCATAAAAGCATCATTCACTCTGGTTGAGTCAACATTTATTAAGTGTCTAATACTCCAAGTCGTAGTGCTATATGAAAAGCCTCATAATATAGGTCTGAAATGAAGACGTGGGAGTCCATGGGAAATAGGCGCTGGATCTGACTGGGAAAACCAAAGAATTCACAGAGACAACATTGCAGTTCAAGTACAAATTTCATCAGTAGACTGGAGGAAAGGGGACAAGGTTCCACAAGTATGTGGGACACTTTTCTAATAATTATGTTTAGATTCTAATATATTTAAATTTAGAATTAAGATAACTAACTGAATATCATCAGCACTTCTAATGTACATGTAATATTTTTAACTTTACTTAAAATTTAGCCTTTAGGCTAAATATATAAACTTATTTAACACATATTAGATATTATATATAGGATGATGATATACATATATGTATGTATATAAGGGTACGTGTGGTAATATACGTAATATGTATATAAGTGAGTAACTATAAATGTAACTGCTATAAATGCAGAGTGATAGGGCCACCTGGGTGGCTCAGTCAGTTAAGCACCCGACTTTGGCTCAGGTCATAATCTCGTGGTTGGTGGGTTCAAGCCCCGCGTTGGGCTCTGTGCTGACAGATCGGAGCCTGGAGTCTGCTTCAGATTCTGTGTCTCCCTCTCTCTCTCTGCCTCTCCCCTACTCGCACTCTGCCTCTCTCTCTCTCTCTCTCTCTCTCTCAAAAGTAAATAAACATTAAAAAATTAAAAAAAAAAAGTGTGGAGTGATACAGGTGTGCTGCATTGTCAACCCAAATAACAAAAGCAGTGTTACTGCAATGACATGATTTTTTGAAATTAGTAACAGCTCTTATAGTTCTCTTGCAGTTCCAACAACTCCTAATTCCAAGCAAAGTAAAGTACAGTCTTCCCTCTGTTTACTCAATAGTTACATTCCTGGAATCTTCTGTGCATATAAAAATTGTGAAAAAAATTGCTGTGCATTTATATATAAAACCTATTTAGATTCTAGATGGAAAAAAAATGCTAAACAAGCTTTACCCATGCCAGGCGAGGAACAAGTGTTCATAGTACGAGACTTTCTCATACACTGCAGGGTAGTTAGCGTCCCTGGACCCTTCCTGCTAAAGCTAGTATCAGCCATCCCATTTCTCAATTATTGTGACAATAATAAGCCTAAAAAAAACACACACACAAATTTTCAAGTGACCCCAGGTTTGGCTAGGAGATGGAAGAGAGGACATGAACCCTTGTGGAACACTGATTTCAAGAAGGGCTCATCAAACATTTTCTGTAAAATATCACATATGTATTTTAAGTTTTCTAGGCCAAGATGCCAGATTGAGGCTGTAATATGGGTCCTTAAATAGCAAAACTTCCTTGTGTAATTTTCATTCCTACTAATGATATTAATTGAAAAGGACAAGTTAAGTGGTATTATCATAAAGTTTAAATGTTTGCATCAGAGTACTTTTTTTGGATCATAGTCTCGATGCTACAGTATGAGGTTAGCCCATGATTTTCATACCAGGAAACCAGTTTCTATGCAGAAAATGACCTAGATTATTCCCAGCCAGATGAGTTTACCAAAAGCACAATTTTGCTATAAGTGAAAAAATCAGTTTACATGCTTTTTAATTGTCTTTTAAAAATTATTTATTTCTTTATTTTGAGAGGGGGAGGAGAGAGAGAAAAGGAGAGAGAGAATCCCAAGCAGGCTCCATGCTAACAGCATGGAGCCTGATGCGGGGCTCGATCTCACGAACCATGAGAACATGACGTGAGCCAAAATCAAGAGTCAGATGCTTAACCTACTGAGTCACCCAGGTGCCCCTATATGCTTTTTTTAAAAGGAGAAGGGTGGGGGCAGGGAATCAGAATATTTAAAGGAGATAGAACTAAATCTGGTCCAGTCTTCACTGATGAGTCAGGAGAGATTTTCCTTGATAACATTAATAAGTAGATGTCTTTCTGCAATTCAAGATTTTCTCAGTGTCCACTACATCCATTTACAGCTATTTGGAGCACGAACTATGTGTGGGCCATGGTTAACTACCATAGCCATTATTTGTACAGTATTTAAGCTTAGAGCTCAAAATAGTTTCTAGTCAATGGTACAATAAATTGGCTAAAATTCTATGTCTTGAGAAAATCTTGTGACATTGTGCTTATGTTTCATAAGTCTGATGTTAAAAATGACCCCTGCAGGAATCCCATCTGTAGTCATGGTTACCAATTCTGACAAATCTACTTAAAAATTCTCAAAATTCTTCTCCAAACATAAAAATAAGCCACTTCCTAATGATGTGCCTTTTTTGGGGCACCATTTCCAGAAGATATTTAGTCATATCGAAATTTTCAACAACACAAATAGCCTTTATATATCTACTTGATTATCAACTGCAATAGAAAATGCCCCAAATAACTTGATTTAAAATTTTTTTTAATGTTTATTTATTTTTGAGGAGAGGGAGAACAAGCAGGGGAGGGGCAGAGAGAGAGGGAGACACAATCCAAAGCAGGCTCCAGGCTCTGAACTGTCAGCACAGAGCTCGATGCAGGGCTTGAACTCAGGAACCGTGAGATCATGACCTGAGCCGACGTTGGACACTTAACTGACTGAGCCAACCAGGCACCCCCCAAATAACTTGATTTTTAAATGTAATTTATCCTGCAAGTTCCAAGCTGTATTTCCAATATACTGAGCAATAGAATTTATAGTTATTATGTTTGCAAATGCTAATTTCTGTTCAGGACCTGTTCTTTTGTTTTCAATAAATATTCTTTGTAAACTTGCCTTTGGTTAAAAAGTTGTTGCCAGGGAAATTTTTGTTTTCACTTAATATGCAACAATTTCAAGGCAGCATCACTGTGATGATTAATTTTATCTGTCAATTTGACTGGGCCACGGGATATGTGGGCAAACATTATTATGGGTATGTATGAGGGTTTTTTTTTTTTTTCCCTGAATGAGATTAGCATTTGAATCAGATGGCTGAGTAAAACAGAATTAACCTTCCTAACATAGAGGGGCTTCATCCTCTATTGGAGGCCTGAATAGAAAGTTCTGATCCTTCTTCATATAAGGGAGGATTCCTCCTGCCTGACTGCCTTCAAGCTGGGACAATGTTTTTGTTTGTTTGTTTGTTTGTTTGTTTTTCTGTCATTGGACTCAAGCTAAAATATCAGTTCTTTCTTGGCCTTGAGCTTGCCAGCCTTCAGACTGAACTACATCATCAGCTCTCCTGGGTCTCCAGCTTGCCACCCGCCACTGTGGGGACTTGTCAGCCTCCATAATCCCATGAGCCAATTCCTCATGTGATATGTGGATACACACACTTTTTTGGTTCTGTTTCTTTAGAGACCTTGACTAATACAATCACTATTTTACTTGTATTAAAAACCCAATCCTGGGGCGCCTGGGTGGCTCAGTCGGTTGAGCGTCCGACTTTGGCTCAGGTCATGATCTCACTGTCCGTGGGTTCGAGCCCCGCGTCGGGCTCTGTGCTGACAGCTCAGAGCCCGGAGCCTGTTTCAGATTCTGTGTCTCCCTCTCTCTCTGACCCACCCCCGTTCATGCTCTGTCTTTCTCTGTCTCAAAAATAAATAAAAAACATTTTTAAAAAATTTAAAAAAAAACCAATCCTGTTGAAATTTCAAGTCCTTTTTCCATTCATTAAGTTTATCATTACACATCTTTTCCAAATACCAGTTCTTCCTTCACTTTCTTTCCTAATGTCTTCTTAAGTTGTATTTTTTTTTTTTTTGTCACAGGTATACATTGCATCTTTTTCTTTTTTTTTTTTTTTAATTTTTTTTAATGTTTATTTTTGAGAGAGAGAGAGAGATAGAGACAGAGATAGAGCATGAGTGGGGGAGGAGCAGAGAGAGAGGGAGACACAGAATCCCAAGCAGGCTACAGGCTCAGAGCTGTCAGCACAGAGCCCGATGCGGGGCTCGAACCCATGAACTGCGAGATCATGACCTGAGCTGAAGTCAGACGCTCAACCGACTAAGCCACCCAGGCGCCCCTACACTGCATCTTAAAGACATAAGAATATTCTTTATTTTTCACAATGCTAATTTTTATAATATACCAGCCTTCTCCATCCGGTTTTCATTTCCAAACTTTTGATAGAAGTACATATATAAAAAATTTTTTTCTCTTTCATTTCACTTGCACATTAAAATAAATAAATAATAAAAAAAATAAATAAATAAATAAATAAATAAATAAATAAATAAAAAACTAACTAACATTGCAAACAGAGATAGACTACCCCAGCTCAGAAGATGGACCAATTCTGAAGATATCAGGTCAGTAATGGGGTTTTCTATGGGAAGACAAGAAGATGAGAGGGAATTATTGATACAGCCTTCCTGGATTGGTGATGTCTTATGGAGTCCCATTAGACTTCGAGGTTTAGCAATTACCTCCTCTAGTATGCCTTATCAAAATTTCTGTGAAAAGTTGGGCAGATTGCTCACTGCACAGACTTACCAGCCATGTGGTGAATGGGGGCAAATACAAGTCTACCTAGAGGAAGGACTGCATAGGAGCTCCTGTAAGTGCTCCATCATTGGGAACAAGAAAGGGGGTTCTTTGGGGGTTGCTGGTGTATCATACCAGTGCACTAGATGCACAGTTCAGTGAATTTCTGGCCATGTATTTAGATAACCGAATACATCCGACAGCTATGGCTATAATGACGTGGGTATGAAGGAGAACAAGAGCTCATGGGTTCATTGATTAAATCTGCAAATTTTGACCGAGCACCGCCTACTTTGTGCCAGTTCTGGATATACCCCAGACCTCTGCATCTTGTTACTTCTCAATTCCATGTATCAAAATCTAAATCAAGCATTCCCTTCTCCAGGAAACTGTCCTTCATCTCCTCCAAATCCCCCAAACTCCCCCTTACCCTGCCAGATGCTCCTGATACACCTGTACAAATCATGTTATAGTACTGCTTTCTTCCCCTGCTGCCCACCTCAGCCATAAGCTGTCAGAGGACAGGGGCCCAGTGGAGTGTTTCTTGGCTCACCCAGGAAAGAGGAACAAATGAAAAGAGAGAGTCAAAGGCTAGTGAACACACACTGACTTTTAGGGACCAGCTTGAGAAAGACAGGTCTTTGGAGAGACTGAGAAGGGCTCAAAAGTTGCTTTGGATGTCAAAAGCCATCCCCTCTTTTTAAACTCCCCAAAGAAAAGGAAATGACTTAAGAGCCATCCATCTCCAGATATAATAGCAATAACAATATCTCCCTCATTGGCTGGTTATGAGTATTAATCAGATAATGGATACAAAGTGGAAGTGGATAAAATTGGATAAGTCAGATAATGGACACAAAGTACATAAATTATGCAGTACTATTATTTTCCAGGCAGAAATTTTCAGGGTCTTCTTCAAATTCCAGATCCTTGCTGCCTCAGCTTCCCCTGCAGGCCAACGTCTGACCCTTCTTCCCTATTCTTCTCCCCTATCTTTGCCTCTTCCCACTCCTCCGGCTCCTCTCCCACCTCCTTCCTCCCCTTCCCTCTCACTCCCTACTTCCTCTTTCCTCTCCCCTCCGACCCACCTTTCTTTTCTTCCTTCCCCTTCTCTTCTCTCGCTCCCTCCTTCCCACCATCCAACTCTCTTCACTGCTTGCTCTGCCCAGCTGACTGTATGCGAAGTGAAAACTGAACCAAACTGCCCGTATCTACGTGTAGTTCTATCTATCACTATTACCTGAGCCATAGATTTCTCAGATGTAAAGTGCAGATGTTGCTAAAACAAAACAAAACAAAACAAAACAACCAGTACTTAATTCACAGTTGCTTTGAAAATTGAATAAGATATATAAGTAAGACTTACCAAACTGGCTGACCAAATTAGCTGGCCCTCTGTAAAGGGTTCAGTGATTGTTATCTATTCATTTTCTTTCTCCCCTCCCCTTCTGTTCCTCTTCACCTAGGCCCAGGATGAAGGTGAAAAAGTCTAAATGGTACAGTTCACAATAAGAACACCATGAGTTTCAAAGAAGCCCTCTTTAGCCTAATGCTGGCATCAGAGAATCTTATTTCTAACCAATCTAGATTTTGTGGTCATAGGTGAAGATGCCTGTATGATCTTGCAAAATTAACACTAGATTTTTTGATGAAAAACAGTTTGTATGACCTTGTTCTAGTTGCAGAAGTAAAAAATTCTTCTGTTCTGAGGAAATATCAAGTATGAGAAAAAGCAAAATATTTCTTCTTTATAAAATTTAAACAAAAGGAGAATTGCGTGCTACTACATGGAACAGATCCCTCTTAAAATTCCCTTCTGAAATCAGGAAAGAAATCATGTAAAAGAGGACTAATCAAGGTGTGATCCATTGATTCTACCTTGTTTTAAGTACTGAAATTGAAAATGTTTAGAAACGTTTACAGCACTTTAGTATTGTCTGGATACCCAAGCCCCCAATCAGTGGTGTCTTCTTACTCAATCGAGTGTAGGGCAATTCGGTTGTTGTCAAATTAGTTTTCTGAGGCAGGAGCTCCTCACCGGTAATTCACAAGGCACCACGACTGGTCCGCGAAGAATTAGGAGGTGGGGTAAGGTACTATAGGATGGGGTGGAAGTTAGACTGGCCTTCCGCACGGTTTGAGAAGCACCGATGTAAACTATAGTTCCACAATTTTACGTTGTCGGATAATTGATTTATCAGTCTTCAAAAGTTCATTTATACGAGGTCCAAAAATGTGGAAACATCAAATGTGTGGGAATTACACCACCTTGTACACTTAGGAGATGGAAAACCGACCCATTTTAATTTTGCACCTCCCTTGTCGAACGTGTCTGGCTAAACCACTACTGGTGCTTACCGCTCGTCCCAGAGAGAGCCCTGCCATCTCGTGGCTGCAGATGTCGACCGCAAGACTAAGCAGCGTGCTGGGCACCACGCGTTCTGATTGGCAAAATGACGCTTTCTCCGAGGTCTTCTGGTCAGTTCTCCCTCTTCTCGGCAAGTCCATTATTAAACAACGGAATGGACTTCAGGAGGAGGGAAAAGGGTTTCTCACGAGTGTTTCGAAAGCGCTTCTAGCTCTTGGCAAAAGGGTCTGGTTCGTGGCAGGCGCTCAATAAACGTTGTAAGCGTGCATTTCGAAAGAATCACTTTCTACAGTATTTTCTAGGAGGAATGGTGGGAGTTGTGAACCCCTCCGGGGGGGAACCAAACATTTTCATTCAGAAGGAGGCAAAGGATTGGAGCGAGGTTGCTGATTCGGACACACTAACTTTTGTTGGTACTTGAAGGCGAGGCAAGCGCGGTATAACCTTGAGGTGACTACTTAGGAGGAGGGAGGGGCGGACTGTGCAGGTCAACTACAATTCCCAGGATGCCAGAGGGGGCGGGCCCCGCGACTGCGCTAACGGGCGCGCGGCGCTCATGTGACTTCAGCATGGCGGTGTTCGCGGATTTGGACCTGAGAGCGGGTTCAGACTTGAAGGCGCTGCGCGGGCTGGTGGAGAACGCCGCTCACCGTGAGTCTCCCAGGCGCGGGCGGCGGTGCCTGCCCAACCTCGCTGCCCCTCAGACCATCGGCCCCAATCAGGAGGAGCCCGGGGCCTGTCCTCGTCCAGGTCTCCTGGGATCTCTGGGATGTCCCTGGAAGCTGATGCCCCCGCGGTGTTGCTCTGATCCCGGGCGCGGGAAACTCGAAGGCACTTGGGAGCTTTTATCCAGTCTAGCTCCTTCTGTCCTGCACATTGAGGAACACTGAGGCTCTGAGAGGATGGGAGATTTGTGTAGAGCCCCACGGCTGATGGATGGAAGAAGCCAGGGCTTCCGAGTATATACATAATGCTTAGCTTGTACTTTTAGTATCCCCCCCACCTTCCTGCCTCACGGCAGTATCGCAGCAATTTGGGAAACGGGTGCACTGATGGGGAATGCTGTGGAGATTCAGAGAAGGGGGCAGGGACCTGAGGGTGACATTGTTGGAATACTGTTATTAAAAAGGGGAGGGTGGTGGGGTCGTACTAGGGAGGGAAGCAGCATGGCCAACGTGTTAGAATGTTACTCATATTTGAATCCAAGGGAAGCAGAAGCCCTGAGGGATAAGATCCTGTTTTAATTATTGGAGTTAATGACAGTGACTGCTGCCTTCTTCCTTCCACTGTAAAGTGTGAGGATAGAGAGGTTTAAAAATAAAGAGGTTCTGCAGAGCCTGTCAAATACTGGATGCTCAATAACTATTTGAGAGGGGAAGGAAGGAAGGGAATCGGACCAAATCTGATGAGAGGGAGAACCACTCTTTTGGCATTAATAAGCATTATCTTTTAATATTAGTATCCTGTCATCCCCATTGGTGTTTAAATAACTTGAAGATAGGAGTCATGATTTAGACGTATTTTTGGTTGTCTGAATGTCCATAACAGTGCCGCATTGAGGCTGATAAAGGCAGGCCCTGCCCTCACAGAGTTCCCAATCTATTGATGGTGGATAGCTGGAAAGGGGAAGTGAGCAGTGGTGTGAGGGAGTTGTTATTCCATTTCTCCCTAGAAAAAGGGCCTCTGCAGGAAGTAGTAAGGGTAAAAAGCAAAAGAAATGAGCGAGAAAAAAGCTGTCACGCTAATAATACACCACAGAGGTCAAACAGAGCCCTGCCTCTGTGCCTGCACCTGCTCTAAAACATCTCTGCTTATTATCTTAATTTTCATGACAGCCATGTAAGAGAAGTTCTGTTGTTAGCACCATTTGATAGTTGAGGAACCTGAAACTCGAGGTTGAGTAACTTGTAAGTGGTAATGCTTAGATTCGGAAGAAGGCAGTCTGAAGCCAGAGCTCACATGGTCCCTCTTGACCCGTAATCTTGACCTGAGTCAGGCTGAGCCTATGTGTACAGCAAAGAGGTTGTTACATTTAACAAGAATGTTCAGTTTTTCTTTTCAGTGGGCTATTCAGTTGTTGCCATCAATCATGTTGTTGAATTTAAGGAAAAGAAACAGGTAGGTAAAGAACATTTTCTGAAGTTAATAATAATCAGCTTTTACAATTGTTTTTGTTTATATTGGTAATATAGAAGCTACAGGTGAGCATATTTCTTAAATGCAAGCTCTTTGGCACTATCTTATTTTGTATGTTAACAGTGGGGGAGATGCAGAGTTTTCTGTCAAGTACCAGGGCAGATGGAAGGATTCTTGAAGTTGAGTTGATGTTAATTAAATAACTTGCAATAACTTTTAAAAGTATATTGTTATTGACTGAATGGTAATCACAGTATTTAGTCCTTTTTATTTTACTGACTTGGACTCGTTACTAATTGATTTCCTTCTTAAACATGCTAGTAAATATGTATGTTTCTCTTTAGGTCAACAGCTGTACCTTATAGATTATTCCAGTCTAAAAACGATTTTTCATCCCTTTTATCCATTGATGTTCTCAGCTGCTTCTTTGCTTATCAGCTTTCTTCCTTTCAAAACAAAACAAAACAAAAAATATATTTAGTGTTTCTGGATGCCAGAAATGAACTTTTCTGAAAAGCCCTTATAAGTTTTCTATTATGCTTCATTCCATTCACATGTAAAATCTAGGGTAACTGTTTATCATTTGTTGTAGGAAATTGAAAAACCAATAGCTGTGTCTGAACTCTTTACAACTTTGCCAATTGTACAGGTGGGTATTTTGTTGCTTAAGAAGTACAATACCTATTCAGACATGCCCAGTCTTATGTAGGGTTCTCTAGCCTGCTTTGCTCCTTCCTACCTGCCTTACTTTTCCATCAAGACTCAGTCCTTTCATGAAGGAATCAAGTCAATACTATCGAGTCAATACTTCCTTAATGGTCTTTTTTCCTGAAGTCCTATAACCTTTAAAGAATCTCATTGTGTACTTTAACATATGTATGTCTTTATTTCACTTATTATATTATAAATTCCTTGAGAAGGAAGAATAGGTTTTACTGATCGTTCCTACCCTTTATTGCTAGTGCCTTTTATTTATTTATTAAAAAAAAATTTTTTTTAAACGTTTATTTATTTTTGAGACAGAGAGAGACAGAGCATGAACGGGGGCGGGGCAGAGAGAGAGGGAGACACAGAATGGAAAGCAGGCTGCAGGCTCTGAGCCATCAGCCCAGAGCCCGACGTGGGGCTCGAACTCACGGACCGCAAGATCGTGACCTGAGCTGAAGTTGGACGCTCAACCGACTGAGCCACCCAAGCGCCCCTATTGCTAGTGCCTTTTAATGGCCATTTTCCAAAATGGAAAATCATTCATTTGTATTTTGAGCTTTTTTGATAGAATGTTTTTGATTATAGGGAAAATCAAGACCGATTAAAGTTTTAACTAGACTGACAATTATCGTTTCGGATCCATCTCACTGCAATGTTTTGGTAAGTTAATTTTGCTTCTTTTTGATCCTGTAAGTTGTATTGGTTGAACAGTGTTGTAACAGTGTTTTCATCTCACCCCCTTCTGACATACCCTGCCCCCGGGCATGACACCTGCCTGTTCTCCCTGTCCTCAGAATCCACATAGCATAACAATCTCTTCTACTCTTGGCACATATATAGGGATACCATAATTAAAGAATCCTTTGACAGCTGCTATTCGCTGAATTTACATGAATGAGACCTAAGGTGGGTGCTGGGGATATTGCTGTGAATAATACACAGTTATTGAACTTAGGAAGTATAGTTTAATGGGCAAGACAGGCACTAAACAAATAATTTAAAATGTGAGGAATATTTAAAAAAGGTGGAGGCAGTAACTAAAGGATGCTCTGGGAGTGTGTAATGGGGGAGCCAACCTAACGAAGTTCATACTCCAACTGGGGCCAGAAGAACCAGTAAGTGTTACATAGTACTGAGCAGAAAAGAGAGTGTTCCCACACAGGATGGATTATGTACAGGTCCTGGATCCAAGGAAAACATGGTGTGTTCTGGGAAATGAAACAATACCAGTAGGGCTGAGCCTAGTGAGCTGGTTAAGCTGAGATGAGGTTAGGGAGGTAGGTGAGGGTGAGCAGTTGGAAGCCCTTGAAGGTTTTAACTGAGGAAGTGAAATTATGATGTTTGCATTATTAGGAATGGATCAGAGGGGTTGAGTGGATTTGAGAGGTTTGGTGAGGTGGTCGTGGGGGGGGGAGGGGGGATTGACAGAATTTTATGACTGATTGGATACAAAATGATGGGGTGGGGGGTGATTGACAGATTTGATGATTGACTGGATACAGAGTGATGGGGTGGGGGGTAATTGACAGGATTTGATGGTTGACTGGACAGAGTGATGGGGTGGGGGGTGGTTGACAGGATTTGATGGTTGATTGGATATAGAATAATGACTCCCCAGGCATAGCCTAAGCACCCTCCTAGGTAGATGGCGGTACCCTTTCCTGAGAAGGGATGTACAAAGAGCAGGTGTGAGGGCATCATGTTTGGAACATTATTGTGAAGGTCAAATGCGCAGTTGGAAAAAGGGGTGTAGCCTTCAGAAGAGTGGTCTGATGAAAGATACTGATTTGGAAGTGGTCACCCTGTAGAGAACAAATGAAGTGATGGCAATGGATGAGAATCCCTGGTCCAAGTGCAATGTATATAAAGAGAAGTTCTAGGACAGAGCCTGAGGAACTTCAGCATTTAGTGGTAGAGCAGAGGAGGAGGAGCTAGGATTGGAGACTGAGGAGGGACTGTAAGAAATAGGAAGACAGTGAGCAAAGTGAGGAAGGGTGAGCAGCATCAGTGGGCCCAAGCAGTCCAGCAGGAGAAGGGCTAAAACATGTCTTGGATTCATTGCCAAGGAACTCCTTGGTTGCCTTAGCAAAAACCATCTCCATGGAAATGGTAGGGATGTGAGGAAGTGCAGATGGCGTGTGATGCTGACTTTGCTCGAGAAAGTGACTCCACAGGGGAACAGAAGGCACAGGGAAGTTTGGATGAGAACCTGCTGTCTGGGTTAGTCAGGTGGGAGAGGGAAGTACTCCTGCGAATGGGAAGAATCTCACGAAGGAGAGAGAAAGAGAGATCCCTGAGAAACTGAGTTTTATCGGGAGCTGGAACAGACTCCTTTGCCATAGAAAAGGAGTCATCAGGGAAAGGCTGGCCTCCTTTATAATGATTAGTGTTGCTAAAGAAATTGTGGAAAGCCAAACTTGGGGATTTTATACAGCTGCAAGACAGGGTTCTGGTTCTTTAGGCCCAGGTAGGCATAAAGGAGCTGACTTTTGGTGGGTCACAAACACGTTCATTTTTTCTTGTTACCATAATACCCTGGTGGCCCCTTTTTGTCCCGTTTCCAATTGGGAGAGGCCAAGTAGAGGGCAAAGAATCCTAGATCTGGACTTTCCTAAGACCAGGAGCTGCCCTGTGTTAGCATGGGTTTTCCCAGCAGCTTTTCCTGTCTGCTTCAGCTTCTCTTCACCCCTCCCCTTTCGTCTTCTGATTTTTAGAATGCCTTTTCTTTTTACAAAGTAAGAAGTAAACATTTTAAAGGTGCAAACAGGCAAAGAATAAATATCACATATTATCCCATCATTCAGAGACCGTTTGAGTATACAGTTGGCCCTTGAACAACACTGAGGTTGGGGGCACTGACACCCCACCCCTACCCCACGCAGTTAAAAATCCGTGTATGAGTTTTGACTGATAACATAAACAGTTCACACACATTTTGTATGTTATATGTATCATATGCCATATTCTTAGAGTAAAATAAGCCAGAGGAAAGAAAATGTTATCAAGAAAAAAAAATCCGTGTGTAAGTGGACCTGTGCAGTGCAAACCCGTCTTTAGGGGTCAGCTGCGTGGATTTCCAGCCTTTTCATATACACACACATACAGCTTAAGTTGGGGATTTTCGTTTTGAAGCAGTAACTCTTTAACTGATACATTCCTCCCATTTAAAAAAAAATTTTTTAAACGTTTATTTATTATTGAGAGGCAGAGAGAGACAGAACATGAGCATGGGAGGGACAGAGAGAGGGGGAGACAGAATCTGAAGCAGGCTCCAGGCTGTCAGCACAGAGCCCGATGCAGGGCTCGAAATCACAAACCGCGAGATCATGACCTGAGCCGAAGTCGGACGCTTAACCGACTGGGCCGCCCAGGCGCCCCAGTGTTCTTCCCTTTCTGTCCTAGGACTGTCAGGTATATTCTTGCACATCTAGCATTTCAATTTCTAGTTAAGAGTATTCTCATTGTGAACCTGACGGTATCATACTTAGTACATGTATTTCTTGTCTCACAAAAAAATGGTGAGTTCATCGAGAGCAGAGGTACACCTTAAATGATTTTGTATCCCTCGTGCCCTGCACACAGGAGATGCTCACTGTCTGGCAGGCTCCTCCACTCCCTTGTAGGAGCAAGAGCTATCCAATTTGATTCTTCTATCTCAAGCACGGTTTGGTACCCAGTCACAGTGTAACAATGTAGGAAGGAGAATAATTGGTGGGATCTAAAATCTCATGTGCTTAGGCAGTCTTTTCTGTCAGCATGCAAACCAAAGCAGAAATGGCATATAAGAAGTATTGCATGATTGAAATGTAAGTGCAGTTAGGCCATGAGTCAGAATTCCATGTGTGTGCTCGTCGTTATTGTACAATAACATTCTTTTTGTATTGCCAGAGAGCAACGTCTTCAAGGGTCCGGCTGTATGATATCGTTGCTGTTTTTCCAAAGACAGAAAAACTATTTCATGTAAGTAACAGTTAGTGAAAGAAAGTAGGATTTGTTATTTTACGTAAGAAGTCTGATGTTGTGCTTTTGCAGGTGCCCTGTTTCACTCCGTCTGGAAACTTAAGATTTTTCATTTACACTTGGAATTCTGGAATTTCATGAGAGGGTGCTTAGGTGGCATGTGGTTTTTTGTTTTGTTTTATTCATCTTGCTGGATATTTTATGGGCTCAGATTGAAAGAGTCCCTCTGGGTGTTTTTCTGTTTCTTTTTCTCTGCTTCATTCACTTATTCGTTCATCCATTTGAAACTGCCCTTAGGTAAATATTGGTCCGTCTCTTTCTAGCTCAGAAATCACTTCAGTTTCTGCCCTCCATGCTGCTCACTGCTGCCTGTGAGGAGAGAAAGGTGCAAAGTTCTACTATGGCATAAAAGATCTCCTCCCTGTTGTTAGCTTTCTCCTTTGCATGTTCTGAGGTGTGGTCCATATGCCAGCACGATTAGTCAGCCTTTAGTCTTTGAAATCCTTCAGCATCAGCCATCTGCTCCTACTATTACCCTTCCTGTTCTGAGAGCCTTTATGAATTTAATTCCCTTTGTACTTTTAAAATTGCCATTTCCATGACTTCTCAGGAGGAAAGGTTGTTAAACATGTCTGGTCATTTAGTCAAATTGAGACCAAATACATTGAGTATTTTATTTTGTTTTGTTTTACATTTTATTTTATTTTTTTTCACACTGGGCATTTTAAGTGATTACAGGAAAGAAAAAAATCCAACTGTAATTTTTTTTTTCCAGGAATATGTTTCACTCTGTGTAATAGGTACAGCAGAAAGTTCTGAATGTTGTCTTCATCTAGATGCAAGAAAATAGCCATCTACCAAACCTATATCCACCCAACGGATATTGTAGGGAAAAAAATGTACTGGTATTTGATGTTTTAATTTTATAGCATGGTTAATTTTTAAGCAAAGTCTGTTCTAAAATTTTAGGAAGTTTTCCTTTAAGTTTATCCAGTAGATGGAGCTGTTGACTAGGGAGGCTGATGTGTGATTACATTTAGTTTTTAAGGCAACTATCAATTCTTAATTATTCATATTAATTCACACAAAATGAATTCGCACAAATGAATGAAACAGCACAAATTATCTTTGAATGCCTTTTTAAAAAAATTCTTGACAATTCCCTTCGTAAAATACCCAATTATAGTAATTCTCAAGAATTTTGTTTCAGGAAAAGATGAGTTGGATCAAGTGGTTCTGTTTTCAAGAGGCCCTTGTGGAATTTTTAAAAATCAGGAAAGTCAGATCTCCCACTACTCAGGATTCTGATCTAGTAGGTCTTGGGTTTGAGTATCTTTTTTTTCAGGTTCCACAGGAGACTGTCATTCAGTGTTGAAACCCTAAGGAGGAGGCATGGGTGTGTGGAGCTTCTTTAAATAGCAACTTAGTTTTGTTATTAAGTAACAGCAACTTAGTTATAATGTAGACTGAAAGTTGGCTGTGTACCTCATTTTGTGTTGTTCATTTGTTTGTTGAATTGATTCTGAAGCACACAGTTTTCATTTCCATAGCCATTTACTGGTGATTGGAGAAACAAACAAAACACTTAAAAAAGACATACACTTATATATACTTCCAAAGACTTCTATGTATTATCTTTAACACAACAATCCTGGGAGTAAACTGGACAGATATATTTTATTATCATCATTTTTTAGAAGAGAAAATTGAGAGTTAGGCTAAATGATTTGCTGTTAATCTCAGGTAGTATGTGGTAAAGCCAGGACTTTAGGTTTTAGAGTACATTAAAATTTCATTTAGCCATTTTATCTTACTACAGTTGATCCTTGAACAACATGGACTTGAACTGCACGGGTCCACTTTTATGCAGTTTTTTCAATAAATACATTGAATAAATGTACAATGTAATTCAATAAATACATTCAATAAATGTACAATGTAATTTCAATAAATACATTGAATAAATGTACAAGTAAATGTATTTTCCTTATGATTTTCTTAATTTTTTTTTTTTTTTTTTTGGTCTAGCTTTGCTATGAGAATAGTGTATCTAATACATAAAACATACGAACCTGTTAATCGGGCCTTGATGTAATCAGTAATGCTTCTAGTCAATAGTAGGCTATTCATAGTTAAGTTTTTAAAGAGTCAGAAGTGGGGGGTTGGCGCCCCTAACCCTCACATTCAAGGTTCAGCTATCCTTGTTCTTCTCAGATTATTCAAAAGTGTGACTTCAAAAGCATGAACACATGCTTTATATGGTGGGTAGAACTGTCAGAAATACTCTGGGAGATGATTAAAGCTATAAATAACATGCAAGATATTTGGAATTGACTATACAGATATACTCAGAAAGTGACGTGGTGACAGTTTTTGAAATTGGAACATCTTCCTCTTCTCTGTCCAGATCTTACCCATTCATTAAGACACAGTTGAAGTTAGCACTCTCCCCGTTTTCCACAGAAAATCAATTTAAAAAAGGCATTTTTCTTTTAATCATAACGTAGGTATATCACGGTCTGGAATTGGGTCAGATGCAAGCAGTTTGTTCCTTAACAGGTTGTATTCTATAAGGGATTTTATTTGTTTGGTTTTTAAGTTGATTATCTAGAATTTAAACAAGCGTCCTTGTAGACGTAATGTTCTAAAACTGAGGTCTCTAAAATGAGTCATAAAAGCAAACACACACACATATGTTAACAATTAGTAGTTTAAAACCTAACCACCTTAAATAGCATTGTTTCCATGGGAAATAACATATGATTTTCCATTCTGAGTGTCTGGAAGATGTCTCATGGAGAAACCCTCCCTCTCCATAGTTACCCCAGGGGATAAAGGCGGAGATGAAAGATTGTGAGGGGAGTCCATTAGCCAAGGCTTCTTGGGATGGGAGATGGCAGTGGAATTTGGCAGACAGTGTTATACAGAAGCTTCAGGAACTTTTGAGTTAGTTATTCCCATTTGAGATTTAAAGTAACTGGAGGAGAGGCGAGGAGAATTCAAGTTACTTAGTGCAGTGGTCGCCAAAGGGGTCTCCCTATCGATTTAAAAAGATGCTGAACCTTCATCCCCAGTACATGTATGTTTATTTTCGTATAAATTGTTTGTATGTTCCATTATATCAGTGTGATGTACGAAAGAATATACACACACAAAACAGATTTTAAGAGAATGAATTAAAAAGTAAATGGAGGGGCGCCTGGGTGGCGCAGTCGGTTGGGCGTCCGACTTCAGCCAGGTCACGATCTCGCGGTCCGTGAGTTCGAGCCCCGCGTCGGGCTCTGGGCTGATGGCTCGGAGCCTGGAGCCTGTTCCCGATTCTGTGTCTCCCTCTCTCTCTGCCCCTCCCCCGTTCATGCTCTGTCTCTCTCTGTCCCCAAAATAAATTAAAAACGTTGAAAAAAAAAAATTTATAAAAAAATAAAAAGTAAATGGAAATAGAAGTTCTGTTTAGTTCTTCCTTCCAAAATGCGTGCCTTGCCCTTTGAAGAGCTGTGTTGCAGAGTCTGCTCCCAACACCTGAGGCCCTTGAGGAGACAGGGTGCCTTGTGAGGCAGTGCTGCTCCAGCTGTAGCCTGACCCCACCAGCTTCAGAATTGGTAGGGGTGTTTGTAAGATGCAGGTTATTAGGCCCTACTTACTGACTTTATTACTGGGAGGAAGGCCTGGTAATCTCCATTTTAAATAAATGGAGTTTGTATATATACATTTACGTATATACGTACATATATGTGCGCACACACACACACTTTAGATCGGGAGGTACTGTTTATGGACATCTCTCTTTTCCCTGGGTAAGTCTGGCTCTCTCTTGCATGTTACTTATCATAAAGTACCACCGTGTATTAAACTGACACCCGTGAAGGGGATTTGGGGAAGACTGAATCTCTACCCTCCTGTTTCCCTTGTTTCATAGAATCAAAGGTAAATGTATCTGGGGGTACGTGCAAACCCCTTAAATCCTTGTAGGAGTCCTTGGCCAAAAAAAAAAAAAAAGGCGAAGAACAGTTGATATGAATTCGTACGCAACTTGCCAAAACCACCATAATGAAGTTCTTAATTGCAAATATTTCTTGAACATAATTTAGTCCATTTTAATGATTTGGAAAGTATTTCATTATAATGTGAAATTAGCTCTTATTTCATAGTTACCGAAATGTATCGATTAAACAGTTGTATTAATAGAAAAATAACAAAAGAATTCGGCTTGAGACATTTTACATTTGAGGTGTTAGATAGAGCAACTGAGCATTTATTATAATACATGTATTTACACCAACCCAAGAGATATTTTTGAATTAGCTGCTGTTACATAAGAGGGGGAAAAAGCAATACATAAGTTAAAATGTAACCTAATTTAGCTTTGTTGTGGGGAAGAATGCTTAACAGACTTTGAAAAAGTGAATCTGTTTTTAAATGAAAAATAATGATAATAAACTCAAACAATATAGAGCAGTGTGCAATGAAAAGTACGCTTTCTTCCTACCTAAAATTCTCAGTCCCTTGTCTCCAGAGGCAACCGCTACTAACAGCTTTTGTGTATCTTAGAAATAGGTATTTACCTACTCCTTCCTTCCGCTCCCTCCTTCCCTTCTTAACACCATGCTTTTTTTTTTTTTTTCATCTAACAGTGTATATGGTTCCATAATATCAATTAGAGATGTACCTTATTCTCTTGAAGGACGCAGCATATTCCATTGTTTACAGGGACTGTAATTTATTTAATATAGAGGGATATTTAGTTGCGTCTTTTGTGATTGATATTGCAGTGACTGTCCTTGCACTAATTAGTATTCTCGAGCATTTGTAGGGCAGATGGCTATAGAATATATTTCTAGAGGGTCTCTATAGGATATATTCCTACAGGTGAAATTGCTGATGTGTGTTTAAAATTTTGATACCTTTTGCTAAAATGCTTTTAAGACCCCGTACTAATTTAAAGACCCAGCGAGTGCCTGTTTATTCATTCCCTTGTTAGCAATGGATTACTGAACTTTTTGATCTTTGCTATTCTGGTAGTTTGAAAATGGTGACCAGAAGCTGAACTTGTTTTGTCTTCTGTTCGGAGCTTTTCATCCATTCTTATCAAATTTTCAATGAGTCTTTTATGAGTTGGACAGCTGTAGCATTTGGGATGGGGCAGATTCTTTATAAGCCAAATGTTTCTGCCAAAACAGCATTACTTCCCAGGCTTACTAAGTTACTATGACTGTCTAAAGCCAAGCAGTCTCTGATCACTGCTTGCTTCCTAAAGCCCTGCTGTGGGGGTAGGAATGACCAAAGTGGGAATTCTGAAGAAAAAAGGCAAGGTGTGACATTCCTGTCACTGGTAGAAGGCCAGGCCAGTCATATGGGGGACATTATTGCATGTTCTTTACCCCTCTTCCTTACCCTGTCCTTCCCCTCCGTGCATGTCCCTGATGTTGGTTTGCCAGCATAGCCATCCTGGCAGTTTGAATTTGTTCATCAAGCCTATGTGCACCACATTGTCAGTAAGGCTTATTTTTAACACGGTATGAAATGGCCAATTCTGTCACCGTAAATCAAGTCATGGTGAAGTCAGAGCCAGATCTGCATCTTCTAGCAGTGGTTTTGGCCTTATACTCATGCTCGTAACCTTTCCCCAGCTTTGTTTGCTTCCCTGATTTTCCATTTATCCTGTTTTCCTTATCTACTTGTTTGGTTTTGTTCTTGGTAAGCCATTTCTAAAGCCTTTTGGAAGTAAATGCTGACTATTGATCAGTAAATAAGAGCAAAAATTAGAACAAAGGAAAAGGAAACTAAAAGTTGAAAAATGGATTCAGTATCATTTGATTTGTAACAGCTCTGCTTGGACCATTTATGTAGACTATTTCTGTTAGAATTTGAACAGAATGCTGTTGGTAGGGCCATGTTAGTGTTCCTCTAGCCACTCAGTAGACTGATGGTAGCCACAGGCCTAGGGTAATTCCTGGCACAAAAATAAATCTGTGGAATAAATGGACCATGCCTATATTCCTTTGGCTTATTTTTTTTCCCCCTTGGATTTCAGAACAACTAATTGCTTCTTTTCTGGAACAATCTGAAGTTACTTTCCAGAAACTGAGCCTCTCTTAGCAACCCATCCTTATGTAGCAGACCAGGAGTTAGAGGGTCTCTAGGCTCCGTCTGTTGAGATGGTCTGTGGACATATCACTGCTTCAGCTAGATTACAATTAGACCTTTCACCCAAACGTGAAGGAATGGCTAATCACTGACAGACACATTTCAACACAGAACCATTATGATGCCTCTGGAGTGAACCACGTCTATTTATATTCCTTTAAATCAAGTACAACCATATTTCTTAAGATGAACCAGTTTTTCCTTTGGCTTTACCTATTTTTTTTTCTTCTTGACAGGTTGCTTGTACACATTTAGATGTGGATTTAGTCTGCATAACTGTAACAGAGAAACTACCATTTTACTTCAAAAGACCCCCTATTAATGTGGTAAGTGTCATACTTTCCATTCCACATGTGAATCTGTACAAATTTGCACTAACAAACTGGAAAAGGGGCAAAAGGAACTAGTGTTCTTTAGAAGGAAAAAGCAAACGCAGTTTAGAAAAGAGGATTTTATTTTTGGAAGCTGACCAAAGGTAGAAAGGGAACTTAAAAACTATCCAGTAAATTATTGAGATGTTTTTAAAAGGCTTTAGAAACCCGAGTTTATGAAGGATATTTCTTAAAAGGATAGCCATAATGACAGACACTTAGAGCCTGAACATGGAACATGAAGGGGACTGGGCAGTTGAGAAAGAAGAGGTAGGGGGGAAAAATACATCGAGGGTTCCTGAGGCACCAGTGAGCGAGGACGGGTAGGAACAGGAAGGAGCAGGGCACGGAAAGCACCGTAGGCAAAGTCCAAGCACAATGAAAACCTGCACTGATGCCTGCCGTTTCGCACAAAAGCCCCAGGGTTACTTTTATAATCACCTAAGAGGGCGGCCATGTGTGCAGGGAAGTTTGTTCCTTCCCCTGCGATAGAAGGTTTCTCATTCCCTTTCTACGTAGCTTCTCTTGTTTTTCCCTGCCATTTATCTTCCGTCTGTCACACCTTCTTGTCCGTCTTCTCTCACCGTAAAGGTGGCAGTAGCTCACATCGGTAGCCGGCAGGTCAGCACGCTGTCAGCTGTTTGGCTGGGCAGCCAGATCCTGCGGGAGGCTTAGGACGTTATTTTAGAATTGCAGCCCCGAAACCTGTCTCCCATTCTCCAAAACTACTCTTGAAGGAGAAAAAGGGTTCAGCAGACAGTCCAGATGACATGCCCAGTCCTGTCAGAATTGGAAAATTAAAAATGTATGCACTTTTTCAAGATCGATAACTCCCCTATTCTTTTGTCTCCGTAGAATCACAACTTCGTTGGGTTTTGTTTTGCTGTCGCCGCTGCTAAGGAATTGGCTCAATGCCAAGAATAGGGGGAGACAGTGAGAGGAGAACATTGATCTATGTGGTGTGCAAAAATTGAATCCGTGTGGAAAAATTTCAGTTGGCTTATGTTCTACCCCTAAAAATATGCTACTAAAAAACTTGAAAAGTACTCAGAATTTTAAAGTCATATATGTAAAGGGGAAGCTATAAACCATGGCTTTTTTGATAAATAGAGAGTGCTACTGAACATACGGTATTCAGTAAGCTCAAATCATTGTTTCCCATGTTCTTACTGGTACTTATAGATAAATAAGTAGACAGTAAGAGAAAACCCCAAATCATCACATTTTGGAGCTGGAGATCTATGTTGTTGAGCAGCTCGCTTATGAAGCGTGGTAGAATGAAGGCCAGCACGGAGAAGGTGTGCAGCTCTTCAGTCATAGGGTTGGGACTGGTCTGGTCGATACCCCGTCAGATGAGATCTCTGCTCTGCCCCAGCTACCTGTGGTAAAAGGCACAGACTAATACAGCACCCAAGGTGATGGCAGTCTTGTTGGCCTCACGTATTGTTCCTCTCCAGAGGTACCAGTCTCTCTAGAGGTTTGCCAAGGCTTTTTACCAGCCTCAACCCGCCGGTCCAGTTTCCACGTAAATGGCACCCCCTAGAGTTAGGAGGTGCAGCCACTGGCAGTTGCTATTCAGCTTGCAACTTGTTTACCTTTCTCTTCGTCTTCATGAACAAGGAAGGCCATTTTCCAGAGGCCTTGGCCTGAGTAAACCCACGTGTGGTTTTACCAACCGTGTCCTTGGTTGGGAGGACGTAGTAGCATGTGGTGGATTCTAAGGCCAGGTCTATGGTCTGGAAAGCAGTGCACCGCACACAGTTCCTCACGTTCCATGACGGTGGAAAGCTTCTCAGTGGCTGTTTTGGTAAAGGCTTTCAGTTTTTTGTTTTTGGTTTTTTTTTTTTTTAAGTTTATTTTGAGGGCATGTGTGCACAAGTGGGGGAGGGGCAGAGAGGGAGAGAGAAAATCCCAAGCAGACTCCACGTTTCCAGCTGAGAGTCCCAACGCGGGGCTCAAACTCATGAGCTGTGAGATCACGACCTGAACCGAAATCAAGAGTCGGACACTCAACCAGCTGACCCACTCAGGCGCCCCTCACTTCGTTTCTTTGGAATGTGCCCTACTGTTCAACCCTGATTGTGAGCCTCTAGAGAGAACCACCTGTGGGTTGGGCCTTTTTGAAATTACCCTAATATCTTGCCTATGCTGGATACTTCCTAAAATTTGTCAGTGGAATGAATATATGTCTAATTTAGCTTCCGAAGGTGCAGCTCGTGGAACATGGATAAATCCTGCTCGTCATTAGTCTTGAGCGGGTTGTCAGTATGTGGCAGGAAGCAGAGGCCAGGAGGGAAGTGGGGCACTGGGGCAGCACGAGGAGGATGGCACTGGGGACAGTGGCACTAGGACAGTCCACTGTCCGGTTCCATCTGTAAGTTCAGGAAAACTGATGGATATTTTTGGCTTAATTCCCACATACTTCAATTTAAGAATTCTGAAAAGTAAAAATTTGACAAGTGAGAGGGATATGCAGTATTTAACATAGTGTCTGCTTTTTTAAAAAATCTGGTGTGAACATTTTACATATGTTGTTTAATAAAAACTAGATGATGGAGTGGAAGGAAAGGCTGTGCAAGATTATTTTTAGTCTTCATCTAGTGTAGGAGTAGGCTGTGGTGTGAATTGGTCAGGAGGCAGAAAAGTCCCTATTAATTTATTCACCACCCATTTTTCATTTGAGAGAGGAAACTGGAAACATATAATAAGGTAGCTAGCTTATTGTTCAGGGGGAATGAGAGTTGTATGGATGTGTATGTATTATTTGTATCTCATAATAGCTATTCTAGATATGGAGCAACGTGTTTACATCAAAATATGGAAATAACATTCACCACGAAAGTATGGAACATGTAGTATGTGGGTAACCGTTAAGTCTTAAGTCTTAGTCCTTGCATGCTTCTTTGGACTTGAGAGTAAACTTGTCTTTGGCCATGAGAAGTTGATAGGTTGGCTTTATAAGGATCACTCTATGGGGCACAGATCTTAATTTGGATAGGATTTGTACTCTATTCTTTGTGGTGGTGAAAAGCATTAAGATATTTTATTCACTAGTCCTTTACCCAGAGGCTTTAAGCCATGGGACAGTTATCAGCTCAAAAGGCTGGGATGATTGGAGGATGTGAATTTTCTGTTATAGGAAGAGTAAGTTCTGAGGATCTAATGTACTTGGGTGACTACAGTTCATAGGAATGGCGTTGTGTACTTGAAAGTTGTTGAGAGTAAATCTTAAGCATTCTCACCAAAAAAAAAGTATTGACTACGTTAACTGTCAGGCAAGGGCTGTACAAATTATGTGGATCTTGGTAACCATTCCACAATGTGTATGTGTACCAAATTATTGCATGGTATACTTTAAACATGTACAATTATATTTGTCAGTTATTCCTCAATAAAGACAGAAGAAGAAGGCGGTTGGGATTATGAAGGAGGGGCTAGAGCAGCACACCAGAGCACTCCATTTGTACAACTTACAGCTCACAACCCCTCAGTTGTCTTCAGCACGTGCTTAGGGCACCATGATATCAATTATGTAATTTCCTCTAAAATCTACAAACCTCTTCTGGAGCCTGCGTAACTTGTATGGGAACCACAACTTTACCATGTGATAGTTGGATTTCAAAAAAATTGAATTCAGCTCCTCTTCTTGGACAATCAGATGACTTGTAATTAACTTATGGTGTAGGGCACTCACCTGCTTTAGCCCAGTAGCTGTAGGGTGGGTAGATGTTGATGACCTCTGTTATGCAGATAAGGAAAGTTGACTTGGGAATTGTATTCAGCTCTGATTCTAAATCTGCTATCATTTCCCACTGGGAAATGCTATTTAAAATTACTTTACAGCAGAGCTCTTTGTTAAGCATAGAATAATTTCATAGTTCAAAATGTGATCTTTAGGAATTCAGGTTTTTGAGAAGAATTTTTTTTAAGCAGTACATACTTTTACCCTCGCTTTGATTTTTTTTTTTTTTTTCAGTGTTATTGCCATTCAACAATGACTTCCAGTCTATGGAGTTATTTCGGTGCTTGTATGTGTTCTGCTCTCTGATGGTTTCCCCTCAGCACTTCCTTTAACTGTAATACATTTCTCTCTTCATGGTCCCATTAGTCCCCACTGAGAACTGTCCAGTAAATAGTGTCTCAAGCGGTGAAATTGTTCCAGGAATCATGCCATATATTCTTGAGCTGGGTGAGAGTGCTCTGTAAACTTTCTTTTTCATCACACATATTATGAACCTAAGTGTGTTGAGTGCTTTATCGATCCAATGTTCCACCAGTGCTAGCAAACTTGCCGGTCTCAAAAATTTTTGTGTGGCATAAAAACCAGAAAGAAAATTAAAAGACCAATGACAGACTGGCCTTAGATCAGAGACAAAAGGCTAATCTCTCTAATATATAAAGAGCTCCTAGAAAAGAAGCTAAGAAAGCCAGATGAACAATCCCTTTTCTAAAATGGATTAAGAAAATGAAAAAGACATTTCACAGGAAAGGAAATACAGATGGCTCTCAAACATGAAAGGTACTTAAATTCATCAGAATAGGAAAAACTCACATTCAAATCACCTAACTGGCACAAACCCAGAGGTCTGATGATACGCTGTGTCGTAAGGTTGAGGGAAAGCAGGCATTCTCATGCATTGCTTCGAAAAGTGTAAATTGGACCGATCGCTATTGGGAAGTGGGTAATTAGGCAACAACCATCAAAATCCCAAATGCTTTACGTTCTGACCTTGTGTCTTAGTTTCCGGGGCTGCCATAACAAAGTACCATAAACTGGGTGGCTTAAAACAACAGAAACTTATTGTCTCAAGCTTCTAGAGGCTAGAGGTCTGAAATCAAGATGCCATCAGGATCATGCTCCCTCTGAAATCTGTAGGGGAATCCTTTTCTCCCTCTTCCTGGCTTCCGGGGCTTGCTGGTAATCTCTGGCAGTCCTTGGCTTACAGCTGCGTTACTGCAGTCTCCGCCTTTGTCCTCACAGTGTGTTCTCCCTATGGTCATCATTTTGTAAGGACACCAGTCATCCAGTAGACGCCAGTGACCTCATCTTCAATAATTACATCTGCAACAACGCTGTTTCCAAATAAGGTCACATTCTGAGGTACGGAAGGGTAGGACTTCAACATACCTTTTATGGTATGTTGTCAACCCATAATACCCAGCAATCCCACTTTAGTGTTTATTCTACGAGTATATTGAAACAACCCAACGTCTGTCAGTAGAGGCTTGTTTAATTACATGCCATACCTCTAAAATGAAATACTATGCAGCTGTAAAACAGTGCAGAAGTTATGAGCTGACCTGGAAAACCCTTTGAGTCAGAACAAGAATGTGGTAGGCTACCTTCTGAGTAAGAGGAAAGATAACATATATTCATATTTGCTCATATTTATTTGTATGAAGACACTCTGGAAAAACACACAGAAATTAATAGAAATTATGGGAGGTGGGGATGGGGCAGATGGGAGCAGAGGTACAAGTAAGACTTTATATTGCCTTCTTTCTTTCTTTTTTTTTTTTTAATGTTTATTTATTTTTGAAAGAGAGAGCATGAGCAGGGGAGGGGCAGAGAGAGAGGGAGACAGAGTTTCTGAAGTGGGCTCTGCGCTGATGGTAGAGAGCCCGATGTGGGGCTTGAACTCATGAACCATGAAATCATGGCCTGAGCCCAAGTTGGACACTTAACCAATTGAGCCACCCAGGCGCCCCTTTATACTGCTTTCTTATGTTCCTTTCATTTGTGAATTATATGAACAAACTACCTGTCTTAAATAAATGACACGCCAAAAGGGTGTTGAATCCTTTTGAGTTCAATTAAGAATTTTTATGAAATTAACAGAGAATCCGTATATTGTCCTAGTAATCAACTGCCTATTTTCTTCCTGTCATCTTAAGCTTTGCTTAGTTCTTGGAATTTTACCACCAGTATTTCTCGATTCAAGTATCACACACCTGCCCTTGGTTTGTAGTGTCATTATGACTGTTATTTTTCATTAGTAAAGAAATCTAATCATCTGCCAATTCCAGAACCTTGGTCAGAGATATGAACAAAAGCCAATCAGGCAGGCAATGTCATTCTTCATAAAAGAGGCTGTTAGGAACAATCATTTGATGAGCGTAAGGCAATTTACATTAGAATGGTCTTGGAAGCAGGCCCAGGTAATGAGTCTGTATTTTATCTATCTAAAATTTAAAATACGGTAGTATTATGAAGGAAATATTCACAGTCTTCAATAGCACACTATGTATGATTTCTGTATCAGACTTTTAGCTATTTAAAAGTGAACTTGAAAAAAAACAAACAAAAAAAAAAATAAAAGCAAACTTGATTAATGTACTAAGAGCAAAGGCAACTTTTTTCTTAGGAACTAATTAAGCTGATAATTGTCACTTTTCTTCCTCCCATCCCCAAAAAGAGGAGTTTTTCATTTTGATCTTATCCCCAGTGGGAGCTAAAATTGTAGATACAGTTAGGAATACTTTATGACCTGATCACCCAGTTGTGTGTATCGTCCACATCTTTTTATTTCCCCTCTTCTCTACTCAACTGCATTGTGTTTTAGTTCAGCAAATAGAAGGATGAAGAAAAAATGTCAGCTTCTTTGGCTAACTAGTAGTTCTGGTAAGAGAAGTAGCCAACGGGATAATAGTTGAAAGTATGGCTAAAGGAAGTGTTTTGGTTTCTCTGTTGAATAATTAGCCAAGTTCACCCTGTTTCTTTTTAATATGAATAATCCTTGGTGAGCAGCATTATCACATAACCTCTTTTCTGTAAGCTACTGTGTACTCAGAATATACATATATTAAACACTTTTTATATAAAAGGCAGTTACATGTTTTACACAGTACCATGACACCAGCTCTCGAGAAGTGTACAAGACAGGCAGGAGGAGTGAGGTGTATATTTAACTATGGCACAAAGACTATCGTAACAGACATCATTCCTGGAAATAAACAACACAGGCCCAAGGATTAGGAGTGGGAAAAAGTTGTCAGAAAAGGGGAGAGGGGAAGGTTGCAGTATGGAAAATAGCATGTAAATTTTAACTAATATCAGATATGTAAGGAAATCTAAAATAAAATCTCAGAGCCTTAAGGCAGGAGGCCAAGTTAAGTGAAGAGAAGATTGGGGGATGGGAGAAAGGCAGTGTCTGTTCAGGGAGGAAAGTAGGAGCCTGAATTAAATCAAGGTGGGCTCCCAGTTCTGGAAGAAGACAGGTTTTTCCATTCCCTGTGGACACTCAGGAGTAGACCTCCAGCGGCCATAGCCCACCACCCCCAACTCATCCTCTGGGTGATAGAAATTCATTTGCCAGACACAGACTTGGACCATACTGCCTGGTTTGTGCCTGCTGTCCTTCCTTTGTTCATTCAGAACACCGCTGCAACCGAGTGACTTTGCCATTGCCCGTGGTAGCATCCTTCAGATGCTTCCCACTGCTGTGTCCTGTCCCCAGTCCTAACGACCTGCACAGTTGGCCCTTCCCATCCTCCTTAGCCTCCACTCCCACCATAGGGGCCCCCTCACTCTGTCTTCCCCAGCCCACAGCCTCCTCCCAGTGCTCCCATACTCCCTCCAGCCCAGAGCCTCTCCATGTGCTCCTCCCTCTGAAAATGCTCCTTTCTCTACTGTTGCCTCAATTCCTTCCTCACCCACTCCTAAATTTCTCTTTGATCGCACTTCTCAGAGTTGGAAGTTTTGTGCTTTTGTGTAATTATTTGATAGTCCCCTTACTAAACTATAAGCTCGGAAAAGGGAGGAGCCATGTTAGCTTTTGCTCACCATTTCCACACGTGGTTGGCTTAACACATATCTGTTGTGAATGGATGAAGATAACTGACTTGCTCCTCAGAAGAGATAAACAGTGTAGTGGTGGGTTTCAATTGTTTCCACTCCTTCCAGGCTGTTTTCTTACCTGTGGATGCCTATCTATTGAGAATGCCTTAAGTTGGAAAGAACTTTTCTTTTCCTTGCGTGGGAGGCCAAGCTTGTCTGGTGATCTGGGCGAAATCGTCAAGAGCCCAGGTTTCTTCCATCTTTTTTGTTGGGCATCCATGAGCCCAGCCAAAACTCAGGGACTCTATTAGTAAATAAAGAAAAAGGAGAGAACCAGGAAAAAAAAAAAAAAAAAGGTGGGGGAGAACAGATACTGGGGGCAGTTAGCAGTCTGTGCCACAAGGCCTGATAAAGGTATCATAAGGGTTAAATATATGCAGAAGATTCTTAGCACAGTGCCTGGCACTTCCTTCACACTACTTCCTTCATTCAGCGTATGTAATAATTGACTTACTTGAGATGTCTTCCCACGCCTGTTCTTGGAGCTTTTTTTCAGCTCTTCATTTCTTTGTCTCTTCATTAATGGGTCAAATTACTTTTTTTTGGTTTTATTATATTTGCAAATAGTTTATTTACCCTAACTATAGGGAGCATGTCTCCATTTTCCTTTTAATAGTTCATGGAGGAATGGTGCATTTGCTACCCGCCCTGGGACTTTGCTCTCCATAGCCTCCCCATGATTCCTGTTAATATAAAGTCAGCTTTTCCACAGCCAAGATGAACTGTTGATCAAACAGAGCCACATACCTACCTTCTCCTGTGGATGGTGCCATCCGGGCGTAAATCTGCCTTTGTTTAAGGCTGTACCTTGACATGCAGGAGGTGGGCGGTAGGGTTGAGGAGGAAGATGAGGGAGAATCTTAGTGAAAATAAAGTAGGGCAGTGTGTTTTTATCCGGGACGGTTTATTTTCTTTATTTCCTGTGAAGGCAATTGACCGAGGTGTGGGCTTTGAACTCGTCTACAGCCCTGCCATCAAAGATTCCACAATGAGAAGGTACACAATTTCCAATGCCCTCAATTTGATGCAGATCTGCAAAGGAAAGGTATGGTCCCATAATTTTCAGATGTTTTTCAAATCTAGCGGTTAATTATTATTAATACACTAGAATTGTTTAACTAATTCCTTTTCCCTAAAGCACAAAATTCTTGAGGCCCAGAAACAAATTCTCTCATCTCACTGAGCCCTGAAAATTTTAAGGGAAAGAAAAATACCGAAGGAAAATAACATGAGGTGGGGTGGCGAGACGTGTTGAAACCCTTTATCTTCCAATAAGGAATTTGCAGTTTACCTACTGTGAAAAGAATGGTCTAGTTTGTCATCAGTGAGTTGAATTAAGATTATGTGACCTTTTCGACTAGTTTTTTAAACAAATTAATCTTTTCTAAGATCTGGTGGGAAGGCTTATTCTATTTCTTGTTATATATAGGCTGCTGTTAATGATAAGCTCTTTCATTCTTTGACTTTGATTTTTTACCTTATCTTTAAAAGCGGTTGGTATTTGTAGAACCTTAAAATGTTATAAAGTGATTACTGGTTACTTGTATTAGAAGATTTCAATTTTTTTTGGTTTACATTTATCTAAGATTAATAATATTGGTCACTCTCTGTCCTGTAGAATGTAATTCTGTCTAGTGCTGCGGAAAGGGTAAGTCTGCTTTTGAGTACTTTGTTTTCACTTTTCAAGTTACAAATCCAGAGGAAAATTTAAAATAGTCATGTAATGAATCTTTATTGTGTATTTTCATATTGAACTGCATTTGCTCATTGTAATTGCTGAAGAGTAAAATGTATCCCCATTCCTTTTGGGCTACAGTTTTTGTTTATATGAAATTTTGTTTTTATGCTATTCTAAAATGCTTTCAAGGTTCTTTTAGAAACTTTTAGCAACTTAAGAAAACCATCAAAGTTATAAGAACTGAAATTTATGCAATTGATTTCTTTATTTTTGGATGCTTAAGCATCCTGTTAATTAACTGCAGGTGAAATCATTGAAATGTTATGAATAACTTCTCTCCTATTTTTTTTTTTTTTTCATTTTATTTTAGCCTTTAGAAATAAGAGGCCCATACGATGTGGCGAACTTGTATCCTTTTCTGCATTAGAAGTTGTTGAAATGTTCTTTTAGGAAATTTGGAATTTGATGTGCTATTGCGGCTTAGCAAGATTTTTTTTAACCTTTTACAACAAGGTTACCAATTAATAGCTTCAAAAGCAAGTTACATCAGGCCAGAGAGAACCTCATCCTTTTGTTTTCTGGG